>NW_027507784.1:109818962-110418962 GCF_037356315.1 Lithobates pipiens | reverse complement strand
ATGCGGGTAGTGGTGGTGTCAGGGACCAGTGCGACCAGAAATGTGTGAATAGTGATAGAGTAAGCCAAACGCATGTAAAGTATAGATGATTTATTAAAAGGATAAGTAATAAACAAAAGTACACGTGCCTCTAATAGGGCAAACAATAAAATAGCCCAGAAACCAACCACGGTGACACACAACAAATAACTATCCAAACCATCAGGCTGGACAGTGGGCACTGGATCATCAAGCTGGGCATTGGCTCATCAGACGGGACAGTGGGCACAGGCTGGACATCGGGCACTGGAGCAACTTGCTGGAAAGGACCAGCGGCAAGCTGGGCATCAGGAACTAATTTAGCAAGCACCGTATGTGCAGGCTGGGTAACGGGCACTGGCTCAACAGGCTGGGTAATGGGCATCGACTCAGCAGGCTGGGTAATGGCACCGGCTCTGCAAGCTGGGTAATGGGTACCAGCTCAGCAGGCTGGGTGATGGGCAACGGCCCAGCAGGCTGGGTAACGGGTATCACCTCAGCAAGCTGGGTCCCAAGCACTGGCCCAACAGGCTGGGTAACGAGCACCGGCATATCAGGCTGGGAAACAAGCACCAGCTCAGCAGATGATCTCTGCCTTTGCCTTGGTCAACATTAGGGATGAGCTTCGAGTTCGAGTTGAACTCATGTTCTACTCGAACATTGCCTGTTCGCCTGTTCAGCGAACAGTGAACAATTTGGGCTGTTCGCAGCAAATTCGAAAAGCCGGAACACCCTATACAAGTCTATGGGAGAAATCTAAAGTGCTAATTTTAAAGGGTAATATGCAGGTTACTGTCCTAAAAAGTGTTTGGGGACCCGGGTCCTGCCCCAGGGTACATGGATCAATGCAAAAAAAAGTTTTAAAAACGTCAGTTTTTTCAGGAGCAGTGATTTTAATAATGATTAAAGTGAAACAATAAAAGTGTAATATTCCTTTAAATTTCGTAGCTGGGGGGTATCTATAGTATGCCTGTGAAGGGGCGCATGTTTCTGGTGCTTAGAACTGTCCCTGCACAAAGTGTCATTTGTGCAGGAAAAAAAGTCTTTTAAAATCACTTGCGGCTATTGTCGGGTCCCGTAATACAGAGAACACTCAATGAGTGTTCTCTGCATTAGCCGACAATTCATTCATTAATTGATAAAAAAAAAAAGCGTGGGGGTTCCCCTAAATTCAATTACCAGGCCCTTCAGGTCTGACATGGATATTAAGGGGAACCCCGCATCAAATTAAAAAAAAATTGACGTGGGGGTCCCCCTAAAAATCCATATCAGACCCTTTATCCGAGCACGCAACCTGGCAGGCCGCAGGAAAAGAGGGGGGACGAGAGAGCGGCCCCCCTCCCTCCTGAACCGTACCAGGCCACATACCCTCAACATTGGGAGGATGCTTTGGGGGTCTGTGACCCCTCAAAGCACCTTGTCCCCATGTTGATGAGGACAAGGGCCTCATCCTCACAACCCTGGCCGTTGGTTGTGAGGGTCTGCGGGCGGGGGGCTTATCATAATCTGGAAGCCCCCTTTAACAAGGGGACCCCCAGATCCCGGCCCCCCCCTGTTTGAAATGGTAAGGGGGTACAAAAGTACCCCTACCATTTCACAAAGAAAGTGTCAAAATGGTTAAATAAGACAAACACACTTTTTGAAAAATTCCTTTATTAAAAATAAAAAATATAAAAAAAAGATTCCAGCGGTGCTAATCCACTCTTGCTATCCAGCGACGGGTCTCCGGGGTCCAGCGATGGATGATCATATCCAGCGACGGGGGATCTCTCAGTCCAGCGCTGTCCATACATCCTTCTTCTGTCTCCACTCCGGAGACACTGCAGAGATCCCAGCGCTGACGTTTCTTATATTAGGAGGGCGGGGCCACCCGTCACCTGACCCCGCCCCTCTGACGCTGGAGAGGGAAGCCAGGGGTTCCCCAGTGACGTGTGGGTGACCCCGCCCCCTCTGATGTAACGCAGGTTTCCGTTACATCAGAGGGGACAGGGTCACCCACACGTCACTGGGGAACCCCTGGCTTCCCTCTCCAGCGTCAGAGGGGCGGGGTCAGGTGACGGGTGGCCCCGCCCTCCTAATATAAGAAACGTCAGCGCTGGGATCTCTGCAGTGTCTCCGGAGTGGAGACAGAAGAAGGATGTATGGACAGCGCTGGACTGAGAGATCCCCCGTCGCTGGATATGATCATCCATCGCTGGACCCCGGAGACCCGTCGCTGGATAGCAAGAGTGGATTAGCACCGCTGGAATCTTTTTTTTTTTTTTTTTTTTTTTAATAAAGGAATTTTTCAAAAGTGTTTTTGTCTTATTTAACCATTTTGACACTTTCTTTGTGAAATGGTAGGGGTACTTTTGTACCCCCTTACCATTTCAAACAGGGGGGGGCTGGGATCTGGGGGTCCCCTTGTTAAAGGGGGCTTCCAGATTCTGATAAGCCCCCGCCCGCAGACCCTCACAACCAATGGCCAGGGTTGTGAGGATGAGGCCCTTGTCCTCATCAACATGGGGACAAGGTGCTTTGAGGGGTCACAGACCCCCAAAGCATCCTCCCAATGTTGAGGGTATGTGGCCTGGTACGGTTCAGGAGGGAGGGGGGGCCGCTCTCTCGTCCCCCCCTCTTTTCCTGCGGCCTGCCAGGTTGCGTGCTCGGATAAAGGGTCTGATATGGATTTTTAGGGGGACCCCCACGTCAATTTTTTTTTAATTTGATGCGGGGTTCCCCTTAATATCAATATCAGACCTGAAGGGTCTGGTTATGGATATTTAGGGGGACCCCCACGTCAATTTTTTTTTTAATTTGACACGGGGTTCCCCTTAATATCCATGTCAGACCTGAAGGGCCTGGTAATTGAATTTAGGGGAACCCCCACGCTTTTTTTTTTATCAATGAATGAATGAATTGTCGGCTAATGCAGAGAACACTCATTGAGTGTTCTCTGTATTACGGGACCCGACAATAGCCGCAAGTGATTTTAAAAGACTTTTTTTCCTGCACAAATGACACTTTGTGCAGGGACAGTTCTAAGCACCAGAAACATGCGCCCCTTCACAGGCATACTATAGATACCCCCCAGCTACGAAATTTAAAGGAATATTACACTTTTATTGTTTCACTTTAATCATTATTAACATCACTGCTCCTGAAAAAACGTCAGTTTTTAAAACTTTTTTTTGCATTGATCCATGTCCCCTGGGGCAGGACCCGGGTCCCCAAACACTTTTTAGGACAGTAACCTGCATATTACCCTTTAAAATGAGCACTTTAGATTGTGAACGTTCGAGTCCCATAGACTTTAATAGGGTTCTAAAGTTCACACGAAGTTTAGGTCTGTTCGCAGGTTCTGGTGCGAACCGAACAGGGGGGTGTTCGGCTCATCCCTAGTCAACATCACAGAGACGTTCTCCTGCGCTCCTGTTAAAGAATTGCTTGGTTGACATTCCTTCTGACTCCAGATCCTGCTTGCTGTTCCACTATGCTGATTCCTGGCTTCCTGACTTTCTGGCTTGTCTGACTATCTGTTCCAGTTACTGAACTTTGGCTATGTTTGACTACGTTTGTTCTATTTACTTTTATTATTAAACAGTAGGATTTAACTGTACTTCTGTCTCGGTCTGATTCATGGTTTCTGACACCATCAGAGGCTAACCTAACCCCATTGCCAATCATGGAGGCAGGCTGGAGCAGTTTGGCTGGCGTGGAGGCAGGTTGGAGCAGATCAGCTGGCGTGGAGGCAGGCTGGAGCAGATCAGCTGGTGTGGAGGCAGACTAGAGCAGATCGGCTGACGTGGAGGCTGGCTGGAGCAGATCAGCTGGTGTGGAAACAGGCTGGAGCAGATCGACTGGTGTGGAAGCAAGCCGGAGCGGATCGGCTGGTGTTGAAGCAGGCTGGAGCAGATCAGCTGGTGTGGAAGCAGGCTAGAGCAGATCGGCTGGTGTGGAAGCAGGCTGGGATAACTCAGGATTGTATGGATTGGGAAAAACTTCTGTTTCTTTTTTGGTTTAGCCACTGAAGTTCTGTAAGTGACTGCAGGGCTGTAAGTAGGAGGTGCAGCTGATTGAAGAGAAGAGCTGGAGTACGGTAAAAAAGAGGGAGCAGCGGTAAGGGGGATTTTTGTGGGATTTTTGCAGGCAGCAGTGAAGAGGCAAATGGGTTAAAGGCAGGGTAGGTGCAGCAAGTGGAAACAGAGTACTGATACTTAGTTGGTAGCAGGGTATATTGGGCTGAGACTGTGGTTGCTGTGGGTGATGGATAGAGAGACATTTGAGCAGGCAGGGGTCTGGCAGGAGGAATGGGTTGTTGCAAGCTGACTGAGGCTGAGTGCAATATAGCTGACCATGCTTGTAGTGATGGCTGAACAAAATTCAGTTTACATGCTGCTTGTCTGACAAGAAACTGTACTGCGCACACACTCCACTAGCACCTATTGGGAACATGCTGAATAGTGCTCAAAGAAATACACAGAGTCATCTTCCAAAAGCCACACTAAATATTTTACCTGAGCCATACTGAAGGGGGGAAAAGTCATCACTGCCTTTAGGAATACTGGACAAAGCTAGCTCTGCACACACCTGAATCAAAGGCTGAATGTCTTCAAACAGCATATTGCCCTGATCAACTAGAGAATCCAGGAACAGATACAGGATTCAGGATCACAGGAGATGATGTCAGCTCAAGATTGCCAGGAGACACCCGCTGCTGGACACTGGAACTTCGGGTCATAGATTTGGGAACGATAGTGCCACCAGCAGGTGAAACCTTTCCTGACAGGTGGGTTAGAATAAAAACCACCTGACGGATTTACAAGGCAGAAGGGGGGGGGGGAATCCTCTTGATGAGACTACAAGCACATAGGAACAAGATATATCTGTGCTCAGATCCCAATAGCTTGTCCATGCATATAATCTACTATGTGCTAAAGGGGTGTGACCACAGATTAAAACTAAAAATACTGGATGAACCTTCTGTACACTGCCATTAACTTTAAAGAAAACTTTGCAATAAAAATATGTTTTTACTATATTTTACTAAAATATTTTTTAATATCTTTTGTCTGGGGCAGTATGACTGGCTAAAGAGGGATTACTTTGACACATTTGACCAGCTTAAACATGTATTGCAATATGTGTGAACTAAATATCCCTATTTTTTATTGCAAAATTTGCTTGAAAGGGTATAGCAGAGTGCAGAGGATTCATCCAGTATTTTTAGTGCAAGAACATTGGGCACAGGGTTTTTTTTGCCCACAACAAGGTCAGAGTCACAGTGCATCCAGCCAGTAAAAAAACAAGGGGATACAATACATATCATAGATGCACGAGATGGAAAGTCTCCTTGGAAAATTAGAAGGCAAGCATAAGTCCAGAGAGGGTGGTGATCTTGGGAGTGTTGACCAGGAGCTAAGTCCTCAGGCAGGGCCCACCGAGTTGGAGTGTGGAGTCTTGTAGCCGAAGATCCAGAGGGAGACAGAGGGTAGGTTAAAAAGGTGTTGAGCTTCATCATAAGTAGCACTCATGTAAGTGAGATTGTGGTGTTTCAGAATAAGACAAAAGGGGTAACCCCATCTGAATGGAATATGGTGGCATTTTGATCATTGACTCCCTGGAAGGTAAGGTGAGATTTGTTGTGGGCTGCTGGAGAATACTTTCTTTGGTGGGATAATAAATACATTTTACAATGATGTCCCTTTGTTGGCCTGAGGTCAGATTCCTAACGAGTGCTCTGTGAATTATCTTAAACACAAAGCGATCAATCGGGATTGAAGGTGTTAGTTCTTGTATTAGAGGCATATCATTTCAGATCAAATAATGTTTCTGAAATAAATCTGTGGGATCTGTTTTACAGATTTTCTAGTTTGTAGTAAAAGGTATCATTTTTATCTCTCAACCGCTCAAGTTCTTTGACATATGCTGTAATGGAGGTGGAAACATCATCAATTCTGCCCTCTAATTCCTCAGTTCTCGGGCTTGGCTTCCTTTTTTTTTTGTTAAGCGCAATGTAATCTGTTTTGATGTGGATTGGAGTACCTTCTGTAGTATTTTTTCAATTTGAGTCATAGGAGGTGTTGAGAGCCCCACTGTGTTGAGCTAATCTGTAGTCGAGGATCCATAGGTGAGAGCGGGTAGTGGAGCTAGCTGTGACTTTTTCCATAAAGTTTCCCTTCATATGCTCATTGCCAGAGTAAACTACTATAATCCTGAGATAGTGGTTTCCATACAAGCTTATTGTGAATCCCAACAATTGTTGGATTTATGTGCGCTACATCTGGTATTCTACATATGTTTTACATTCATTTTGGTATCTTTTTCTTCTCCTCTTTGCTTTTCCCTTTTTTCCTTCTTGCCCTGTACACACGGTCGGACATTCCGACCACAAAATCTGTTGGTTTTTTTCCGACGGATTTTGGCCGAAACTTGTGTTGCATACACAGGGTGGGACAAAGTTGTCGGAAAATCTGATAGTTCGGAACGAGGTGACGTAAATCACGTACGACTGGTCTATAAAGTGGCCAGTAGCCAATAGCTTTCGTCTCATAATTTATTCTGAGCATGCGTGACACTTTGTCCATCACAATTTTCTACACACAAGTGAAAAAAGTCTGATCGAATTTTAGATCCTGCTCTCAAACTTTGTGTGTCGGAAATTCTGATGGAAAAAGTCTGATGGAGCCCACACACGATCATATTTTCTGACAACAAGATCCGATCGCACATTTTCCGTCAGAAAGTCCGACCGTGTGTACGGGGCATTAGAAGGTTTTGTTGCCTTCTATATCTCTTACTGTATATGTGATATTGTAATGCTGTGTCATTGGGGTTCTTTGGAATCTTACATAGATGACTAAGGTCAGTCAACCTATTTATACAGATGCTGATCCTGTCAATTTATGAGTCCCTTTGTCTTTTCGCTTCTCATGCCAATTCACGGTTTTCCCATGTTTCTTACGTTTCCCATGTTTCTTACGTTTCCCATGTTTTCTCTCGTTTCCCATGTTTTCTCTTGTTTTATGTCATTGCCTTTCATTCGCTGCATTTTCTTTAGCTAGTGTTTACATCCAGGATCTGTCACGTCTACAGATCCATACGGGCTGTGGTTTCGTTTTTAATTGATTGTCCTCCCACAATCTTCTCGCCTGTAGTCTATACGTCATACGTGCACTTTCACCATTACACCTTTACTACTACCCACCACATTCTGTGGGTACCTTAGCCCTGAATGTTCGTTTTTAATTTCCTGTCTTGGCGCTGCAGGTTGCTCGGGCTCGCTTACTGCATACAGTAGGGTGGTGTTGTCATTAGGTTCACATTCATGCGCTGTTGGTCTTGTCATTTTTGCACCCACATCCTTATACTTGTCAGGTACCAGGGGTATTGTTATGTCATGGGCTGGTTGTCTGTTATGTTCTTTGGTCATTTTCACACAGCTGGGTTGTCTATGTTTTTCCACTGCAGGTTACCCATCACGTCTATGGGTTTAACGGATTGAGGTGATCATTTTTAATTGGCTTGTTCAGTGGCAAGTCTCCTCATCTGTTTCTTACGCTGCTTACATATTTCGTTCCAATCTCACGTTTCTCATGCAATTCACGGTTCTCATGCAATTTATGTTTCTCATGCTTTTGTTTCTATGCCATCTCACGTTTTTCATGTTTCTCTTGTTTTCCCAGGTTTCTCTTGTTTTCCTTCTCTTCAGTTACAGCGTTTATGAGGCATTTGGGTTCCCATTTGGCTGACGCAGCAGCCTTTATCATTTAGATTTTATTTTAAATAACAGGCAGGCTCATGATACTGCTTGGGATGTTTTCCAGGCTTTCTGGGCTAGGTTTTCCTAAGTCCTGACGGGTTTTATCCAGTCCCTATTTGCTTTTGTTTTTTTTGCCTCTTCCAGATCGTATCGACCCATAGCATTTTCGGGGTGCATCTGGCAGAGACTCAGCATCTCATGTTTGTTGAAGGCCTCTGACAGGCTTTCCTTTATTTTCTACGCACTCTTTTAAGCCATCCTCAGGTGATCCAGAAGAGTAGCCCTCCTGCTGTGCTCAGCAATCTTCCCATTGTGGGTCATTTTCTTTGTGACATATCTTACATGCTCGGGTCTCCTTTTGCGTTGGTTATCAGCTCTAAGCTCAAGGTAGCACATAGCTGGTAGGGGAGTTGCGCTTCTGGCCAAGGGTTTCGCCTTTTTCTAGCCGATCAACTGGTTTGGCCCCCCGGCCTTTTCTATTACATTTGCATGCTTGCATGACGCAGCAATAGGGGGTCAGCACTGTCATCAGGTTCTCGGAGCCTGGCAAGGCGTGGGGCCCGGTGTCAGTTTAAACCAGCTTGTCGGTACTACTTTCGTCAAACCCTGGGATGCTCCTCTGTTGCCTTTTCCTGATGCTCCCTTCTCCGCAGCCAAATGCATACTTCATTGCTGCCCCCTTGTTGGCCAAACAGGGTCTGGACCATAAGCATATTTTGGCTATTTCTTTCAGGACAGGAATAGCTTTTGCGACTTTGCACCAGGGGGCCCCAGCTCTTATTATTTGGTAGTTGAGTAGGTGTAGGCCGTCTTGTTTTCTCTGGGCATAGCACAGCGCCACTTTTTGGGATACCACAAGCTTTTGTCAAATTTTGGCAGGTCATGCGTCAATTCAGTGTGTAATAATGGGGACTACATTGTTCAGTGTTTTGCTGCATTTTGTATCCATTGCTGAAGCATGTTTCCCTCCTTTGTCTACCATACAGAAAACCCCCTGCTTACAGTCAAGGAATGAAGGTCCTGAGGAAGCATAAAAGCGAAACATCAACCTCTCTGACATAGCAGTAATAGGGATCTAATATGTTTTACATATGTGATGTGGTTATATCAGTGAGAGCTCGCATTTTCTTGTTTTTATTTAGTAAATATTTCTTCTTGTAATATATTTGTAATAAATTGTATTTCATAACATTATGTATTGTTCCTTTTCTGGTACCGTTAAAGTCAGTTCAAATGGTCCTTTTTTTCTTTAAACAGTCTATATATGAATGTGGTACCCCTTAGCTAGTCTTTCTGCCTAGCGGTGTGTCTGACCACACCCCCTGTCTGTAGATCTCCAAATTCTTCCAGGTTCAGGCCCGACTATGTGGCGCCTGAATTCACATTGGCTAGAGGATGAGGTGGTACTGGGGGAATGCAGGAACGGTATTGTTGAGTATTGGAATAAGAACTCAGGTACAGCAGACCCACTAACAGAATGGGAGGCCTTCAAGACCACGTTGAGGGGTACTTTTATGTCCATTATTGGCATTTTACGTACAAAAAAAACTCAACAACAAATGGAAAACGGCTATCACCTCTATAGAAACTGCCTATGCCACTGACCCCAGTCCCACTACACGGGACACTTGGTTACAGTGCCACAGAGAATATGAGCTCCACCTACAAAAATGCATGCTACATTTTACCCAAAAATCATTTGAGCCTGGTAATAAGGCTGGACGCCTTTTACCCTACTTAACTAGACCTGAACACCCACCTATTTCTATTCCTCATATCTTGACTACACAGGACCGGATTAGTGACACTCCTCGTGATATTATGGAAACTTTTCTAGACTTCTACAACGACCATATTCCTCCAGAGTAGACTACATTGACTCTAAACTAACCAATTACTTGGCCCAGATATCTCTCCTCTGCCTATCAGTTGAGGGGCATGAGGAACTGGAGGCGCCTCTCTCTGTTGAGGAAATCGCCATGGCCATTTCGCAATTACCAGCACATAAGACGCCGGGCCTAGATGGATTCCCAGCTGAATGGTACACACAGTTTTAGCACCTAATATGCCCATTTCTTTTGCATACCTATAACAAAGCCCTTGACATTGGAACTCTTCCCCCCACTATGCGGTAAGCCTTGATTATCCTGTTATTAAAACCACGTAAGGATCCTCTTAAGTGAGATTAATGTTGCTATCCAAGATCAACGTCTTTGGTGACTACTCTGGATTCTGGGTGAACTGGGACAAATCAAATCTTTTTCCCTTGGATCTCTGCAGGTTCACCCAGACTCCAGATTGTCAGTGGTGTCTTCTTTTAGATACCTGGGGGTTATAGTGCAATTACTCTTAACCTCATACATTACTAATAACCTATGTCCCCTATTGACTCAGCTACAAATACAAACTAAACAATAGATGGACCTACCTCTGGACCTCATGGTAGCGCCAATACTCTTAAAATGTTATATCTGCCTAAGTTATTATGTGTTCTAGCCAACTCCCCTTGGAAAATCCCCATATTAATTTTCAGGCAGATAGACACAACCTGTGCAGCGTTCTTATGAAATGGTAAGCCCCTAGGGTGGTACTAGAGACACTGAGGCTGCCGACACATCTGGCATTGATTTTGACTTGCCACGCTCATACCTGTTCTTTTACTACCAACTCCGTCATGCTCTTTGTGCTCAGTTTGGCTGTCTAGACAATCCTATCACCATACCTCCATTAGAGATAATGCTAGAACACCCTGATCCTACTAAGCTTATCTCCACATATTATGCTGCCCTCATGGTTGATTACAACCCTAGATTCAAAACAGCCCAGATTAAATTGTCTTCTATGGACATCCCCTTTTCAGAAGATGACTGGTTAGAATTCAGTGACACATACAAGTCCTCAGTGACATCTTTCAGGGACCGTATCACACACATTTAAATCTTCCATCTATCCAACCTTGCCCCTGCTAGGCTACATAGAATGGGGTTGTCTCCCACAGCTGACTGTTTTAGAGGATGTGGTCAAGCGGAAGTCTTCCTACACTGTTTCTGGTCCTGTCCAGTGGTACAGGACTTCTGGGTGGAGATAGGTTCCTTCCTCTTGTCAGCAATAGGTTTCCAAAATATTATACACCCCAAGAACTGCCTCTTGGGCATTTTTGGTGACTTACATATATCATCCCATGCTAAGAGACTCCTCCGCATCCTTTACTTTTACGCAAAGTCCATTTTAGTATCATGGAAAAGATCACAGACACTTCTAAAATCCCTTTGGCTAAAATTAATTAATGACTCTTTACCATTATATAAACTCATATTTGAGACTTGTAAAAGAACCAGAACCTTTAAAAAAATGTGGGGTAGATGGATAGCTAGCTTTCTAACCCTTACTCCAGGGTAGATACATTGTTATATACTATTCTTGATCATGCCATGCACTTCACTGTGATAACATATCTGGTTGCCTTTCAAACCTGGAAAACTGTTGGTCATCTCTCGTAATATTACATGTAATAATCACAAGAGGCATGTAAATTGATATAAGTTTATTGAATGTTCAAGTGTACTATATGTTTATGCACTGCTATGAATACCCAAAGTCTCCCTTTTTGTATGTACCCCTGTTTCCCCTAAAATAAGACCTAGCGTGATTGTCGGTGTTGGCTGCAATATAAGCCCTACCACCCAAATAAGCCCTACTCTGTTTCCTCAAAAATAAGCCTTACCCTGAAAAGAAGACCTACAAGGACTTTAACTAGGGCTTATTTGGGGGGTAGGGCTTTTATTGCAGCTATCACCGACAATCACACTAGGTCTTATTTTAGGGGAAACAGGGTATGTTGATTTATCAAAACTCAATAAAAATAACTTAAAAACAAACTAAAATAAAAGGTTAGCTTTACACTAAACCTCTGTATTCAGTTAGTCTCAGTTCTGTCTAGGACTACAATTTGCCTAAAATTTCCGATTCCCCAAGCAAGCTTTCCAACAAAGAAAGTTAATTCTCCATAGCACCTAATCAAGTATAAAGGAGTCTACATAAAGACCATCCATGATTCAGGTGCCCAGGTGACCCTTGTATACAGGGACATGTACAATAAACATCTTAAATACTTGGTTCTAATTAGGGCGGAATACCCAGAGATTTGGGGTATTGGAACCAAGAAGCTGCCATACGATGGGTATCTGCTGCTGGAATTCAATCCGTTAATCATTGGGACGTTTGATACAATAGCCATTGTGTGTCCCAGACCACCGGTATCCACCAGGAACTCCATCATCCTGGGAATAAATACTGTTTTAGGAAGACATCACCTAGCCCCCCTTGCTTCAGATGGCATACACCCTATGCATGTATACAAGTGTACATGCTCATGTGCACCAGTAACTAAAGGGACAGAAGGGAAGATTAGACCTATAAAAACTTGGCACAGGATTCACCTCTCACCCCTGAGAGAGCGTTTTGATTGTTGCCCTTCACAGATCGAAAGCTGATAACCAGTCCTTTCTGGCAAAAGGATGAAGACAATTATGACGAAGACTTCAGATTGGGATGGTTCTGGTCATCTGAGCTTATGGCTTCCACTCCATCCACATCCATCCATCCATCCGCCCCAACAGGTCATGTTTTCAGGATTTCCCGCAGATGAAATGGCTGTGGTAATTGCTAAGGCAGTGAAACCTACTCAAGACACTCAGTACCGATCTGAGCTTGTATTTCACATACAAGAGGAGGCAAAAGAGGAAACCTCTCAGTCAGTCCATAAACCTAATGGAGAACTTTTTGATGAGGGTCAATCTGACTCCATTGAAGGACTTGCTGATGAAAGCTACCCTGAACCTAGAAACTCTCAGGGCAACAGTTCACAGGAGACTATTTATACTGTGCAATGGTCCTCTGACACTCAGATGCTGTTTACCTGGGAATTTCCATTGTCTGATTTATTTGCTAAATATGGTATTATATAATAGAATCAAAACAAGTATCAGAAGCACTAGGTGTTACTGATCCCAGTGCTCTAATGGATAGAAACAGATTAATGCACTATAGCTGCTATTATATGAACAAACAATTAATAAGATATGCAAAGATAAAAATCTAAATAATCATCTCAGTACTAACAGCGCTAGCAGAATTACTAGAGGTATTCAGTGCAATGGCATAAAAAGGCACCTGAATAGTCAATCAGTATGCGGAAAAAACAAAACAAAACCATATAAAGATCATTATATGGTTTTGTTTTTTCCGCATACTGATTGACTATTCAGGTGCCTTTTTATGCCATTGCACTGAATACCTCTAGTAATTCTGCTAGCGCTGTTAGTGCTTAGATGATTATTTAGATTTTTATCTTTGCATGTCTTATTAATATAATAGAATCAGTTGTAGATAACATGTTCAATAATTTTTGGTATTTCCCAATTCTTTGGGGGTACAATGATCCTATGATCCATCCTAGACACACAGGACCTCAACACTGGCCAATTAGACATTTTCAGAAAAAAGCGTAGTGAGAAAAAAGGGGGGATTGGACAAGGGCTACTCCAAAAATTGCCCTCAATCACCATGGTGAATAGGACTATCACGGTACCCAAATATACAATAAAACATTGATAAAAATAGCATTTATTACAAAATATACAAAAATATATACATAAATTACAACAACAACATCAAAGCAATTGTTGCAAAAATCCATATGACAATAACAATAAGATTAAATATGATAGAACCCCCACAGGTATGTAGAGGCACAATGACGTAGGTATAGACATGGACCTCAACAAATTTTGTGGCCAATGCTGCTTCCTCAGGAGGCGTCAACAAAAACATTTATAAAAGATATAATTGCAAAGTTACAGTAACAGGTAAACCAGGATAATTGAGGTCCACGTTTATACCTACGTCATTGTGCTTCTACATACCTGTGGGGGTTCTGACATCCGTCTAGAATTACAGTTTAGCTAAACATTGTATGTATGAGAAAAATATGCCATAGTTTCTGTATTATTTTTTTTTTATTTTGCCTCTTGCTGGTACAGTGTGTATTCCTATGGTTCATATATACAGTTTTCTGGCCGGCACTCCCCAGTTACATATATAGGCCTAGGGTAGCAAAGCCAAAAGATTGATAATACTAAGGCTGCTTGCAAATCATTTGTACAGTGCTGCCACCATACTTTACTGTAAGGGTAGAAACACTGCTACAATATGCTTATGTTGGCATGACTGGAGAACTTACATACCTTCCAACCATCCCTCATTCGATGGAAATACGCCAGATTTAAAGAGAAATCCCACAGTCTCCCCACTTTTAGGGGGTACATGTTCCCCTGGATAGTGCCCATCCAGAGATTTCTAATTTGACAGAATTGGCCTCCATTCATTCCAGTGGCATCCAAACATTTTTGCATTTTGACGAACCCCTGGCAAATGGAACCCAGGACAGTTCTGATCATCACTAGTCACTATATACAGTATCTCTCAAAAGTGAGTACACTTCTCACATTTTTGTAAATATTTTATTATATCTTTTTATGTGACACCACTGAAGAAATGACACTTTGCTCCAATGAAAAGTAGCGAGTGTACAGCTTGTATAACAGTGTAAATTTGCTGTCCCCTCAAAATAACTCAACACACAGCCATTAATGTCTAAACCACTGGCAACAAAAGTGAGTACACCCCTAAGTGAAAATGTACAAATTGGGCCAAATTGTCAATATTTTGTGTAGCCACCATTATTTTTCAGCACTCCCATGGAGTTCACCAGAGCTTCATGGGTTGCCACTGAAGTCCTTTTCCACTCCTCCATGATGACATTGCGGAGCTGGTGGATGTTAGAGACCTTGTGGTCCTCCACCTTCCATTTGAGGAAGGTCATCTTGGAGGTGTGTTTGGGTCGTTATCATGTTGGAATACAGCCCTGAGGCCCAGTCTTCGAAGGGAGGGGATCATGCTCTGCTTCAGTATGTCACAGTACATGTTGGTATTCATGGTTCCCTCAATGAACTGTAGCTCCCCAGTGCCAGTAGCACTCACACAGCCCCAGACCATGACACCACCATGCTTGACTTTAGGCAAGACCCAGTGGTCTTTGTACTCCTCACCTGGTTGCTGCCACACACACTTGACACCATCTGAATCAAATAAGTTTATCTTGGTCTCATCGGACCACAGGACATGGTTCCAGTAATTCATGTCCTTAGTCTGCTTGTCTTCAGAAAACTGTTTGTGGGCTTTCTTGTGTATCATCTTTAGAAGAAGCTTCCTTCTGGGACGACAGCCATACAAACCAATTTGATGCAGTGTGTGGCGTATAGTTTGAGCACTGACAGGCTGACCCCCCCACCCTTTCAACTTCTGCAGCAATGCTGGCAGCACTGTCTATTTCCCAAAAACAACCTCTGGATATGACGCTGAGCATGTGCACTCAACTTCTTTGGTCGACCATGGAGAGGCCTGTTCTGAGTGTAACCTGTCCTATTAAACTGCTGTATGGTCTTGGCCACCGTGCTGCAGCTCAGATTCAGGGTCTTGGCATTCTTTTTATAGCCTAGGCCATCTTTATATAGAGCAACAATTCTTTTTTTCAGACCCTCAGAGAGTGCTTTGCCATAAGGTGCCATGTTGAACTTCCAGTGACCAGTATGAGAGAGAGTGAGAGTGATAACACCAAATTTAACAAACCTGCTCCTCATTCCCACCTGGGACCTTGTAACACTATGAGTCACATGACACTGGGGAGGGAAAATGGCTAATTGGGTCCAATTTGGACATTTTCACTTAGGGGTGTGCTTACTTTTGTTCCCTGTGGTTTAGACATTAATGACTGTGGGTTGAGTTATTTTGAGGGAACTGCAAATTTACACTGTTATACAAGCTGTTCGCTCACTATTTTACAAGGTAGCGTGTCATTTATTCAGTGTTGTCACATGAAAAGGTATAATAAAATATTTACAAAAATGTTAGGGGCGTGTACTGACTTTTGTGAGATACTGTAGGTGAATGCATTATGGTTATATTTTAGCATACCGTATATACTCGAGTATAGGCCGACCCGAATATAAGCCGAGGTCCCCAATTTACCCCCAAAAAACTGGAAAAAATTATTGACTCGTGTATAAGCCGAGGGTGAGACATGCCTGTCCATCCCTGTGTGTCGTCCATCCCTGTGTGTGTCCATGCATCCGTGTGTGTGTGTGTCCATGCATCCGTGTGTGTGTGTGTGTGTGTCCATGCATCCGTGTGTGTGTGTGTGTGTCCATGCATCCGTGTGTGTGTGTGTCCATCCATCCCTGTGTGTGTGCATGCATCCGTGTGTGTGTGTGTGTGTGTGTGTGTGTGTGTGTGTCCATGCATCCGTGTGTGTCCATCCATCCCTGTGTGTGCATGCATCCGTGTGTGTGTGTGTGTGTGTGTGTGTGTGTGTGTGTGTGTGTGTGTGTGTGTGTGTGTGTCCGTGCAGCCTACCTGTGTCCAGCCTGCCTGTGTCCGTCCAGCCTGTGTCCGTCCCGGCCTGCGTCCCGTCCCGGCCTGCGTCCCGTCCCGGCCTGCGTCCCGTCCCGGCCTGCGTCCCGTCCCGGCCTGCGTCCCGGCCCGGCCTGCGTCCCGGCCCGTCCCGCAGCTCTTCGTCGGTGGCCATTCTAGGATTCAAAAGCCGCGCCTCCGTCGGTGATAGGCGGAACACTCAATTTCCCACTGACTGCTGGGAAATTGAGTGTTCCGCCTATCGGATGTCCGTGATAGGCGGAACACTCAATTTCCCAGCAGTCAGTGGTCCGCCTATCATGGACGTCCGCTCATCCTCATACTACGGACGAGGATGAGAGGACGTCCGTGATAGGCGGAACACAGACTGCTGGGAAATTCAGTGTTCCGCCTATCACAGGCGAAGGCGGAGACGGAGGCGCGGCCTTTGAATCCTAGAATGGCCGCTGTCTGTCTGCTCGACACGCTGATCGGGCAGACAGACAGCGATGACTCGAGTATAAGCCGAGGGGGGCACTTTCAGCCTCAAAAAAGAGGCTGAAAATCTCGGCTTATACTCGAGTATATACGGAAAATGCATTTATTAATTAACATATTCCTGCACATCTCTCAAAGCACCTTCATTTGTTTATGGGGGTATGAGGTACATTTGATCCTTATAGGAAGAATATTCATTTTTACTTTGCATCATTTTGGTACATTGAGAGTATAGTGAAATTCTTGCACATTTAATTACATTATGAAATCTGTCCTGTTTCTGGATTGAATAAAAACAATAATAATGTTCTCCCAAACAGTGTCAAATGTATTACTTGGTTGTGCACCACTCAGCTTTTATGTTAATATTTGTCCCCTAAAAAAGTTGTGAGGAATTAAAATGGTTGAAATTTTCAGACAGTTTATGGTGAAAATGTACCTTTGTGTATAGTATAAAATGTTGGTCACCTGCTGTCAGTGTAATTGGACAACCAGTGGTAATCAAAGTGAATCCTGACCATAGATGACAATTGCCACTATATACATATTCCCCAACCCTCTCACCACCACTATGGATGTCTGGTTTTTGACAAACCAAATGATGGCATTTCAAATCAATGGTTTGTGCAGTTCTGGTGTCCTGGACCCATTTCTTAACAAGTACACAAATGTTTCCATGTTCTCACCTTATGAACATAAGTTTTGTCTCTAAGGCCGCGTACACACGGGCGGACTGTTCGCCCAACTTTGTTCGTCAAACAATCCGACAAACAGTCCGCTCAAAATTTGCATGAACGGACTTGACTACACACGATGAACGAACAGTCCGCTGAAAGCGTGCGCGATGACGTGAACGGCACGTACGACGGGACAAGAAATTCGACGTCCAATACACTGCAATGCAGCCTTCGCCGTGTAAATCCTTTCTGAGCAGGCGCGAAACTTAGTTTGTCGAACAAGCCTACACACGAGCGGACTGTCCGCTAAAACCAAGTTTCAGCGGACTGTCTTACGGAAATTCCGAAAAACTTTGTTCGTCAGACTGTCCGCTGAAACTGTCCGCTGAAGCCCACACACGAGCGGACTGTCCGCTGAAACACTGTTCAGCGGACAAAGTTGGGCGAACAGTCCGCCCGTGTGTACGCGGCCTAAGACACATGTTTATTCATACTCAGGTCTGTAAAGCATGGCTTTCCTAGATACATTTTGGCAATTATTATATATATATATATATATATATATATATATATATATATATATATATAAAAATACTTTCCATTAAATAAAAACTGCTTCAGAAAAACTAATAATGTACATTTTTATGTTATATACCATTTATTACATTAATGGAAAATGTAGTGTAAATTAAACTAATAGCATGCTTCCCACTGCTTTTTTTAGCATGCTTTCCTTTCATTTTAACTATTATCAGCCATTCTGCAGATACATTACTTTTACAGTATGAGTCACTGCATCTTCAGCCTTTGTAGAACCATATGTTGGCTGTTTGAATTATTCCCAATATCTGTGACTCATAAATATTGCTACAAAGATTCTGAAGCTAAATAAAATGCATTAATGGTACATATCTCATATATTTTATTAGAATAAATATGTTTCTACTACTCTGACTCTTAATGTTTGACTTTTTGAACTAAGTTTTATACGGTCTATATTTGATGTCACAGTGCTTCTGTACTGACAGGTTGAATATTTCAGACTGCGACTTTGACCAAATGTTTGGTCACATGGTTTGATCTGCCAGAGGAATATTATGACAGCTTTTCAGGACCTAGCAGTTATTACCCGTGGAAGGGTAGATCTCCATGTAATGGTTTGAAGCAATCACAAGAGGTCGTAGGACACCGAAATGTTCTATCACCTCCTATTGCAGGGATTCTAAGTCTTTTACAATTATAGACCTTGGATGGATTGCTCAATATGTCCCCATCTGTGTAGTGCTTTGTCAAACCTCTGTGAACAAAAAAGTGAACCATGAAATCACATCACCCAAAGAAGTGCACAGAGGTTACAGAAAATCTTACTCTAAACTCCCCCAGAGCACAAGGCTCCTGCCAGAGGCAAGGTATGTCATGGTCTACGTAGGCTAAAGCCCAGTGGACTGCACTCCTTAGGGACCAGCCGAAGCCCATCAACCAAGTACTTGGTAAGGGGCTCTCCTGAAAAAAGAACCCTTCAGATGGGGAGGGTCAAAAGTCCCAAAGGACACAGAACCTCCCATACCCTAAGGTACAAGTTTGAATTCAAAAGATGCCAAAGGCTTTGTTTACCTTACATATGGATAGCTAGAATCAGAGCGGCTAAACATATTATATCATATTTTTATATATAAAAATGGCAAATCACAAATACACACACAAACTACAACTAGTGAGATTTTTTCTCACTACATTTTTTCTCGAAACATGGAATTGAGGTATAGTTACTTTTTTTTAAAATGTATTATCACTTTATTCATTTATTTTCTACTTAAAAAAAATACATATACATCATATCATGTCAACGAGTTCCTTTTCTTCCTTACTTATTCTAACATCTCCCTACTCCAATTCCAAAAAAAGGGGAGATTAATTATTCCTCCACCTCCTTGTTCCTTACATACGTTTTATAAACACACTGTTCCATCTGTGTAATATGCTCACTTCTTCTCTCAGCCTCCTTATTCACCACCTACTGCGCCTAACCTATATTCACTTCTTTACCCTTTCTATTATTATATAAGAGTTGCAAATCTTTATTTTTTTTAAACTTGAACCACACATCACATATTTCTGAGATTTTTCCCATCTTATCTTCACCTGAATAGTAAAATTCTTCCATTTTACTGATATATGATACTCTCCTAAACCATTCTCTTACTGATGGAACCTCTTGTGATTGCTAGAATTTCAGGATAAGCTCTTTGGCTGCATTCAATAGGTATGGAATAAGTGACTTCCTATATCAGGGGTCTCCAAACCTTATCAAAGGGCCAGTTTACTGTCCTTCAGATGTTGGGGGGAGGGGGGCTGATTATTCAGGGTAGAAATTGTCCTGGTGTCAATGGGAGTAAACAATGCTTCTTTGGTATGGGGGTGGGGGAGAATAGTGTCTCAACGTTAGTGTCAATGGGAGGAACAGTGCCCCGTCAAGGGGAGGAACAGCGTTCCATCATTGAAGTCAGTGGGAGGAAGGGAGGAATAGTGTCCCATCATTGGGGTCAGTGGGAGGAAGAGAGAAACAGCACCCCATCATTGGGGTCAGTGGGAGGAATAGTACCCCATCATTGGTACCAGTTGAAGAAATAGCACCTCATAGTGAACCATTGTTGATGTCAGTAGCAGGAATTAGGCCCCATTGTTGGTGTCAGTGGAAGGAATAGTTTCCCATATTTGGGCCAAATGAAGGTGAGTAAAGGGCCACAGTTTGTAGACCACTGTCCTATTGTACTTTTGAGGTACAGTTACTAAACACATTATTTACAGGTCATCTGATACATCAAGTCAATTTATCCACTATGATTGCAGTGAATCCAGTTTCAATAGTTTGTAAATTATTTATTTAGCGGTGTAGTTGCCACTAGTAACAAACTCCACCAATTCACCCCGCTGCCGTATTCCCATACATCACTTGCAGAGACAAAACAGTTTTTGCTGGTTTTGTTTTTGTTTTATTGGAGGATACAACTTGGTTGGGGAAAAGGGTATATGGATTGCCCATAGAATAATTCAATTGCCATCATATTTTAAAGATTGTAAAAGTTAGCACATAGTTAGGGCCAGAAGAGATGATGTGCATTTGTAATTGCTATGATCTTCCACCTGCATCACCATGCAGACTGTTGCTCCTCCTCTGCTCAACTCCCGCATAGTATTCCTTCCAAGAATTCCCCCTCCATTACCATGTAAATGATGAAGACATCACTCTTGACCGTGTAAGAGTAATGTTCTCAGAACTTCTCTTCTCCTGCACAAAGCTTATCCTTTAGTTCCCCCCTGCACAAAACTTGTCTTGAAGTAAAATAATGTCACATCTTCTTCTATGAGCAGGAAGGACTCACCCTTAATAAGTCCTTAAACCGGCTGTGGTTGCTCATTGCTACTAGGCCAGAGGCCTGCAGCACCTCTGCCCGAAGGCCTAGTAGTTTAAAAGCATTTGATGGATGGTAGACTACTGTTCCCAGCCAGCCCAGCTTGCAAATCCTGTGCCCTCAGGCCACATCGATTTGACACATATCCCCACAGTCTCTCCTCTGATCCAGGACTCCCCATCATTCACTGTGTAAATGATGAAGACTTTGCTAATGACCGTGTAGAAGCAAAGTTCCCTCACAGACTTTCTGGCACATCCAGCCCTCCACTGTGGTAACACTCACAACCTCTCTCTGCCCTGAGTCTTTGATGGAGAACTTGACTGGCCCATACGTTCCCATAGCTTCATCTGCCCTTCTGATCCAGGAGTTCTTTATCAACGTCTGTGTGATAAAGACATTGCCAATGATGTGTAGAGGCAAAGTTCCCTCACATATTCTCCCTGGGCCTCCTCCTGCGATCGGTACACCCCCCCCCCATGGCATATTGCCTCAGCTTATATAGGAGGCCTGCCCCTGCCAATACCAGTTGGGGATTGGTCAGGGCTCCCACACAAGCTGCCTGCCACTCCAGTCCTAGGCCCTGCTCCTCTTCCAGAACATTCTCCCTGGAAGCAAGGGAGGTCCCTTAGAACTAGAGCACAGGTGGCCACACCCACTGCTACTCTGACCACTCCCAGCCCCCCAGATCAAAACAGACAGGCCTATCTTGCAGCATAGGCCTGCCTAAATTTGTCTGAGCTGACAGTCTAACCAGTAAAAAAAATATTACTAGCACCTACCTATTGATAGAGGGTGCTACATTTGCATAAATACAGTCCTATGCTTCCACCTTGGGTTCCTACACTCCCAAGGTGTATGGACATTCCAATTAAGAATCCCTGCCCTAGTGGGTTCTCTATTAAGATAAACTTTATGTATAACAACTTCTTTAGGTGGCATTTGATACTGCTAAAAAACTGCCTGTCAGTGATATGAGTAAGCGAAATATCCTCTCAGTCTTGAAGAACTATAACAATTTAGAAGGTGATTAAATTTCCCTTTTGTAACCAAAACAATAAAAATCTCTTCCAATTTAGGACAGGGAAATTGAGAAGTCAGTAACAGCTTCAAACTCAACAACAGCCAAAAGCAAACATTTTTAGTTGTCGATAGCATGTTGAAATGTTTCAAAACTTCTGCCTGTTTTAAATATTGTATGTGTCCAGACAAAGGAGATTTGCCTCGTTAGACAGAAAGTGAGAGTGAATAATGCAGCAAGAGGTTCTAAACCTTCCTCACTGTACAACAAAAAGCATTTTATTGCTGTTTGTGTTCCCATTTGGGGGGGATTATTCACCACTTCACATTGTTGATTTACCTGCTTTTACCCTATTTGTAAAACATTTTTTTTTGTTTTGTTTTCAGTTGTATTAGTTTTAAACCTTTTTTTTTTTGCACAGTGAGCAGCATTTAGCATTGTATTTAATAAAGGTCAAAAATCTATATCCATTTTGTTGGATTTGTTTTCTTCATTTAAAACTGGGTGTTAGTCATTGTTTTCAGTTTATATTTTTTGTTGATTTAAAGTTGAATGTAAATTATTGTTATAGAGGTTGAAATCACTATGCAAAATTATATAACAGAGTATATAAATGTTAATTATGAATGCATGTAACCAGTAAATTGCACACTGACATTTTGAAGTCAATATCAATACATTTCTATCATATTTACAGATTTTTATCCAGATTTTATGACCATTTTTAGTGTCGCTTTACCATCATTTTTGTGGCCCTTTTTGGCTGCTAGAGGGGAGCTTTTAACCCCCGCGGCCAAATAAGGGTTAAATGTGCTGCAGCGGCGCTTTGTCTGCACTTTGGAGGTGCCCATTGATTTCAATGGGCAGGGGCTCTTTAGCCTCAAATCTGCTGCTTGCACTCGGCTTTCACACTGGAGTGAGAGGAGAGGCTCTTTGCAGGCGCTATTTTTAGGCAGCGGCAGAGACGATCACATCCTTCCCAATGTTTGGCTGGCTGCCAAGTGAGGGGAACATGGCCCCCACTCGGCTCCTTAGCATTGATTGGCGGAAGCAACGTCAAACGTCACTTCCGGCCAATGCTCTTAAAGGGGACATTTTTTTCAAATGACATTTTCTATTTTATTTTTATTTTTTTTGCATTTTAGTGTAAATATGAGATCTGAGGTCTTTTTGACCCCAGATCTCATATTTAAGAGTTACTGTCATGCTTTTTTTCTATTACAAGGGATGTTTACATTCCTTGTAATAGGAATAAGAGTAACACCAGTTTTTTGTTTAAAAGGACAGTATCAAAATAAAAAGTAAAATAAATAAGAAAAAACTAAATTGAAAGCGCCCTGTCCTGCCGAGCTCACGCAGAAGCGAATGCATACTTGAGTAGCGCCCGCATATGAAAACTGTTCAAACCACACATGTGAGGTATCGCCGCAATTGTTAGAGCGAGAACAATAATTCTAGCCCTAGATCTCCTCTGTATCTCTAAACTGGTAACTTGTAGAACATTTTAAATGTCGCCTAGGGAGATTTTTAAGGTTATAAGCTTGTCGCCATTCCGCGAGCGGGCGCAATTTTGAAGCGTGACATGTTGGGTCTCAATTTACTCGGCGTAACATTATCTTTCACAATATAAAAAAAATTGGGCTAACTTTACTTCTTATTTTTTAATTTAAAAAAGTGTATTTTTCCCCCAAAAAGTGCCCTTGTAAAACCGCTGCACAAATACAGCGAGGCAGAAAGTATTTTAATGACTTCCATTTTACTTTCTAGGGTATTAGAAAAAAATATATATAATGTTTGAGGCTTCTAAGTATTTTTCTTACAAAAAAAAGTAATGCGATGCTGTACCCAAGTTACATTTTTATATATTTTTTCCCCACAAATAGAGCTTTCTTTTGGTTGTATTTGATCACCTCTGTGGTTTTTATTTTTTGCGCTATAAACAAAAGAAGAGCCATAAGTTTGAAAAAAAAAATAGTTTTTTTTACCGTGCCTGCGATATTGCAGTGGACACATCGGACACTTTTGACACCATTTTGTGATCATTGGCATTTATACAGCAATCCATGCAAAAATGCATTGATTACTGTATAAATGTCACTGGCAGGGAAGGGGGTTAACTGTGTGTCCTAGGGAGTGATTCTAACTGTAGGACGAGGTGACTCACAAGGGGAGGAGACCGATCGGTGTTCCTCTGTACTAGGATCACATGATCGGTCTCCTCTCCTCTGATAGGACATGGATCCGTGTGTGTTTACACACACAGATCCATGGTCCTGCTCGAAAAAATGGCCAATTGCAGGTGTCGGGTGGACATTTCAGCCGCCGGGCACGCGCAGCGGGTTCCGAGTGATGCGGGGGGGCGCGCGCATGATCCCCCCCAGACGGCCTGGAAGCCCAGGACATCATATGACGCCCGCCCCGGATGGGAGATCCCATCTGCGGGCATCATAAGACAATGGATGGTATTGAAGTGGTTAAGTGGTTAAAGTGATTGTAAAGCTATTTTTTTAGATCCTCCGATTCTCCCGTCCCAGGCCGGCACTCCTGGCTCCTCCCCCCCGCTGAGTGCCCCCACTAGTTTCCATTGCTTAAAGTGTCATTAAACCCTTATCATTAAAAAAAAAACTTTTAATAAATGGTGTATTACATGCTGTTCATACTCACTCAGTCACTATGAGATTTGTTTTCTGTATTCTGCAAAAAAATTGGTTGATCCTGCTGCTCTCTATCTCCACCTTCTATTCATGTCCACAATTTTGCAGCTGTGGTGGCAACTCTGCACATGTTCATTTTTCAGTGAGTTTTTTTGCTGAGCATTTCCTTCCTATTACACCTGAGAAGACCATGTGACTATACAATCACACATGTGGGTGCATACACAGTGGTAAATGACAGTGCAATCCCTCCCACCTCCTCCATGTATGCTAACCAGCTAAACACAATGGAGAGGGATATTACATCTTGATTGATGGTGGCTTCACCTCCCTGACGTTCTAAGACACAGGCTGGAGGAATGTGACACAGCCTGTGACTGCCAGAAATCCACCCACACCATGTTATTACCAAAAAAATTTAATTTCAAATATATATTTGTATGACAATTCAAAACAGTTCATTGATATTATTCATTTATTTTTACTCTGCATCTCAAAGGCTGTTTTTTTTTTATAGTGGGTAGGGTGAGGGGCGCTACCTAATTTACTAAGCTTTGGAGCAACTGCACTTTGAAAAGTGCACAGTCTATTTGCCTTTAGTAAATCAATCCCTATATGTTCAGGACTTGTAAAGCACTTAGTACTGCACTTTTCAATCATTAAAGCGGGAGTCTGCCGGGAGTGCGCGTTTTTTTTTTTTTTTAAAGTCAGCAGCTACAAATACTGCAGCTGCTGACTTTTAAAATGGTGACACTTACCTGTCCAGCGCGCCCGCGATGTCGGCACCAGAAGCCGATCTCTAGATCGACACTCGGGTGCTGCCGCCGCCATCTTGGGTATGGGAATCAGGAAATGGAGCCTTTCGGCTTCATTTCCCGGTTCCCTACTGCGCATGCGCGAGCCGCGCGGCGCAATCCGGACGGTCCCCGCTGCCTCTGGGAACTGTGTGTTTCCCAGCAGGCAGCGGGGCACTTGCGCAAAGGGGCGGGCAGTTGCGGAAAGGGGCGTAATCTACGCCCCTTTCCGCAGACAGCTATCCCGTAAGTGGGTGCAGTTACCTGGATTATCCAGGTAACTGCACCCCCCTCCCCCCTGAAAGGTGCCAATTGTGGCGCCGGAGGGGGGGGGGGATTCCGATGAGCGGAGGTCCATTTTAGGGTGGACCTCCGCTTTAAGCACTATATATATATATATATATATAATGTTATTCAAAGATGCAAAGTTTATGTATTTTGTGGTTTTGGGTGATTCCAATTTTGTTTTGCCAATTTATATGTATTGTTATTTGTTGTGAGCAGAACATATACCACTGCATAGTGGTAATAATTCAGTTAACTAACGCCCTTCACCCTATTCACTATACTCATACTAGAATTTCTATATCTACTACAGGGGTTAGCTCTATTGTTTTAGCACTTATTTACCCAAAATTTGGCGCGAGGATTCCATTTACTTTTCACTATAATTATTATTATTAAAATAATTACAGTGCCATCATCATATAGACAGAGAAGAGACAATGTGGGTTATTTACTAAAGGCAAATCCACTTTGGACTGCAAGTGCACTTGAAAGTGATGTCACTGTAGATCCATTGGGGGTATGCAAGGAAAATAAAAATAGCATTTTAGCTTGCACATGATTGGATGATAAAATCAGCAGAGCTTCCACTTATTTCAGATCTACCCCTTAGATTTGGAGCGACTGCACTTCCAAGTGCACTTTCAGTGGATTTACCTTTCGTAAATAACCCCCAATGTGAATTAAAGTGTGCGTTTAATATCACTTTAACCATTTTCCCCTGTTTATGAAACTGCAAAACTAGATTTTGAGATCAGAAAATGTTGACTTATGCTTTTAATGGTGGGTTCTTAAATTAAAATTCCAATGACATTTTGTAGAGTGCCTTCCTCGAGACACGTGATCAAACCTTTGCTGAAGGGGCCCTGCATGGTCCCAAGTGTTATATGACCTTAATGCATTAGTGACTTTTATGCACAAACAGAAAACATGGGTGTGCCAGCAATGCATCTCCCTGCAGGTTTGTTCCAGATCTTCCATTTTTTTGTGCAGTTTTCTTCTCTGTTATTAAAATCAGCTTTCCTGCTTCCTTATTTCACTTGGTCTGACGATATCCCGGAGTGAAAACATTCATACCAGCACAATGTCAAACCTATAGATACATTTTAACAGCTATTACCCATTTACCACTGCAGAACGTTTATTGCCATGGGCACCTCTGGCAGGCAAAAGATTCAACAGACATCTGTGATCCCATCTAAATGGAACAACATTGACACACACCATTTTGATCTATCACATTATATGCTAAGATACAATATGTGCAACTTTTTTTTTTTTTTTTTTTGGTTAAACCCTTTGGTACAAAAAAGAGCTTAGTATTAAAACATTGTTGTGACTTGTTATATAATACTATGTGACATGTAAAATTTTAGGGAAGCTTTACCTCCAGCAAAATACTCGTTGTGCTCATTGTACTATGAAACTCTGTGATTATGAAATGCCTACCGCAGATTTACATTCATTTACATAATATTATTTATGACAGACCATGTCACTGTCAGTAAATTGAAAGACACCAGCCTGACCTTTCCTTAATAGGCTGTCACTGGAAAATTTGGGAACATTTTGGATAATACAGCATAGTATTATATTATAAAACGCAGCAAGCAACAAAACATTTATTATGTTATGATGAATGGTAGCCTTTTGCCTTAGAGGAAAATAATTTGGAAAGATTGCTTAACCGCTTGCGGACCAGCCGCCACAGTTTCACTGTGGCAGGTTGGCTCTGCTGCAAGAAATTATGTTATTGTACGTGATCTTGTAAGGTCTGCATAGCAGGCATGCGCACTCACGCCCCCTGCTAGCTCCGTGAGTCCGACCGTGGGACCCGTGGACTCGATGTCCGCGGGATACCTGCGATCGTCTCACGGAGAGGAAGAACGGGGAAATGCTGATGTAAACAAGCATTTCCCCATTCTGCCTAGTGACATTGACACTGATCAGAGCTCCCTGTGATCGGGAGTGGTGATCGGTGTCATGTCACACATAGCCCAGCCTCCCCACAGTTAGAATCACTCATTAGGACACACTAAAACCCTGAAGCGCCCCCTCCTGGTTAACCCCTTCACCACCGGTCACATTTACACAGTAATCAGTGCATATTTAATCACACTTATCGCTGTATAAATGTGAATGGTCCCAACATAGCACCAAATGTGTCCGCCATAATGTCGCAGTCATGATAAAAATCACTGATCGCCGCCATTACTAGTAAAAATAAATAATTAATAATAAAAATGCCATAAAACGAGCCCCTATTTTGTAGATAACTTTTGCGCAAACCAATTAATAAACGCTAATTGTGATTTTTTTTTTACCAAATATATGTAGAAGAATACATATTGGCCTAAACTGAGGGGAAAAAAAAAAATTTTTTTGGGGATATTTATTACAGCAAAAAGTAAAAAATATTGCCTTTTTTTCAAAATGTTTGCTTTTTTTTGTTTATAGCGCAAAAAATCAAAACCGCAGAGGTGATAAAATACCACCAAAAGAAAGCTCTATTTGTGGGGAAAAAAGGACTTCAATTTTGTTTGGGAGCAACGTCGCACGACCGCGCAATTGTCGGTTAAAGCATAGCAGTGTCGAATCGCAAAAAGTGCTCTGGTCTTTGGCTAGCCAAATGGTCCGGGGCTGAAGTGGTTGAACTTAACTCCTCTCCTTTTAGATCATCTCCCAGCATTATGTTTTTTTTTTCTACCTTGTTCCTGTAGCATGAGAAGGCTTTGATCACTTACTGTGATGTCTTTACCTGGCTTGTAAAATTCTTGCAGAGGTAACTACTGGGAGGAGGAATCAACAGGGTGCCTATTGGCATAGGCATGTCCTCAGGCCAACATCTTCCATACCGTGTGGCACATTCGGGCAGGATTGACATCACTGATAGGGAGTTCTGTGCAGAAGAAGTAATGTTATCATCCAGCAGCATGATGGCCAAACTTGTTGAGTTTTTGGCAGAATTGTTGGGTATTTTTCCGTACTTGAAGCATTTTTAGGGGCCAAATCGTGGGGAAATAAGCAGAGTTTGACTGCAATTGTTTTTTTTTTCTTTTAACTGATATATACACCAAAGACACATTTAAGTAAAACTTCTAGAAAACAGCCGAATACACTTTTGAATTACATAGATGTTTACTGTCTTACCTGCCAAAAGATTTGTAGGTTTGGACAGCCATACTTGTTGGCAATAACATCATTGGGAAACAGTAAGATCAGTGCTACTTCATAATTTAGCATCGCTTATTAGGTCAACTCCCTACCTAGCAATGGATTAAATGTATTGTTGTCTCCGGGTTGGTCTCCACTGTCCTGTAACATCCAGAAGCCCGGTCTTCTTCAGAGCTGGAAAGCGAGCAATCACATGACTTTGACAGGCCCCATGATTGGGCTCTCCTTTTGGCTTTTTTTAACAATATCTATTCATCTATGTTAATAATGAACTGCTGGCTTCAGATTCCTGAAGGCAGCAGAGTGCTAAGCAGTATACATGTGCGATTCGTTTTGTTGCAAACCAAAATTCAGACATTTTCAGATGATTTTTGAATGATTTGAAAATAAATCATAATGAAACAACAAATTAATTTATTTCATTTGAATCCACAGTAACACAACAACATGGTCTGAACTGATTGGGATCCATTTAGTTTTTATGTTGCATTAACATTTTTCATTGTTTTAAACAACACACTACATACGAAATGGAAACATATTGCAATAAATACAGTAAGGTATATAAGAGAAAAAAGTTGATGATTCCTACTTAATGTGTTGGGTTCTATGGAGGTGGATCCATCAGAATCTCTGAATTACAACAAATTAAAAGAGTTGTAAAGGCAGAAGGTTTTTTTATCTCAATGTATTCTATACATTAAGATAAAAAAAAACCTTCTGCCTGTAACAGCCTCCCCAGCACCCTCTAATGCTTACCTAAGCCCCATCCCTCTCCAGTGATGTCCACGAATGTATATGCCTGGACATTCCTGCTGATAGGCTGAGACACAGCAGCGGCTCCATTGGCTCCCTCTTCTATCAGAGTCAGTCAGCCAATCAGGGGAGAGGGGGGTGGGGCCAGGTCGGGGCTTCTGTGTCTGCATGGACACACGGAGCTGTGACTTGGCTCCAGTGCCCCCGTAGGAAGCTGCTGGCTGTGGGGGCACTCTATAGGAGGGAGGGGCCAGGAGCAGCAAAGAGGGACCCAAGAAGAGAAGGATCCAGGCTGCTCTGTGCAAAACCAACTGCAGGTAAGTATAACATGTTTGCTATTTTCTTAAAAAAAAAGAAAAAGAGACTTTACAAACACTTTAATCTGAAGTTAATTTCGTCCAGTTATGATTTAGAAGTTCTGATGGATCCACCTCCATCCAATCCAAACAAAGTGCAAAAGTAATCTCCCAAAATACTGAAATAACATGTTAAGCCTAGGTTCCCATTGGTCCGATTCGGCATGCGATTTGACCATCCCAATCGGTGCAACGGTGACTTTGCGGTGCCACGCCGATTCCCAAAATTAGTTCCTGCACAACTTTTGGCAACTTCGGTTGCGATTTCAATAGACATCTGTGCAGGAACCCGCACAGATGTCTTTCAAAACGCCTCTGAATCAGGCTGCATTGCTGGGTTGAAATAGTGCGAGTTCTGCTGAACTCGCACAATTCTAACCCGCAGCAATGTGAACCTAGGCTAAAATTAATATAGTCAACCTACCAAAATAGCTTCTGAAATACAAATTGATTTTACGAATATAGGCAACAAATCCAAATGTACAAGACTAAATCCAAAAACAAATCCTTTTAACATAACGATTATGATGAAACAAAATGATTGAATGCAAAACAACACAATACACATTTTTCCATTCCATTTTTCCACATCTCTACTAATCAGCTTTGTAAAACACTTCTCTGTGCTTTATAAATGTGCGTACAGTTTTTAAAACTTAGGTATGACCACAAGGAGGCCGTACTGCTGCCTAATAAATGCCCCCCATAATCTGGTAACACTAAGTTATATAACTAGGAGGAACAAACAGAAGAAGGGGTAGAAGCATTTTTCTTTTTGTAACTAAATTAGCATTTATTTGACCTCATAAAAAAATGAGTAGGAGGAACAGCCATTATGGGAAAGGTAAAAGAAGAGATTTTGTCCCTGGAGTCCCTTTGAGACTCAAGATGGCAGTGTGTGTGACTCATTCCCCAAGCATCATTCCAAAATTGTTAGAGCGCAACTTTTGGATGGATTAACCTTTAAACAATACATCAAGAAAGTAACATTTAACAGATATCTGAAGAGACAACCTAAAGCTAAGTCACCGTAGCTTTGTATCTATGTTTAGTTCATTCTACAGGCAGTTATGGGTTGAAGATAAAATTATTTATCAGAACGTCTAAATCCACTGTATAGATAGGAATATTATAATTATGTTTTCATTAAATCATCCAAGTTAAAAAGATTGATCATATATGACCATGTAATAGCAAATGTACAAGGAACCTCCTCACAGTAGGGTCTCTTTCACACCATATCTGTAAAAACTGATGGAAACATAACACATATTTGACTTGCAAAAAAAAAAAAATGGTGATCTACCATAAATCTAATTTCCAAAAAAACTGATAATATGCTAGGTATCAGTGGCGGCTGGTGAAGTTTTAGAATGGGGGGCGCCAGACTCCGTCCCTCCTTTTTGACCCCTCCCACTTCTCATAAGCCCCACCCCTTATATAATCCACCCACTCCGTCCCCTGTATTCCAATAGCTTCCACCCACAGTGTCAGGAGTATTTAGTGAGAGAAAAAATCAATGCAATGAAAAATTAAGACATTTCTACATTGCTTTAAACAGCTTTACAAAACCATAATCTAACATCGTATGTGACAGAATCATCAAAGACTGCAAATAAAAATGCCACTATGAAACATCATACTGAAATTAAAGAAGAATTTTTAAATATTTTAAAATCAAATTTATTTAAAGTAGTTAAAATTTAATTAAATCCAATTACAGTATCTCACAAAAGTGAATACACCCCTCACATTTTTGTAAATATTTTATTCTATCTTTTCATGTGACAACACTGAAGAAATTGCATTTTCCTACAATGTAAAGTAGTGAGTGTACAGCTTGTATAACCGTGTAAATTTGCTGTCTGCTCAAAATAACTCAACACACAGCCATTCATGTCTAAACCGCTGGCAACAGAAGTGAGTACACCCCTAAGTAAAAATGTACAAATTGGGTCCAATTAGCTATTTTCCCTCCAAAGTCTCAGGTGTGAATGGGGAGCAGGTGTGTTCAATTTGGTTTTATCGCTCTCACTCTCTCATACTGGTCACTGGAAGTTCAACATGGCACCTCATGGCATAAAACTCTCTGAGTATCTGAAAAAAATAATTGTTGCTTACATAAAGATGGCCTAGGCTATAAGAGGATTGGCAAGACCCTGAAACTGAGCTGCATGTAGGAGAGGGGTGCGGAGTGTATGGCGGTGGGTGTTACATGTAGGAGAGGAGTGTGTAGTGTATGGCAGTGGGTGGTACATGTAGGAGAGGAGTGTGTAGTGTATGGCAGTGGGTGGTACATGTAGGAGGGGAGTTCGGAGTGTATGGCGGTGGGTGTTACATGTAGGAGAGGGGTGCAGAGTGTATGGCGATGGGTGGTACATGTAGGAGAGGAGTGCGGAGTGTATGGTGGTGGGTGGTACATGTAGGAGAGGAGTTCAGAGTGTATGGCGGTGGGTGTTACATGTAGGAGAGGGGTGCGGAGTGTATAGCGGTGGGTGGTACATATAGGAGAGGAGTGCAGAGTGTATGGTGGTGGGTGTTACATGTAGGAGAGGGGTGCGGAGTGTATGGCGGTGGGTGGTACATGTAGGAGAGGAGTGCAGTACCTTCTGAGCCACTGTTATACCACCTTGGTGGATCACTTTTTAGAGGGAGTATGGCAGGTCTGGAAAAGCTCTAAAAGAAAAAAATGTCAAACTCATTTATAACCGAAATTGACAGGGTGTCGCAACATGGCAGTGTACAGGAGGTCACCAGGGCACATCACGGGGGGGGGGGGGGGGTGCAGAGCACATTATATAGCTGATCAGCTGTGCCTGTGTTGGGGGAGAGAGCAGATAATATATATGCTGAGCAGTTGGGATCGGCAAGACATAGGATGGTCTGATATGAGGGGGAGTACAGGAGTGAAGGACTGCTGAGAATGGAAGACTAAGTACAATTAGTGGGACTGAGAAGAGCAGAGGATCAGAGCAGCTTTGCAGAGACAGAGGGGAGATATATGACAGGGAGAGCAAGTGGAGAAGCATCTGGGGGGAGAGTGGGGGGAGAAACGAAGTTAGAGAAACAAAACAAGTGGCGTCAGACTGAGCACAGCAGAGCCACGCTGTGATAGAATGACAGGAGGAATGAACAGGAGGAATGAACTGTCTCTCAGCTGGAAAGAGAGAACACCTCCGATCCGGCACTTGCCTTCAGGCTCTTGTTCACTGCACTCAGGTTCAGCACTGTCTGCTCCGCGCCCATCCGCTGCATCATTGATTCGCTCCCCGCCTGGCACAGGGTCCTGGGGTCTCCACACTCAACTCCAACTCCATAACACTGGAAGGAGCCAGAAATAAATGAGTGGGGAGTGGGAGTGTTTGTGGGCGCAGAGCTTGAGCCCCGAACACGCCCCGAATGCAGGCAAATCAGCTTCCCATAGACCGCTGTCACTTATAAAGTGACCTTTTTGGGGGGGGGGGGTGGTGACGCCCCCCTATGGATGGGCCACCACTGCTAGGTATACGTAAAGTACCAACTATTTAGAACTGAGGCTTTAGAACTCCCAATGTTTTGCCATGAAGTATGAAGTAACACTCCAGCAGCCCAGAGTATCAGGTACATTTGCTTTTTGCTTTTTTTGTGACATATGACTTATGACCATATAGGCTTTCTCCTGAACCTATGCCAGCTTTTGACATCCTGTAGATTACTTGAACTGCTCTGAACAGCTAATGGCAGAGTCCCAAGTGAGGAAATTCACAGTTCTGTCCACTGCTAAGAGGCACTTTGTGAAACTATCCTTTCTATTATATAGGTGCACATTAGTGTTACCGTATCCACAGGTACCTGTAATAAATTGCATAAGTGCAATAGAGTAAAAAACAGTTTGTGCTGCCAGCTGTGATAAAGATGGAGCTAGACTGTTTATTTTTGGTTTTATTGTTGGTACAGATTGAAACTATATATACTAGTCATTGAAACATATTATATATATATATATATATATATATATATATATATATATATATATATATATATATATATATATATATATATATATATATATATAAAGATTTAATCATTAGAAAACATTAGTGATCCCTTCAGCCTGGCACAGCAAGGACTATTTATTACTGTATGGTAAAAGAAAAATCATCAGCGATATAATGATACCTTTCAAAGAATTCAAAATTTTGTTAATTTACTTTATTCATCCTAAATAGAACAGTTGACATATGTAATACTTGTGCCCACAATTATTAAATGCATAGTACATAAATAAAGTGCAAAGCTCTTACATATCCATTGCACGTTAGCTAGAATGGTGAGAATGGGTGTACGTGAGGACCCATCCTGTGCGCAATGCGTGAGAGATCATGGAGAATTGATTCATACGTTGTGGAGGTGCCCAAAACTGCATATCTATTGGAAGGAGTTGACAAGGATTATTAACTGCGTTTTTTCAGGCTCATCTTACAGAAAACCCTAAACTATGCTTGTTGGGAATTATAGGTGAAGTTCTGTGGTAAGAGGCCCCTAGACTAGCCATAGCTAGGGCTCTTTTTTAGGCCAGAAAGTAAATTTTGAGGCACTGGAAGTTGACAGATCCCCCCACGGTGAAGGTGTGGCTGACTCAAATGGGTGACACTATTATGCCGCGTACACTCGACCAATTTTTCCGTTAGAATAAACTCTGATGGTTTTTCTGACGGAGTTCCGCTGAAACGGACTTGCCTACACACGATCACACCAAAGTCTGATCGTTTAGAACACGGTGATGTACAACACGTACGATGGGACTAGAAAAAGGAAGTTCAATAGCCATTAGCCAATAGCTGCCCTTGCATTGTTTTTGGTGTGTCAGAACAGCATACAGACGAACAGTTTTCCTGATAGAAATTGATTCCGTCAGAAAGATTTAAAACGTGTTCTATTTCTATTCTGTCAGAATTTTTGAAAAAAAAAAAAAAGTCAGCTGAAGCGAACACACGATCGGAATATCCGATTAAATATTTCCAACTGATTTTTTCTGCCGGAAAGTGTGTAAAAGGCATTAGGCTAGAAAAATATATCTACCAACATGGGGCAGTGGTAGAAAGTTTGACAAAATATGGGCACCATGGTTGGATATTCCTGGCTTAGCTCCGGTAGATCTAACCATGGATCTCTTATTGTAAAACTGATATGGCAGTTAACTGCATGGGTTTTACACACTGGGTCTCAATGCTTATTTGTTACTTTCTACGCGGATGTTTATTTTTGAATTCGAGTCCTATGCGGATGCAATGTGAATATGTGGGGATAGTGTTCAATAACAAGTGGAAAGTGATTACGTTTATGTAATGCTCTGGATTTTATTTTTATTTTTTTAATAATTTTTCAATAAAGTTCCTCTTGAGGTAAAAAATAAATAAAATAAGAGTGTAAAGCTATGTGTACACTGGCCACCCCTAAACGTAACTCTCCTCGCAGCAGAAAAATGCTAAATGAAAAAAAAGTGGTACTGCATGCCACATGTTTTTGCCAAATGTTTTCTCTCCTGAGCGCGATTCTTCTGCATTCAGGAGAAGAACGTTAACTGCCCGTAAACTCTGATAAAAGCCTATGAGTAGGGGTTTATTTACTAAAGCTGGAGAGTGCAAAATCAGTCTCACTTTTGCATTGAAACCAATCAGCTTTCAGGTTTTATTGCCAAAGCTTAATTAAACAAGCTGAGGTTAGAAGTTGATTGGTTTCCCTGCAGAAGTGAGACTGATTTTGCACTCTCCAGCTTTAGTAAATAAACCCCATATACTTTTCTTAAGTTGCATTTAGGGGCTTTGGCAAAAAACGCCAAAAGCTGCAGTGTACACGCGCCTTAAATTGGACCTTTCACTCTTTTCACAAAAAATCACATTAGCATGCAGTTCTGCATGCTGATATGCAATCATCTTACATTCATTAGTTAAACAAACAGTTTTTGATTTTACACACAATAATGCTGGCCATACATTAATATTTTTTTGGTTCAACCAGCAGATTGAACGAAAAATAAAAATGACCTGATTCCCCCATCCACACACTCAATGTGGATGGGGAATCACTCCCGGTGTGCTAATATGTTTTGGCAATGGGGAGACTTCCCTGCTGTTGGCATTCAATGATCAGTGATGCTTGCTATAGCCGTTGGCACTGATCGATTAAAAATAAAAATGACAGACTGGTTGTACAGAAGTCGATCAGAAGATTATCTTCTGTAAAACCAGCCTGCCCAAACATGGATTGAAATTCAGTCTGTCCCTTCTAAACCTGCTGAATTTTGATCCATGTATGGGGTACTGGTGATGTAACCAGGGCCTCACAGATGCATCCTGGAAAAGCTACATCACCAGTGCCTTCCCCCTCAGATGATGTGCACTGTTATATGTACCAGGAGGAAGAGTAAAAATCCAGTAAGCAAAGGGAGATGGATATGGGTGGATTTGGATATAATTTGTATAATACAGTTTTTTACCTTTTTATATGTACTAGTAAAGAACATGGTTTTATCTTATATTTTGTGTGACTAAGGGGCCACACCTATAACATCCCATTGTTTTTTCTGTACGTTGTGTTTATGAGATTCAAGATTTATCAAATCTGGTTTATAGGGTGTGGAATATGTTTGTGACAGTGTTTATAGGGTGTGGAATAAATATGTGACAGTTGGGTTAGTTGATTTTGATATGTTCTAAGATAACACATAACTTTTTGCAGCTATTAGACCCCATTCACACCTGAGCGTTTTGTAGCTTGACGCCTGAAGCTACAAAACGCTGGAGGGGAAAAAATCCATTATTCTCAATGGAGCTGGTTCACATCTCCACTCCAAGTCGCCTGAAGCCCTACGCCTGAAGCTCAAACAAGTTCCGGACCCTTTTTTGTCACGCGAATCGGGCTGATTTGGGCATTTTTCTTCTTTTAACATTGGTGACCTTTTGCCCTGCACAAATTCGCGACAAAACACGGTAAAAAACGCCGCGAATCGCGGTAAAAAACACTGCAAATCACTGTAAAAAACGCCGCAAATCGCGGTAAAAAACGCCGCAAAAAACGATTGAAAGCGCTTGAAAACGCTACGCTCAAGTGTGAATGCAGCCTTAAGGCTTAATGTACAAGGGACACTGAGGCAACCTCTGAGCGATTTTTTTGAGAGCTTCAAACCGGCATTTAAAAATGCCCGTTTTGCCGCATTTGCCTCTGGGAGCATTTATTTAAGATAATATCATAGGAACCTCCCAAAGTCCAAAACAGCATTATTTAACTATTTCAGCCATTCTGTGAGACCAGACTGAGTAGCAGTAGCTGAGAGAGCAGCAGTGTATTTGTATCTATCTCAATTTCAATGCTTTTACTATGGATCCCATAATGAGCATATGTGAGGAAAAAATGCTAATTTTTTTATATATTTAATTTTTAAATTGCAATTGATTAGTATATTTTTTGTTTATTTCTTATTATAAGCTGTATATGTAATTCAATTTTTATTTATTTATTTTGTCTTTTTTATGCAAAATTGAATTGCAATTTGTTTAATATATTACATTTTTTAATTAAATATTATATTATTGCAATTGATTATTAGAATTTTTCGTTTAATTTTTTTAAAAGTTGTATGTATAATTTCCTTTTTTTTATTATTTTGTCTTTTTTATGCAAATTTTAATTGCAATTTTTTTATATATATTTAATTAACACTAACCCTAACCAGAAACCCTAACCCTAACTTGTTCTTCAAGGGGAAAACCCTAACCCCCTAACCCTAATGGGAAACCCTAACCACAAACCCTAACCCCAACCCTAACTGGAAACCCTAACTTGTTGTTCAAGGGGAAAACCTTAACCATAACCCCCAACCCTAATGGGAAACCCTAGCCCGAAACCCTAACCCTAACTGGAAACCCTAACTTGTTCTTCAGGGGGAAAACCCTAACCATAAACCTTAATAGGAAACCATAACCCCTAACCTTAACCAAATACCCTAACCCTAACTTTTTCTTCAAGCGAAAAACCCTAGCCATAACCCCTTAACCCCAATGGGAAACCCTAGCCCGAAACCCTAACCCTAACTGGAAACCCTAACTTGTTCTTCAGGGGGAAAACCCTAAACATAAACCTTAATAGGAAACCGTAACCCCTAACTTTAACCAAATACCCTAACCCTAACTTTTTCTTCAAGGGAAAAACCCTAGCCACAACCCCTTAACCCCAATGGGAAACCTTAGCCCGAAACCCTAACCCTAATTGGAAACTCTAACTTGTTCTTCAGGGGGAAAACCCTAACCATAAACCTTAATAGGAAACCGTAACCCCTAACCTTAACCAAATACCGTAACCCTAACTTGTTCTTCAAGGTGAAAACCCTAACCATAACCCCTAACCCTAATGGGAAACCCTAACCCTATCCCTAACTGGAAGCCCTAACAGGAAACCATAACACTTACCATAACCCTAAACTTGTTCTTCGAGGTGAAAACCCTAACCATAACCCCCTAACCCTAATGAAAAATCCTAACCCTAACCCTAAATTTGATCAAGTCAGGGGTGAAGCTCAATGGTCGGGTCATCTGGTTGGAATCTAACATATAGGTCAAATTCCAATTATACTTTGGCTAACAGCAAGGCTAGTGGTGTATTGGATTGGATCATGCTCATTAGGGGTATATAAATGGTCTATGAAACATAGCAAGCAATTACAAGTTTTTACAAGTTTTTTTTGTGTTTTTTCATCATTTGCTATCATTGTTAAGATTTGTAATGTTAAAAGATAGGGCATCTGTAAAAACGCTTATAAACGTGGCTAAACGCCGGTACAGCGTTTAGCTGCATTTTTCATTGGAAACTTTGGAGTCTAAACTCATTTTTTTGCCTTCAGAGAAAAGCCTATAAACGTAACTGCCTAAAAACGACATTAAACAAACCTGTGTACCGTACATCTGCACATAAGATAACATTGGATGAGTTCAGGGGCAGCTGAGAAAAGCAGCCAACTGCCTCTGAATATCCGTTTACCAGCAGAACTGTACAAAAAGTCTTACCCTTCCATGAAAAATATTGTTTTTGAAGTGTCTTACTGATATGTAATTTCATCTGATAATATAAATGCATACATATGTGCAATAAAGAGCACCAGGGATGAAAAAATATTGGTCAGTAAGCTATTTATCTACAGAGGTAGTAAATTGAAAGACATCATTATCATATATATTTAGCAAATCATAAAAGCTGTTTAAGGTCTTGTTCTTATCTATAGTATGAGTCGGCTTGTTTGCTGCAGCAAAGGTAATGCATAATTATGAACTTAAAGTTTATCTGTAACCAAAACATTTATTTTTTTTGCTTTTGAATAGAGTAGGGAATGGTTGGAACTCTGATCATTTTTTTCTTTCTAGCTGTCTGTATCCCAATGGGTGACAGAGTCTTTTTTATATATCATATTAATATGTAGGCATATCAAAGAAGAACTCCATTAAAAAAAACAAAAAAATAAATAAAAAGAAGTAAAAAAGTGAATAAACCATTAAAAGATAAAACAAAAAAAGTAGATTTTGCTACAATACTCAGTTTCAGTTGAGAACTGTCACCCCCAGTACTTCTTTCCTACCACAAGTAATTTTTAGTAACACAGGTTGATGGTCAGCAAACATACCAGATTGTGAAAAAAACAATCACCGCCAAAATAAATTACTTCCTATTACAGAGTAAATGTGTAAAATCACCTATATATGTGACTGCACAGCTGCTTAACACTTATGCCCCATACACACGATCGGACATTCCGACAACAAAATCCATGGGATTGTTTCCGACGGATGTTGACTCAGACTTGTCTTGCATACACGCGGTCACACAATGTTGTTGGAAATTCCGAACGTCAAGAATGCGGTGATGTACAACACATACTACGAGATGAAAAAAATGAAGTACAATAGCCAGTGCAGCTCTTCTGCTTGATTCTGAGCATGCGTGTAACTTTTTGCGTCGGAATTGTGTACATACGATCGGAATTTCCCACAACTGATTTTTTTGTCTGAGAATTTGAGATCCAGATCTCAAATTTTGTGAAATTCCAATGGAAAATGTCTGATGGAGCCTACACACGGTCGGAATTTCCAACAAAAAGCTCCCATCGAACATTTTCCGTAGGAAAATCCAACCGTGTGTATGGGGCATTCCAGTGATACACCACACCAAATTCAATATCGTTTTCTAAATAGTGCAGCGCTGTGTCTCATTAAATAATGTGCAAACAAAATTTATATTAAACATTTCATGATTAAAAAAATACTTTAAAATCAAAAATGAAAATGTAAAAAAATTTGAAAAATCTACTGATGAAGGCCAATGAGATGAGCCGAATCTGAAGCATCGTGAGTGTAGATTTTCAGTGAATGAAGTGATGATTTGAGACATGCTGTTTTAAAGTTTTTTCAAATATAAAGTTTTATTAATCTCCAACACAGGGAAGAAAATACCATACAGTAATTACAAAGATAATATGTACATTGTTTTAAAGTTTTTATCTTGTAAGTGGATTTGTTTTGGGGGGCTTTTAACCGCTTCAGCCCCAGAAGATTTTACCCCATTCCTGACAAGAGCACTTTTTGCGATTCGGCACTGCGTCACTTTAACTGACAATTGCGTGGTCGTGCGACGTCGCTCCCAAACAAAATTGGCGTGCTTTTTTTCCCACAAATAGAGCTTTCTTTTGGTGGTATTTGATCACCCCTGCAGTTTTTATTTTTTTGTGCTATAAACAAAAAAAAGAGCACACGATGGCACGGCGGCAAATTTAAGGTTGAATATTCGTTTATTGTTACAAATCAGGTAACAGTTTAATACAATAAGAGTTGGGGGGGGAGGGGGTACAGAATGAAGAAGGTTGGGGAAGGGGGGAAGGGTAAGGAGTGCATTGCTTACAAAACAACTTACAGGCATCTACAGTTTGCTCATCAAGTTATACAGTAAAACCCACACAAGAAGGAAATTATCATAAACCCTCCTCTACGGTTAAGTCCCTACAAGGACCCTGTTCGGGGGTTCTATGTAGTCAGGGAGCCTGTGAGCCTAAAATGGTAGCTTACGTGGCATGAGGCAGTTTCGCCGCTCGTGTGACCTCTTGGTCCACCTAGGTAGGGGGGGCAGGGTGTCAATAAGAGGAATTCAACAAGAACGGCCCCAGATAATCCACCTGGGGGTCCACGTTAAGCTCTTTGATCCGTGAGACTACTCCGAACAGTCTGCCCGTGCCCCATGTGTGCAAGGCCTCCTTGCCACTAAGCTACACTACTGAGAAAGCGGGCCGATGAGGAGTGAAGGAGCCAGGGATACCAGAGGGACATATATTTATCCCATTTGTCAGTTCGTTTGGCGTGCTGTTCCGCCATGAGCATAATATCGTTCATGGCTTCAGTCCACCTCGCAATCGGGGGACAACATCCTGTTTCCAGAACTGTGATATGACATGACGGGCTGCGGACAGAAAGAACCGGAACAGACTCTTTCGGTGTGAGCTCAGGGGGCCTGGGAGTATGGAAAGTAAAGCTATTTGTGGTGTCGGTAACACATAGACATCATACAAATCATTATGAATTTTGAATACCTTATCCCAAAAGGGGCGTACTCGGTCGCATTCCCACCACACGTGGATATACGTGCCCGCTCCTCCGTGGCAACGCCAGCACCTATCCGAAGCCTCAGGATACATTTTGCTCACCGTGACTGGATCCCTGTACCATCTCGTCAACAGTTTGTAATTTATTTCTTGCGTGAATCCAGATATGGAAGATTTGTGAGTGATCATAAATGATGTGTTCCAGTGTGTTGTGGTTATTTCAGTGCCAAGGTCCCTAGACCATTTTTGTGTGTAATTTGGAAGTGTGTCATAGGAATGTAGCTGGATGTCCTTGTAGATCAGAGATAATGAGTGTTTAGGCATTTGAGAGAGACCACACATATCCTCAAAGGTTGTGAGAGGCCTATGTACCTGGCCGGAGAGATGGAGTGACTTACAGTATTGCGTTATAGTTAGACTAGAGAGCCAGTCTATCTGAGTCAACGGTCGGGGGTCTACAAGTGCCCTGAACAGACCGGTGGATGCCTGTACATACTGTTTGGCGGTAGGCCACTGGTCCCTAGAGTAAGAGCCGCATTGTTTCCCTGTGTGGAGTGTCGGGATTGCCGGATTGTCAAATAGGGGTGACAACGGGCTCGGATCCGTGGAGAGGTGAAGGGCCGTGTGTTTGCGGTACCATAGGGTGAGTGCTGCTATCATCAAAGGGTGCGCATGGTGCGAAATTTCTGAGGTCAGAAAGCCATGGTTTTTCTGAGCCATGGTTTGTTCAATTATCATGGACGGTTTAGTTAAGGGGCGCGGAAACCATTGCACGGCGGCAAATTTAAAGGGACATACCTGTACGCCCATTTGCCTGTCCGTGCCATTCTGACGACATACATCGGCGTGCGCTGGTCGGGAACCGGTTAATAAACATGCAAACAGAGTACACGATGGCACTTGTGTTTGTTGTTTCATGTCTATAACCTGGATATGGAAGTAATAGCGAGATTGAGCACTTATGAGAAAGTGAAGGAAGGTTTGTCTGATGGCAATACAAACGCTGATAACCCACACAGAGGAGCAGTCTGGAGGCTGTAGGTTTACCATTGGAGAGTGAAGGTTGATTCATTTTGGTGGACACGAGCAGTGAATTGTCTATGCGTTTACATTATTATTATTATTATTCAGGATTTATATAGCGCCAGCAATTTACGCAGTGCTTTACAATATAAAAAGGAGACAATACAGTTACAATACAATAAAATACAATAAAATACAAGAGGATTAAGAGGGCCCTGCTCAGAAGAGCTTACAATCTAATAGGGTGGGGTGGTACAAAAGGTTATAACTGCGGGAATGAGCTGATGGAAGTGGTAGGAGATTAGTTTGAGACGTGATAGGCTTCCCTGAATAGATGAGTTTTCAGGGATCGGCTGAAGGTAGCAAGAGTAGGGGATAGCCGGACCAGTGGAGGTAGAGAGTTCCAGAGGATTGGAGAGGCTCTGGAGAAATCCTGGAGACGAGCATGGGAGAAGGAGACGAGAGAGCTTGAGAGTAGGAGGTCTTGAGAAGAACGGAGGGGACAATTTGGGTGATATTTGGAGACAAGATTCGGGAGGTAGCTCGGGGCAGAGTTGTGAATGGCTTTGTATGTTGTGGTTAGTATTTTGAATTTAATTTGCTGGGTGATCGGGAGCCAATGTAGGGATTGGAGGAGAGGGTTGGCAGACACTGAGCAGTGTCATCTTTGAGGCGAGCAGGCACTTTAGCTGGTGGAGGTGTGCATTGTATATTGGTCCTTTTGAGGACGAACACACACAGCAGTGATTGTTTTGGAAGCATTGACACAGATGAACTGTTTTGTTCAAATTTTTGGACATTTTTTTGATCATGAAATGTTTAAGATAAATTTTGTATGCACATTATTTAAAGAGACACAACGCTGCACTATTTAGAAAACAAACATACCTGATTGACAGCTCTCAGGACCTATATATGTATATGTATATGAAACAATTCCACAAAGAATAATGAAAAAAAAACCCCACTAAAGTTAGGCCAATTTTTTTATACTATGAAAGATGATGTTACGCAGAGTAAATAGATACCTAACATGTCACACTTCAAAATTGCGCACACTTGTGGAATAGCCAAACTTCAGTACATAAAAATCTCCATCGGCAACGTTTTAAATATTTTTACAGGTTACATGTTTAGAGTTACAGGGGAGGTCTAGTGCTAGAATTATTGCTCCCACTCTAATGCCGCTTACACACGATCAGACTATCCGGCGGACTTGGTCCGGCGGACCAGAGTCCGCCGGACAATCCACCCATGTGTGGGGTCTGGCTGACTTTTTCTTTCCAAAAGTCCAGCGGACTTAGAAAGAAGTTTTGACTCAAAATTGTCCGCCGGACTCGGCAGTCCGGCGGACAATCCTGCCATCCGTGTGCTAGTCCGCTGGACTTTTGAAATTAACGGACTTGCCCACACACGGGCCGGGCCCCAGCATCCTCTGGGACTGTGACATCATAAGGGGCGGGGTCACCATGTGACATCACCAGGTGACCCCGCCCCCTGTCCCTATATACGTCGCCACACAATGCGTCCCTGTCATTGCGGCCAGAGAGAGCGTCGAGTCAACATCTCAAGGAAGAAGAAGAGAAGGCAGCAGCGACAGAAGACCGGGCCACCACTAGTAAAAGAGCTGGAAGAAGAAAGCGGAGGCCCGGCAAGAAGAAACGAAGAGGGGGACAAGACCCCCAAAGTCGGAAGAAGAGGCAGCAGTGACAGAAGACCGGGCCACCACTAGTAAAAGAGCTATAAGATGATATCGGGGGCCCGGCAAGAAGAATCGAAGAGGGGGACAAGACCCCCGAAGGTAAAGGAAGACCCCTGGATGGCGACGACGAAGAAGAAAGCCGGGCTCATCCGCTAGTAAAAGAGCTAGCAGAAGATAGCGGAGGAGTCTGGCGAGAAGACCCCCCAAGATGGAAGACCACTGGAGCTGTGCAATAAGTTATTTTAAAAACATGTGTTGTGTTTTTTTTCTTTACACTTTTTTATGGGTGTTGAGGGCATGTTGAGGGCACACAGCCTGGTACGGCTCAGGAGGGGGAGGGGGGCGCTCGCTCGTCCCCATCCCCTTTCCTGTACTGGGTCTGATATGGACTTTGGGGGGACCCCCACGCTGTTTTTTTCAGCATAGGGCTTCCCCTTTAAGTCCATATCAGGTGATGGGGCCAGCGAGGTGTCAATCTCACCTATGAACGTGGCGACATTGACCTCCTTTGCTAGTCCCATCTACCTGGAGCCGCTTTCAAAATTAACAGACTTTTCTCCGTATGTGGGCAAGTCCTTTCATTTCAAAAGTCCGGCGGACTTCCGCCATAGCCCGGCGGTTTGTCCGCCGGAAAAGTCCGGTCGTGTGTGGGCAGGTCCGCTCGTTCGGAAAATCCAGCGGACCTCCGCTGCAAAGTTCGGCGGTTTGTCCGCCGGACTAAGTCTGCCGGATAGTCCGATCGTGTGTACGTGGCATAACGTTCACGGCGATACCTCGCATGTGTGATTTTGAACACCGTTTACATACGCTAAAACAAGTCCTTATGCTAGTAAACTATGAGTTCTAATGAAGGTGCTATCCTGTATAAAATCTATATAATGAGAGAATGGTTCAGGTTCTATTCTTTTATTATATAGATTATATATGGTACTTTCATTTGTTCTCGTAGTTTACTAATTTAACCAACATAGGGACTGTTGGTAGCTATATAGAGCACAGTGTAATTTTTTATTTCTCTTATATTCACCGGCTGACACAGCTCCTCTCTTAGCCATTGGGTTGTTATGCCCACCACTAGGAGAATACTAGGCATTACTTGTTATGTAACACTCAGAACTTTTCAGTTCTGCCCAGGGGGCGGTCCCTTGGGCAACAAACCTCCAGCCTGCCATGCAGTCATCAGTTTTATTTTGCCTAGTGAAGGAGAAGGACCTAGGAACCCTGCGGGCCCATCGGTCTGTGATTTTTTTTTTGCAGAAGCGGGACTTTTTGCGCAAGATGATTGATCCTGTGATCTGCTATCAACAGCCAGCTGGGTGACAGGCTGGATACTCTTATCCTTGTAGTCTCCCCAGTCCAGCCATCAAGCGTGTGCAGGCCGCAGCTATGCGCTAGGCAGGCCACGACGAAACCTCAGTTCCAGAGGTGGTCAGTGAGCTTTTATGCTCCGGGGCATACATATGACCGGGCTACTGTTGTCTGCGTCACAGGATGCCGGGCCAGCAGCCACCCTGTACTGATCAGTGAGTGGGTCTGTGATGGAATGTCTCCCAGCTCTTCAGGACTGGTAAGTACAGCTCTTCTTGCCTCAGTGGGGCTGAGCAGCTGGGCATTCCCCGGGAGGTCGATTCGGGGGTCCCTCACCTCCCTCTCTTCTCTCCCTGTCCCCCTCTCCCTCCCCCCTTCCATATGGGGGATGCTGCTGAGCGGTATGTGTGTGTCTATGCAGGGGCTCTCTGGGGGGGCTCTCACCTGGGGGGTTGCGCTGGCTAGCTGTGTCCTGGGTCCTGTTCTTCATGCCCCTGGAAGGTGTCTTTGAGGCTTTGCTGGTGCCCTGCACAGTGCTGTGCTCACTGCCATTGTTTTCTCCCTGTACCTCATGGATCTGCATTCGGCGACCATTTTAGGTGTGTGGGAGGGCAAGCATGCTCTCCTGGGCTTCAGCGGCCATGTTCCTTGTGATTGTCCCTATACAGGGCACCGGCGGCCATTTTCTTGAAGCCTGAACACATTTTTTTGTGTTCTCTAGCGGCAGCATGTGCTCCTGTGCTCTAACGGCCATTTTCCCTGTATTTTATGTCCTTGTGCTGGGCGGCCATTTTTTTTAACCCTGAGCACACTTCAGAGTGGTTTTAGCGTCATTTGCAGCTGCTTCCACCGACACCGCAGGTGCGTTCTCGTCTGCCACCATTTCCAGGTGGATCAGACAGATTGTAGTACAAGCCTATGCCTTGAAGGGACAGGTGCCCCCCTTTTTGGTCACGGCCCACTCCACAAGGGCAATTGGAACATCTTGGGCCTTCCGACACCAAACGTCTGTCGCTCAGGTGTGTAAAGCGGCGACCTGGTCTTTTGTCCACACGTTTACCAAGTTCTACAAGGTAGACGTCAGTGCATCGGCTGATGCCTGTTTTGGTCGCAAAGTTTTGCAGGCGGCCGTATAGTTGCAATTGAATATGCAATATATTTTATTTTTTCCTGGTTTTTCGATAAAAACGCAGTACCGTTAAGTTAATGCGCTGTTGCATTACATTCTGCAGTTTTTGGTGTGGTTGTGGTTAGTCACTCCTGTTGTGGGTACCCTGTTTTAGAGGTGGTTTTCTCCATGCACTGTTGTTTTTTGTGGGTAAAGTTTTACTAGTTCTCACTTGCCATGGTGGATGAAGTTTTCTATGCTGTTTTTTCCCACCCCTCGTTTGGCACTGCTTGGGGACGTCCCAATGGCTAAGAGAGGAGCTGTGTCGGTCGGTGAATATAAGAGAAAATAGGATTCTTTGTACTCACAGTAAAATCCTTTTCTCTGTAATTCACCGACCGACACAGCACCCGCCCCTCCTTTTTCTCTTTACGTTATACTGCTTGTTGACGTACTGATGACTGCATGCCAGGCTGGAGGGTTGTTGCCCAAGGGACCGCCCCCTGGGCGGAACTGAAAAGTTCTGAGTGTTACATAACAAGTACTGCCTAGTATTCTCCTAGTGGTGGGCATAACAACCCAATGGCTAAGAGAGAAGCTGTGTCGGTCGGTGAATTACAGAGAAAAGGATTTTACGGTGAGTACAAAAAATCCTATTTTTTTTATTTCTGCATTCGGTAACAGTCCTGTATGTGGCCAGTGAAATCTTAGCATTTACAGGGCTGTTACAGAATGCAGAAAAAATAGAAATCTGCTGTTCAATAGATTCCTTTCACCAGACGCTTATTTGTCTGGGGGAATCTGATTGACTGCATGTGTATTTTTAAGCGTAAGCCAATCGGATGAAGATGACATTTTTCATCTCACAGTGCTCGGCTGTGCTGTGGGGGGTTTGTTCACTAAATGGTGATGTGAGGGTTTATTCATTAAATAATGTGGGGGTTATTCGCTAAATGGTGATGTGGGGGATTTATTCACTAAATAATGTGGGGGGTTATTAGCTAAATGTTGATATGGGGTTTATTCACTAAATAATGTGGGGGTTTATTCACTAAATGGTGATAAGGGGTTTATTCACTAACTAGTGATGCGGGTTTACTCACTAAATGGTTATCAGGGTGCACACTAATAATGAGAATCAAATACGTAACTTGTGAATATGTAACCTGTGTTTATCTGGCTCTGATACCAACCAGTGCCTCACCAGCCACTGACCTCACCGCACGTGATCTATAGGTCATGAGCGCTGTCAATCTGGTATGCTTGCTTTGTTGTGTCCACTACTCCAATTGGCTTTTGCAGTAGCTAGGACTATCAGGTGTCATCCCTCTCCCATATATATTAGTGATATTAAGAAGTCTAATGCTTGGTTCTTTGGTCGTTTTTCTGAATGATGGTCAGCGTCCATCAACCCCCCTACTCTGAACCTAGGCTGCAATGGACCTGCCCCCAACCTGTAACTGTATAAAAAGTTTCTCTTTCAATCTGCTTCCTTCTCCTGTCAGCATGCTCCTTTTGAGCACATGAACTAATTAGGTGCTTGTGCTGCTTCTCCTTCTCCCAGTCTGAGCTTTTCAGTATGGGGACTCCAAAAGGCTTATATCAGGTCAGATTCAGGTACTTGCACAGCTTGCATTAAACAAAAAAACACAGTTAAAGCAGAAGTAAACCCATCCATAAAACAGTTTCATTTACGGCACGTGCCGGAAATGTAACACTCCCATTGGTTGTGCTTTCAACCAAACTGTCAAGCCATCCAATGGCTGGTGTTATAACTGATCGCATTTGCAGCATCATGGCAGTTGTAAATTAAGCAGAAGCAAAGATGGCAGCTTCCTTGGCTGAAAATGATAGGGGGGTTTACTTACACTTTAACCCCCCTGGCGGTATTCCCAAGTGTGGCTCGGGATGAGATTTCAGTACCATTAGGGGTAACCCGAATCCACATCGGGATTGCATCGCTGGATCCTGGAAAAGGTTACTTACCTTGTCCCCGGGATCCCGCAATGTATTCTCGCTGTGTACGGCAGCCAGATCTTCCGCATCTTCCGCCCGATGCACTGTGTGCCCTGGCTTCCATTCCCTGCGAGGCAGGGAGGTGGAACCAGTGACAAATTCAAAAAGTATAAAACACAAACACACTGATACTTTGTAATTCCATTGGATTACATTACTATATAAAATAAAATTGACCTTAGTTTGCCCCCAGTGCTTTATCCAGTGCCCTTGCCTGCAGTTTTACTGTGCTTTGTGTCTGGAAACTGCAGAGCGACCATGGCATCAATAAAGCGCGCCTCTACATCAAAAGCAGCATATGACCTGTTGGAACACAGCGACAGTGGTACAGAATTGCTTGCAGAATTGAGTAATAGTGATTCGTGGGGAAGTTCGTCATCAGGGACGGAAAGCGTTTTCAGCGATGATCCTGCGACTGTGCCCAGTGATGTGCGGACTTGGTGCTCAATTGGCTGGGGTACGGAGCACGCAGCGCCCCCAAGATTCCCATTTACTGGGGGCGTGGCCGGGATGTGAGAGAGAGAGGACGTGTGACCGCTGAGCTGCGCTCCACCGATCATCCTGCCTTCTTCCAGCGCCATTTCTCCCGCAACACAGCCTTCTCCTTGACACCAAGGGGCGGAAGAAAGCCTCCGGTACCTCGCGGCCCCCTCCGCTACCCCGGGTAAGTTCCGCTCGTCCTCAGCAGGTGAGGCCCGGTTCGCGGCACCCATCTTCCCCACAAGGCTCCCAGCTGCCACAATGCCTGCCGGCTCCCAGACCCCCTCCGATCCGTCCTCATCTCAAGCTGATTCTCATGCTGAGCTCCTGGCAGCAATTAAGGAGGGCAGGGACTCAGTTATGGGAAAAATGAGCCTGATCCGGCATGATATGGACAAATTTAGAGCCCGGTTTACAGACGCTGAAGGCCACATATCTCAGCTAGAAGACACCACCAGATCTGACTCCAGAAATCTCTGTGCACTACAGGTGCAGGTTAAAGCCCTGCAGGAGAAGTCCATAGACACAGAAAATAGGCTCAGGAGAAATAATATCCATGTACTAGGCCTCCCTGAGAAGGCAGAGGGCTCAAGGCCTGCTGAATTCACTGAAGCCTTCCTGAAAACGCTCCTAGAACTGCCTGACATGCCTCCTACATTTGTGGTGGAAAAGGCACACAGAGTCCCTCCAACCCCCCCCCCCCCCCCCCCCCCAGTTCCTGGGAACCTACCTCTGCCTTTCTTGCTTCGGCTGCTCAACTACAGAGACAGAGACAGGATTCTGACGGCAGCTAGGGAAAAGAGGGATCTGCTTTTTAATGGCACAAAAATCATGCTTTTCCCTGACTATTCCCCGGAGGTGCAACATCGTCGCTGCTCCTTTACCGAGGTCAGGAAGCACCTGAGGGACGAAGCCCTCAAGTTCAGCCTACTATATCCCAGCAAACTCAGGGGGATCGATGCTGATCGAGCAAGCTTCCTCACGGACCCGGAGACAGCCATGGATAGCCGTTGATGAGCCATACACTACTGCAGGTACCCTGCGAGTTGTGGTTGTCTGCACTCCTACTTTTCACGCAGTTCCCTCTGTTTGCCCTCTCTTCTGTTTTGCCTTTTTTTTCCATCTGATGGATCCTCTGCCGGAGACCTGGTTCCTCTGCAATGCATCTGCCGTTACTGCTGACTCTCCCCTCTTATCTTGTTTGGCCACTGAGGAGCCCACCGGGCACTGGGAGTTGGACCAGACTCAGGGACTGTGCCTGCACACCCACCCCCTTGTTTCTTTTTTCCCCCTATATGCACGGCTGTGTACCCCTCTGGGAATTGCCGGGCACTCTTATAGGAGCTGGGTCACTCAGCACCTTACAGAACACACGCCACTACAATCAAGTACTACCACTGCGGCCTTGGACTGCCACCTCCCCCCCCCCCCCCCTGTTTTTCTCTTTCTTTTTTCTTCTTGTGTTTTTCTTTTTGCTTTTGGCCAGTGTCTAACACCGCATACCCTCACCCTGCTCCCTGGTCCTCTAACACTAATTATTGGTGACTGACCAGTGGTGTGTGTGGCAAACACTGGATGTGTAGAGCACCCAGTTAAGGGTACCTACACCTAATAGGTATAATTATTTTCTTTTTTGGGGACAAACTATTCCCAGATCTCCTCCCGGTTTTAGGGGATGTTTCTGGGCCTCATAATTCTTCAGGGAGTGGTGGGGAAACCCCTGCAGAAGTGGTATTGGACAACCAACAACTTACTAGCCCCTCCTTTTTTTGGCACTGTCATGTCGGAGTACAAATTTTCTCTTATTATGAACTATTTGCACTTTGAAAATAATGAAGAATTTGACGAGACTTCTCATCCAGCACCAAAACGCAAAAAGATTTGGGGGGTTTATCAAATTATTCTGAAAAATTTCCAGCAGACCTATGTACCCGATAGAGACATCAGTATCAACGGAAGTCTAATGGCCTACAAAGGAAGACTCAGCTGGATACAGTATATTGCATCTAAGAGAGCACGATTTGGCATAAAACCATTCATGCCTTGTGAATCCAGCACTGGTTACATATGGAATTTGATCCTTTACACCGGGAAAGGAACCAAGTTCAACTAACGATTCTGTAATTATGGAATGGCAACCGCTTCCGTTCTTACTTTGATTGAACCATTGCTGAATCAGGGCTACTGTGTAACCACAGATAATTTTTTACAGTTCTCCAGAACTCTGAGTTCCTTCTACAGCATAAGATGGATGCATATGGGACCGTTAGAGCGTGACATGCCACCAACCTTTGGCAATAAAAAGATCAAGGCAGGAGAAATAGTTGCCTGGCAGAAAGGCAAAATGATGGCACTGAGATGGCGATGTGTGCCTAATGAGTACTATTCACAACACCTCTACTGTCATGGTACACACAAAAGGTGGAAAAGACGTAATGAAACCACAAGTCATGATGGACTACAACCACACAATGGGAGGTGTTGACTGAGCTGACCAGGCCATGACTTTTTACCCAGCCATGAGAAAGCAATAACAAAAATATTACAAAAAAATCTTCAGGCACCTTCTTGAGCAGTGCCTGTGGAATGCTTTTTTTCTTCTAAAAAAAAAAGTGACAAGCCTGTTGTTCATGCGGACTTTGTTTGGAAAGTTGCCGAACTTATATTTCTCAAGCACCAAACACCAACGACTGTAAATAGATCTGGACGTCGTGCTGCTGGTGTTGTTAACCCAGAATGCCTGACTGGTTGGCACTTTATGGACCACATTCCACCAATGAAAAAGAAGGCAGCACCCACAAGGATGTGTGTGGTTTGCTGCTCTAAGCGTGACGACACTGGAAGGAAAATCAGAAAAGAAACCAGGTTCTACTGTCCTGACTGTGACGTCGGACTTTGTGCTGTACCATGTTTTAAAACTTTCCATACCCGGGACGTTTACTGAAGAAATATGACTATTAATATTGCACCCTTGTTTGGCCAAAAAAAATGTCAGTGTGTTTGATTATATTATTTACTAAAATATATTGAATAAAAAGTATTGTTATTATTATATTATTATTTGTTATTATTTATAGTTATTTATTATATTATAATTAATGATTTTGTGTTTCAAACTTTATCATACCCGAGATGTCTACTATATTTTTGTAGATTTACAGATTGGCATATAGTTTGAACCTGAAGAAAACATGTGCATGTTTTGACAGCTATGATCTTTCTCCTGCATCACCATGCAGACTATTGCTCTTCCTCTGCGTATCTCCCACAGACTAATGCTTCCAGAATTTCCTCACCCATTACCATGTAATGATGAGGACATCACACTTGACCGTGTAAGGGTGATTTTCCTGCACAAAATTATCCTGTAGATGTCAATATAAAATATGTCACATCTTCTTCTGTAAGCAAGAAGGACCCATAGTTCCTCAAGCTGGCTCTGGCTGCTCTGTGCTACTAGGCCAGAGCTCTGCATCACCTCTCCCCTGAGGCCTAGTAGTTTAAAAGCAAATATTGGGCGGTGGACTACTGTTCCCATCTCACCCAGCTTTCAAATCCTGTGCCCTCAGGCCACATCGATTTGACACAATCCCCCACAGTGTCTCCTCTGATCCAAGACTCCATCATTGGAGGTGTAATGATAAAGGATTTCACTACTGACCACGTAGAAGTGAAGTTCCCTCACAGACTTCCTGGCACATCTAGCCCTCCACTGTGGTACACTCACTGACCTTTCTCTGCCCCGAGTCCATGATGGAGAACTTGACTGGACCATATGTTCCCACAGCTTCATCTGCCCCTCTGCTCCAGGAGTTCCTTATCATTGACTGTGTTATGATAAGGACATTGCCAATGACCATGTAAAGGCAAAGTTCCCTCATAGTTCTCCCTGGGCCTCCTACTGTTATCAGCCCCCCCCCCCCCAAATGTCTAGTATTCCATTCTTCACTTCACCCGGCCAGCTCCCCCCAGTGGCATGTTACCTCAGCTTATATAGGAGGCCCACCCCCTGCCAATACCAGTTGGGGATTGGTCAGGGCTCCCACATGAGCTGCCTGCCACTCCAGTTTTAAGCCCTGTCCCTCTTCCAGAACATTCTCCCTGGAAGCAGGGAAGGCGCCTCAGAACTAGAGCACAGGTAGTCACACCCACTGCTACACTAGCCACTCCCAGCCCCCAGATCAAAACAAACAGGCCTAGCTGGCAGCATAGGCCTGCCTAAATTTACCTGTGCTGATATTCTATTTAACAAAAATCCTATTACTAGCACCTACCTATTGGTAGAAGGTGCTACACATAATAGCATTTTTTTAAACATTAACACGTGATGTAGTAGTAATATAATATCCTACATAAATCAGCCAACATGTTGGTCAGATTAATTGCCTTAAGTTGATCATATTCAAACATATATAAAAAAAAGTCTTAAGAAAAATTGCAATGCACATTTAATGTGTTGGAAATGTCACCACAGCTACAGGCAGTGCCTTATTTTTTTTTGCTCTGTGATATCAATCTTAAAGTACATCTTTCTGCTCAATGAAAATACAAAGCTTTAGACTCCATTTGTATACCATACACAGGGATGACAGATCTTGTCACCAAGATCATTATCTCCTCCTCCTGTGTCTCTTCTAATGATGTGATGGTGCTGGTCAGCTGTCTTCATGTCTCAAGTCACATCTCATTGTGTGGGATAAAGACCAAAGTGGCAGCGACAGCACAATGACAGCTGAAGGATACTGATGATGAACTTTCTGTCTCCTCTGCCCTAATTTTTCAGTGCTGTACAGTATATAATGAATGTATAGAAAATAGGAAGGACTCGTACAATGATTATTCGCTCCATTTGCCTTATCTAGCCTTGTTCAATACATGCCATTCAGAGATTCCTTTAGTATAAAGTGTATACAATAATGCCACATGGGCAATTTACATTTTTATTGATGTTTGCTGCAATTTTTTAATTTTCTTGATTTTTTTGTAACGATTTTTCTTTTTACTTTAAAGAGACTGTCTCTTGAAAGCTCACCCCCACCCACTTATGCCGTGTACACACGACCGGACTTTCCGGCAGACTAGGTCCGACGGTCTTCCCAACAGACTTTCCGAACGAACGGACTTGGCCACACACAATTACACCAAAGTCTGATGGATTCAACCGTGATGATGTACGACCAGACTAGAATAAGGAAGTTCATAGCCAGTAGCCAATAGCTGCCCTAGTGTTGGTTTTCGTCCCTCGGACTAGCAAACAGACGAACGGATTTTGGGACTGGACTTGAGTCCGTGGGAAAGATTTGAAACGTGTTTTAAATCTAAAGTCCATGTGATTTTTTGACAGCAAAGGTCTGATGAAGCCCAAACACGAATTGTCCGACGGATTCGTTCCTTTGCTGTTGAAAAGTCCGGCCGCACGTACACGGCACTATACTCACCTTCACTTTACTCTCTGGCAGCTCCACCAGAGCCTTAAAAAATACCCACTGCTTCCATTTATAGGGAAACATGTGACCTCATCCTAGGATGCAGTTCTTAGACCTAAGTGGCCAATTGCCATGCTCAAACACTGTCATGTGAGGAAGAGGAGGATGTCTTCAACCCTATGTAAGTTACGCCACTACCTGATACAGGGCTTGAACTCTTGCCTCCAACAGTGGAATAGTACAGTGGAGGATGAGTATAAGTAGAGTACGTGGGGGGGGGGGGGGTATTATGAGACTGTACCACTTTGACCTAAATGGTTTTCTTTGTACTGTGTCTGTCCGGCCACTTCCAATTTTTAGTTATCACGATTTGCTGGGTGTTCTGTATACAACAGAGCTCATTCATTCAATAAACTGGCATGGAGTTCTATGAAGATGCACAAAGTATACTACTCCATGGCAACTAGATTTAAAAATGCAGAAAAGAGCCCCTCATTTTTTTGTCAACACATTTTAATTGTAGAGTAAACTAATGAATATATGGTATATTTTAAAACATCCTGATAGAACACCTGTAGGATGAATTAGAGTGGAGACTGCGAGCCAGGCCTTCTCGTTCACATCAGTGCCTAACCTCACAAATGCACTTCTGCAAGAATGGTCAAACTTTCCCATAGACTTGCTTCTAAACCTTGTGGACAGCCTTCCCAGAAGAGTTGAAGCTGTTATAGCTGTAAAGGGTGGGCCATCTCGATATTGAACTCTTTGGACTAAGACTGGGATGCCATTAAAGTTCATGTGCGTGTAAATCCAGGCGTTCAAATACATTTTGGTAATATAATGTATATATTCCTAACCCTTGCACTCTGTACATAGCACAGTCCTGACCCTTGATTTCTGTGCAATATATAACCTGACTCTTTCACTCTCATGCTGCAGCATGCAGGTGTGGTATATACACCAGGAAGGCTGTCATTGAGTGTAATTATTCCTTTTCCACTGTAAAGCATGGCTGGCCACTCCCATTTTTCCCATAAACTTCACTTCCTATATACAGTATCTCACATAAGTGAGTACACCCCTCACATTTTTGTAAATATTTTGTAGCACTGACTCCCGTAGGAGCGGCTGATTTAATTGGGCTTACCATTACCTTCTTAATCTCGTGTGTGTCTAGGGGTTTCCCGAGGTAGATGACCCAAAAACTGTAGAGACTGACGCCAGATCCACTTAAAGGGATTTTTATTTGCAGAAAATAGTTAACAACAGTCTCTCAATGTAGGTTTAGAGGGTTTTAGGTAGAAAAGTCTAGGTACTCTTATCTATAACTTCAATAGGTCTCTCATCAGTAGAAAATACAGAGAATAGCCATTCACAACTGGATCCTCACCCTTATTGGATAGTCCTTCTCTCACCAGGCCTAGCAGCCAGGGTGTTTAAATCAAGAACAAGTCTCTGCCACAGACTTTGCTATAGAACACTTGAGTGAAACTGAAACTTTGTAGAACCCTCCTATGGTACCAGTATCTTGCAGCCGGTCCGGCGATACCACACAAAATTGGATTCACTTGGGTCCTTCAACTTGTCCAAGCTCCTGTTGAGAAGCCAACCCTTGCATGGCCTTCTCCCAAAGAGTCCTCCCCTGGATAACTTCACAGTTGCTGGGCCTCTCCACCAAGTGAGATGGCACCAGACCACCTCTGAATCCTTCCTTCAGTTTCCTTGCCTCGGGCTAGCCAGCTCCAAGACGTGTGATCGGGTGGATCCGCACCCCAGGCCATGGGAGTACTGGGGGCTGGTCAGGAAGACCATGACCAAGCATTAGAACATACTTCTGGACCGGAACCCCAAAACACGTGACATCCGCACCTTAAGTACCCTCTCCCAGGAAGCACAGCAAGAGTGACCTCCCACTGGGCTGGTTCCCAAGAGAGAGTAACCTTAATGCACCCAAATTGACTGCGTTCTGCACCCAGCGATGATGACAGCGCCACCTATGGTCAAGCAGAACACCCAGCAGTCCAGCTAGACTGGTGCTGAGGTCTAAATTTAGGATAATTGCTGTTCCTAGTAGTCTGGCGCATCCATCTTCTCGGTGGGTCTCGCTGCTCCGCTGCTGTCATTCGGCGAAGCCACGATGACGTCACTCCCACGCATGTGCACGGGAGCCGCCACTTGCGGCATATCGCCATTGACCGTGGCACGCTCAGTGCGCCTGCGGGAATTCAGATCCGTCCTGTGGCCGTCATTCGGCCATAGCGCTGATGTCAAGTGGTTAAACGTACTTGATCCTCAAAGACTCTTATTGGGATTGTTTTTTATTCACTACTTGGACTTATTTATTAAAATTAATCAGCAGTACTTATGTACTATACACACTATTCTTAGCCATTAAACACCTTTGGAATGAATTAGAGTGGAGACTGTGACCCAGGCCTTCTCGTCCACATCAGTGCCTGACCTCACAAATGCACTTCTGGAAGAATGGTCAAACATTTCCATAGACGCACTACTAAACCTTGTGGACAGCCTTCCCAGAAGAGTTGAAGCTGTTATAGCTGCAAAGGGTGGGCCAACTCAATATTGAACCCTACGGACTAAAAGTGGGATGCCATAAAAGTCCATGTGTAAAGGCAGGGGTCCAAATACTTTTGGTAATACAGTGAATGTTTACCCTTGGTGGGATTTGATTTCCTTTTCATGCCCTAATTCAACATTTTAATACCCTTTTACATTGCAACAAACCCTCAGGCTTAGCTGAGCACTGAAGCACAATGACTACTTACATAACCTATAATCTTATTCAGAGGGTTGAATAAATGTGACAGTTTCTAACAAATATTTCCTCACATGCCTAAGATGTCGGAGCATTGTTACAAGTATTTAAATGTTTCCAGAATCTACTTGGCAGTTTACATTGCAGCTTTTCGAAATGTATTTCTGGCTTGTTGACTGAACAACCTTACGTGAGATCCCTTCTCACTATATACTGACATAGGCATTAGTAGCATAATTGGAGTATAAGCTTTTTATATTGAAAAAAAAATTAAAATTATTTCTGAAACGTGTGTGCAAATGTGTGCAATCAAAGCAAAACAGTTTTTGTATTTGTTATGATTTTTATATTTGTTATACAATTCAGTGTTATTATATTTTATATTATATTTTTATCATTTATATTATATTATATTATATTATATAGGACAACAACAAACTTCAAATCCTAGGATAACAACACTCACTCACAATAAAAACAAGATAGGACTAGTAAACCTATTTTCCATAACATAGAGGCGTTTGGTTCTAAAATCTTTGGGGATAGCTAGGAATAATGTGGTTGATAACAGTCAGCACAGGAAGAGAGCACAGGAAGTTATCAGCACACAAGATTTCTGCCAAGCTCAACAGGTATTTTTAAACTTATCAAACAGATATAATGTTACAAAACACTGGAATAGTTAACAGACCAAGAAGAGCCAAATTAGTTTAAAGTTTACATAGACTCCTTATGATCATAGGTATAGAGAGTATCCAGTGGCTTTGAAATTTGCAGCAAATTATTGCAGAAATGTCACACCAAATTCATTGTAACCATAATCCACTACCTGTCCTTGGAACTTAGGTCAGCTGATCATTACCAGCGTGTTTGGATTAGCAAGCCCCCTCACAATAAAAGGGTGAGGTCACAGTAGCCATATTGAAATATCTATATGTCTAATTTAAAATTACACATTAACAGCGCTTTATATGAATACACAGTATTCAACAAAATATTATTTCATATGCTGCAATAATAATTAATCACTGATTAGATGATTCGCTTGTTTAAAAAACTATTAGTTCTACACAGCTGCAGTTCATTCAAAAACTGACCAATGGTCCAGCTATAGAAACACAGAGTGATAGCAGTGCTGCAATGGATAGTAAAAGCAACAAAGTCCTTTGTCCTATTAATACTCCAAAACAGAGGTGTGCAGAGAAGATAAAAGCCACTTCAAGTCCCCCAGTGATGGAATCCACATGCTCCTCAAACAGCTACACCTTCACCGATCCACCTCGTGAGAGCCCCTATGTCAGTGATGGCGAACCTTGGCACCCCAGATGTTTTGGAATTACATTTCCCATGATACTCCACTACACTGCAGAGTGCATGAGCATCATGGGAAATGTACAAATACAAGGGGATTCTCGGCATAGTGTTATACCTTTTATTAAAATGAACAATCACCCACCCCCCCCCCCCCCAATAAAATGCAGCTTACAAGCATAAAAACATATGTCAGCGTGGATGCCCTCTAAAGACGTGGTTGCGAGGCGCATCGGGCGTGGCCGCGTGACCCGTCAGTGTGCCGTGATTGGCGTCATTCCAGGGCTTATCGCGGCGGTCGGTTTGGAGGAACTCTGATTGGTGGTGAGCTTGGCGCAAATCTGTTGATAAGCTGACATATGTTTTTATGCTTGTAAGCTGCATTTTATTGGGGGGGTAAGTGTTTGTTTTAATAAAAGGTATATCACTATGCCGAGCATCCCCTTGTATTTGTACATGCAAATCATCGCCTCATTGCCTTGCACCTGTTATGGAGTGTTGAAGTGCCCATCCACTGAGTGATAGAAGCAAGTGGGAAGGCATCTTAAAGGCGCTGTATAAACAATACTTCTGGTAAGCAGAAGCACATAGGGGTGATAACAGGCTCCATGTGTTTTTTCACAGGGCATATATGCCTGGGCAACATACATCAGTACAGCAGGTTTTTGGACAGGTGCAACCACCCATGCCATGAACAGGAGGAAAGGGGTAATTTTCATCATCTTAATGTCTGCCCACGTGACACGTTGGTATGGCAACTCCAATCAGCATCAATTGGCTGATCAAACCACATGCCAATTTGCTTCCTTTCTTGCCCTTTTCTGATACTCCTGGTATCGATACAATCCTTTGCTGACAGCTATACAGCACTGGTCTCAGGTAAAATGTTGACCAATTGATGCTGATTGGAGTCGCCATAAGAACGTGTCATGTGGGCAGATATTTAGAGTGTGATGCCAGTGACTGTTTTCATCCTTTGAGAAAGCCAGTCAGGATGCAATGCGTCAGAGGGCAGGGACATCAACACGATGTGCGGGGCTTAGATGCCATCTTTGAGGATGCTGTTTGCCTGTGTTTATACCATGCCTGTGTGTATGGGTTGCATGTAAATGCAATACTTGTTTTAAATAATAACTATGGATTAAGCAGTCTGCATTATTGGATGAATGTGCTTCCTTTTTTGGTTCATCGGCCACTGAGAACATATTTGCTACTTGATGCTCAGCTTTATGGAATGAAGAAGGATCACAGTTACTGTTTACAAAGCATATGTGACCCCCACATATTAGTGGGGTCCACAGTACCATGTGAGCGAATACCCGTACAAGGGGTGGTGAAGGGCACTTTCACGTTTTTGAAGATATTTATATACTGTAGATCTGAGAAAGTTTTCAGTTATTGGTCATTGATTGCAGAGATTGCATGGTATATGGGACTATTTGGGCTACAACGATATTTTTTGCACTTTATTTTTCATGTTTTGCATCACATAATAAATATTGGTAACAGGATCCACATATGAACTATTTTGATATTTGTAGTTTGTGTATATAAATATGTATTGTTTATTTATTGCACTTGTCACTTTATAGTTCTTGAGGTGAAAGCGCTTCACCATTAATAGTTTTTTATATTAGGTGTACTAAAAGCAGTGTTAGGTGGTAGCAGCTTTCTATATTTTATATGGCTTTGAGGGATTTTTGAATACCATAGTAGCTCACGGTCTTATGTCTATTCAGAAAAAATATATAATGTAGACCTAAAGAGTTAATTATTAAATTGTTTCATAAAAAAAGAATATAAGGTACTATTATTAGGCATAAAATATATTCAGGATAAATGAAAAGCACTTCCAAGTAACATCAGGGTTCACACCAAGTCCACATTGATGTACTGTGAAGAAAACTCTTCAATCTCTGTATGCGCTGGTAAGTGAACAAAACTCCATTAATAGTAAATCACAACACCTTTAATTAATATATACAGGCGGTCCCCTAGTTACAAACATCTGACTTACAAACGTATTCTACTTACAAATGGAGAGAGACAACAGGAAGTGAAAGAAAATCTCCCACTAGGAAGGGAAAGTCAATTCTGTAATGCCCCGTACACATGAGCGGATTTTCCGACGGAATTCCACTCAAGCTTGGCTTGCATACACACGGTCACACAAATGTTCTCCGAAGTTTCAACCGTCAAGTAGTGTACAACACTACTACGAGCTGAGAAAATGAAGTTCAATGCTTTCGAGCATGCGTTGAATTGTTTCCGAGCATGCGTAGGAAATTTGCGCGTCGGAATTTGTACAGACAACCGAAAAATAGAGAACCTGCTCTCAATCTTTTGCTTCTGCCAGCAAAAGTCCGATGGAGCATACACATGGTCGGAATTTCCGACAAAAAGCTCACATCGGATTTTTGCTGGGGGAATTTCTGATCATGTGTATGGGGCTTATTATGGGAAAAGGGTGCCATTAATGCTTTATCACCAAGGCTTGTTTCCTCAACAACCCAAAATTTTCAAAATCCAATTGTCATTGGAACAGAAAGTGAGATGAAATCTTCTGAACAGGGGAACGGACAGCAAAACAAACATTACAGGGGTGTTAACCCTTACCTATGTTATCCAAAAAGCTTAAAAATATTTTTTTTTGGCTGGAGGTGCACTTAAAAAATTCAACTTAAGAACAAACCTACAGACCTCATTTTGTTTGTAACCTGGAGACCTGGAAATGGGGCTGTGTGTGTCCCAAGACCATCTAAATGCTCCTGGAATGCCTTTTTCTTCCTTCTCTTGTGGCCAGCAGTAAAGGAAAGGAAAAAAAAGGATAAAAATATAGTTGTTAGTACTCTGCAGGTGTGTCTAAGCTCACACTGAAAGGCAAAGCAAGGCATATGAATAAAAATTACAGCAGGCTCAGTTCTGTGCCCGCCCATGTTTGTTTGACAAAAGATCCCTGTACAAATAAAAATAAATAAATAAATAAATATATATATATATATATATATATATATATATATATATATATAAAAATATGTTAAGAAAACTATTTTTCAAAAAAAGTGACGGTAGGTGGGAATATGTTCATATGAGACCGCCCAGACCAGGAACTATGTGATAAATATGGGGGGAGTTGCAGTGAATGTTTGTGTAAAAAAAAAACACCTATTAGGCCATGCAGCGTGCGTTCTAGGAGATTTCAAGGTTTGTGTAATGAATCCCTGCCTCATTGCAGCTCACTATTTTTGTCACCTCTTTAAAAGAGGTCAAAATGATACAAGCATCCTGGATGTGGAGCCACTGGTGGGGTTGAAAAAAAACAGTAGGCTGGAGGCATGGAGGAACTCAGCTATGAGGATAGATTAGAGGAACTGTATTAATTCATCAGATTCTCCCATCCTTGCAGAAATTCCTCAGAGATGCAGAGAGTAGAACTGACATGTAGGGTGACCACATGTCCCGGATTGCCCGGGACAGTCACATATTTTGCAGGTCTGTCCCAGGCACCTTCATTCCAGGACAATACAGTGTCCCAGAATGAAGCTAAAACTGACACAGCCATCACCCCCCCCCCCCCCCCCCCAACCCGATCTGATGCAAAAAAAAAAAACACACCACTCTACTCACTAACAGTACTTGTCCTGGCCTGGCACAATCCACACCCCCTGGTTTTAGAAATCATAAATCTGGCCTTTTGTGTCTAATCACTGCAGGGCAATGTAGAGCCAGCGTTGTAACAAGAGAAAACAGGTCTCGGCTGACCAGGACAAGTACTGTCAGCGAGTAAAGTGGCAATGCAGTGGCCTTTTTTTGGGGAGGGGGCGTAATCAGTGCTTCTAGGTAGAGCGTGCACCCGCCGTCCCGGCTGTGCTGTGATTCGTTACAGTACACAAGCTGATTTTTGGGAGGGGGGGTGTGTCCCTGAATGGCAGTTTGGAAATGTGGTCAACCTACTGACATGGCAACATCCGTTCCCCTCTCTGAATGAATAAACTATAAGTGAAAGATGCTGTAGTGATGCCCCCCAATGGGGAGGGCCATGATGCCCATGTATATATACCGGTATGTATGTCCATAGTCCAAGTTGAAAAAATAAATTGTGATGGTTGTCTTTTTGTGTTCTTTCCAGCAGATCAGATCCAGTGCTGGCAGGTCTGGGCAACTCCCATTTGTATTTGCTTCCAAAGCAACCCACAATCCTAACAGGCATGTGGGCTGTTGGAAAAATAGCAGGAAAGCTGCACACTCATCTTTCCCATACTATAGATATTCTGCAAGCCTGCCTTGTCAGGCTGGATTATTCAAGGGTTGGGGGGGGGGGGGGGGGGGGCAGGCTTAGTATTTTTTCAACAGAAAGGAAACCCAAAGAAAAAAAAAAGGCATTTTGCCAGCAATTGCTGTTCTTGGTGCTGACCCTATGCTGAAACTATGTTTATACAGTTTCCGCGCCATGGACAGAAATTGAGACAGATTAGGGAAAGGGCTTCCATTATTTAACAAGATTCACGCAAAGACTCCACCAAAAATATGAAAATAAACGTTGCTGTACTTTAGATATTAGATTGCCATTCACAACTTGATTATGCAAGATCCATCCGTCAATTGCCTGCATAATAAATGTAGTGCATTTTGCCCTAAATTAATAGAGGAATCCCAAAAAATCTTTGGAGAAACATTTAGGTTAATATTCACTATGTAAATTGCACTCTATTGTCATTGAATGAATAACCCTTGCAGTGAATAGGGGATGTCCACAGTACTGAGACACTTCCTAATTGGGAAGCCAAAGTATTCAGTATAAGGATAGAAACAATGAGTCAGAGCTGAAAATGAGATAAGAATCCTAGGAGAGATGTTGTGAAGGATTCTTAACTCAATTTAGGGAATATAAGGGCTTTACTGGGATATATTTGTTACATAGGTGGAATAAGGCAATTCTCTTATTGGTCTCATGTATTTATTTGTTAGCGAGGCATTTATCAGAGCAGATAAGTGGACAGGAAACACTTGCCCATCTATCTTTATTATGATGTAAGTATAATGTAACCTTAATATGGCAGTTTGCTGACCTTATAACAGCTTTATTTCCCCTCTTTTTCATTACTGTTTCTGTAGTTTCAAAGACAGCCTGGAGAAATCTTCATATTCCGACTGGTTAATAAATAACAGCATTGCAGAACTAGTGGCATCAACGGGTCTTCCAGTAAATATAAGTGACGCATATCAGGATCCTCGCTTTGATGCGGAGGTGAGTGTACTGATTGGACACACAGACAATAAAAAAGCTGCTTAAATGAATCCTGAAATAAGAGCAATATGTTGGCTGCCTTTAATGACCTTTCTTTCTAGAAACGTGAGTTGATTGGCTGTCATGGTGATCCAATTACTTCAATATTTTATAAGCCTGAATTCACTGACACGTACTGTATATAGATCAGTAGTTCTGACTTAACTAGCTGAATGCTTGTTCATCCTGTGACTCACATTTTCAAAGCCAGATAAAGCCCAGCAGCTAGCATTTTTTGATGGTTAGCAATGGAAGCCAACATACACTATATTACCATAAGTATTGGGGCGCCTACCTTTACACACAAATGAACTTTAATGGCATCCCAGTCTTCACCTGTAGGGTTCAATATTGAGTTGGCCCACCCTTTGCAGCTATAACAGCTTCAACTCTTCTGGGAAGGCTGTCCACAAGATTTAGAAGTGTGTCTATGGGAATGTCTGATCATGAGAAGGCCTGGCTTGCAGTCTGCGCTCTAATTCACCCCAAAGGTGTTCTATTAGGTTGAGGTCAGAACTCTGTTCAGGCCAGTCAGATTATTTCATCTGAAACTCGCTTATCCATGTCTTTATGGACCTTGCTTTGTGCACTGGTCCAGTTCATTTGGTGGAGGGGGGAATATGGTGGGGGGTACTTTTTCGGGGTTGGGCTTGGCCCCTTAGTTCCAGTGAAGGGAACTCTTAAGGTGTCATCATACCAAGACATTTTGGACAATTTCCTACTTCCAACTATGTGGGAACAGTTGGGAGGTGGCCCTTTCTGTTCCAACATGACTGCGCACCAGTGCACAAAGTAAGGTCTATAAAGACATGGATGAGCGAGTTTGGGGTGGAGGAACTTGACTGACCTGCACAGTCCTAAGTCAACCTAACCTCAACCTGATAGAACACCTTTTGGGATGAATTAGAGGCAGACTGTGAGCCAGGCCCTCTCGCCAAGATCAGTGCCTGACCTCACAAATGCGCTTCTGGAAGGATGGTCGGACATTCCCATAGACACACTCCTAAACCTTATGGACAGCCTTCCCAGAAAAGTTGAAGCTATTATAGCTGCAACGGTTGAGCCCCTTTGTTCCCCTGCATCACTGGACCCTGGGACAGGTAAGTGTCTGATTATTAAAAGTCAGCAGCTGCAGTATTTGTATTTTTAAGGGGAACTCCTCTTTAACAACCGATAATTGCCACCTTTTTGTTTTTTACATTTCTCCCACTGACAACTGAAAGGACTGAGCCTGAAAGTATTGGTTTCAGGTATCGGAGCATTTGCACAAGCACGGATGCTTAGTATCAGCACCAATACCGTTATTAGTATCTGTGCTACCCTACTGTTGCAATTCTTAGGCAGCAGTGTTAATTTAATTGAGAAAACATTTTTACAATTTTACAGTCCACAGCTGAAGTGGGAGAATCTGTCCACAGGACAACTATTAGTCGTTCACTCCACAAATTTGAAAAAAAGCAAAGGAAGAGGCACCTCTGGGTGTAGAGATAACATACACTTTAATTAAAAAAACGTATTTAATACAGGCAACTCACATTTTGGATGTGGTCTATGAGCATTCAGTCACTTTAAAAGCTGAGCATGGATGTGGTCATCTGATAGTCCGTCAAGCTGAGGCGCTGTAGCCGCTAGTGGCCAGGAAGTGGCACAGATGCCGGCCGTGGAGCGCAGTTCAAAGCAGAGCGAAGTCTGGAGCGCCGGCGGAGAGAGATGACATCATGAGGTGGGTGCGACCGGTTTCGTGAGAGTACAGGCTGAGGTTGTTTGACAGCCGCGCTCCTTCATCAAGCAAGTGAGACAACAACAAAGACTGATATATATAGTCCATGCACAGGAGGAAGGGGAGGAGGCACTTAAAATGCAGGTGCAGAGGATTACAAATCTTAGTTGCAAAAAAAAAAAAAAAAAGGGTGTCAGCGAGAACATGAAATAAGATATAAATGGATTGGAAATGGAAGATGAATAAATAAATATAAAAAAAAAATATATATATATATATATATATATATATATATAATTTTTTTAATATTATAAAAAAACTAATTAAAATAAATAAAATAATAAAGATGATGAATGTAAAAATAAAATAAATATAACAATGTTACTGAAAAAATAAAAAATAAATTCAAGACTCATGGGTAAATACAGAGACAGCAATAGATAAATGATATACACACTATATCATAAATAAATTAAAGTTAAACCGACATGATATGGAGAAAAGGGAGGGAGAGAAAAGGAACAATATAAAAATAACTGTCATGAGTAATAAAAACTAGTTGTATAAAAATCATGTATTAAGAACTTACTGCTGATGCAAAAATATAAATATGTATATAGGTCAAAAAATGTACACATATAAACATATATGTACATATGCACATAAACATAGAAACTATAAAGTATGTACGAGGCGCATGGCTACACAAAGGTGGATGCATCTAGAGCTTTGTGCACACATATTATATGTATATATACACACACGTATACACATACACATATATACACATACATATACAAAAACTGTGTGCCCTTAGCTAATGATGCATCCAAACAAAACAACCTTGCACCCTCTGAAATCACAGCACTTGAAACCCTCATACATGCTGATGACTTAGTGATTAAATCCGCAGACAAAGGGGGAGGCATCGTAATTTTAGACAGGACTGACTACATGAAGGAAGCTCAGCGACTCCTCTCCAATAAAGCTACCTATAAAAAACGTAGAAAGGACCCCACCCCAGATTTTTCCAAAGAAGCAGACATTTTGATTGACCATGCACTCCGAGATGGTATTATCACAAAAACTGAAGGTTCATTTCTACGAAAACTTTTCTATTCCATACCATATTTCTATTTCTTGCCTAAGATCCACAAAAGCTTACAAAATCCTCCAGGGCGGCCTATTGTAGTGGCTATGGACAGTGTTAGCACTGGATTCAGCCTCTACATAGACCAATTTTTGCAACCCTTAGTCCACCAATTACAATCATACATTCGTGATGGCACACATTTACTTGAACTCTTGCAGCCTTACAGTTGGGAACCAACTTATGTCTGGCTCTCAATGGACGTTTGCTCATTGTACACTTCAATTCCACATACTTTTGGATTAATGGCATTGGAACAATTTTTGCTCCTAGACCCATTAATCAATCCACGTCAGGCAGACTTCATTGTAAAAGCTACAGAATTCTGCCTGACGCACAATTATTTTACATTTGATGATGATTTCTATCAGCAACTGCAAGGTACTGCGATGGGGGCCAACTTTGCCCCTTCATACGCAAACCTTGCGATGGGTTTTTGGGAAAATAATCATATTTATAAAGATAACCCTTTTGCAGCCAATATAGTTTTCTTTGGGAGGTATATTGATGATCTCATTGTCATCTGGGATGGTTCTCCAGACTTAATTCCTCAATTCAGCCAACATTGTAACAACAATACCTATGGATTGTCCTTTATGTTTGTAAAGGACAATCCGCAGTAAAGGACATCAGCAATAAGTTCTTAATACATGATTTTTATACAACTAGTGTTTATTCCTCATGCCAGTTATTTTTATATTATTTTTATTTTTATATTGTTCCTTTTCTCTCCCTCCCTTTTCTCCATATCATGTCGGTTTAACTTTAATTTATTTATGATATAGTGTGTATATCATTTATCTATTGCTGTCTCTGTATTTACCCATGAGTTTTGAATTTTTTTTTCAGTACCATTGTTATATTTATTTTATTTTAAATTTTATTTTTACATTCATCATCTTTATTATTTTATTTATTTTAATTTGTTCTCTATATATATATATATATATATATATATAAAACATTTTTATTTTTTTTATTTATTCATCTTCCATTTCCAATCCATTTATATCTTATTTCATGTTCTCGCTGACACCCTTTTTTTTTTGCAACTAAGATTTGTAATCCTCTGCACCTGCATTTTAAGTGCCTCCTCCCCTTCCTCCTGTGCATGGACTATATATATCAGTCTTTCTTGTTGTCCCACTTGCTTGATGAAGGAGCGCAGCTGTCAAACAACCTCAGCCTGTACGCTCACGAAACCGGTCGCACCCACCTCATGATGTCATCTCTCTCCGCCGGCCCTCCAGACTTCGCTCTGCTTTGAACTGCGCTCCACGGCCGGCGTCTGTGCCACTTCCTGGCCACTAGCGGCTACAGCGCCTCAGTTTGACGGACTATCAGATGACCACATCCATGCTCAGCTTTTAAAGTGACTGAATGCTCATAGACCACATCCAAAATGTGAGTCGCCTGTATTAAATACGTTTTTTTAATTAAAGTGTATGTTATCTCTACACCCAGAGGCGCCTCTTCCTTTGCTTTTTTTCACAGACTTTGGAACATGGTTTCTGTCCTTCACTGATGGCAGCCCTGGATATGGAGCTCCTGGTTTTAAATACTTTCCTTTGTTCTACTGGACAGTAGCTTTTATATTTATAATCATACGGATCTTTACATAATATGGACTCTCATTCATATAATTGGATTTTTGGTTTCAATTGGTGAGAGACTGGTGGACATTGGGAAAATCTTTGACCCTGTTTTTGCGCATTTACTTGTGTATAGTACTCCACAAATCTGGCCTTTATGGACGAGTGGCAAGAAGAAAGCCATTATTGAAAGAAAGCCATAAGAAGTCCCATTTGCAGTTTGCGAGACGCCATGTGAAGGACACAGCAAACTTGTGGAAGAAGGTGCTCTGGTCAGATGAGACCAAAATTGAACTTTTTCGCCTAATTTTGGCCTAAAACACTGTGTATGGCAGAAAACTAACACTATACATTACCCTGAACACACCATCCCCACTGTGAAACATGATGGTGGCAACATCATGTTGTGTGGATGTGTTTTTTCAGCAGGGACAGGGAAGCTGGTCAGAGTTTATGAGAAAATAGATGGAGCCAAATGCGGGACAATCTTAGAGTCTGTAAAAGACTTGAGACTGAGGCGGAGGTTCGCCTTCCAGTAGGAACGACCCTAAACATTCAGCCAGAGCTACAATGGAATAGTTTAGATCAAATAATATTCATGTTAGAATGGCCCAGTCAAAGTCCAGACCTAAATCCAATTAAAAATCTGTGGCAAGACTTGAAAATTGCTGTTGGCAGACACTCTCCATACAATCTGACAGAGCTTGAGCTATTTTACAAAGAAGAATGGTGAAAAATGTCACTGTCTAGATGTGCAAAGCTGGTAGAAACATCCCAAAAAAAACTTGCAGCAAAAGGTGGTTCTACAAAGTATTGACTCAGGGGGGCTGAATACAAATGCCTGTCACACTTTTCAGATATTTATTTGTAAAAATGAAAACCATTTACAATTTTCCTTCCAATTCACAATTATGTGCCACGTTGTGTTGGTCTATCACAAAATATCCTAATAAAATACATTTACATTTTTGGTTGTAACATGACAAAATGTGGAAAATTTCAAGGGGTATGAATACTTTTTCAAGGCACTGTATATTGGTGGAACGTCCATTTGCATTTTAATTTGAGGATACCTGGGGTTGAGCAGAAGTAAGTGTATTACTGTATATTCTACAAAAACTTCAGATTTGGTCAACTAAATAGTTGGAGAAGTTGATATGAATGTGATACACACACAGTTTATTAGTGTCATCCGTGTGTTGTACCAGGTACATTGGCAAATTTCAAGAATGAAAGAATATTTCAAGAATACCATTATAGCCAAAGTTATGGACATACAGTGGTGTGAAAAAGTGTTTGCCCCCTTCCTCATTTCCTGTTCCTTTGCATGTTTGTCACACTTAAGTGTTTCGGAACATCAAACCAATTTAAACAATAGTCAAGGACAACACAAGTAAACACAAAATGCAATTTGTAAATGAAGGTGTTTATTATTAAAGGTGAAAAAAAATCCAAACCATCATGGCCCTGTGTGAAAAAGTGATTGCCCCCTAAACCTAATAACTGGTTGGGCCACCCTTAGCAGCAACAACTGCAACCAAGCGTTTGCGATAACGTGCAATGAGGCTTTTACAGCGTCCTGGAGGAATTTTGGCCCACTCATCTTTGCAGAATTGTCCTAATTCAGTTACATTACAGGGTTTTCGAGCATGAACGGCCTTTTTAAGGTCATACCACAACATCTCAATAGGATTCAGGTCAGGACTTTGGCTAGGCCACTCCAAAGTCTTCATTTTGTTTTTCTTCAGCCATTCGGTGGTGGACTTGCTGGTGTGTTTAGGATCATTGTCCTGCTGCAGAACCCAAGTTCGTTTCAGCTTGAGTACACGAACAGATGGTCGGACATTCTCCTTCAGGATCTCTTGGTAGACAGCAGAATTCATAGTTCCTTTTATCACGGCAAGTCTTCCAGGTCCTGAAGCAGCAAAACAGCCCCAGACCATCACACTACCACCACCATATTTTACTGTTGGTATAATGTTCTTTTTATGAAATGCAGTGTTCCTTCTACGCCAGATATACTTGGACACACACCTTCCAAAGAGTTCCACTTTTGTCTCATCGGTCCACAGAATGTTGTCCCAAAAGTCTTGGGGATCATCAAGATGTGTTGTGGAGAAATTGAGACGAGCTTTGATGTTCTTTTTGCTCAGCAGTGGTTTTCTCCTTGGAACTCTGCCATGCAGGCCATTTTTGCCCAGTCTTTTCCTGATGGTGGAGGCATGAACGCTGACCTTAACTGAGGCAAGTGAGGCCTGCAGTTCCTTGGACGTTGTTGTGGGGTCTTTTGTGACCTCTTGGATGAGTCGCGCTCTTGGGGTAATTTTGGGCGGCCGGCCACTCCTGGGAAGGTTCACCACTGTTCCATGTCTTCGCCATTTGTGGATAATGGCTCTCACTGTGGTTCGCTGGATTCCCAAAGCTTTGGAAATGGCTTTATAACCCTTTCCAGACTGATAGATCTCAATTACTTTCTTTCTCAATTGTTCCTGAATTTCTTTGGGTCTCGGCATGATGTGTAGCTTTTAAGGATCTTCTGGTGGACCTTACTGTGTCAAGCAGCTCCTATTTAAGTGATGCCTTGATTGTGAACAGGTGTGGCAATAATCAGGCCTGGGTGTGGCTAGAGAAATTGAACTCAGGTGTGGACAACCACAGTTATAGTATGTTTTAACAAGGGGGGCAATCACTTTTTCACACAGGGCCATGATGGTTTGGATTTTTTTTCACCTTTAATAATAAACACCTTCATTTACAAATTGCATTTTGTGTTTACTTGTGTTGTCCTTGACTATTGTTTAAATTGGTTTGATGTTCCGAAACACTTAAGTGTGACAAACATGCAAAGGAACAGGAAATGAGGAAGGGGGCAAACACTTTTTCACACCACTGTAATGCTTCATGCTTTCTAAAACATATACACAATACTTTATGTGAAGTTTGGACAATAAGAAAGCAGTTATTGTATCATACACGTACATGCTTAAGATGTACAATCATTTTGTTCAGTTGCTGATCATATGAATATTTAATGTGGATAGTATGGGAAAAGAAGCACTACAGATGGGACTCGCTAAGGCTGCTTTCACACTGGGGCGGTATTCAGGCTTTACAGCGCTAAAAATAGCGCCTGTGTAACGCCTGAAAAAAACCGGCCCCTTTAACTCCAGTGTGAAAGCCGGAGGGCTTTCACACTGGAGCGATGCGCTGGCAGGACGGTGAAAAAAGTCCTGCTAGCCGCATCTTTGCAGCGGTGAAGGAGCGGTGTATTCACCGCTCCTATACCGCTCCTACCCATTGAAATCAATGGGACACCGCGGCAATACCGCCGGCAAAGCGCCGCTGCAGCGGCGCTTTGCGGGCGGGTTTAACCCCTTTTCGGCCGCTAGCGGGGGTTAAAACCACCCCGCTAGCGCCCGCACACCGCCGCTAAAACGACGGTAAAGCGCCGCTAAAAATAGCGGCGCTTTACCGCCGACGCTGCTCCCGCCCCAGTGTGAAAGCAGCCTTATTTGGACAAGCAGCATAATTAATCACACACTGAGCTGCAGGGGATGTCCTAAACCTGCTTGTTTAGGAAAACAGTTAGGCCTCATCTGCCAAAGTTTTTTTAAATGGTTAAGACAGGCCGAATATAAAAACTTCACTTGTGACTTTGTCTAATAGTATTAAAATAATATTAGTAGTCATAAGCAATAACTATTTGAGATTTTTGGGAGAAACATATTTTTTTGGCTGATGTTTCCATATTACATTGTCATTGGAATGAGTATCACTATCCATTCTCCGTTATGCTTCACAGTATTGCTCAATATCACCACGAGCATTATACGTCTCATTTATAAAATACAGGTAGCAGTATTGAGCCGCAAAGCTTAAAGTGGAACTATAGGTAATAAATAAAAATAGGCAAAAAGGCAGAATTGTTAATGCAGAAGAGCCATGCAACAAAATTACCTACCTGCCTGTCCACCTACAGTATGTACAGTGAATTGCACACGTTCAGCTCACTGTAGAAATCCGGCAATGCCAAAGCCAACGGCACTTCTGCACATGCACAAGAGTGATGTCATCCCCGCCCAGCCAATGAATTTGGAAGGTGCTCGATACTTGGAAGCCAGCCGCTTGAAGATGTCAGCAGCCTGCGGGGAACTTCAGGACGTTGCATCACTGAAGCCAAAAGTTTAGTATTAAGACGAAATAGAGAACTCCATGATTGGAGGACAGAAGTTCATTTTTTTAATCAAGTCATATAACTGGACCTGTATTTTTTTGTTTACTCATTCATTTTTATCGCACTCTGTTGGCTTTGGACTCCCAAAGCCAGTAGAGTGCACTGCACATTTGTAAAGCACATCCTTGGTGCATTATCATACCTTCCAACTTTTTGAGATGTGTACAAGGGACACCTATTAACAAAAATATGTAGGCAAAGGACACGCAACTACCATGCCCCCTTAACCACTTGCTGGCCGCTGTCAGCATATATACGTCAGCAGAATGACACGACTGGTCAAAGTAATGTACCCGTGCATTACTTTGAATTTCCCAGTGTGCACGCGTGCATGCTCTGCCGCTGTGCATGCGTCTGCTGCAAGCTCCGTGACCATGCCCGCAGGACCCGCAGACTCGATCGCTGCTGGCATACCCACGATCGTGTCACGGATCTGAAGAACAGGGAGATGCTGATGTAAATAGCATCTCCCCATTCTGCCTAGTGACCGGACACTGATAGTCTGCTCCCTGTCATTGGGAGCAGCGATCATTGTTGTGTCACTGCTAGCCCATCCCCCAGACAGTTAGAAACACTCCCCCAGGACACACTTAACACCTCCCTGTCCCCTAGTGGTTAACCCCTTCACTGCCAGTGACATTTTTACAGTAATCAATGCAATTATATAGCACTGATCGCTGTATTAATGCCAATGGTCCAAAAATGTGTTAAAATTGTCCAATGTGTCTGCAATAATGTTGCAGTCACGATAAAAATCGCTGATCGCCGCCATTATTAGTAAAAAAAAAATGCGTGAGTCGCGCAGCGCAATAGGAATTGTCCGCGCTGTCTCTGGGACCCGTGTGTGTCCCAGCAGACAGCGCGGCAGGACAGGAAGAGGCATAGACTCCCACGGGAGTCTATGCCCGGAAGTGGGTGTAAATACCTGTCTTTGACAGGTATCTCCACCCCCTCCCCCCTGAAAAGTGCCAATTGTGACACCGGAGGGGGGGAGGGTTCCGATCAGCGGAAGTTCCACTTTAGGGTGGAACCCCGCTTTAAACATACTTCCAGAAGCTTACATCCCCACCTCCCTCACAATCTCTCTTATGGCCATACACACAATCCGAAAATCGGAAGAAAAATACCGCTTTCGATGCGATAGTACAATAATCGGATGGTTAGTACAGAACTTTACGACAATTCATCCGATATTGTTCGATCGGACAAGCACAAAGATTTTCCTTTTACGATATCAGATCGTATGATTTTCGTTTAGTTAGTACAGTTGTCGTCTGAAAATACAATACAAATACATTACAACACATGACATGGTCACATGGGCTGCTCAGATGTGATAGGGAGGAAATGCTCAGCATAGAAACTCCCTGAAAACTGAGCTTGTGCAGAGTTGCCACAACAGTGGCAAAATCCCTAGCTGAAATAGGGACATAAACAGATGGTGGAGATAGAGAACAGCAGGATCAGCCAGGTTTTTATTGCAGAATACAGAAAACAAATCCCAATTGTGACACCGGAGGGGGGGAGGGTTCCGATCAGCGGAAGTTCCACTTTAGGGTGGAACCCCGCTTTAAACATACTTCCAGAAGCTTACATCCCCACCTCCCCCACAATCTCTCTTATGGCCTCCCCCACAATCTCTTATTACCTGCAGTCCATACTGAGTGAGTATGGACTGCAGGTAATACACCATTAATTGATAGTTTTTTTTATGATGTGGGTCTGGTGACACTTTAACAGGTTTCTTAAAACAATATTGAACACAAAACCAAAAATGTTTTATATTGCAGCTTACCAATTCTGCATTTCTGGTTTTGAGATTATAACGTTTTGAGGGTAACATAACAAATAACATATATGATGTAGTCTATTACTAGCATTTCATGTGTCCCCCCATATCACAGCTTTATTACCCGTTAATCCTAATAGTAGATCACTTAATTTATCAGGCCAGCAAAATCTTTAGTTATAGAAATTTGAAAAAACGTATGGCACTGCTGGGAAATCTTACAATGGTAAGCTTAAATATGTATAGTAATTTTTCAAAAAGAAACAAAAAAAAAAAGCTGTACCGGCGGCTCTTGCACCTCCTCTTCACATCAGATAACCCCCTAGGAGAAGTGCTCCCCCGAGGTCGTTACCTTGTGTGCGCATTCCTGAGTCAAGCATTTGCGTCCATAGACACGAATGCCAGATTCAGCCCTGCCCCCCTCCACCTGCGTAGTTGGATTTTATTGACAGCAGTGGAAACCAATGGCTGTGCTGCCATAAATTTAGCCAATCAGGACATGAGACATGTGCTTGTCCCCTGTGCGAGAAAAAGAGGGTCCAGGTAAGTAAAACGGGGGCACTGGGGGGCTGCTGCACTGCAAGAGGTTTTTCACCTCAATGCATAGAATGCATTGAGGTGAAAAACTATAAGGGTTTACAGTCCCTTTAAATGGCATGGTCAAATAAATCAAAAACCTTCTTATACTACTACTACCACTACTACTATACTACTTATACTCTAAATATGCTTAGATAGGTGTGCCACAAGTAAGGCCGCGTACACACGGGCGGACTGTTCGCCCAACCTTGTCCGCTGAACAGTGTTTGGGCGGACAGTCCGCTCGTGTGTGGGCTTTCAGCGGACAGTTTCAGCGGACAGTTGGACGGACAAAGTCTTTCGGAAATTCCGAAAAACTGTCCGCTGAAACTGTGTTTGAGCGAACAGTCCGCCCGTGTGTGGGCTTGTCCGCTGTACTTTCGAAATGAGCAGACTGTTCCCGCTCGGAAAGTCCGCCCATTTCGAGCGCGTGTACAGGTAGGCGGGGCCCGCGAAGGAGACGTCGCGGGCTCCGCCGCCTGGAATGGGCTTAAAGGGGAACCCCAACGCCGAAAAAAATCGGCGTGGGGGTTCCCCCCCAAGTCCACACCAGACCCTTGTCCGAGCACGCTACCCGGCCGGCCAGGAAAGGGGGGAGAGCGAGCGCGCCCCCCCTCCTGAGCCGTACCAGGCCGCGTGCCCTCAACATGGGGGGTGCCTTGGGGAAGGGGGGGCCGCGCGGCCCCCCCACCCCAAAGCACCTTGTCCCCATGTTGATGAGGACAAGGGCCTCTTCCCGACAACCCTGGCCGTTGGTTGTCGGGGTCTGCGGGCGGGGGGCTTATCGGAATCCGGGAGCCCCCTTTAAGAAGGGGGCCCCCGGATACCGGCCCCCCACCCTATGTGAATGAGTATGGGGTACAATGTACCCCTACCCATTCACCTGTGAACTAAAGTACAATAAAAAACACAACACAGAGAAAAAATATTTTATTGCACAGCTCCGGGGGTCTTCTCGCCGGACTCCTCCGCTATGTGTGTGTAGCTCTTTTGCTAGCGGAGGAGTCCGGCTTTCTTCCTCCCCGCCGCCGGCCTCTTCTCCCGACTTCGGGGGTCTTGTCCCCCTCTTCGGTTCTTCTGCCGGGCCACCGCGCCTGGTCCGGTGGCCCGGTCTTCTGTCGCCGTCTTCCGTTCTTCTGTCGCCGCCTTCGGTTCTTCTGCCGGGCCACCGCGCCTTCTTGTAGCTCTTTTACAGGCGGTGGCCCGGTCTTCTGTCGCCGCTGTCGTCGCCGCCGCCGCCGCCTTCCGTTCTTGTTCTTCTTCTTGTTGTTCTTCTTCTTCTCCTGGAGATGTTGACTCGACGATCTCTCCGGCCGGAATGCCAGAGCCGCGCTGTGCGGTCACTTATATAGTGACAATGGGGCGGTGTCACATGGTATATGTCACATGGGTTGGTCACATGGTGACCCCGCCCCCTTACGATGTCATAGTCCCCATGTGACATCAACCCATGTGACCAACCCATGTGACATATACCATGTGACACCGCCCCATTGTCACTATATAAGTGGCAGCGGAGCGTGTCCCTGGCATTCCGGCCGGAGAGATCGTCGAGTCAACATCTCCAGGAGAAGAAGAAGAAGAACAAGAAGAAGAACAAGAACGGAAGGCGGCGGCGGCGGCGGCGACGACAGCGGCGACAGAAGACCGGGCCACCGCCTGTAAAAGAGCTACAAGAAGGCGCGGGGGCCCGGCAGAAGAACCGAAGGCGGCGACAGAAGAACGGAAGACGGCGACAGAAGACCGGGCCACCGGACCAGGCGCGGTGGCCCGGCAGAAGAACCGAAGAGGGGGACAAGACCCCCGAAGTCGGGAGAAGAGGCCGGCGGCGGGGAGGAAGAAAGCCGGACTCCTCCGCTAGCAAAAGAGCTACACACACATAGCGGAGGAGTCCGGCGAGAAGACCCCCGGAGCTGTGCAATAAAATATTTTTTCTCTGTGTTGTGTTTTTTATTGTACTTTAGTTCACAGGTGAATGGGTAGGGGTACATTGTACCCCATACTCATTCACATAGGGTGGGGGGCCGGTATCCGGGGGCCCCCTTCTTAAAGGGGGCTCCCGGATTCCGATAAGCCCCCCGCCCGCAGACCCCGACAACCAACGGCCAGGGTTGTCGGGAAGAGGCCCTTGTCCTCATCAACATGGGGACAAGGTGCTTTGGGGTGGGGGGGCCGCGCGGCCCCCCCTTCCCCAAGGCACCCCCCATGTTGAGGGCACGCGGCCTGGTATGGCTCAGGAGGGGGGGCGCGCTCGCTCTCCCCCCTTTCCTGGCCGGCCGGGTAGCGTGCTCGGACAAGGGTCTGGTGTGGACTTGGGGGGAACCCCCACGCCGATTTTTTTCGGCGTTGGGGTTCCCCTTTAAGCCCATTCCAGGCGGCGGAACCCGCGACGTCTCCTTCGCGGGCCCCGCCTACCTGTACACGCGCTCGAAATGGGCGGATTTGCCTCCGCCTTACGTGGGCGAGTCCGTTCATTTCAAAAGTTGAGCGAACTGTTTGCCCAACCTTGTTCGTCAAACAGTCCGCTCGTGTGTGGGCAAGTCCGCTCATGCAAATTTTGAGCGGACTGTTTGATGAAACTGTTTGCCGAACAAGGTTGGGCGAACAGTCCGCCCGTGTGTACGCGGCCTAAGAGTCTCACAGACATATATAAAACTCAGCACAGGTGAAACACTGCCATTACATATGATTTTGTGTACACTGATAGAGAGCTAACACTTTACCTGAGCTTACCTTATAGAAGAACTTCACTAGACCAGTCAGGAACTTCTTGACAACAAGCAATTGTTAAATTTGTGTATATAGTGCAGAAGTTTGTAATGTACACTATAGTATATATAGTGCACAAGTCTGTAAAGCTAGACATTTGTTTTTTTGTTTTTATTCAATCAGTGGGCTGAACAAGAAAAATATAACAGATTCCTCTAGCCACACAAATACGTGGGATGAAGGAATCCTTTCCACCAGGACATTACCTGTCCCCCAGTACAACTCTCCCCCAGGTCAGTCTGCCCCCCAGTACAATATTACACCCCCCCCCCCGATCAGTCTGTCCACCAGTACAATTCTCCAACCCAGGTCAGCCTGTCCCCATCCCCAGTACAAACCCCTTAGGCAAGTCTGTCTGAATCTCCAGTACATACCTCCCCCCCGTTAGTCTTTGCCCATTATATTTCCCCACTCAGGTTAGTCTGTGACCAGTACAATTCACATCCCCCCCAGGTCAGTCTCCACCCACTACAATTCTACAAATACCTCCCCTAAGTTAGTCTGTGCCCACTACAATTCCCTTCAGTAACCAGAGGTCCCGCCATCTGCCGAATACAGTAGCTGACAGAGGCGTTTCCTTCCTAAATGTGGATGGAAAGCTTAAGACTTACCCTCTGTGCTGCTGTGCAATGTCTCCACAGAACAAATCGCATTGTCACCCTATTACAATGTGAAAAAAATCCAATCTACTGGCAGGATCAACAGGTAATAAAACTATGTTGCAGGAGGGCTTAGAAAAACAAAAACACTGTATTAATGCTAATGACAGCCTGCAATATATATATATGTAATTTTTGATTTTGCCCAGTTACACTTTATTGTTACACATGGTCGGACATTCCGATGGACAATGTCTGATAGGACTGTGTTGTCGGATAATCCGACAGTGTGTGGGCTCCATCGGACTGTTTCCATCGGAGTATCCGACGGACCAAGTTTTCCAGCTGGGCTATAAAATTTTCTGACAACATGCTCCGATCGGACTTTGTCCGATCATGTGTAGAGAATTCCGATCGGACAAAGTGCCACGCATGCTCAGATCAAATTCCTAGACCAAAGCTATTGGCTACTAGCCTGAACGTAGTCCCGTCCTAACGAAATAACGTCATCACGTTAAGTACGATCGGATTTTCTGACAACTTTGTCCGACTGTGTGTATGCAACAGTTTCGGGCAAAATCCGTCGAACAAAATCCGACGGACAAAATCCGACGGATTTGGTTGTCAGAATGTCCGACCGTGTGTACAAGGGCTTAGACTTTTGTTGTGTGCAAGCATTGAGCTGGTCATTCATATCCCAGTAACATGATCAGTTATAAATCTGCAGGGGTAATGTTTAAATGACACAATATTCTGTATTCTGTACAGTTAAATTCCTATATTAAATGCCATCCTCACTAAAAAATATTTTAATGTTAAGCAGTCACATGTGGGCTGAAACATCTGCCAGCTCCTTGTGTCTCTCAAAAATCTCAGTGGTGAGATTTTCCAATAGTAGCCCCCTAAAGACTGTAATAAACTTGTTTCCAGTTATGAATCCATAATTAGACTTAATGGATGTGACAGAAGTGACTGTAGTGGAACTCTGTTGGAGACATTGTGCCAAACAAATCCCAAAGATATACAATAGTAGAAGCCAGCATGTGATTGGACCACACAAAACTGAGTATTAGTTCAGAATGGGGCTGATCTGTAATTTTAGGCCATGGTGTAATTATATTATATTTAGTAGAGTAAAATTAGAAAGAACTGGACATTTCTAGGAATCAAGTTATGCATTTCTGGTCAACGTAAAGCTGTAGCAAGGTGCTTTTTTAAAGTAGCAGTCAGTACTGATGACTGACAGTGCCTAGGGCAGTATGGAGGGTGCATGATGTATCATAGCATAGCAGCTTTTCTTAGATTTCACAGCTCTTTACTATTGTATATATATTATACCTCTTGGAGCTGGTAACTATGATGTGTAATTGCTTATGACAGGTGAATAATGGTGGTGTATGGTGGCTCTAGAGATCAGCGCTAATGTTTGACCCCCAGTGCTTTTGGGGCCATGTTAATCCATTCAGTATTAATCTCACTTTCTATGGCTCAAGGTCTCATATTTCTCTTATAGTTCTTGAAAAACAATTTTTTTATCACCATATTGGCAATTTTAAAGAGTAACACCACTTTCGTTGAGAAAAAAACATTTCCTTTTGAGTAATCTGTATACATTGCAAGGATTTTAACAAACTTTGTTTCAGATTCCTACCTTTTGTTATTTGATAGAAATTGCTGTTTATTTGTCTGTGTCCATGGGCATGTGAATGGGAGAGACTTTTACATTATTTATCAGCTCATCAATCTTGATCATCATGACATTTTTGGAGGCTGTTCCATAGCCTCCAGGTTGCCATATTATACTGCATTTACAGAAATTTACAGTGCTGCAGATTGTAAAGGAATGGTCATTTTTAATGGAATCACGCCCGGCCTATAGGCAAATGGCGGCTGAGCGGTAGCTCCCCCACAGTGGGTGGATGTCAATAACATTCTCCCAGTCATGTGCCTTTTGTCCATCCTAGGAGCCTTGTTGTGGTGCAATCTGTCATCCTTTGTGTCCACTGGACACAGCATATAACAGAGCATTGTACCAGGCTGGTCCAATCACAGCGATCACATAACAGTTGTACACAATAAATGGCTTTCATTCATAGCCATTCATTGTATGCTATTGTGTTGATCTCTGTGATTGGTCACAGTGATCACAAGGTACAGACAGGGTCAATCACAGTGCATCTGTACCATGTGATAGCTGTGGCCAATCACAACTTTTACAATAGTATTGTTATGTACCGTCTGGGAGAACCTGACGAGTAGCGGGAGACCTCTCATACAGCCCGGCTCAAGGACCACTGGATTTGCAACAGTGGCCGCGAGAGCACGGTGAGGTATGTGCGCCTGCAAAAGCGTTGGTAGTGGTAGTGGCAGCTGATGAGTAGCAGGACCAGACTGGATTGCTGAGCAGCAGAAGGAAGCAGGAACAGGTATGCTGTGGATGCAGAGCAGCGGATGTAGGTAAGTTGTAGATGCAGGACTGTACTGGAGCTACACAGGCTGGAAGCAGAAGACTGGAGAAGAGTCAGACAAGCCAGGTCATACACGGAGGATCAGTCTATCATAAACAGCAGGCAGAGAATGGTCAGAGTTCAAGCTGGGTTTGGCAACAGGAAATCGGGCAGATAGGCAGGAATAATCAGGGTCAAGGCAAGACAAAGGTCAGGACTGGAGACAGCAGCATGGTCAGAAAGCTGGGTCAAATACTGGATCAGATTCAGGCACATGATCAGAACACAGGGTAAAGCTGCAGATCAGACAGCAGCTGCTGGCTTTATATAGGCCATTTGGTGCCAGCATTAATGGCTACCGTGTGCACGTATTTATGTATTTGCTTGTTAGCACCAATGTTCCTGCGCATGCACATAGGTTTTAGCCCAGCAAGACAGGCACCTACTAATGTATGACTGCGCATGCCATGTCCCTGACAAGTACACAATGAATGAATAGATGCCATTCATAAAAATGATTGCTTATAACAGTGGAATATGAAGAAACCCAGTGCTATTATACATGTAAAAAATAATACAGTAAATAACACGAATAAAATAAAATAAAAGCAAGATTGGAAGCGGCTCTCACCTAATCATGCAAACACCACACTACTATATCCAATATATACAAAAATGCAGGTGAAGCGCTACCCACAATGACTCAATCTCTAAACGGGTCATAAACAAACCAAATGAATGTTACCAATATATACATTCTATTTCACCATATCAAAATACAAACAATATCATAAACAGTCATATATGTGCATATAACTCTATGTGAAAAAAAACACACAAGTGGTAAGTTGTTCCTCAAATAAAAACATTTAATCCCATACACCCTCCAATCTTTCTGTGAGATTCTCAATAGTATTGAAAATCTTGCTGTGCTACAAAGAAAAAAAAAAATCATATTCTTCACCATGAAAAAAAACACGCCAATGTGCCCATCACCACACCTTATGGGTGTCTTCTCAACTTTTTAGATGGACCCCTATGCAATAATGGAGGTCAAATGAACTTTATTTACAAAAGAACTTACATCTGGACCTCCTTATCGCATGGTCACCAGCCTCTGCCAGATAACAGGAAGTTCAGTTCTCATTTGCATCACAACCTTCAGATTTCCCACCCCCCCTCCTCTGCTCAGACCCATCTGCATTTTTGTATATAATCATAGTGTAAGAAAAAAAAAATCCTGATTACTTCCCCAGAGTAGTACAGTGTCAATATGGTAACATTGTACTGCTCTAGTTACTGTACATAAAAATCACAGGTAAAAGACAAAAAGAGAAAGAAATTTTAAAAAACAAAACAAAAGTAAAGTTTAAAAATGTAAATAACTATATACATACAATGGATATAAAAAGTCTACATGCCCCTGTTAAAATGTCAGGTCTCTGTGATGTAAAAAAATGATACAAAGATAAATCATTTCAGAACTTTTTTCACCTTTAACGTCGCCTATAAACTGTACATCTCAGTTGAACAACAAACTGAAATCTTTTAGGTGGAGGGAAGTAGAAATAAAAAACTAAAATATTATGGTTGCATAAGTGTGTACACCATTACTGTAAACTAATACTTTGTCGAAGCACCTTTTGATTTTGTTATAGCACTCTTTTTGGGTATGAGTCTATCAGCATGGCACATCTTGACATGGCAATATTTGCCCACTCTTCTTTGCAAAAACACTCCAAATCTGCCAGATTGTGAGGGCATCTCCTGTGCACAGCCCTCTTCAGATCACCCCATAGATTTTCAATCAGATTCAGGTCTGGGCTCTGGCTGGGCCATTCGAAAACTTTAATCTTCTTCTGGTAAAGCCATTCCTTTGTTGATTTGGATGTATGCTTTATGTCGTTGTCATGCTGAAAACTGAAGTTCCTCTTCATGTTCAGCTTTCTAGCAGAAGCCTGAAGGTTTTGTGCCAATATTGACTGTAAACTGTTCATAATTGCCTCTACCTTGACTAAGGCCCCTGTTCCAGCTGAAGACAAACAGCCCCACAGCATGATGCTGCCACCACCATGCTTCACTGTGTTATGGTGTTCTTTTGTCAATGTGCAGTGTTGTTTTTTCTTATGGATCTTCATCTTTTGAAATTATAGCCAAAAAGTTCAACCTTGGTTTCCTCAGACCATAACACATTTTCCCACATTCTTTTGGGAGACTTCAGATGTGTTTTTGCAAAGTTTAGCAAGGCTTGGATGTTTTTTTTGGTAAGAAAAGGCTTCCGTCTTGCCACTCTACCCTATAGCCCAAACATATAAAGAATACGGGAGATTGTTGTCATATGTACCACACAGCCAATACTTGCCAGATATTCCTGCAGCTCCTTTAATGTTGCTGTAGGCCTCTTTGCAGCTTCCCTGACCAGTTTTTGTTTCATCTTTCGTAAATTTTAGAGGGACGTCCAGTTCTTGGTAATATCACTGTTGTTCCATATTTTCTCCACTTGATAATGACTGTATTTGCTGTGTTCCATGGTATATTGAATGCCTTGGAAATTCTTTTGTACCCTTCTCTTGACTGATACCTTTTAACAATGAGATCCCTCTGATGCTTTGGAGGCTCTCTGCGGACCATGGCTTTTGCTGTGGGATGCAACTAAGAAAGAGACCTACTAGAACAGCTGAACTTTATTTGGGGTTAATCAGAGGCACTTTAAATGATGGTAGGTGTGTACTGACTCCTATTTAACACAAGTTTGAATGTGTGTGCTTAATTCGGAACACAGCTACACCCCCAGTTATAAGAGGGTGTGCACACTTATGCAACCACATTATTTAGTTTTTTATTTTTACTTCCCCCCTAAAAGATTGCAGTTTGCTTTTAAATTGAGTTGTACAGTTTATTGGTCACATTAAAGGTGGAAAAAGTTCTGAAATTATTTATTTGTCTCATTTTGTTTTGCATCACAGAAACCTGACATTTTAAAAGGGGTGTGTAGACTTTTTATATCCACTGTATATATATACTGTAAATGACACTTTGCTACAATGTAAAGTAGTGAGTGTACAGCTTGTATAACAGTGTGAATTTGCTGTCCCCTCAAAATAACTCGACATGCAGTCATTAATGGCTAAACCACGGGTACACCCCTAAGTGAAAATGTCCAAATTGGGCCCAATTAGCCATTTTCCCTCCCCAGTGTCATGTGACTCATTAGTGTTACAAGGTCTCAGGAGGATCAGGTGTGTTCAATTTGGTGTTATCGCTGTCACTCTCTCATACTGGTCACTGGAAGTTCAACATGGCACCTTATAGCAAAGAACTCTGAAAACAATGATTGTTTCTCTACATAAAGATGGCCTAGGCTATAAGAAGATTGCCAAGATCCTGAAACTGAGCTGCAGCATGGTGGCCAAGACCATACAGCAGTTTAACAGGACAGGTTCCACTCAGAACAGGCCTCTCCATGATTGACCAAAGAAGTTGAGTGCTCATGTTCAACTTCATATCCAGAGGTTGTCTTTGGGAAATAGACGTATGAGTGCTACCAGCATCGCTGCAGAGGTTGAAGGGGTGGGGGAGGACAGCCTGTCAGTGCTCAGACCATACGCCACACACTGTATTTTGAGAAGACAGCAAATTTACACTGCTATACAAGCTGTACACTCACTACTTATTTTTTTCAGTGTGGTCACTTGAAAAGATGTAATAAAATATTTACATAAATGTGAGGGGTTTACTCACTTTTGTGAGATACTCTATATGGCTAAAGTTATGGGTGTCATTTTGAATAAACTAAGCAAATGAATGTCAATGAAGATTGCAGTTTGGGCAATGCCAGGAAGGCAAAACCATTTTCTGTAATAAAAGAACCAATCCTCCAAGGTATGCCCTGTCTGATTTAGCCCTTTAACTGCAAAGAAGTTAATTCAGCTGTCTTAACTGGTTACCGCTTGGTTCCTAAGCCTGTGTTAGTATGTCGCCCCATAAAGCTTTCACAAGGAAAAGAAAAATGTGCAATACATACGTTTAAAAGGGCAATAATTATTTTCTGGATGTCATGTCAGAAAAATGTTCATTTTGTTCATGAACTGTGTGGGTCTGTCTACTTGATAGAAATCAGATTAAGCCAGCCAGCAGTGACTCAATAGGAGTCCTACACCTACTTTCACAAGTTCATAATCCCCTTTACTGTTCCTTTCACAGGTTCCATCCCTGCACATTATGTTGTCACTTTTCTCTTGGTAGTGCCAATTTATAGCAAAAGGTTGATATAGTAGATGTAATACTATATTAAAAGTTAAACTCATAACAAGTATAAATTATAGGTGGACTTTAATCCTTTCCATGTCACTAAGCACAGTGAATGTTATATAGGCAGCCAAGCATTATCAAATAGGATATTCAAAATAGATACTGGCTTATTCAGTAAAAATAAAAAAAATGTGCAAGGCACTGTAATCCATCCCACAGCAACCAATCAGAATTCATCTGTCATTGGCATAAAAATCTGATTGGTTGCGTAATATGGGTATCATTGTTCTTGGTCCCGTTTATCAAATAAAATTCAGTACTCATCTACTAAGCTAGTGCTGAGGAGTAGAGATGTGCCAAGTGCAGTAACCAATTTATTAATTTTTAATATTCACTAGCATTTAATTTTAAATAAAGCTGCCAGAAAGCGGTGACTGGAAGCCAACATCAAGGCAGAATCAGGTATTTGTGCTAGTTGTATGTAAAAATGCATTCATTTTTAAAGAAATACAGTATCTCACAAAAGTGGGTACACCCCCACATTTTTGTAAATATTTTACTATACCTTTTCATGTGACAACACTGAAGAAATTACACTTTGCTACAATGTAAAGTAGTGAGTGTACAGCTTGTATAACAGTGTACATTTGCTGTCCCCTCAAAATAACTCAACCCACAGCCATTAATGGCTAAACCACGGGTACACCCCTAAGTGAAAATGTCCAAATTGGGCCCAATTAGCCAATTTCCCTCCCCAGTGTCATGTGACTCATTAGTGTTACAAGGTCTCAGGAGGATCAGGTGTGTTCAATTTGGTGTTATCGCTGTATAAACTGCTACCAATAAAAGTGAGTATACCCCTAAGTGAAAATGTCCAAATTGGGCCCAAAATGTCAATATTTTGTGTGGCCGCCATTATTTTCCAGCACTGCCTTAACCCTCATGGGCATGGAGTTCACCAGAGCTTCACAGGTTGTCATTAGAGTCCTCTTCCACTCCTCCATGACCGCATCATGGAGCTGGTGGATGTTAAAGACCTTGCGCTCATCTACCCTCCATTTGAGGATTCCCCACAGATGCTCAACAGGGTTTAGGTCTGTAGACCTTCTTGGCCAGTCCATCACCTTTACCCTTTTCAGCTTCTTTAGCAAGGCATTGGTCATCTTGGAAGTGTGTTTGGGGTCATTATCATGTTGGAATACTGCCCTGCGGCCCAGTCTTCGAAGGGGGGGGGGGGGATCATGCTCTACTTCAGTATGTCACAGTACATGTTGGCATTCATGGTTTTCTCAATGAACTGTAGCTCTTCAGTTCCGGCAGAACTCTTGCAGCCCCAGACCATGACACTCCCACCACCATGCATGACTGTAGGCAAGACAAACTTGTCTTTGTACTCCTCACATGGTTGCCGTCACACACGCTTAACACCAACATCTATTTCCCAAAGACAGCCTCTGGATATGACGCTGAGCATGTGCACTCAACTACTTTGGTCGACCATGGCGAGACCTGTTCTTAGTGGAACCTGTCCTGTTAAACCACTGTATGGTCTTGTCCACCATGCTGCAGCTCAGTTTCAGGGTCTTGGCAATCTTCTTATATCCTAGGCCATCTTTATGTAGAGCAACAATTATTTTTTTCAGATACTCAGAGAGTTTTTTTGCCATGAGGTGCCATGTTGAACTTTCAGTAACCAGTATGAGAGAATGTGAGCGATAACACCAAATTGAACACACCTGCTCCCCATGGCTAATCGGGCCCAATTTGGACATATTGGCTTTTTTGGCAGTGGTCTAGACCTTAATGGCTGTGTGTTGAGTTATTTTGAGGGGACAGCAAATTTACACTGTTATACAAGCTGTACACTCACTACTTTACATTATAGCAAAGTGTAATTTCTTCAGTGTTGTCACATGAAAAGATATAATAAAATATTTACAAAAATGTGAGGGGCGTACTCACTTTTGTGAGATACTGTATATACAACTGAATTACATTTTTTTTTTACATAAAGCTGGAGTCAGTACTCGAACAGTGTGCTACATACTGCTGTGTTGCTTGACAGTCTGTTGGTTTTCTTTTGAAATAAATGTGCTAAATGCATGAAAAGTAACACAGCTGTGCAAAAGTTTCTCAGCATGTAAACCATGTAGAAAATGTCAGGCACATATGGAGGTTCTGAAAGATAGACTGAAAAAAACATAAGAAAAAAAAAAGGATTTTTATAAGATTACACATATATCAGAAAAGACAAATTGATTAGCAGTGAAGGTAATCATCATATGTATCACATTCAAAGCTTAAAGACAAATTCCACAAAGTTAACCCAAATATAGTAAATGTATACTATAGTAAATATTCACAGATGAAAGCCCATTTACAACCTCTTTTTCTTTTGAATTTTTCTACTTTCTTGCTGTAAAAGGGTTGTCCATAGGTAGAATTTATACAGGCAGATCTTGGGTGCTTATAGTGGTCATTTTAACTGTTCATTATGAGTAATTGGCCATGCATTAGACAATTGTTCTATTAAAATTTCTTTAGGTTTATAAAGAGATAGCTAAGGGGGTACCACATCCAATGGAAACTGTTAGAAAATAGTTTTTTGACATTTTAGCAGACTTTACCGGTACAAGAAAGGAATGCTGTATAATTTTACAATAAAAATAAATAATTTATTTAATGTTACAAAGTTGATAAAAGTGTGTGCAAAATAAAAACAAGAGAAAATAGAGCTCTCATTAGTGTAACCACAGATGTATATGAAAATTGTCAGAAAAGGTCAACGTTTCGATGTTGCTTCTTCAGGACCTATCTCCAATGACTACAGGCAAAGGGATTCTACATGGGAAAGAAAAAAGTATCAAAACGTAATTAAACGGATAACCAATGCAGCCAAATTGCATACAATAATGTAAGCCCCATAGGTAGTATGGGGACAGTGTATATAAGGTGCCACACACATAACAGAAAGAGCCCTCCCATGTGTAGCATGTCATGTGCTACCCGGGGGCAGCCAAATCAGCGAGACACTTCCTAGATAAAGACGACCAATAGTGCCTGATGCCCCATTCTATGAGGAGGACAACTTGAGAATAAGCCCCCACATAGATATACGTGTTAATATACATAGTAATATCATCTTGACATGGTACTCCCAAGTCCAACAAAAAATCCACAGTATCACTGCACCAGGGTTACCATTATTCCACAGTATATATAGAGCAGCCCGCCTATTTTCTCCTATTATGCAAAATAAAGATACAGACCACTGATAAATACTTGCGGTAACCTATTGTGTATTATGACAATAACACAAATAGCAAAAAATCTGATACCTAGATGTAATGGTTCAGGACAAAGGTCATTAATCGATCGGACTATATAGGAACTTCCCGGTAGCACACAGAAGATCACCTAGGACAGTGATGGCGAACCTTGGCACCCCAGATGTTTTGGAACTACATTTCCCATGATGCACTGGCACTCTGCAGTGTAGTTGAGCATCATGGGAAATGTAGTTCCAAAACATCTGGAGTGCCAAGGTTCGCCATCACTGACCTAGGACATACATTTTGACAAACCTTGTTGTAGATTCCTACCTTTTGTCATTCTGAAGAAACCCCTGTGTTTTTCTCTGTGCCCATGTGAGAAAATGAATCCAGTGTGAGTGTTTTTTTAATTATCAATCAGCTGCTACACCTGCAGAGCTCTAATGAGGAAAGCTGCTGAGCCTGCATCACTTTAGATGTGATTTCCTACTGGGAGTATCGCACCAAAAATTCAATTTTTGTTGCAGGGGATGCCTGAAATCTGACTTGTATCTTAGTGCAGACTTCTGGGAAAATTTGTGAGCCAATCACACACGCAGGAAATTATGTTTAGGGGGGGGGGCATTTTGTACACATTCTGTGTATGGAACACCTCCAGGTAGCCATATTGCATTGCATTTTTAGAAAGTTTTACAGTGGCTGCAGATTGAAAAGAAAAGGTGATTTTTAAAAACATTCAATTACAATATGACTTGCGTCTCAATTGTATACGCTATATTATTTTTTTCCTTTTTTGTTATTTTTTTCCCCCATGAAAGTGAAGTTACCCTTTAAGTGAACAACGTTCTCTGCAGCATTTATTACCACCAACCACTGCCACAGGGTGACAAAAGAATTTACATAATGGTGCTGTGGATTATTTATGGATTTAAGGGAGAACACAGCAGCATATGTACATTTTTGGCTTGGGGTTTTCAGCGAATAAATGGCAGATTAAAGGTGTCAACATTTTCACCAGCTGGCTGAATAGTAAACAACATAATATGCAGTATTTCATATTTGTCTGTCCCTGTTGCTCAGCACAATTTAGGACAGGGGCGTTGCTAGGAGCGTGAAACACCTGGGATACTTGTAGACATATATAGGAAGTGAAGTTTATGGGAAAAATGAGAGTAGCCAGGCATGCTTTACAGTGGGAAAGGAATAGTTAAATTCAATGGCAGCCTCCTTGGTGTATATACCACACGTGCATGCCGCAGCATGAGAGTGAAAGAGTCAGGTTATGTATTGTACATAAATCAGGGGTCAGGAGTGTGCTATGTACAGAGTGCAGGGGTCAAGAGTATATGCATTACATTACCAAATGTATTTGGATGCCTGGATTTACATGCATGTATCCCAGTCTTAGTCCATGAGGTTCAATATTGAGTTGGCGAACCCTTTGCAGCTATAACAGCTTTAACTCTTCTGGGAAGGCTCTCCACAAGATTTAGAAGCATGTCTATAGGAGTGTTTGACCATTCTGCAAGAAGCGCATTTGTGTGGTCAGGCACTGCTGTGGATGAGAAGGCCTGGTTCACAGTCTCTGCTCTAATTCACCCCAAAGGTGTTCTATCAGGTTCAGGTCAGGAATCTCTGCAGGCCAGTCAAGTTCTTCCATCCCAAACTCGCTCATCCATGTCTTTATGGACCTTGCTTCGTGCACTGGTACGCAGTCATGTTGGAACAGGAAGGGGCCATCCCCAAACTGTTCCCACAATGTTGGGAGCATGAAATTGTCCAAAATTTCTTGGTATGGACCAGTGCACAAAGGACCACAAAGACATGGATGAGTGAGTTTGGGGTGGAGAAACTTGATTGGCCTGCACAGTCCTAACCTCAACTTGAATAAACACCTTTGGGATGAATTAGAGTAGAAACTGCGAGCCAGGCCTTCTCGAAAACATCCGTGCCTGACCTCACAAATGCTCTTCTGGAAGAATGGTCAAACATTCCCATAGACACACTACTAAACTTTGTGAACAGCCTTCCCAGAAGAATTGGAACTGTTATAGCTGCAAAGGGTGGGCCAACTCAATATTCAACCCTATGGACTAAGACTGGGATGTCATTAAAGTTCATATGCGTGTAAAGGCAGACATCCCAACACTTTTGGTAATATAGTGTATACTGACTGTGGGGTTAAGGAGTATGTAGGTACTAAGTGCAGATGACAGTAGTATGTAATGCTACTATGCAACTATGCTATGGAGTGCAGTGGGCTTGGATTATGTAACATACTGAATGCAGGGGTCAGGACTATATAACGTACTGAGTGGAGGGGTAGTATATAAAGCCTAGTGCACAACACCGCCACCTTCATTTATAGCACAGCAGTACCCCATTATGAGACAACACATACCCAATCACCCACATACTCACACACACACACCCATACACACGCACACACACACACACTTTAACATGCACATTAACAGACACACTTATCCATCTTTCTTCTGGGAAAGCAAAGAGCTGACACTAACAAAGAGGAGCCCAGTTCAAAATTACACTTCATGCATGTAGCTCAGAAGCAGCCACTGCACAAAAAGACATTGTGGCAATGGGCACCCAGGGCGCCAAGTAAGAGATGTGAGGCATGTGCCTGGGGTGTCTGAAGCTAGCAACACCTATGATATAGGAGATTGGCTTTAGGCAGGGGGTACAGGTCATATTTAGGCATTGTGATGCCCCAGGACCACCTTAATCATTATGCCGCTTTTAATAGTTATGCCTATATTGAAGTAATTATTTTAATATAAACTACTGCTAGAATGCACTATTGCAGGCAGCATGTGGTCTGCTTTATAAGCAAAATGACTTATGTACTCATAGGATCAACAAACAAGAAAAAGGTTAGGGGGAATCCACCACCAAAAGTCAGCATGTGAACTGCTTTTATATTGTGCACTAAATTAACAGAACACACAGAACAGTTGTTGGAAAGCTTTATCAACCAAAAGGTTGGCCTAATAGAATGTTTGACATCAACTTTTGTACAGATTTACTTGGAAGGCATTTCATCTTTATGACATTCATAGAGGACTATTATAAATTTAACGGCATGCTGCTCTTTTTAGCCGAATTGTAAAATATTCATCATGCCACAAATGAATAGCGAGACAAAAAAACATTGTTCTTCAGATATGCCCCCAGAACTTTTTTATTTGCTTGTGATAAGTTGTCAGAGCACATTAAGTCAACAGAAGCATCTCAGACGTAAATCCCATTGCTTGCAAGGCAGACTCACACAACTTTTACGCTCAGTGAAAATGACTTAGCTGATGTGATGTTTTTGGATCAAGTAAACTTTTACCTGTTAAAAGTCACCGTAGATGCAGATTATTAAAACAACCTGTACAGGGAAAAATATGAAAGCTGATTTTGATGAAACTTCTTGCTTGTTGTCCAGCTGATTTAAAAGCTGAAACTCAGAACATCCGCTTGATGACTACTATGTCACTACAGGATGCAGTAGTGACATGAAGGGCAGTGGGTGGAACCACAGAATGATGTCTGGGACACAAAAGATTGATCAAGGCAATGTTTGGCAGTGCAAAAGGCTACAGAGGTAAGTATTCACTTTCTGCATTACCGAAGCAGTTTTTATTTGGACTTTCCGATCGCTAACAGGGTCACTTTAAGTATGTTCAAGTACAACCCCAAATCCCAAAAAGTTTTGGATGCTGTGTAAAATCCACATAAAACAGAACACAATGATTTGCAAATCTCATAAACCCATATTTTATTCACAATAGAAAATAGAAAACATATTAGATGTTTAAACTGAGAAAATGTACCAAAACAAATAAGGTCATTTTGAAATTTATGGCAGCAACACATCTCAAAAAACTTATAAGGGCAGGATAAGGGCAGGTTTACCATGGCCTTTTAACTACACTCTGTAAAAATCTGGGAACTGAGGAGACCAATTGCTAGAGTTTTGGGAGAAGAATGGGAGAGTAATGTTGACCCATTTTTGCCTGATATAGGATTCTAAGTGCTCAATAGTCCTTGGTCTTCTTTGTCATATTTTTTGTTTCAAGATGTGCCAAATATTTTCAATTCGTGAAAGGTTTGGACTGCAGGCAAGCCGGTTAAGCACACAGACTCTTCGCCTACAAAGCCATGCTGTTGTTATACTGTGGATACAGTTTAGCATTGTCCTGCTGAAATTTGCAAGGACTTCCCTGAAAAAGATGTCTGGATGGGCACATATGCTGCTCTAAAACCTGGATGCATCTTTCAACATTGATGATGCCTTCCCAGATATGCAAGCTGCCCATTCCATACCCACCAATGCACCCCCATACCATCAGAGACCCCCCATACCATCAGAGAACTAAGTGCTAAAAGCGCCCATGGGTACCAGAAAGAATGTCAAATTTAAATTTGTGTGACCGCAGAACAGTTTTCCACTTTGCAACAGACCATTTTAAATGAATTTTAGCCCAGAGAAGAAGATAGCAGCGTTTTCGGATCACGTTTAAATATGGCTTCTACTTTGCATTTTTGGATGGCATGTTGAACTTTGTTCACAGACAGTGATTTTTGGAAGTATTCCTGAGCCCATTCAATGATGCCCATCACCAGATCATGCTTGTTTTTAATACAGTGCCATCTGAGGGCCCAAAAATCATGGGCATCCAATATTTTGCTTCAGTTTTGTCCCTTTCTCCAGATTCTTGGAATATTTTGAGGATATTATGTACCCTAGGAGATGACACGTATATTTAAACAGAAAAAAAGAAAGAAAATAGACTTTTCCCCTGCTGTTGTGTCCCGCTTTTAACTTAACCAAAGATGACCCAAAGATCATATTTATCTGCACAGTTCATACACCCTGACTTTCAACAAACAAAACCAGACATACTCATACATACAACAATAAAAAACGTATATTTAAAGTCTTTGCAATTTTACTTTGAGGAACATTTTTATGAAATTGTTCAACAATTTTTAGATGTAGTTTTTACCAGATTGGTGAACTTGCCCATCTTTACACCTGAAACACTCTGACTCACTAAGATGCTCTTTTTATACCTAATTATGTTACTGACCTGTTGCCAATTAACCTCATAAGTTAAATATTCTTCCATCTCTTCCTTGTTAGAACCACATACTTTCCTCGTTTTTTGTTGCCCTGCTTTTATGAAACTTATCACTGCCATAAATTTCAAAGTAACCTTATTTTTTTCCTAAATTGGTACATTTTCTCAGTTTAAACATTTGATATGTTTTCTATTTTTTATTGGGAATAAAAATTGCATTCTGTTTTTATGTCAATTTTACATGTCCAGACGGTTTTGGAATAGGGATTGTATAACAGGACCAGTTTAGCTGGATGTAAGTTCCTTGATGCAGAAAAAAGCTTAAAGAATAACTAAGCTCATAAAGATGCGCCAAAAAATCAGGAAAAATAGAAGGCGCCAGTATTGCCTTTGGTCTTCCTACAGCTGATCGTTTCATAGTTACATAGTTGGTGATATTGAAAAAAGACACAAGTCCATCCAGTTCAACCTATGATTTGTGTGTATGTGTTTATGCCAATAGTACATCGTATGCCCCTGTAAGTTTTGGTCATTAAGGTGCCCATCTAATAGTTTTTTTAAACTATCAATACTTCCTGCTGATACCACTGCTTGTGGAAGAGAATTCCACATCCTTGCCACTCTGACAGTAAAGAACCCTCTATGCAGTTTAAGGTAAAACCACTTCTCTTCCAGTTTTAGTGAATGGCCGCGTCTTTTTTTAAATTCCCTTTCACTGAATAGCTTTTGCCCTATGCTAGGTTCACCAGTACAGTATTTGTACATTGATATTATATACCCTCTCAAGCATCTCCTCTCCAGAGAGAATAAGGTCAATGCTTGTAGTCTTTTCCCATAGCTGAAATCCTCCAGTCCCTTTATTAGCTTTGTTGCTCTTCTCTTCTCTGGGCTCTCTCCAGTTCCAGCACATCCTTCCTGAAGACTGGTGTCTAGAACTGGATGGCATACTCAAGATTTGGCCAGACCAGAGTCTTGTAGAATGGGATAATTATGGTTTTATCGTTTTATCTTTGGAGTGAATCTCCTTTTTAATGCATGCCAATATTCTGTTGGCTTTGCTTGCAGCAGATGGCATGCCATTGCTGAGCCTGTCATCTACTAGGACCCCCAGGTCCTTTTCCATCCTAGATTCCCCCAGAGGTTCCCTCTCTAGTGAAAAACTTGCGCTCGTATTTTTGGCTCCCAAATGCATTACCTTACATTTTTCAACATTTCATTTGCCACGTAGTTGCCCACCCCATTATTTTGTTTAGGTCTTCTTGCAAGGTTTCCACATATTGCCCTGCTTAACTTTGTATCGTCTGCAAATAATGAGTTTGAGCTGTTTATGCCATCCTCTAGATCGTTTATGAAGAAATTAAACAGGATTGGTCCCAGAACAGATCCCTGGGGGACCCCCACTTTCCATCTTTCCTCATTACTCACTAAGCATGCCTTGTTTTACACTGTTTCTGTGTGGAGGCGAACATCTAAGTTGCTTCCTCAGTGCCTTCAGCTAGGAGAACAGTAAGCAAAACAAGAGTTACATCACCAAATCCCACTCCTAATCTCCTGGAACTGCAGTCATACCTAGCAGTGCCTTAGAATCATGTTGCAGATATACATCTATAAGGCTGTAGACACAAGAATGCCTAGGCACCCTCACACACCAGAAATTGTACCACTAATTTTCAGGGTAAATTCAAACCAAAAAGTATTTTGCCTTGTACACATGGTCGGACTTTCCGATGCAAAATATGTGATCGGACTGTGTTGTCAGAAATTCTGATCATGTGTGGGCTCCATCAGACTTTCCGTCGGAATTTCCGACACACAAAGTTTGAGATCTGGATCTAAAATTTTCCGACAACAAAATCCGATCGTTTAAATTCCGATTGTGTGTAGACAATTCCGACGCACAAAGTGCCACGCATGCTCAGAATAGATTAACAGATGAAAGCTATTGGCTACTGGCCTCTTTATAGTCCCGTCGTACGTGGTTTACGTCACCTCGTTCTGAATGATTGGATTTTCCAACAACTTTGTGCGACTGTATGCAAGACAAATCACACGGATTTTGTCATGGGAATGTCTGGCCGTGTGTACAGGGCATATTTGTCAGGTTATTACTAACATTTCTAATTTCTAGATAACATGACAAATCTCCATGTTTTGAGTTGTTGAGGTCTACTTTATTTATGCCAAGGTTTTTGTTTCATCAGCCAGGTTAATTCACCTTCAAAACTGCATATGCATTACAAATTAGACTTTACAATACATTTCGGTCCCCCACTTTTAAAAATGATCTTTACTTTTGAAGCTGCTTCTACTGTGGACTCCTCTCCATCCTACTGTTGGATATGCAGCCTCAGCTCCCCTCAAACAAGCACTTGGCTGCAATCACTCGGCTTGTCTAAAAACAAATGTGCAGCCCACTATCTCTCTCTCAAACGCAAGACGCTGAGCTTGGTCATGCGGCAAGAGAGAGAAGACTGCTCATGCATGGTTAGGCTAAATGAGTTCTTGTAGCTGCGTGCTTATTCATGAGGTGCTAAGTCTATGCATCCAATGGTTGGCCAGTCCTGCTGCCGTCTAGGCATATTTGAGAAGGGGAGCCCACAGTAAAAGCAGATTTAAAAGTAAGGATCATTTAAAAAAATTAAGGATTACTTTTTAATGTGCAGTCTAATTTGTAATGCATATGGATTTTTTTGTTTTATGTCAATAAAAGTGAACTAACCCTTTAAGAGTAACATTACTGCAGACAGTATTAACGCTTCTATGGAATTATAACAGATTTGCTGCATGTTTTTAAATATCTCTCACCTTGATGCAACTTTCATCTTCACTTGTTTAATTTTGAATAAGCTACAGAAACTTCTACATACAGTATTTGTCCATGGATACTATTATACTGTAATGAATTCTAAATAAAAAAGTATGACGTAAGTGTAAAGAGCTGTGTAGAAAGTAAAATAAAAAAGGGCACTAGTGAATGAAACACGCTTCTCTGAAATGAATGTATTATTATCCCGTACCAGACACAACAGCTTCCCCAGAAGCTAGTAATAACCCATTTGCATTCAAATATTGTATACTTGACAGTCTTTCTAGGTTACTGGTCTAACAATAGTCCATAAATGTATTTCTTGGAATCTTAGTTTATAAAAGAGAATCTTGAATCTGAATAAAATTAATGTTTCAGACTAATTAACTGCACAGAACTAAACTCTGGTGGAAAGTTGTCTTATAGCAAATCTTATATTCTTGTTGACAACAGAGAGGCCAACCTCAGTCCAACAGAGATCTTTGAACTTAAGGTAATCCAACAACACTATCAGTAAAAAATGTAATAATAAATGTAATTATTATGTTTTAATAGGTGACAATATTATGTCCTATTTAAAAAGTAAGGCGCACCATATTACTGGGATTGGTTTAAAATAGCTGCACAATAAATAGCTTTTAGAAGAGAAAAAAAAACGTTTTTCTTACGCATTACACATTTTCTTACAGATTGTTGTTATCAGCTATCCTCACTTGTTACATCTAATTGCATACATTACTGTGTCTTCATGTCCCATGAATCAGACCTTCAAAGGATAAAGTAATGAGAATCATATGAGTCACTGGTAAATACTGTTGGGATGTTGGGACGGGTTGTCTTTTGCAGGGACTTCTGAAGTGTGATATGAAATGTGTATGTGCACAAGATGAATCCAAATGATTTTCTAATTTCTTGCTTTTACTCTATATCCCAGGCTGACCAGTTCTCTGGCTTCCATATCAGGTCGGTGCTGTGTGTGCCAATATGGAATAGCAACCATCAGATAATAGGTAGGCTTTATAACATATCGTTGGATAGATCCCTGTTTTGAAACTGCATGTGTTTTGTGTCCATCAATGTCTTACACTTTTGTCCATTTTAATCTGTTTTAATGTGTATTTTAAAGAATATTTTACTGCATCACAGTGTTATCATTTGCTTAAAACTGCGGTCATAGATATACTGTACATATAGTAGAAAACCAGTTCTCCTATCACTTGTTCCAGGTCAGTGAAAACCAGGGGCGGACTGACCATTGGGCCACTCGGGCACTGCCTGAGGGCCCAGAGCCACTAGGGGGCCCCATCAGGGTTGCCAGCCTCAGTAAAACCAGGGACAGTATGTAAAAATCTGTGTGTTTTTTTTTACATCTGTCTCCGAGATGTCCCTTACCGAAATCCTGAGATTATAGCTGCCCCACCTCTCCAGTACCTTCTCAGCCAATAGAAACATGTCTGTGTATACTGTGTGTGTGTATAATGTGTGGCCTCATAATCTTGGATTGTCTGGGGGCCCCATAATCTCCTATTGCTCGGGGGCCCCATGAGTTGTCAGTCCACCCCTGGTGAACACATTGAAGCCAAAGGAGCTGCTTGAAAGCCAGTTATTTAGCATTTACAGGTCAGCAATGAGAGCTTACGTATTTCTCTAGAATGATAACGTAAGCATTCATTGTGTGCCTATGGCCATTTTAATGGGCCCTATTCATGTCACTAAAGTTTATGCTTTGTCTGTATAGTTATTCAGTTACATTTTGTGCCCTTTTCAGTTAAAAAAAGGTTTCCAAATCATACAAAATACAGCATCAGAATCATAGGATTCTATATGCACATACAGACTGAATGCCCATCCAGTATTGACATTTCTTCTGCATATAATTTGGTGGACAGATCAAGCAGAAAAGCACCTTCTACATTAGTCCAGCAAATTTACTGACTGACTAATAATCTTTCAACCAAAAGCAATAACTTTGCCAGGCTGCTTTGATGACTGACTTTTATCATTTTAGAAAGAGCCTTGCAGACACACTAAGCGGGTGACAAATTCTTTAAATATTGCACTGTTGTATAATTCATTGTGTGCCTCCCTTTTTTTCCCAGAAATATATAAATTACAAAGTGGTAGTTTTCACACTTTTGTGTGGTTTGAACACAAGACCCCTAAATGCAGCACGCAGGTCTTGATTTGAGTGCTTTGCTTGACAGCACACAAATGCAAAGAGGACCTTTTAAAATGAATGTGATTTTGGATGTCCTATGCTTTCCATGCATTTTAATGATGCGTTAAGCACATGAAAGCACATAAATGTGCCCTAACCTGTTTATATGAATTGCATCTTGATTAACCTTTTCACAATATATATGTTCAGAAATGAAATATGCTTCCGGAAATAACAGCCCATTCTACTGCACATCAATCTTTTTTTCTTTGTAAACATTTTTGCTACGCAAAATCATGCTTGATTTTGACTATGTAGGTCTTGCTGTGTCAATATTAGCCCCTATGCCCTTTAATTTTGTGTGGATGCCAAAAACAATGAGCTCTCCTCAAATCATAAAACTTATGGTCACCTAGGGCTGTTCCGTTATCCCAAAAAGGTGGCACAGGAAGCAACAGATTAGGTTATATGCAAAGGTGGTATGTTACCACCCCCTGCTTAAAACCTGGAGAACTTTCAGTTTAAATTGTATCAAAATAAAATGTGAGCAAAGTCTTACAGTATATTTTATTTAAAAAGCAGCCACAGCCTGAGCATAAATGCATTCCTATGCAGTCATGCTTCCTCTGTGGAGAAGTGGGTGTCTCTTTGCAGAGGTCCAACATGCTGAATCAGAGCCAGAACTCTCCATTCAGCAGGGAGCAGGAGCTTTGCCGATTGCACTGCTATAGGTCTGATTCAGTAGGGGGTGTGCTTCCCCACATGGAGTACATTTCCAACTTTACAGCTGATGTGAAGACACAGGCTTCTTTAATCCGTCTGTGGAATCTTTAGAAAGAAAATTAATTGTAAGACTTAGCCCAACTTTTGTTTTGAAGCGCCTTAATGTGGAAGTAAACATATAGATTTAACAGTTTAAGAAAAACATTTCTGACACATGCTGGGAATGTAACTGTCCTCAACCAAACTGTAAAACCATCCATGGCTAGTGTCATAACTGATCACATGTGCAGAATCATGGCAGTTGAAGATTAAACAGAGGCCAAGATGGCAGCTTCCTTGGCTGAAAATGATAGGAGGGTTTACTTCCACTTTAAATGTATTTAGCTGAAAATTTCCTTGGGCTTTAAGTAAACAGATACATGGATCCTTTAGATCCTTTAGATCCCTCACCAAGTCGCCATCCAACAAGTGAAAGTAGAAAAATAATAAACGCATAGGACAATTTTGACACCAGTTTAAACAAATAAAGAAAACAAATTTTAAATAACGACCTCTTCTTCCATCAATCACCAATATCCTAATATCCTTCTGTTTTTTTCTTCCTGCACTGTGTCCCGTGCTGCTGATTCCATTAATACATTTAATAATTAATTAAGCCATTGTAACTGCTTTGCAGAATTTTACTACTGCATGTTTTTATATATTTTAGGTGTGGCACAAGTATTAAATAGACTAGATGGAAAACCATTTGATGATGCCGATCAAAGACTGTTCGAGGTAAGGAAAGAACCTTGCAGAAAAATATGCCATACTTTACTAATACACACAATCCAACTTAATGTGGCAGTTCAGACAAAAATGTTTTTCTTTTGCTAAAGAGTGGGGAAGTTTAGAAACCTAAATCTAGTTTTGATTGCATATTGGTCTACATTGTGGAGTTTTCCTCTCAATTTCTGTCCCCTTGACTACAAGAACTGAGAAAAGAATTTCCTCAATGGGATTACTAGGAGATATATACCTGAGAGATGCTAACCCTAAAAATTCTGGTTTTATTGTCACATATGTGTCCTCACTTTTTGTTTGGATAAATCTTCCAAACTTTAACATGAATAAAAACCCAACAGAGTTTCTAACCTTTCCCATTTGATTTAACAATAAAAGAAACATTTCTGCTGAAGTTTCGCTTAAGTTTGCTCTACTGGTAGACCAGTGCCATAGAAAGTCTGGAACAGTGGCGGCTGGTGCTATATTTTTTGGGGGGACTGCAAACAATCCACTTGCCACCCCCCAGCCCCCCCACTTGTCGGTGGGTGGGTCACCACTTTCCCCATCTAGGTCATGGGCAGCGCTTCCTCAGGCGGTGGGCGGTGGATTCACCTGGCGTATCATCCTCCTCTGCATCACAGCAGCATCCACTATGTCTCCTCCTTTTCTCCTCCAATACGAGCACTTCTCCTCTTGACCAATTGGGTCTCAGGACCTGCTTCCTGATTGGCCAGGAGGAGAATCAGGAAGATAATAGCGAATATTAATTTGCGATTGTCACACAACTGGGTGGGCTCAGGGTGCAGTGCTCTGCGCCCCGAACCCACCTTTTTTTAAGCCAATTAGAGCATAAGGCTGTAATCATCTGCTTCTAGAAAAAAAAAAAAAGCATTGGAATCCATATGTCCAGCACCCGGCATGTAGATTAGGGGCCGAGCGCATGGATTAGAGTGGCGGCTCCCCTGCGCCCCGTATGGATGGGCTGCCACTGGTCTGGAAACCATTAAATCACCACCACAGCCAGAAAGCCAGCATTTTTAACAGGAAAGGTCAGAGACCCCATATTCTCACAGTACAAATGTACTTAAAAGTATCCCTCTTATTCTGAAGTTGAACAAAACAGTAGGATTAGGAGGAATAGTAGACTACAGCAGTATATACATGAAACCAAAACTGGCTAGCTCAGTGGGAACCAGCCGACTTTAAGTCCCTGTGACCGCTGACTGTTCATGCTGGAAAACCAGAATTCGATCATTTTTTTCAGCCATTGAATGCAGTCCTGGTCTGTGTATTCTGACAAAGGGAATAGCGGAGAGGGAAAGATCACTGCATTACTCATGTCAATGCAGGGATTGGTCAGTTTTTACTGAATGCTTTTACCCAGTTTTAGCCTTTAATTTGCAGTTTGATAGATCAATCCAGAAACTGAGTGAGATTTGGACTTAATTGTACTTTTTACTTTTCTTTAGGCTTTTGTTATATTTTGTGGCCTTGGTATTAACAACACGATTATGTATGACCAAGTAAAGAAATCATGGGCAAAGCAGTCAGTCGCTTTAGATGTAAGTATATAATATAACGTAAAATATATCTTACAAAGGATGCAGGCTGCACTACCTCAACATGCATTTCTCAATAGCACTTTATTGTTCCAATAAAGCCCCAAACATTCCACCAGACACCTTGTAAAGAAATTAGACTTAGATGTTCTGGTATAATAACCAATGGCTGAGCTTTTCCAAATGAAAAAAAATCCTTGACATTTTCTTGGTTGGTTGGTATAATAACAGTAAAACAAAATGTAGGCAGCAAGGAGTAAAATACACATTTGTAGCACTGAAAGCAAAAGTGGAGCCACTCAGTTTCTGAAAGTCTAAAATATGTTTATTAATGTTATCTGATACAGGGAAAATCAGCTGTTGCCTTACGCGATTAACTCATAGGATTACGCTCATGATGAAGTGAAACATGTACGAGGAGCAGGTGGATTTTCCCTGTATCGGTTAATATAAAAAAACATTTTTTGTTTTCAGAAGTTGAGCAGCTCCACTTTTGCTTTTAGTGCTACAATTGTCAGCAGATAATTGCCACAGCCGGCATACTTTGGTGGGTGGAGCATGGTTGGAATCGTTTGTGGAACACACCGTGTCATGTTGTTTAAACATTAAAGTAGAACTAAAGGAAAACATGTTTCTTTGTTTGGGATAGAGTAATGGAGGGTAACGCCTGTCATTTTTATTTTACTTTCTGTCCCGTAGCCACAATGGAAAGTGATAGGAAATCCCTTTAAAGTGAGGGAATCCCTAGTTGTTACCAGGGTCACCAGAACTAATGTCCTCATTGGAAGATTTCCAATCTATTCCTGTTCTGGTAAAAAACCCAAATTTGTGATGTTCTTTCACTTTCACTGTCGGTGATAAAGAGGGCAAATAGAGAAGGTGAATCTCCCTAACAGGACCACAGACAACCATAAAAACCTATGTAATCCATCTCCACTCCATCCAAAACTAAGAAAAAAGTTTTGCCTTTATCTATATTTTAGTAGTGAACAAATACCTACTTCTGGTCTCTAAAAGTCGGCGGCAGGTTCACTTTAAGCATCGTTTTCCAAAATACACTCAATTCTTTATCAATGGTAGAACCAGTTACAGCCCACCCTCTTCCTTTAAAGCTTTAGTTTACATATTAGTACAGATGCCCTCTATATGGAAATCAACAGCCTCAATAAAAGGGGTAATTGCAAGTTTAGAAAGCCATCACTGTTTTTTTCTTAGCACCTTAAACATAAATTGCCATGAATAATGACAAACAAGAAACTCAAGGCTATAGTGAATGTCAAAATGGATATCACTGAAAAAGTTTGGCTTCCTTGGGTGTATAATTCCCAGGAGGTGGTCCAGAAGAAGCAGCCGAGTCCCCGTGGAGACCTTCTGCTTGTTCCCATTTTTCTTAATTTTCTTTATTCAAATTCTTTTGCCTTCTATATTTTATGTTCCCCAAAAAACGTGACATGACTGCCAAATTAAGTCATAGTTGTCCTTCCGAGAAGCTGCTTATTGTATATTGTAACCTTGGTTGACTTATTAGTACTCACCTGTTTTATATGGAATGTTATCCTGCTGTACCAAAGCTATACTGGTTGTTCTTAACTGCATAAATCATTTAAAACAATTATTTAAATGAAAAGATAACGTTTCTAAAAAAAAAAATTCCCATAAAATGTACAGTTTCCCCAAAACATTTTATTTGTTCACAATATATATTATATTATATATATAATATTTATTTAAAAAAAACTCCATTCTAAAAACTTTCACCATTAATAGAAATGGTTGCCTTTTTGAGAGTTCTTTCGCCACCTGCACTGTCAAACTCCATGGATATCTATGGGGCCATTTCCTGCTGCAGGTAAGTAAATATCTGGTGCAGGAAAGGGTTGGTTACTTTAGGTCAAGGGTAAAGAAATAATCTATGTAATTTGTGTGAAAGGGCAATATTCCATTAAAGTTCATTTCCAGGCATTACCCAATTTAACCCCAAACCTCTTTCCACCCTAGAGCATGTCCTAGCAATTTTTATCGTGTTCCTGTAGCAAAAAATTGCTTACATTACTGTGGCATCCATCACCAGGCTTGTAGAATGTTTTCAGGGGAAGTTGCAAGGTGTTTAGTTCCTAGTGATTTAGGCATACCCCCAGAATTACACCTCTCAAGAATGAAAAATGAAAAGTGTATGGACAGGCCATTAGAAGTCAAGGCAGCAGAATGATTTTAATGGTAAACAAAATAATGTATGCATTGAGGACTGTAATCCAGTGGGCAGGGCAGATAATGCTGCAAGGGGTGTCATGGAGAAAAGCCACTGTGTTGTTAGATCAAACAGGAAGTTAGGAGGATGAAAAATTTTGCCACACCGGTTGAGGAAATGTGCATGTATTGCAATGATATACTGAATATTATATATACAAAACTTTACCTATAACAACTTGAAAAAAAATAATGTTCTTTAGCAAGGAACATACATTTCATATTAGTAATTATGCTGCTAAAATTTGTGTGTGCTATAAATTGTCTCCAGCATTGTTTATGATTCTTCTTGCTGGAGGCTGCCATTTTGCAGCATTAAATCTTTATGCCTCTACAAATTCAACATCATGCCAAAAAATAGAGAGAAATTGAGCATGTGCAGAGCAGAGTGAGACAGTGTATTACTGGATTTTAAACAGTATAGGCACATATTTTACATTGCTATGCCTGCAAAAGTGCCAGCGGGACTTAATTTTCTGACTAAAGTTAAACTTTAGGTAGAGCCTGGTTCATTTTTAGCCTATTCATCACACTATTGTCTTGGTTGGGTAAACCGTTGGGGACATTTCCCTTCACTTTCTGTCCTAGAGATGCAACAGGAAGTTAGAAGAAATCTCCCAAAGTGAGGGCAATTCCCATTTGAAACAGTTGTTTTCCCTCACCTCTTGTCTTGGGGAAAGCTTGGATTTCTTTTTACCTTCTTCCTCAATGACAGTGATCACCAGCACAAATAGATATAGAATCACCCAAATGGGGGCACAGACAGCAATAAAAATGTCACAAGGGGTCTAACTCTCCCTGACTCTATCCAAAACGAAAACAAAGATTTTGCCTAGAGGTATACTTTAACAGGTATAGTAGAATGTAAACCTCCTATTCTTTATGGTAAGGTAGCTGGTAGCTGCCACCTTAGCTTCTATTGGATAAGTTATGAAACCAGCCATTTGTTAGCTTGATAGTTTGGTTGAAAGCACAAGCAACTGTGACATTCACGGCATTGAGAACCAGTTCAATTGGTGGGCTTAATTGCTCTTTAAATCATTGTTGTTGTTAACAGTTATTTTTTGTACTAGGCGGAATAAAAAAATAGTGGAAGGGGTTATTGCTTAAACGCCACAATACCTAGTTCCTTCTAGCCATGGTAGGGACAGTATGCATCTCTATACAAATAATGTCACCAACATATGGAGTGGGGGGGAGACAGAGAAAGCTGTATTTAGATAACACTGCTTTACTGATTACTGACAAATGACTGTAATTCAAACTGACAAACTGCTGAACATATGTAATTCTAATTTAGGAATTTGTTAAAATGAATTTGAACTTACTTTGTTATGTTTGAGAATGTACAAGATGTGCTGTAATTTAAATGCATACATAAATAAATAGAACTATGTAGAACCTGTTAGCCACATAACAAAAAACAAAGGAGGTTTCCCAGAAAAAAAAACAACTTGCACTTGTATCGCCACCTGCTGCTGAAACCTGCTATTGCAGAACAGGCCATAAACACAGACATTGGAATTAGTGTCAAGGACACGCTTAAGGCCTCATGCACACTGGACATTTTTGGCCGTTTTTACAGCAGCAGTTTTTGGCTTCAGATGTTTTGTTCTACAGTCAATAAACTCCCCCATCATGTTATCCTATGTGTCCATGCATACATAGGCTGTTATCAGCAGTTTTTGGCTTTAAAAAAACCCCAAAACTAGTGGGTTATGAGAGGAGTTTTTGAGCTGTTTTCAGCTGTAAACATGTTTTAACGTCAAAAAACGCTGATAAACACTCAAAAACGCAGAAAAACACTAAAAACAGCTATTTCAAAAACATTGAAAAACTCACTGCAAAGCTACTGGCGTTTTTATAACGTTATTTTAACTCTGGTGTGGTGTGCATGAGGCCTTATGCCGCGTACACACGAGCGGACTTTTCAACATCCAAAGTCCGAAGGACTGAGTCCGTCAGACTATCCGATCGTGTGTGGGCTGCAACGGACTTTTGACTCGCCAAAGCCCGAAGGACTTTAGAATATGGAACATGCTTCAAATTTTTCCGAAGGAACTCCGCCGGACTCGGTCCCCTTCGAAAAATCCGCTCGTGTGTATGCTACTCCGACGGACTAAAACCGACGCTAGGGCAGCTATTGGCTACTGGCTATGAACTTCCTTATTCGAGCCGAGTCGTACGTCATCACGTTCAAATCCGTCGGAGTTTAGTGTGATCGTGTGTGGCCAAGTCCGCTCAGCCGAAAAGTCTGTCAGAACTCCGTCGGAATTCCAGCAGAACTCCGTCGGAATTCCAGCAGAACTCCGACGGAACTCCTTCGGAAGTCTGTCGGACATAAGTCCTCTCGTGTGTATGGGGCTTTAGAATTCCATCTGGCCATTATTGCTGCTTGCAACAGATTTTTGTATGTGCAATGAAGAGTAAACCAGCACATTGATAAGTAGTAGACGTGTGCAGACTGAAATATTTTGTTTCGGAATTTAGTTTTCGTCCGAAAAATACATTTATTTAGTTATTCCCGAAATTCGTTTTTATTTATTTTTTTTTTCGTAAAAAAATTGAATTCGTCCGAAAATCCAAATGAATTATGGTCAAATCCGTCATTGAAGGCTTATGGTGTCTGTCGAATGTTTAAAGAAGATTCGACGGAGCAGCGAAACTCACTATATGATGCTGCAATCATACATTCCCGGTCGAATATTTCGACTACAAGACGTAGTAGGATTCTAATGTTGTACGTCTTCTATGGGGTTTTTAAGGCTATTTGCATTACACACAGGTCATTAGCATTAAGAAAAAAAAAATTAAGAAAAAAAATGCGTGGCCCTTCGGGTCTGATATGGATATTAAGCGGAACCCCATGGCAAAAAAAAAATGGTGTGGGGTCCCCCTCAAAATCCATACCAGGCCCTTCAGGTCTGGCATGGATTTTAAGGGGAACCCCGCGCCAAAAAAAATGGAGTGGGAGTCCCCCTCAAAACCCATACCAGGCCTTTCAGGTCTGGCATGGATTTTAAGAGCAACCCTGCGCCCCAAAAAAAAATGGCGTGGGGGTCCCCTCAAAATCCATACCAGACCCTTATCCGACCCCCTTTAACAAAGGGAACCCCCAGATCCCGGCCTCCCCCTGTGTAAAATGGTAAGGGCCTACCATTTCACCAAAAAAGTGACAAAAGTGTTAAAAATTACAGGAGACGGTCTTTGACAAGTCCTTTATTAAAGTCTTCTTTCATCTTCTTTCTTCTGATCTTCTTCCTTCTTCCTTTCTTCATCCTTCGGTTTCTTCCCCCATCTTCTTCTTCCTCCATCTTCTTCTTCCTCCGATCCTCTTCTTCCTCCGATCCGCTTCTTCTTGCTCCGGTGTTCTCATCCGGCATCTTCCTCCACGGCATCTCTTCTGCGTTCTTGGGCCGCTTTGCGCAATGGGAGGCTCCTGCTGTGTGGCGCTTCTCTTCTTCTGACAGTTCTTATATAACGGAGGGTGGGGCCACCCGGTGACTCCGCCCTCCTCTGATGTATGGAACCATACAAGAAAGAAGACTTTTGTACCCCCTTATCATTTCACACAGGGGGGAGGCCCGGGATCTGGGGGTCCCCTTGTTAAAGGGGGCTTCCAGATTCCGATAAGCCCCCCTCCGCCCGCAGACCCCCACAACCACTGGCCAGGGTTGTGGGGATGAGGCCCTTGTCCTCATCAACACGGTGCTTTCAGGGGCTACCCCCAAAGCATCCTCCCAATATTGAAAGCATGTGCCCTGGTACGGTTCAGGAGGGGGGTGCTCTCTCGTCCCCCCTCTTTTCCTGCGGCCTGCCAGGTTGTGTGCTTGGATAAGGGTCTGGTATGGATCTTGAGCGGGGACCCCCGCGCCATTTTGTTTTGACGTAGGGTTCCCCTTAATATCCATGCCAGACCTGAAGGGCCTGGTATGTATTTTGAGGGGGACCCCCGCGCCATTTTTGTTTTGACGTAGGGTTCCCCTTAATATCCATGCCAGACCTGAAGGGCCTGGTATGTATTTTGAGGGGGGGCCCCACGCCATTTTTTTTTTGGCGTAGGGTTCCCCTTAATATCCATGCCAGACCTGAAGGGCCTGGTATGTATTTTGAGGGGGCCCCCATGCCATTTTTTTTGGCGCGGGGTTCCCCTTAATATCCATACCAGACCCAAAGTGCCTGGTATGGTCTTGGAGGGGAACCCATGCCATTTTTTTTTAAAATTAAAGTCGTGTTGTAAATCGTGCTGTGATTCACACTCAAGTCATATCCAAGTTGCCTCCCAAAGTCGCGCTGGAAGTCGTGTTGCCCCTGTGTGAATGAATGGACTGTTATGATACAAGTTCAATAGACACAGATTGTTATTGTCAAAGTCATGTCTAACCTCCTGTATCGAACTGTGTCAAAACGAAAACAAAAATAAAGCATTTATTTATGTCGGATCTTTTGTTTTTCGTATTCTGTGCTTTCGTTATCGTTTGTCAAAACGATAACGAAAATACCTGAAATTCGGACGAAAATGCATTCGGACGAAAACGAATGCACATGTCTAATAAGTAGAATCTGAAGAAGGATTTACCCATATCAGCAAAAAAATTACACCAATGTTTCAAGAGCATGAGGATATAATCACACACATAGGTTGGACTTGATAGACTTGTGTCTTTTTCCAACCTCTCCTACTATGTAACTATATGACAGCCTTCTTTTTTTAGGGTGACTCTGTCTGCCACCTTGAAAAAGTGGGCCACTGTGCACTTGAAATGTCGCTGTAAATTTTTTTTGCTGATATGGGACTTAAGTAAATCCTGCTTAAGATTCTGCTTCTCGATGTGCTGTTTTTTTTCTTAATTGCAGGATTTTGTATGGTACCATCATAAAGCCAAGCACCTGTCCAAGGGTTACCTATGAATGTCTGTGTGGTACGTTTTGATCAATTGCTAATTGTGAGATTCATGTACCAGTCAGGAACAGGTACTGTATATGAATTATAGAAAAAAAGGGGAAGAAACTGCGCTAAGATGTACAATGTTCACCTTTTGAGTAATAAGTAAATGTTATGAAAAAGCTGCAATTCTCCTGTGTAACACAAATACAGTAAAATTACTTAAAAAGAAAAATAGAATCGCACTAAATCTGTAAATTTAAACAAACATAAATATAAACCATGACTTAATAAATGAAACGCATCAACAATGAAATCGTTCACAGATCTATATGAATATACAAAGTGAGCAGGTGTGTAAATGTAGTAATTAACCACTTCCCGCCCAAGGTACGTCCAGGGACGTCCTTGACTTTCCGGGGGTATATCTGAAAGATGCCTGAGGCCACAGACATCATTCATATATCGGCATTTTCAGCCAGCGATTCCCTGCACCATGAGAATGATCATAGCGGCTGTTACGCCGCTTGATCGTTCTTACGGGCAGCGGGAGGGGACGCCCGCCACCCTCCGGTGCTTGTACCGACTCACCGCTTCCATCGGTGAGTCGGTCACAGGATCCGCCAGCCCCCGGATGATACCATAGAGATTTCCAGTGGACCAGAAGGTCCACGGAGTCTCTATGATCGCTTGGAGGCCGGGCGCGATGTTATGACGTCACGCCCGGCCTCTGCATTCAAAATAACGGTGCCGATTTGGCTGGGAATTGATGTATAGAATACCTCTGCGCCAACCAACCAAACAAAGAAACAGGAAAGTGCTGCGTACACTAGAAAAGAGCTTTGCCTACTCTATAAGTTTTGCCAATTATAAATAATAGTGTCGCGCAGTATAATGCAAATTAATAAGTCCTGGAATATTGAAAAATAGACGTGCAAAAATCTACAAAATAAGAGTTCTTTGTTTCAAACTCAAGTGTTGGTGTTATAACACATAAGTGAAGTGGTTGTTTCTTTCTTTTATCCAATAGGTGAGAGGATGTGCCTTTACCTCACGGCTGTGAGGTTACAGCCTTATTATAGTATAGGTGTATATATCCTATCGCTCCAGTTCTGAGACCTTAGAATGGGTATACCTCACAAAATATAGAGATGATAATCCATAGTGTAGTATTTCAGCAAAACCAATTTTTATTAAGGTATAACATCAGGGTACTCACATTATGGAGCACACATGAACAGCGGTATATGAATAAAACGAGCGGTGCACTCCAGCGTTCTTTCCGGTGTCCCTCTCTCTTTCTCCTTCCTTACGCGTATTCGTCATCATCACGTGACTTCATCAGTCACGTGACGGTGACGAATACGCCATGAGGTAAGGGCACATCCTCTCACCTATTGGATAAAAGAAAGAAACAACCACTGCACTTATGTGTTTGCGTGATAACACCAACACTTGAGTTTGAAACAAAGAACTCTTATTTTGTAGATTTTTGCACGTCTATTTTTCAATATTCCAGGACTTATTAATTTGCATTATTAGCACTTTACTCCCCCCCCCCCTTTTTTGCCACTTGCAATGTTTACACAGAGTTATGCGCTGTTTTTTTGCTGCTAGCAGTTTTTGCACAAGGTTATGCACTGTATGAACTAGTAGTCCATGCTTTATATATATATAACTTTTTTCTCTTTAGTTAATTTATCTGATTCATTCAGATTTGTTTTTCATTTTGCACATTCACTTGGCATGCTATATTGCATTTTTGCACAGTTGTGTTTACTATCACCAGAGTGAACGCATATTGATTCCTGTTGTCTAGATATTGACCTATGATTGCTATTTATTTATTTATTCACTTGGAATGCTATATTGCATTTTTTGCACAGTTGTGTTTACTATCACTAGAGTGAACGTATATAGATTTCTGTTGTCCAGATATTGGCCTATGATTGCTATTACTATTTATTTACCTAGCTCATTATGCAACATATAAGTTAAAAGGTACTTTTATACTAAGTCCATATCCATTTATATAGTTCTCTTCCATCTATACTGCGCGACACTATTATTTAGATTTGGCTGGGAAGCCGTGATCTTTTTTTTATTTATTTTTTTATTTTAGGCTTTAGCCTAGAGGTGAGATATGGGATCTTATTGACCCCATATCTCACTGTAAATAGGTCCGATCGTGCCATATTCTTATTACAAGGGATGTTTACATTTCTTGTAATAGGAATAAAAGTAATCAATTTTTTTTTTTTTAAAGTGTCAAACTAAAAAAATAAAAGTAAAATTAACAATAAAAAAAAATAAAATAAATTAAAGCGCCCCTGTCCCCATGAGCTGGTACGCAGAAGCGAACGCATACGTAAGTCCCGCCCACATATGAAAACGGTGTGCAAACCACACATGTGAGGTATCGCCACGAACGTTAGAGAGCAATAATTTTAGCCCTAGACCTAATCTGTAATGCAAAACATGTAACTAGTAAAAATTTTTAAAGCGTTGCCTATGGGGATTTTTAAATACCAAAGTTTGGCGCCATTCCACGAGCGTGTGCAATTTTGAAGCGTGACATGTTGGGTATCTATTTACTCAGAGTATCTTCATCTATCACATTATGTAAAACAATTGGTAAATTTACTGTTTTATTTTTTTTTTTTTAAGCATGAAACTGTTTTTTTTTTCTGAAAAAAACGTGTTCGAAAAATTGCTGCGCAAATACCGTGCAAGATAAAGAGTTGCAACAACTGCCATTGTATTCTTTAGGGTCTTTGCTAAAAAAAACATATATAATGTTTGAGGGTTCTATGTAATTTTCTAGCAAAAAAATTATGAATTTTACATTTAGGAGAGAAATGTCAGAATTGGCCTGGATGCGAAGTGGTTAAGGCAGCTGTCTCAAAGCAAGTGAAAGTCTGGGAACCATGAATGAAAGATTATTATAAAAAGTGAAAAATGTAAATAGAATTATTGTTTAAAGTCCAAACAAATCAAACAAATTCCATGTGTAACAGGTTCTGAAAATATGACATCCACCCGTGCAAAACTTTGAAAAAAATGTCCATCCACAAATGAAGCATATGCTCAATTATTGATGAAGCTGTGTTATTCCACCACCGCTTTAGAGAGAATCACTTCTTACCAGATGTCTGTGATCCCCCATTACAGAGGATCAGGGAGAGCATGTAATACAGGCATAGCTGATCTCCAACAGACCCCGAGCTCTCTTGCTATCCTTCAAATCTCCTCGTTGGTATGTCAAGCCCATAGAAGGTTACCTGTGGCATATAAAAAATATAAATGCTCCGATAGTGTAAAATACCTTTGAGTTTATTGGAAAATTAAAAACAAAATATTGCACGTACAGTATTCCATCAATTAGAACACCTAAAGTCTGACGTGCCAGCCGGCGCACATTCGGACAAACCCATCCTTCTGGTTGTTCAAGCAGTAACACGAGGTGACGTCAATGTGACGCTCCACCCTACATGTTTCGTAAGAGGATTACATTGTCCCAGTGCCCCTGAAACATCTAACCAAACTATATGAAACATCAAACCAATGTAATGTGTCAAAGTCCCAAATAATGCAAGAAAAAAGGGCTTTAGTCCAATGGGCTTTACAGCCACTGTTGTACTTTCCACTTTAAGCCTGCATTCACTGTGTGAAGCCTCCAACTTCACAAACAACTTACCAGATATATAGACCCACAGGTGTTTAAGGTCAAAACACCTTTCGATCACGGGAGTGTTCCCCCACTTCTCCACCTCGCTTATTCAACAGCACCACCTCAATTTTCTTGCTCTACGGGGTCTACAGTGCTGCTCTCTCTCAATAGGAGAACATATACTTTACCAGTAGATAAATATTTGCTACAGTGGTGATAATGTCTATTACCTGCACTGTTGCCTCTGTAAATTATGCAAACATCTATCAATGAGCTCTCTTAGTCTCTTACTGAAATAATGAGTCTTTTCGGCAGTCAATAATGTGGCATTTCTTTTAAAGAAACTCTTTAATGTTTAAATGAGTACGTTTATTGTGACACTGCTGGTAAAGACTTACAATGGAAGTCAATGTTCTTCAAAGTGCAGTGTTTCAGAACACCATGTCCTCTAAGATATACGGTGCAATATTTTTTCATTGTTGCCTATTTAAAACCTTGGCAGCAAAGATTTCACAATTTATGTGAATTTTGATGTAAATATTATTTTGTGAATATTATTATTTATTAAGTATAATATTATATAATATTATATTATGTGAATATGATTTTTGTCTGCAATAGTAAGCATATTTACTACCTACAAAATTATTGAGTAGCATTCAGAAGGACCATTATACAAAATAAGGGATAATACTGTGGCCAGATAAAAAATGGTCACAATATCACCAAATGTTATTGAAATTGCAGATTATTAAGCTAGCTGTTACTACTTGCTACCACTAGCTACTTGTCTAGAGTGAAGTCATTATAGAGTGTATTTGTTGTAAGTACAGGATTACGTTGGTAAAACAAACAGTATCATACATAATTCCCAGGTTTGAGGCAGATTTACTTTAGTAAGCCATTGCTGTACTTTTACCAGTATTTCTAAAGCTCCCATGTAGCTTTTTTTTATTTCTTTATTTTTTATTTTACAGCTTCAGTGAGCTAGCTTACCTGCAGTGAAGGATCCCCCTTGTACTGCACTTGGATGGATCCTGGAGAAATCTTCACTGCAGGGATGGCCCATCCTCTTCCCGTGGCTGAACTTCCGGTGTGCATGGGCTTAATAGCTTTAGGCTAAGCTGCTGAGAAAAAGTGGACAATGAGGTCCCTCACCCTCCTCTCTCCTTTTTCATTGCTCTCACTTCCTGTAAAATGATCTGTGAATGGGGAGAGAATCATTGACTTTGATAGGCAGTGAAAGGAATCAAATACATTTTTTCAATGGAGGAGGAAGGAAGAGGGAGTGGGTCCTTGTCAGGTTGAAATTTTCTACAGCAACTCAGCCAAGATCCTAAAGATATTAACCCCCACAGTGCCGGAAGTTCAGCAACATGAAGAAAAGAAGGCACCCCTACAGTGAGGAGTTCTCCAACATCCAGCTGCCTACATGATGTGGGACATACATCAGGTGGGTTATATCACAGAACCTGTAGAACAAAAAATAAAAAGATAAACTTCACTCTAAAGTATATCTTAGGTCAAAATAATAAAAAACAGAATCAGTACATTTCTCCAATACATGTGCATTCCCCCGTTTTTTATCTCTTCTAAAAAGGTGCTGCTGACTTCCTGTTTTGGTTGATAATACAGTGCCTGTGGTGCTTGGAAATTCTAACCTGTGAAAACCACGCTAAAACAATATTGATGTGCTAAATTCAGAAGTCCATATCAAGGTGAAAAATGAAAACAAAAAAGAACATTAAAGTCCATTTGTGTATCTTTAAAGAAACACAACAGGTGCTGTTAAACTGAGGCCATGTTAATCGATTCTAGTGATCACCACGTGAACCATCACCGTTACAGAGAATGCACTCTTACCAGACTGAAATGACCTCACAACAGAGTCTAGTTCACCTGTTGTAAACACTTTCCTTAGGGAACACTCCAATACACATCAATTGGCTCAAATATATTAGACTGGTTCACTCTTCAAGCTAAGAAGGATCAATTATGACCACATATTACCGAATATCCACATGGAATCAAAGCGAGGGAACCCACATAGTGTAAACCGGTCAAAAACTTTAATATAGCTACACAATACAGGTTGTACTCACATGATAAAACACGTTTATGTACATTAAAGCTCACAGTTCCAAGCTGTACAACAGAGATTCCAAATCCAAGAAGGCATGGTGACCATCCAATGCATTTCATCACCTAGGACATCATCGAAGGGCATCCACGCCACACGATCTCCCATGCCTTTTTTTATGTGTATTCAACCAATGGCTGTATGCAGCCTTTCTGAGGTATACGCTAAATCTTTTGTGCATTGGTGTAAACATGAGTATGTGAGTTTGATGTATTCTCAGAATGCAAAAATTTTGTGTTCACGGAATATGTCGTAAGCCCATGCGTGTGTATGTGCTAATGCACAAAATTATTGGTGTCTATCCAAGTACGGTCAAGTATAGCCAGACATTTCTATGGACAGGTGTATGTGTCCCCTGTACCTCCATGGGCGGGGTAAAACCCTCTGATGTTACACTAGAGCATATCTCCCAAACTGCCTGTGTACATGAGGCCTAGAACTCCACCTATCCTCCATCACTTTCTGTCCCACTCCACATATATGCATTGTTTTTTTTTCCAGCAAAATAGTGCTGATGCCTTGACCCCCAAGAGCTTGCCTGTACACTGTGTATAAGGAAATGGCTTCTGGAAGGTTTAGTTTTAGAAGCAGGCCTTCCTCAATAGGAACTGACCCCCCAGCAAGGTAAAAAAAACAAAAATAATGCTAGGACATGCCCTAGATGGGGTGGAGAAGGTTTTGGGTACATTTGGGCAATGCCTGGACAAACACTTTAATAGAGGGCCTGTGGTTTCTTTTTGCACACCTCACTATAAGCTTAACAATATAGAAAGATTATTATTTCTGTGCCTATCTGATGTCACATTATAGTTAGCATTTTATGCCCTAGGCAATAACTAGAATGACACAAAATTCCTACTTCTAAATGAAATTTGGTGAACGGACACAGGGAATAAGAAGCAATTATCTGGATTTTACTATGTGACTTTAACTTCATACAGCATGATTTAAATAGATGACAGGTTACCATTAGAAATGTTTTTTTTTCTGGAAATCTGTTCTGATTCCCTGACTCTTGATCCTAATGGCCTGATTAAGAAAGAATGAGCAAGCCTTGCTGGATGTACTGTAGCTGGATGTATCTAAATGACCATTAGTGGCACTTGTATGGGGAAGAAATGCTTTATGGTGATATTGTGATTTTTTTTTTTCATCAGCCATACCTCAAGCAGAACGAGTATTTCCCACTGTTTAAGCAATAATGGAACAACAGTAAAAAGCACTGTACTACAGCTCAGAGCATTACTAATAAATGCACATACACACTTCATGAATTAAATATCATTGTTAATTAGTTTATAATTAAAGATGGGTGAATTTTTAAAGGGATTCTGTGACATGTGATGCAGGATCAAAGTGTTGTAGAACAGATTAAAACCATGTTTTACATTTTTTTAACTCACGCTACATATACTGTGTAATTAGCAGATGAAAGTTAGCCATTTTTGTATCTACTATTTAAAGTTAACCTGTGTTAGCGTATGACTTAGCCCCTGTACACACGGTCGGAGATTTTGCCAACCAAATCCGTCGGATTTTGCCCGTCGGATTTAGTCCGACGGATTGTGTCCGAAACTGTTGCATACACACGGTCGGGCCAAGTTGGCGAAAAATCCGATCTTTCAGAACGTGATGATGTAATTTAGTTATGATGGGACTACATTCAGGCTAGTAGCCAATAGCTTTGATGTAGGAATTTTATCTGAGCATGCGTGGCACTTGGTCCGATCAAAATGCTATACACATGATCGGATTACGTCCGACCGGCCCAGTTGGTCGGGAAATATTTCCAACATGTTGGAAAATTGGGTCGGACGGAGATTCAGACGGAATCAGTCCGATGCATACCACACACAGTTGGATTATCTGACGACACGGTCCGATAAGACGCATTCCGACAGATTCTCCGACCGTGTGTACAGGGGCTTAGAGCTTACACAGGGCTAGTTACTGAGATTCAACTGCGACAAGAAACTTTGGATGTACCTATACCTGCTGCAGTTTGCTCCCTCCATATGCATAGTAACAGTTTGCAACCATTGCTGTAGCTATATCATATGTCCATTTCTCTTCAGGTGAAATGGGTCTTCGTCAAAACCTTTATATAAAATATTTTGCTTCTATGGAGAATGAAAAAAAAATCTGTTTTTTTTTTTTTTTGAGCACTGGGCTTTTTTGAGAATGGTTGAGTTTATTGGTTGGGATGCTAAGAGCTGTAAGAAGCATACATAATTAGCAATTTTGTTGTTTGTTTCTTTCAGGTCCTTTCCTATCATGCCACATGTTCAAAAGCTGAAGTTGATAAATTTAAGGTAAGGTATTGTAAACCATTGTTATTTATGTTAATTGCTGTTTTTTTTTTTAAACATTAAAGTGGATCTAAGTGATGTGTGCTATAAACAAATAGCAGAACACATCAACTTTATAACTCCTAAACAAATTAAAGAAGCTCAGCATTATGTGAGAGAAATGCAGAAGTCTATGAAAGCATTCTCCATTTGACTTTCTTCTATCTCTAAGCCCTTGTACACATGGTTGGACATTCCGATAACAAAATCCGTCAGATTTTTTCCGATGAATTTTGTCCGAAACTGGTGTTGCATACACACGGTCGGACAAAGTTGTCGGAAAATCCGATCGTTCGGAACGTGATGACGTGCGTTCGTTGCGACGGGACAACGTTCAGGCTAGTAGCCCATAGCTTTGGTCTCGTAATTTGATCTGAGCATGCGTGGCACTTTGTCCGATCGGAATTCTCTATAAACGATCGGACAAAGTCCAATCGGATCATGTTGTCGGAAAATTTTATATCCAGCTCTCAAACTTTGTTGGTCGGACTTTCCGACGGAAAAAGTCAGATGGAGCCCACACACAGTCGGATTATCCGACAACACGGTCCGATCGGACATTTTCTGTCAGAATTTCCGACCGTGTGTGCAAGGGCTAATGTCCATGTACCTGAGGCCTAATACCCAACCCTGTTTCCATATTGCTTTCATGATGGTTTATATCTAAATATTAAACGTTGTGTATTGTTTTTAATAAGACAGTTGAGGGTATATATAGTGTATATTATTATTTTCTGTGATGTACAAAGCATAGAAGGAATTTGTGGGTTACAGACAATATATATATTTTTTTTAATCAGCCCAATACATTTTTTAGTGATTAACCCAATACATTGTATCTTCACACTCAACCTATTGGAGAACACCTAAAGGGGAGTTCCAGCTTCTAAACAAAAAAATAATGTAGCTGCTGACTTTTAATATAAGAACACTTACCTGTCCGGGGATCCCACGATGTTAGCCTCCCCAAAGCCAATTCTCCATTGGCTCGGGTGCAGGCGTCGGCATTGCAACTAATTGCAACAGGCTTCACGGCCGGTTTCCTACTGCGCATCTGCAAGTTGGGCTGCGCTTTCTGAATGGCCCGTCATCTTCTGATGGACACACAGGTCCAAAAAGGTGTGGGGGGGTGCAAATGTAGAGATTATGGGGTGGGTGCTTGATTGTCCTAGAGCTACTTTCATTTTAAACTGGAACTCTGCTTTAACCACTTGCCGACCAGCGCACGACGATGTACGTCGACAGAATGGCATGGGCAGGCAAATGGGCGTACATGTACGTCCCTTTAAGTTTGCCGCCCTGCCATCGGGAGCGCGCCGCCAGCGGCACGCTCCCGCGCTGGTCGGGACCCCCGTGAGTCTGGTCGCGGGACCCGTGGACTCGATCGCCGCGGACATCCCCGCGATCGTCTCACGGAGCGGCCGAATGGAGAAGTGCCGTTGTAAACATTTCTCCATTCTGCCTAGCAACTAGTGACGCTGATCTCTGCTCCATGTGATTGGAGCAGAGATCAGTGTTCACTAAATGAAAGCCCAACCCCCCCCACAGTTAGTAACACGCCCCTAGGAACACTTAACCCCTACACTGCCACCCACTGGTTAACCCCTTCACTGCCAGTGTCATTTACACAGGAATCACTGCATTTATATAGCAGTGATTACTGTATAAATGACAATGGTCCCAAAAATGTGTCAAAAATGTCCGATGGGTCCCCCACAATGTCGCAGTCACAATAAAAATCGCTGATCGCCGCCATTACTAGTAAAAAAAAAAATAATAAAAAATTATTAATAAAAATGCTATAAAACTATCCCTATTTTTTAAACGCTATAACTTTTGCGCAAACCAATCAATAATCGCTTATTGCGATTTTTTTTACCAAAAATATGTAGAAGAATACGTATCGGCCTAAACTGAGGGAAAAAATGTTTTTTTATATATTTTTGGGGGATATTTATTATAACAAAAAGTAAAAAATAATGCGTTTTTTTCAAAATTGTCGCTCTATTTTTGTTTATAGCGCAAAAAATAAAAACCGCAGGGGTGATCAAATACCACCAAAAGAAAGCTCTATTTGTGGGAAAAAAAGGACATCAATTTTGTTTGGGAGCCACGTCGCACGACCGCACAATTGTCAGTTAAAGCGACGCAGTGCCGAAAAGTGGTCTGGTCTTTGACCAGCAAATTGGTCCGGTCTGAAAGTGGTTAAGCAGAAACTGGCTTCTGTCGAAAGGTCATTTTGGATAACCAGCATTCCATCAACCCTCGCAGATAATGGCTGCAGCTCTGATCAGTGTATTCTGAAGGGATGAAGGGGGAGTCTCTGCTGTCAGAATACAAAGACACAAATTATGTTGATGGAGGGATCTGTGAGGTTTTTTTTCTTAAAAAAAAAAAAAAAACTTAATATGTATTCCTAGCTTTAACAATGGCAAGCAGAAGCAAACAATGTCCTTGAGCTTAGGAGAATGCCTACAATCACAGATAAGATAAACAAAGCTCAGGCTGGGTACAGCCTAGCTGCAAACACTAAGACTAGATTCACACATACACAGGTCGGGAACCGGTGATTAACCCCGCACGCAATGGAAAACACAGCATATCTTAATGTGCAGTAAACTGCATGATGCCGCAGCATTATGCGGTTCTGTGCAGCTACTCTGTGGATGTGTTTTTAGGAATAGAGTTGGGACATTTTCCATGCATTTCCCACAGGTACAGCAGCCCATTCAAATGAAAAGGCTGCTGTGCGCACTCAAAGCACCTGCAAAAAACAAAGAGGTGTGGACCTAGGTTAAATTTGGATAAGAACACTCCAGCTTAACCACTTTCAGACCGGACCATTTTGCTGGTAAATGACCAGAGGTCTTTTTACACTTTGGCACTGCGCTGCTTTAACTGGTAATTGCGCGGTCATGCAATGTTGTACCCAAACAAAATTTGCGTCCTTTTCTTCCCACAAATAGAGCTTTCTTTTGATGGTATTTGATTGCCTCTGCGATTTTTATTTTTTGCGATATAAACGTAAAAAGACCGCAAATTTTGAAAAAAAATGATATTTTCTACTTTTTGTTATTAGAAAAATCCAATAAACTCAATTTTAGTCATACATTTAGGCCAAAATGTATTCAGCCACATGTCTTTGGTAAAAAAAAAGTCAATAATTGTATATTTATTGGTTTGCGCAAAAGTTGTCACATCTACAAACTAAGGTACGTTTTCTGCAATTTACGCAGCTTTTAGTTTACGACTGCCTATCTCATTTCTTGAGGTGCTAAAATGGCAGGGCAGTACAAAACCCCCCCAAATGACCCCATTTTGGAAAGTAGACCCCCTAAGGAAATTGATAAGAGGCATGTTGAGCCCATTGAATATTTTATTTTTTTGCCTCAAGCGATTGAATAATGACAAAAAAAAAAATTTTTTTTTTTTTTTACACAAAGTTGTCACTAAATGATATATTGCTCACACATGCTATGGGCGTATGTGAAATAACACCCCAAAATAAATTCTGCTGCTTCTCCTGAGTACGGGGATACCACATATGTGGGACTTTTTGGGAGCCTAGCCGCGTACGGGGCCCCGAAAACCAAGCACCGCCTTCAGGCTTTCTAAGGGCGTACATTTTTGAGTTCACTTCTCACTACCTATTACAGTTTTGAAGGCCATAAAATGCCAAGATGGCACAAAACCCCCACAAATGACCCCATTTTAGAAAGTAGACACCCCAAGCTATTTGCTGAGAGGCATGTTGAGTTCATGGAATATTTTATATTTTGCCACAAGTTGCGGGAAAATTACAAACTTTTTTTTTTTTTTTTTTTTTTTCACAAAGTTGTCACTAAATGATATATTGCTCACACATGCCATGGGCATATGTGAAATGACACCCCAAAATAAATTCTGCTGCTTCTCCTGAGTACGGGGATACCACATATGTGGGACTTTTTGGGAGCCTAGCCGCGTACGGGGCCCCGAAAACCAAGCACCGCCTTCAGGCTTTCTAAGGGCGTAAATTTTTGAGTTCACTTCTCACTACCTATTACAGTTTTGAAGGCCATAAAATGCCAAGATGGCACAAAACCCCCACAAATGACCCCATTTTAGAAAGTAGACACCCCAAGCTATTTGCTGAGAGGCATGTTGAGTCCATGGAATATTTTATATTTTGCCACAAGTTGCGGGAAAATTACAAACTTTTTTTTTTTTTTTTTTTTTTCACAAAGTTGTCACTAAATGATATATTGCTCACGCATGCCATGGGCATATGTGAAATGACACCCCAAAATAAATTCTGCTGCTTCTCCTGAGTACGGGGATACCACATATGTGGGACTTTTTGGGAGCCTAGCCGCGTACGGGGCCCCGAAAACCAAGCACCGCCTTCAGGCTTTCTAAGGGCGTTACAGTTTTGAAGGCCATAAAATGCCAAGATGGCACAAACCCCCCCCAAATGACCCCATTTTGGAAAGTAGACACCCCTAAATTTAGGGGTACACTAGTGAGACTAGGTAATAAATGGCGGGTGCCCTGAAACTATAAAAAAATAACTAACCAACCAGCGTCACCTGTAACAGTTATATGGTGATCACTGGTGAAAGGGTTAACTAGGGGGCAATCAGGGGGCTTTATGCGGTAGTATATGGGGGTCCCTGGCGCTATAAAAAGCTGCGGCGAACCTAAATACCTACCTGCCTAACTAGCGTCACCTGTGACACTAATACAGCGATCAGAAAAACGATCGCTTATTAGGCTGGGTTCACACTGGAGCGATGCGGGAACGCCACGAATGCGCGGCGGGTTCCCGCATCGCATGCCTCCCGGCGGCAGTTCACACTGCCCTATGCGAACTGCTGGGAGTGTCAGTGAAATGTTACTGACACCCCCAGATCAGTTCGCATATCGCAGTGCGATCTGCAAACTCGGATCGCATGGTGTGAACACCCATGCGATCCGATTCTGCTGCGGGCCAAAAAAAGGGTCCCGTGCGAATTTGCGGCGGGTGCGGCGGGTGTGGCGGGTGCGGCGGGTGCGGCGAATGGCTGAACTCGAATCGCACAGAGATCGGATGTGATTTGCACTGCAGTGCGGTGCGAATCACATCCGTTCTCATAAACCGCTGCAATGTGAACCCAGCCTTAGTGACACTGGCGACGGGGGGTGATCACGGGGTTAAACCTTTATTGGGGGGGTTAGGGGGGTACCTTAGAACTAAAGGGGGCTAACCCTAACTGCCCTAACAGTTATTAGTCACAAATGACACCCGCCGGGTGATCAGGGGGTTAAACCTTTATTAGGTAATAAATGGCGGGTGCCCTGAAACTATAAAAAATAACTAACCAACCAGCGTCACCTGTAACAGTTATATGGTGATCACTGGTGAAAGGGTTAACTAGGGGGCAATCAGGGGGCTTTATGCGGTAGTATATGGGGGTCCCTGGCGCTATAAAAAGCTGCGGCGAACCTAAATACCTACCTGCCTAACTAGCGTCACCTGTGACACTAATACGGCGATCAGAAAAATGATCGCTTATTAGGCTGGGTTCACACTGGAGCGATGCGGAAACGCCGCAAATCCGCGGCGGGTTCCCGCATCGCATGCCTCCCGGCGGCAGTTCACACTGCCCTATGCGAACTGCTGGGAGTGTCAGTGAAATGTTACTGACACCCCCAGATCAGTTCGCATATCGCAGTGCGATCTGCAAACTCGGATCGCATGGTGTGAACACCCATGCGATCCGATTCTGCTGCGGGCCAAAAAAAGGGTCCCGTGCGAATTTGCGGTGGGTGCGGCGGGTGTGGCGGGTGCGGCGGGTGCGGCGAATGGCTGAACTCGAATCGCACAGAGATCGGATGTGATTTGCACTGCAGTGCGGTGCGAATCACATTCGTTCTCATAAACCGCTGCAATGTGAACCCAGCCTTAGTGACACTGGCGACGGGGGGTGATCACGGGGTTAAACCTTTATTGGGGGGGTTAGGGGGGTACATTAGAACTAAAGGGGGCTAACTCTAACTGCCCTAACAGTTATTACAGTCACAAATGACACCAATGCAAAAAAAAAAAAAAAAAAAAAAATGACATTGGTGTCACTGTGACTGGGGGGCAGGGGTAATTGGGGGGGTGATCGGGGGGTAAAGGGGGGGTGTGAGTGTGCCTGGCATGTTCTACTGTGTGTGTAGAGTGTTGGTGCAACTCACCGATCCGCTCTCCTCCGTGTCGGAACGAAAAATACCGACACGGAGGAGAGAATACATCACTTCCTCTCCTGTGTTTACATTACAGGAGAGGAAGTGATGTCACGGGGGATTCCTATTCGTCGGGAGCGATCGCGAGGGGGTGGCCATGAACGAATGGCCGTCCCCTCGTCCGGGATCGCTCCCGCACGAATACCGACCGCCGCAGGCACCGGGCGGGGGCCCGATCGGGCCCCCGACCCGCGGGAGGCAAGGGACGTACATGTACGCCAATATGCCTGCCCGTGCCATGCTATCGACGTACATCGTCGTGCGGCGGTCGGCAACTGGTTAATGTGGTTGTAAATGCCGAAGGTTTTTTATCTTTTTATTTTGATGCACTCTATGCATTAGGATGAAAAACCTTCTGTGTGCAGCAGCCTCCCTCAGTCCCCTAATCCTTACCTGAGCCCCATCTCGATCCAGTGATGTTCACAAGTGCCTCAGACTCTCCCTCCTGATTGGCTGAGATACAGAAGCTGCATCTTTGGCTCCTGCTGCTGTTAATCAAAGTCAGTTATCCAATGAGGAGAGAGAGGGGGCAGGGCCGAACCACAGCTCTGTATCTGAATGGACACACAGAGCTGCAGCTTGGGTGCCCCCATAGCAAGCTGCTTTCTGTGATGGCACTCAACAGGAGGGAAGGGCCAGGTGTGCCGTGAGGGACCCGAGAAGAGGAAGTTCCAGGCTACTCTATGCAAAAACAGGGTAGGTAAGTATAACATGTTTGTTATTTTATTTTTTTAATTAACTTTAGCATCATTTTAAGGCAGGGTCTGTCCTTGAAAAAAAGGGTGTCTACTTGCTCTTCGGCCTTCTCCCCCTGTGGGCTGCAGTGGCTTAGACCAATCCAGAGTACAGACAGGGGCACTTTCATAATGTACCTTAGCTTCCTATAGACATTAGAGAATGTTCACACCATCAAGCCAATATTTATGAACATCTCTATTAGCTTAGAATACTATGATAAATTATTCTACTCAAAGCAAACTTGATTTTCCTTTTATTGTTTTCACTAAGGCAGTTTGATGTCTGCTTATCTTTCTCCCCTCTCATACAACTTGCAAAATGGGCACAGTCAGTACTGTGGGGATGGAAGAATCCCACAAGCGTTCTTCTTTTGCTTTTAACCCCGTTGTAATTTTGTGGGCACCTATGGCAGTAGTTGACTCATGGAACAATAAAGCATTTATTTTTCTGAAGGTTTTATTGAATATATCCTTTGTCGTTTGTTACTGTACATTTGCTTTGTATTGAGACTTGACTAGTTCTTCAAGTGACATTTTACTATACAGCCTGAAGAAGAAAGAATCTTTCAGTGTCTGCTTAGAAAACACTTTTTCTGAGCCTTCACCATCTAACCTTGGTCAGAAAAAAGAAATTTAATTAGATATGAAGTTTGGGCCGAAGAGATTGTGTAACAGGGGAGGCTTTAGCGTGGCCTTGCCTATTTATACTGTTAGAGCTGATTAGTTTGATTTTCAGCTACTTTGCTTTTAATCTTAATGTGAATTTTATTTTAACTTATAGTTTCATAGTTGGTAAGGTTGAATAAATACACCACATTTCAACCTGTGTAGGTGTGCATGTGTGAAAAAATTCTGTCCTTTTCTAACCATTTCCCATATCCCAGTATAATGTGTCTGATAAGATGCCCATCTAAAAGTTTTTTTTAAATTATCCACACTTCCCGCTGGCACCACTGGTTTTGGAAAAGCGTTCCACATCCTAAACAACCCAACAGTAAAAAAAAAAGATAGTTTAAGGTTAAACCACTTCTCATCCAACTACATTGAGTGGCTTCATGTCTTCTTAACCTCCCTGGCGGTATGATTCAGTCTGGAATTAGGTGCTGAAAGCGTTTAAATTATTTTGCATGGAAATCTGGCATTTATTTTGTAGTCCTGTAATTCTTAGGAATAACGCTCTTAAATCTCTTCAAACCAGAGTCTAGCAGACATCCCGGGTATGATAAATTTTATAATATAATAAAGAATAATAAAAATTATTCAATAATGTAATTAAATCCTAAAACACTGAAAAAGGGACACGTTTTGGGCAGGGCATTGCACAGACCACTAGGGACAAAGGGGGTGTGTATTTTGTAATACAGCACTGTAATCTGTAAGATTACAGTGCTGTGTGTGTTTTGTGTCTTTTTACTTTTTTAAATTTGCCGCCGTTCTCCGCTCCCGTGCGCCGTAACGTCGCAGAGAACGGAGCTCGGCGGCATTCGGCACTGTGAATCGAGCGGAGGACAACTCGATCACACAGCGTGGGGGACATCGCTGGATCCAGGGGACAAGGTAAATAAGTCTCCCTGTGTCCTCCCCTGCATCCAGCGAAGCGATCCCGAGTCTGGCTCGGGGTTACCGCTTCTATCAGTAAATTCCTAACCCGAGCCAGACTCGTGATTACAGCTAGGGGGGTTAAACAACCTAATAATTTAATATTTTTTTTCTCTATGCTAGCATCACCATTAAGATATGTGTTCTTTTACGATCATGTCACCTCTTAAAGGGTAACTCTACTTTCATGGGGAAAAAAATTGAAAATAAAGAAAAATAATATAGCCTGTACAATTGCAATACAAGCCATATTGTAATTGAATTTTATTAAAAATTACCTTTCCTTTTCAATCTGCAGCTGCTGTAAGTTTCTATAAATGCATTGCAATATGGCTAGGTGGAGTTGATCTGTACACACAATATGTACTTACACTCCCCAGAAACATAATTTCCTGCTTGTGTGATTGGCTCACCGATTTTCCCAAAGTCTGCCTAAGATATAAGTCAGATTTCATGCATCCCGTGCAACAAAAATTTCATTTCCTGAAAGGCTCCATGGCAGCATACGTGTGGGTAGCCCCGCCTCCACGATTACCCAATAGGACCCAACTCCCATAAATCTTTGCTCCCGGCTACTATCAGTGTTCCTTTTTTGTCCTCCCCAGTAGGACCAGATGGTTTCTTTCCTGGAAACAAAACTTCACGACGATCGATTGGCTGATTGACTGAGAATTTTTCCTCCGATAGGCCCTGACTGTTAAGCAGGGTATGGAGTGTATTTGCAGAGTAGCGCTGAAGAAAGGATTCCCTACCTGAGTGCGCACGGTCTGTGTCCCGTTGCTATGGGTGACCATTATCTGCTTGGAGGTGCGGCGTGTGTGTCCCAGTCCTTTCGGCCAGGTGATCGTTGGTGGAGTGGTGAGCCTTTTGTCTATCCATGGCAGCAATGTATTTGTGTGTATTTTCTCCTTTTCTGTTTGTCTAGCGGTCTCCTCTATGCTGTTTGCGGACGCTTCCACGTTCCAGCAAACCTCTCTCTCCTACTTCCGGGTTACGCAGGCGTTCTGCGCATGTGCGAACCCGGTGTGAAACCGAGGCTTGGTTCTCGCGCATGCGCGCGAGCGCCTCGCGTCTGACATCGGCAATGACATCACGGGCGCCACTTTTAAAAATCTGTGGAAGCTGTCAGATCCCTGGGAATGTTTGCAGTGGTCACAGCGACTTCCCAGGGCTGACAGTTCGGCGGTTTAAGGTAAGAGCATGCCCTTTAGGCTAGGGAAATGCTTTCTCTTAAAAAAAATGCATTTTATATTTCTCTTTGGTTTGCAGTACTTTGATCTGTTGGTTTATTTGGAATATGGATGCCTTACTGCCTCCTAGTGGCCAGCCCGCTCATGTTAGGTAGGTTGCTAGCATTTGTGGTTATACAATGGAGAGAGTTTTTTTTTTGCATAGGTAGGATTGACTGTGTATCTTTTTCTCTGTTTGTTTTGTCTGTTTTGTCTTTACAGCCCTTCTGGGTCTGATCCACAGCTTAATACCTCTAGACGCAGTGGATCATCAAGATCACACCGCCATAAATCCTCCTCAAGGTCTAGCCAGCATAGGTCAAGGTCTGAACAGCGTGACAAGAATTATTCTCACCCCCCTGCTGCTCACTCCAGCAGGCATCCGGAAAAATCATGCTGGGGTGCAGGATGCCTGTTCCATCAGACAAATCCCTATGCGATCACTGCTTATCCAAAGCTGCAGATGAAAGGGATGGTGCAGACCAGCGTTTGGAGTCATTAGTAAGATGGGTTGTGAAGAAATCCTTACAGGAGAGGGATGCTCTTCAGTTGTGTGAATCCCCGTCAGAATTATTGGCTCCTCCAACCGGAGAGAACCCATTGCAGGAGACATGGGAATCCTCTCAACCAAGTCGCCTATCTGCTCCCATCTCAGACAGTGAATCTGACTGTGAGGATCCTGGTTTAGGATTTGACTATGGACTGGTGCCTTCATTGGTCAAAGCAGTGAGAGAGGCTCTGAAGTGGGAAGACCCTATTACTTCCCCACCAAAGCAGAGAAAATTCTTTAAGCAGCTCAATAAGGAGCGACAATATTTTCCTTTCCTTTCAGAGTTGGGTGACATTATCACCGAGGAATGGAGCAAGATGGATAAAAAGGGTTCCATGCAGTCAAAAATCCTGAAGTTATACCCTTTTAAGGAAGAAGATGTGAAGCACCTGGAGTCAGCTCCACTAGTGGATGCAGCGCTCATGCGTTTAGTGAGATATGTAACCCTACCCTTAGAGGATACGGTATCTTTTAAAGATCCTTTGGAAAGGCGGATCGACTCAGACCTAAAAAGGATATACCTGACTTCTGGAATGGCTTGCAAACCAGTGCTTGCAATGGCAGCGGTATCTAAGGCCATAGAATCCTGGGCTGATTCCGTAGAAAAATTCCTGAGGGGTATTTCTATTGAAACAGCCAAAGACTCCCCTATTCAAGAAATCAGGATGGCGTCTGCCTTTTTGGGGGAGGCATCTATTGATGTTATTCGCCTGATATCTCGGGATATGTTAGCAGCGGTCTCAGCACGCCGTGCGTTATGGCTCCGTCCATGGCTGGCGGATCCAGCATCCAAACAGGCCTGGTGCCGTATTCCTTTTGAGGGGACATCTTTGTTTGGTAACGAGCTGGATACTGCCATATCCTGGGCTACAGGTGGGAAGTCTGGGTTTCTTCCCCAGGACAGACACCTTCAAAATCAAAAGCGTCCATTTCCTAGAAGACAAGGCCCTGATCGTGCCAGGGAGGCGCGGAGCTATAGACCTGGTCGAGAATTCTCAAGGTCATGGAGATCCAGGCAGTCTTCTTTCAAAAATACCTCAAAAGGGGGTTCATCTGGCAAGCAGGATTCCGCGAAATCCTTTTGAAATTGGGCCCGCTCAAACTTGTCAGGTGGGGGCTCGTCTTCTCCACTTCAGGCATGTTTGGGCGGCCTCAATTCGGGATTTTTGGACAGTAAAAACAGTTTCCTCAGGTCACAAGTGGGGTTTTATCAGCAAACCAAGGCTAAGATTTATTCCCACAAATCTTCCAGAATCAGAAGAGAAGAAACAAGTCCTATTGACCTACGTGAACTCTTTACTGGATCAAGGCGCAGCCGTTCCCGTTCCAGAAGAAGAACGTGGAGAGGGCATGTATTCCCCTCTGTTTTTGGTTCAAAAGAAAAACGGCACATGGAGGCCGGTAATAGATTTGACCCATCTCAATTCCTTTATTCACAAAGAGAAGTTCAAGATGGAATCTCTGCTTACCATCCAGCAGTCAGTGCATCTGGGGGACTGGATGATATCAGTCGTTTTGAAGGATGCTTACTTCCATGTCCCCGTGGCAAAGGAGTTTCAACAGTACCTCCGCTTTGCGGTAGGAAATCAACATCTTCAATTTACATGTCTTCCCTTTGGGTTAGCAACGTCCCCACGGGTCTTCTCCAAAGTTCTTTTGGCAGTTGTGGCCTTTCTCAGAGTCAAAGGTGTTCGTCTCCACCACTATCTCGACGACCTACTTCTGCTATCCCAGAACAGAGAGCAGCTCTTGGAGCACAAAGACCTAGTCATCTCCACTCTGCAGGCGTTCGGGTGGCTTCTGAACCTAGAAAAGAGTCACCTAGATCCAACTCAGTCTCTCATTTTTCTAGGGGCACAGTTCAACACAGTGGAAGGTACTATCGCCCTTCCAGAAGAGAAGGTGGGAGTCATACGAGACAGGATTCATGCAGCCCTTATGTCATCCCATCTCTCGGCTCTCCAATGTCTGAAGGTGATTGGCACAATGTCAGCCACCATTCCCATGGTAAAGTGGGCCCAATGGCACACTCGTCCCTTTCAGAAAGGGTTTCTACAACAGTGGGACTTATCCAGTCAGACACAGCGCATATTCCTCACTCCAGCGATGAGGACGTCTCTTCTGTGGTGGCTACAGGGGAAGAACCTGCGCAACCACCATTCGATCATTCCCATCTCATGGGTCACGGTAACTTCAGATGCCAGCAACTGAGAATGGGGTGCTCACTGCCTTTCGGATGTCGCTAAGGGCAGGTGGACATTTCCATCACAAAGAGTCGTCCCCAATGTTCTGGAGTTGAGGGCGGCCTTCCAGGCGCTTTGGTCATTCCACCATCTGATAGCGAATGCCTCGGTCATGTTAAGGTTGGACAACACAACCGCGGTGGCTTACGTAAAGAAGCAAGGGGGAACTCGCAGCTGGTCTCTGTTACAGGAGGTGGAGCCGATAATGAATTGGGCTCAGAAGAATTTGTCCAACCTTTCTGCGGTCTACATCCCAGGGGTGCAGAATGTTCAGGCGGACTTCCTATCGCGTGTCGAGTTGGACGACAACGAATGGTCCCTACACAGGGAAGTATTCGATTGGCTCCTGACCTTAGGATTGCCCCTGGAAGTCGACTTGTTCGCTTCCCCGTGCAATCGAAAGCTTCCAAAATATTACTCAAGGTTCAGGGATCCTCAGGCATATGGGATAGATGCCCTCACAGAACATTGTAAGTTTCAGACAGCTTATGCCTTCCCTCCAGTTCCGGTGATCCTGCAATTCCTTCGGAGACTCAGGACAGAGAAGGTGGAGAGTCTCGCAGTGATTCCATTCTGGCCCAACAGGCCTTGGTTCCCTCTACTGCTGCTCCTCAGTTATCAAGAGCCAGTTCCCCTGCCTCTCAGGCCGGATTTGCTATCTCAAGGCACAAGGTTACATCCATGCCCATCATGTTTGCAACTCAAGGTATGGTTTTTGAAAGGGAAAGGCTAGAAGCTCTTGGTTGTCCGGAAGAAGCTATTCCAACCCTTCTCAATTCCAGACGAGGGAGTACTAACAGGGTATATGAGCGCATATGGTCCAAGTTTTCAGCCCATATGTCCTCCAGAGAAAATTGTTGCAGTTCTCCAACAGTACAAGACATATTAAGCTTTCTCCAAACAGGCCTTGATTTACCTTTAGCTATCAGTTCATTGAGAGTCCAAGTGTCGGCTATTTCAGCCTTTACGGGTGTTTCCTGGGCAAACCATGCACTGGTACGACAATTCTTCAAGGGAGCGATCAGGCTCAGACCTCAAAGAAAACCAAGTTTTCCTAAATGGGACCTCCCTTTAGTGCTGGATTTTCTTTCGAGCCTTGGAAAGGATTCTACAGAACCTCTGTCCATAAGGGATCTCACTCTCAAGACCATCTTCTTGGTAGCTATAACCTCTGCCAAGAGAGTTTCTGAGATTAGGAATCTAGGTTCGGAGGAACCTTTTCTGACTTTTTTTCCAGACAGGGCAGTATTGATTCCCATGTTGGGATCGAATCCTAAAGTAACCTCGGTCTTCCATGAGAATCAGGAAATTGTGCTTCCCACTTTCAAAAACTCAGAGAGTCAGGATGTTCATCCTCTGGACGTAGGACACGCGCTAAAGCAATATTTGGAAGTCACAGCTCCTTTTAGGCAAACAAAATTTCTTTTTGTTCTCCCTCATGGCAAGAATAAAGGATTGCGAGCTTCGGCTAGATCTATCTTTACCTGGATCGTTCAGATCATTCAGAGGGCATACAGAGCAAAGGGCTTGGCTCCTCCTGAGGCATTAACGGCCCATTCAACACGGAGTATTTCAACATCGTGGGCAGCTTCTCGTCATGTTGCGCCTGAAGTTATTTGCAGAGCGGCCTCTTGGTCTTCTATTAATACCTTTGTTTCTCATTACTGTGTAGAGCCAGCGGCTCTGTCTTCTGTTAATTTTGGTTTGCAAGTTTTGTCGGTTGACAATGCTAAATAAACTTTTGTTCTTTGCTCGACATTTTGCCCACCCGGGTGTGTTTGGCGAGTTATTTCCCACAGGTATGCTGCCATGGAGCCTTTCAGGAAAACTGAAAATTTATATCAAATACTCACTGTAATTTTCCTTTCCTGATAGGCTCCATGGCAGCAGGAGTTCCCTGCCAAATGTCTGGAGTAGGCTAGTTACGGAACACTGATAGTAGCCGGGAGCAAAGATTTATGGGAGTTGGGTCCTATTGGGTAATCGTGGAGGCGGGGCTACCCACACGTCACACGTATGCTGCCATGGAGCCTATCAGGAAAGGAAAATTACGGTAAGTATTTGATATAAATTTTCAGTTTTTTGGTGAGATATTTACAATAGGAACATGTCTAAAGGGATGCAGGCCCAGCAGCTTTCCTCATTAGTGCTCTGCAGCTGCCACAGCTGACTGATAATTATGAAACCACTCCCGTTATACCCACTTAGCCCAGAGGCACAGACAAACATGGATTTCTTCATAATAACAAAAGGTAGGAATCTGCAACAAAGGTTGTTATAATCCTTGCAATGTACATAGATCACCCAGGGGGAATGCTTTTTTCTTGACAAAAGTGGAGTTACACTTTAACTTTCTCTTCTCCAGTGAAAATACGTTTAATGATTGCAGACGTTCCTCATAACTGAGATCCTCCAGCCCCCATATTAGCTTTGTTCTGGACTCTCTCCAGTTCCAGCACATCCTTCCTGAGGACTGGTGACCGGAACTGGGCAGCATACTCAAAATGCAGCCGAACCAAAGTTTTGTAGAGTGGTAGAATTAAGAATTACCCATTTATTAAGTAAATACCCATTTTAATGCAACAATCCACTGGTCTTGCTTGTTGCAGCTAGGCATTGCATGTTATTGCTGAGTCTGTCATCTACTACGACCCCCGGGTCCTTTTCCTTCCTCAATTTCCCCAGAGGTTCTCCCTCTAGTGTGTAATTTACATGGGATCGCAAACACCACACCAAAATGTATTTATCATGTTTATTATTACATATATATTTTTTTTGGATAAATTGTTTTTGGCCGTGGCATTTTTTCCATTTCTTTTATTTAAAAACACAATTTAAATAAATTAATTCACCAATATTAACATTCTTATACACATTTAAACCCAGCTCAGCCGCTCAGACTCAAGCTGAGATAAACTTTGTATTTAATTTTTTTTTTAACTGTCCCTTTAAACCATATTCTAAGCTGTAACAAATGAATCAGTTTTTTTTTTAAAAGAGGGAGGGTAATGGGAGGGGAAATCTGCTGTATGGTCCTTCCTCTGATGACTGGCCCCGGACCTATTGAGGGGGTCCTTTATATATTGACCCCCAAACATTCTGGAACCTTCCATGAGGTCATCTGACCCATTTTAACTTATCATGAAATGGGGGGCCTATACCAGAATTTTCCAGTTCTAACTGCCCTAACTAACCTCTGATAGAGTTGCTTTTAAAATCAGCGAGGGGGGCCTTGAAACTGCGCCTGTCACGATCCCATAAGAAAAGGCGAGCCTTGAAACAGGGTTAACTTTTCCTTGTATGGGATCGCAAACAGGATGACCTGAACATAATAACAAAAATACCACACCAAAATGTATTTATCATTTTCTATTATTATATATTTTTTTGTTTGGATAATTTTTTTTTGGCGGTGGCTTTTTTCCATTGCTTTTATTTAAAAACACAATGTAAATAAATTAATTCACCAATATTAATATTCTTATACATATTTAAACCCAGCTCGGCCACTCAGACTCAAGCTGAAATAAACTTTGTATTTAAAATATATATTTTTTAAACTCTCCCAAACGACAGCTGGGAGCCTAAGCCTCTCCACCTGTCACTTCCCCCCGCAAGCCAGCAGCCAACTCAATACAATTCTGAAAGTCCAAATTCAGGATGTCCAGGCCAATTTCTGACAAATGAACCATGTCGTTCTGATATAGACCTGGAAGGCCACCTTCCAAGTCAAAATGTCTGAACAAAAACTCATAGGTAGGCTGAATGAATTTCTCAATAGCTCTATTGATCCTTTTTCCAAAAATTCTAAAAAGGTTTAAGTACAATAGACTCAAGACAACGTAAATGTGGAATGATTTCAGAAAACACTATCACTAAATTAGGGCAAGACAATTTATTATAATGAATATCTTAAAAGCTAACATTTTTTGTTGACCCACATCATTCCCACCCAAATGCACAAATATGTCAGGAGCAGGCCAAAATTAAAGAATAATCTTTAAACCAAAAATTGGACTTTAATTTTAAAAATTAAACCCAAATTGGAGGTGTAGGAATGAGAAGCCACTCTCTTGTGTGCCCAGTACACAAACGAGTGTCCTAACAACCAGACCTCGGGTGACCTATAATAATTAAAAAAACATAATTAGGCCATACATAAAGCTTGTATGAATCAGACTTCCATCTGCCCACAGCTTTTATACCCTTATTATCGAAACCAATCCTAGCAGCTTCTGTTGCTGCCCCGATTATAAAAGAATGTGACGATATTTGGATGTTACCTAAATTTAAATTCCTGCAACATTTGGTCAGAACACTATTAAATTGGAATTTTGTTAACGGTGACCTGTCTTCATGAATAAAAATAATTTTTTCCCCCGTTAAATATATATACATAAGCATAACCAAGCAGATTGGAGAACCTGGGCAAGATGATAATTGAAGCCAAAAACCTTTGCCCAATTGATCTGTTTTAATATAGCAAAACTTATTTTCCAAGTTCACATGCTGTTTATACAAACCAGAAAGATTCCTTTTACTACTCGAGACTACTTCAGAAATGCGTAATGCTGCAAAAAAAGGCTAGAGTAAAAACAGCATTAAACAACAACATCTGGTAAAGAATGTTGTTTCCGGTAACATTTTAATGCTTGACGAAATGTAAAGAAACTCAAACAAGATGTTAAATTATGCATTTTTTGGAGAAAGGGGATCCCAGAAAATGTTTTGTGAATATGAGACCAGGAATAATTTTTTTTCATCATAAAGTCCAAAAATAATAAAACTATATTCTTAGAACAGGCAAACATATACAGATTATTAGCGCTCAAAAATTGTAACCATGTCATTCAAGAAGATTTATAACCAACCCATGACGCAGTAGCTAAGGATTTTTTTATATATTCATGAACTAGAGGATTTTCAACAGAGACTGGGGGCATGGAGTTCCATTGGGGTCTGCCATGGGCATCAGGAAAAATAATTATTCCAGCTGCGAACAAGAAATGCATTGGCAACAGTATTCTCCTTACCTAGAATATATTTCGCCTTGACCGAGATGTTCAAACAAAGACATTAATATACCATGTAAGGAAGCAGAGAAATAACTGGCTGTGATTTTGATAAAAGGCAATTAACAGCAAATAAGACGCCCTTGTTGACGGTACTAACTAATATTCTCCTATTTGCAAACTGCTTATCCCAAATTTCAATGGCTATAATTAATGGAAACAGTTCAAGCAAAACAATAATATTGCAAAAACCTCTACTTACCCATTCAGCTGGCCATGGAGAAAAACAACAATGGGTATTCAAGATAGCTCCAAAACCAACTGATCCTGCAGGATCACTGAAAAAGCAGAATTCACTATCTAATATAAATTCTTCTTGCCAAAGCCATACTAAAATATAATCCTTCAAACTAGCAGACAGTCATATATGTAAAAGGGTTTTTTAAACCTGAAATGGATAAGTAAAGTCTTCTAGAAAATATTCTGCCAATTGGCAATACCCACGTAGCAAACGCTAAAAGACCTAATAATGTTTGCATTTCTTTTAACAATATTTTTCTAATTAAGGTGACAAGTAATAAGGTAATCCTATCAACCTTCTCTACAGGAAGTCTAAACTCCATTTCAACTGTGTCTATTGTGATGCCTAGAAATTCCAAACATGTAGTAGGCCAAACCGTCTTTTCATTAGCCAAAGGTACTCCGAATTTTTTACAAACTGAAATGAAAATTTTAAAAAGAAAAATACATTGTGTAGAGTGTGCTGAACCCATAAAAAGAAAATCATCAAGGTAATGTATTAAAAAAGAGGAAGCCGACTCTCCGTCACTACCCATTCCAAGAAAGTGGGAAAAAAAAGTTGAAATAAGCGCAAGAAAGGAAACATCCCATGGGAAGACATCTATCAAAATAAAACTGTTATTAAATTGAAAACCCAATAAGTTAAAACAACTCAGATGTATAGGCAGCAATCTAAAAACTGCCTTAATGTCAGCTTTAGCTAACAAAGCATTCCTGCCTAACAATCTTATTTGTTGTATCGCACAATCAAAACATGTATTATCTATTTGATCATTTGAACATTTAAAGACAAACCCTGAGGGAAAAATAAATGATGTATTAAACTATAGGAATGTTGTTCTTTTTTAGGAACTAAACCTAAACGAGATAAATGAAAATTCCGAAACAGAAATTCAAAAGGACCAGAAATTCTACCTTCCTGTAGTTTTTTCCAATTTTTGTGAAACCACCTGTGGATGTTCATCAACTGATTTTAGGTTTTTAAGCATAATACAACCTGTCTCAACAAAAGGAGGAAGTAAAAAACTGTCTGAAAATCCTTTAATTAATAGTGTTGCCACCTTGCTGTTTGGATAGTGATGGAGCCATTGAAGAATGTTTGTTAAATTCACCAGGGTGGTTGCTTTTGAGAAAAAACTCCATTGGAGGTTGTGTTTGGTTATTTGGCAAATTTGCCATTTTTCGAAAACACTTAGAGCTATTACTAGGGGCTCTTGTAAAATTCTGTCTTTGTGGTAAGAAAAGATTCAGCCAAAGCCCTACATCTTCTGAACCCCACTGTAGTCGAGAAACGTATAATTTCTTGGGAAATACTTTATCATAGAAATACCACGATAAGCCTCCAGAATTTCTATACGCTTCTTGTATAATATTTATGTGCTGAAAGATACCCAAACTTTTTTCTGTATATATGTTTCGCACAATACACTAGCTTATATACAAAAACTTTGTAACCAGTTAGCAAAAGTTTTTTTCTTCCTCAGATTTTTCATCTTTTTTATCCAATTTTGCAATAAACTCTCTTGGAGACAAAAGTGTTAATACAGCAACAAAGTCATTTTTCTATATTTTTTCTTTAACACTTACTGCAAGATGGGAACCTAAAGGTGATAAAACACATGGTATTGTTTCTTTAATACAAGACTCATGTACCATATTCGCATTAACAGCCATCACCGGATCATTAACTTTATTAGATAAATTAGTGGGTTGTGACAAGGATCCCATATTAGAACCCAATGTGGCTGACCAAACCAACACAGACTGATCAGAAGACTTGCTGGAATCTGCAGACACGTTAATGTGCTTTGAATGTAACTCATTAACCAATTCTGAAAAAGATTTAGATATATTAATTAATAGCTTCAACTGCTGAGAATCACCAGTAATAGGGATGGGCAAACGGTTTGGCCCAAGCATAAGTTTGGGTCGAACTTTCGCTGTTCAGGCATTTGGCAAACACCCAAACAAAAGAGTAGTTTGATAGTTTGTTCTCCCCCCGAACCGACCACAATGCATTGTGGCGCTGAACAGTGCATTGCAAGCTGTGATTGGCTGAAGCAGTAAAAGCTTCAGCCAGTCAGGGCACAGACCACTGTCAGTCATGATTGGACACTGTCATCATGACTTTATCCAATTATGGCTCATTCCCACCCCACAGTATAAAAGTATTCTTTCAATGGCAGCTATTTTCAGTGTGATTTTGGTGTGAAGAGAGATAGAACAGGTCTCTATTCAGTGCTATTAGTTAGTGGGCTATACTGAGCTATTTTACTTCAATTGTCAGTGTAGAATATTTGTTTAGTGTCAGTCTAAGGATAGTGCGAGTGTAGTGAGGAGGACCATCATTCAGCTTTGAATAGTGTGCAGCTAGAGTTGGGACAGCTCAGATAGTTTCACTGTAGTGTAGTGAGACCGTGTCATTCATACATGCATTAGTGTAGAGTAGGGACAGCTTATATAGTTTCAGTGTAGTGAGACCGTGCCAGTAATCTTTACATTAGTGTATAGCTAGAGTAGGGACAGTTCAGCATCAGTGTAGTGACGGTCTATTTGTTTGCATTACTGCCAGTTTATTGCCATTTGCTTCTGTGTGTGTTGCTGTCAGTTTAACTCCATATAGCTTTGTGTGCGTTACTACCAGTTTAACACCATATAGTTTCTTGTGCGTTACTGCCAGTTTAACGCGATATAGTGCGTGGAGTGTGTCTCTGTGTAGTGTGAGTACTCAAATTAAAGTGCATCAAACACCACTTTACATTGATTAAAGTGCATCTACGTACAGATTTCTACTTCTTCTTTACATTTGCTTATAAGTACCGCCTCCTCCCTCCCAATAATGTCTGGGAGAACAACAAGGAGAGGCAGTTGTTCCCTTGGCACTGTAAAGGGGCCAGTAACAAATGTCTCCAGAGGCAAGGGTGGACATGGTGGTCAGTCCTTGGGTAGGGCATACTTTCCTCTTTTTAGTGAGTTTGCCCATGCTATCCAGCCACAGCATGCAGAGGAGGGAGTGTGCTGGCTTACTAAACCTTCCTCATCATCCTCATCCTCTGTCACTCAAGCAGAAACAAGTGTGCAGTCACCTGCAGTTGCCATAGTGGATAAACCTGCCTCCTTGTCCACATCTATTCCTACCATAGCCCCAACATCAGCCATCGAGGAGTCAGCTGAGTTATTTGACCTTAGCATCAGCCAATTGCTCCTTGATGATGCCCAGCCATTACTGCATTCAGATGTTGGTTCTGAGGTTGAGGATGACAGGAACATGAGTCTAGAGAGAGGGGAGAACACTGGTAGACAAATTGACATTCATGTTCCCCCAGCAGCAGCGTATTGCCAAGTTGTCTCCAGTGGTAATGATGATGATGGAGGAGACCAATTTTCTGCACCTGTTTGACAGGTGCATATCATTGCAATTTTTTACAGCAAGGCCAATTCTTGGTTTCATCAAGAGTACCTCTATAGGGTTATGGTGGGAAGGCACCACCAACACCCAAAGACCAATATTTTTGCACCTGTTTGACAGGTGCATATCATTGCAATTTTTTAAAGCAAGGCTAATTCTTACTTTCATCAAGATTACCTCTATAGGGTTACAGTGCGAAGGCATCCCCGACAGCCAAAGACCAATTTTTATGCACCCGTTACTTCCAAAATTAAAGTGACACCAGAATGTATCCAAAAAATCTCGAATCTTATTCCCAGTGCACTACACTGTGGCCTCATCATACACATTGGCTCCTGAGCTGTTGCTGAGCAAAATAAAGGCAGCTTACAGGGAAAATTTCATTTTTTTGGGCTTTATAAATGCAGTTATTACTGCAGCAGATTGTAGACATGGTACAGATCTGCCATTTTACATGTAGACTAAGTGCCCCCCAGGGACTACTGTATATTAAACGGAATTTTTCATTTTTATGCTTTCCCTTTTAAAAATCACTGCTCATTTAAAAATGATTTTTTTCACAAACTTTTAATTTATTTATACATGTCCCCCAGGGCAGGACCCGGACCCCTATAACCACTGTATGTCCAATTACTTACATATAAGCGTTCAAAATGGGCACTTTTGAATTTTGACATTTGGTTCCCATTGACTTTAATGGGGTTCGTTATTTGGTTCGAACTTTCGCGGTGTTCAAAAGTTCTGGTGCGAACCGAACAGGAGTCCATTCGGCCCATCGCTAACCAGTAATTGCAGAGGACAAAATCTCTGCTGTATTCGGCTGCTGTGGAGAACCCAGCACTGGAATGCCTTGTTCTGTAGCTCAGTGTCCTTGCTGTGTAGGGAATGTTGCGCTGCTTGAACTTGATGGCTCCACTGATTGCTGTCCTGGCCAGCTTGGCTCATGAAGTGACGCTTGTTGCCTAGAAGATGGCTCCCTATAGCTAGGCAGCTGAGGTGACGCTCCGCTCTTGCTTGCCCCGCTGTCCACTCCTTCTTTCCTCGCCCACTGCTTGTTACTATGAGCTTGCTCCACCCCTATCAATGACACGCTCTTGGGTGTGATGGGGAGAATCTTCGGGCTTCTGATGCACCACCTCTTTCCTATCCTCGGAACGTTGGCTCCATTTTCCGCGATGACGCATCTTCCTTGCCCTGGAACCTGAACTTCATCTCTGGAGCCATCGCTATCATCCAGGATGTCTGCTTCTTTTGGCAGGTCCCGAGTCCGTCAGCGGCAGCTGTTGGGTCTCCTACAGTGAGGTCTTGCTTCAGAGGTAAGGCGAGGTATTGCCGAAGACAGTCATCTCCTTTTCTGCCCATTCTAGAAACTGCTGCAAGAGGGTCTTCATGCTGCCAGAGGGATTGCCAGCAGGAGTAGTATTATAGCACTAAAGCTGTATGGTCTTCCCTCTGACTGGCCCCAGGCCTATTGAGGGGGTCCTTTATATATTGACCCCTAAACATTCTGGAACCTTCCATGAGGTCATCTGACCCATTTTAACCTATCATGAAACGGGGCAGCATATAACAGAATTTTCCAGTTTTAACTGCCCTAACTAACCTCTCATAGACCACCCGTTGCTTTTAAAATTAGTGAGGGGACTCCTGTCATGATCCCATAGGAAAAAGGGGGCCTTGAAACAGGTTTACCCTCCTTTTCCTTGTATTCATGTAGCTCCAAAGTGCATTACCATGTAGTTGCTCACCTCTCTAATTGACTAAGGTCTTCCTGTAGAATTGCTATATCCTGTTGTGAAGGTTATTACACTACTAAGCTTTGTATTGCCAGCAAACACAGAGATTGAACTATTTATACTCACCTCTATGTCTTTAATGAATAAGTTAAATAGAATTGGTCCCAGGACAGAGCCTTGGGGCACCCCAATTACGACTCCAGACCATTATGTGCTCCTTTAACCAGTTTTCTATGCAGGTACATACACTATCTTCAATACCAACAGACTTTCATTTGTAAATTACGACTTTATGTAGTACCGTATCAAATGCGTTGGCGAAATCTAGATACACTACATCCAGAGGGCTTACTCTATCCAGATTATAGATTAATTTCCCATAGAATTCATTAATATTGGTGCTGGCAAGCAGTAAGATGATTAATGTACTTTATATCCTGACTTTTTATATTTACAAAATAATCTATAATTAGCTAGTGGACTGAATTTTAACAGAGCGCCCTATTGTTCCTGCAGTTTCCCAGTATTGAATCCTGGAAAGCATAATGTACATGCATTGTGAGATATCAGCCCCTGTGTTTCTTCTGTTCAGCAAGATGCCACCAAAAATAACTGGCTTGAAATGTGAAGTATGAATTTATAGCTCCATGGCCCCGGCACTGGGCAGGTTGGGCAACCTCTTTACTTAAGCTGGCCATACAAATTACGATTTTTCTCTCATTCAGCCCCATGGGCTGAACAAGAGAAATAACTCAGTTTATCCATCCATGTAACACCGCATGGATGAACGATTTTGCATTGGCAGCTATTGTATTCTGATGGTTGGCACCTGTGGCTATCAGAATGACCGAACAACCCCCATGACTGGATGCAGGTGTGATTAGACTGAGAATTTTCCTCCCACTTCCTTTGACAAAAGTAATTTTAAAAATCAACTTTTGTCAAGCCGCATGGTACGGACAGCACCTCCTATGAAACAAATTTCATGTGATTCAGCAGGAAGCATCCTAAGTTTGATCCGTGCATGGCCAATTTTACTATCTTATTTTTCCCTACACTAAAATTTGTAACATTCCCATCCCCCCACACACATAATTAAAATAGAAAGAACCCCAAACAAATATATTTTAGGTAACCTCAATCACTTTAAGAACATTTGCTGAGTTTTTCCTTCAGATTTACCAAAACCATATAATATGAGGTCAAACCTTAGGAGTTTCAATTTGTATGCAATCAGGCAGGCCCTTGTACTACATGGTTTTGGTAAATCTGAAGACAAAAATCAGCAGAAAATCTGATAGTGTGTATGGTGCTTTAATGACATTTAGTTTATTATAGCACTTTAGCACATTTCCTTTTTTTTAATTTTTTTTTATTAAATACATGTTTACAACTTTTTTTTCATCCTTTGTTGCATCTAATGCTGCGTACACATGACTGGACTTTCCGGCAGAAAAGGTCCGACGGTCTTCCCGATGGACTTTTAATGGTGATACGATGGACTCCTGAAAGAACGGACTTGCCCACACATGAACGGACTAATGCCTTGTACACATGGTCGTTCCGACCACAAAATCCGTCTGATTTTTTTCCAACGGATTTTGTCCGAAACTGGTGTTGCATATACACGGTCGGACAAATTTGATGGAAAATCCGATCGTTCGGAATGTGGTGACGTTTGTTGCGTACAACGGGACTACATAGAGGCTAGTAGCCAATAGCTTTGGTCTCATAATTTGATCTGAGCAAAGTGGCACTTTGTCCGTCGGAATTCTCTACAAACGATCGGATTTTTTTGTCGGAAAATTTTAAATCCTGCTCTCAAATTTTTTCCGTCTGAATTTCCGACAGAAAAAGTCAGAGGGAGCCCACACACAATCGGATTTTCCGACAATATAATCCGCTCTGACCTTTTCCGTCGGAATTTCCGACCGTGTGTACAGGGCATAAAGTCCGTTTGAAAGTCTGTTCATTTTGAACGTGATGTCGTATGATGGGACTAGAAAAGGAAGTTCAAGCCAATAGCCCTTGCATCATATTTGGTCCGTCGGACCAGCATACAGACGAACAGTTTTCCCGATAGGAATTGAGTCCATCGGACAGATTTGAAACATGTATTATTCCTAGGTCCGTCTGAATTTTTTTAAAGAAAAACGATCGGATTATCCCACACATGATTGGATTATCTGATGGAATGATTCCATCGGACCTATTCTGCCGAAAAGTCCGGTCGTGTGTACGTGGCATTAGTTGTACTGATCTTAATGTCTACATCCTTACACCCCAGTGGCTACATGGCATTTCTCAGAGTGGGCTTCCTGATCATAACAATGGGCAATGCATGTATGTGTTGAAATGGCCACTTGTAATCTGCATTGAAGGCCTGATGACAGCGAAGGAGGTTGAAATACAGGGACAATACATTGCCACCCTATTACAAGAACTGATCAAACTAAACATCCTCACCAGGTATTAATATAATAAAAGCTGCATATTTAGACTGGTATTAAACCCAAAAACATTTATTAGATTACAGCTTACCATTTCTTAGATGTAATGGCTGCATTCATTTCATGTATGCATTTTTTTTATTTATTTTCATATGACGATCCAGCCAGTAAGTCCGTTGTTTTTAAAAAGATCAAGCTCTCCAGCAGAATGTATCAGTTACAGAGATGAGACAAACCATTTAACACTAGCAGGGTTGATTAAAAGGATCATCTTTTATTTATGTAAAACCATTATCCTAAAAGGGAAAAAAGGTTTGCTGTAACTGCTTATAAAGTATTGGCTGGAGTTTGGCTTATGTTAGTTTATCTAAATCTGCTAGTACATCTAACACTCCCCTCCCCCCCAGACTAACAATGCTGCTGTGCAAAAGTGCCCCCTCTGCTTCTTCATCCAGAGTGCAGGAAGTCTAATACAGGAGGTATGTCGGAGGTGAAAACAGAGGGAAAAAAGCCTAAGGCCGCGTACACATGCGGGGACTGTTCGCCCAACTTTGTCCGCTGAACAGTGTTTCGGCGGACAGTCCGCCCGTGTGTGGGCTTTCAGCGGACAGTTTCAGCGAACAGTCCGCTGAACAAGGTTTTTCGGAAATTCCGAAAAACTGTCCGCTGAAACTTTGTTTCAGCGAACAGTCCCCTCGTGTGTAGGCTTGTTCGTCAAACTAAGTTCCGCGCATGCTCAGAAAGGATTTACACGCCGAAAGTTATAATGCAGTGTATAGGACGTCGTATTTTTCGTCCCGTCGTACGTGCCGTTCACGTCATCGCGCACGGTTTCAGCAAACTGTTCGTTCGTCGTGTGTGGCCATGTCCGTCCATGCTAATTTTGAGCGGACTGTTTGCCGAAACTGTTTGACGGACAAAGTTGGGCGAACAGTCCCCGCGTGTGTACGCGGCCTAAGAAATGAAAAGCAATGCAGCCACCACATCCATTGATTGGTAAGCTGCAATATATTACGTTATTTGGTTTTGGGTTTATTACTGCTTTAAAAAGAATCCAAAAAAATAAATTGAAAGTATATTAGCAAATTACAGCTTATATACAATTTTAATGACTGGATTTACATGTACTTTAACATCTTACTGACTAGAAACTTTACAACAAGATCTCTATGGCTATTGAAGCTGCATTCATGCAAAATGATTTGGCATACAGTATTGAGGAGGGAAAAATGGAAATGAATCAATAGGGTTGTGTAGTTGCTTGATCCCTGAACGTAGTTAAGGCAACTGTGATTTTTAACCCTGGAACAATAAAATCTAAAGCAGGGGTCTCAAACTGGCGGCCCTCTAACTGTTGTGAAACTACAATTCCCATCATGCTTCTGCCTGTGGGAGTGATGCTTGTAACTGTCAAATCTCATGGGACTTTTAGTTTTGCAACAGCTGGACTGCCGCCAGTTTGAAACCCCTGATCTAAAGTGAGAGAGTAAAAGCTTTCCATTAAAAGCAGGTGTTTATTACCAGAGTGATCACACTTCATAGGGGTGCCAGATATACAGTGGTGTGAAAAAGTGTTTGCCCCCTTCCTCATTTCCTGTTCCTTTGCATGTTTGTCACACTTAAGTGTTTCGGAACATCAAACCAATTTAAACAATAGTCAAGGACAACACAAGTAAACACAAAATGCAATTTGTAAATGAAGGTGTTTATTATTAAAGGTGAAAAAAATCCAAACCATCATGGCCCTGTGTGAAAAAGTGATTGCCCCCTAAACCTAATAACTGGTTGGGCCACCCTTAGCAGCAACAACTGCAACCAAGCGTTTGCGATAACGTGCAATGAGGCTTTTACAGCGTTATGGAGGAATTTTGGCCCACTCATCTTTGCAGAATTGTCCTAATTCAGTTACATTAGAGGGTTTTCGAGCATGAACGGCCTTTTTAAGGTCATACCACAACATCTCAATAGGATTCAGGTCAGGACTTTGGCTAGGCCACTCCAAAGTCTTAATTTTGTTTTTCTTCAGCCATTCGGTGGTGGACTTGCTGGTGTGTTTAGGATCATTGTCCTGCTGCAGGACCCAAGTTCGTTTCAGCTTGAGTACAGGAACAGATGGTCGGACATTCTCCTTCAGGATCTCTTGGTAGACAGCAGAATTCATAGTTCCTTTTATCACGGCAAGTCTTCCAGGTCCTGAAGCAGCAAAACAGCCCCAGACCATCACACTACCACCACCATATTTTACTGTTGGTATAATGTTCTTTTTATGAAATGCAGTGTTCCTTCTACGCCAGATATACTTGGACACACACCTTCCAAAGAGTTCCACTTTTGTCTCATCGGTCCACAGAATGTTGTCCCAAAAGTCTTGGGGATCATCAAGATGTGTTGTGGAGAAATTGAGACGAGCTTTGATGTTCTTTTTGCTCAGCAGTGGTTTTCTCCTTGGAACTCTGCCATGCAGGCCATTTTTGCCCAGTCTTTTCCTGATGGTGGAGGCATGAACGCTGACCTTAACTGAGGCAAGTGAGGCCTGCAGTTCCTTGGACGTTGTTGTGGGGTCTTTTGTGACCTCTTGGATGAGTCGTCGCTGCGCTCTTGGGGTAATTTTGGGCGGCCGGCCACTCCTGGGAAGGTTCACCACTGTTCCATGTCTTCGCCATTTGTGGATAATGGCTCTCACTGTGGTTCGCTGGATTCCCAAAGCTTTGTAAATGGCTTTATAACCCTTTCCAGACTGATAGATCTCAATTACTTTCTTTCTCAATTGTTCCTGAATTTCTTTGGGTCTCGGCATGATGTGTAGCTTTTAAGGATCTTCTGGTGGACCTTACTGTGTCAAGCAGCTCCTATTTAAGTGATGCCTTGATTGTGAACAGGTGTGGCAATAATCAGGCCTGGGTGTGGCTAGAGAAATTGAACTCAGGTGTGGACAACCACAGTTATAGTATGTTTTAACAAGGGGGGCAATCACTTTTTCACACAGGGCCATGATGGTTTGGATTTTTTTTCACCTTTAATAATAAACACCTTCATTTACAAATTGCATTTTGTGTTTACTTGTGTTGTCCTTGACTATTGTTTAAATTGGTTTTATGTTCCGAAACACTTAAGTGTGACAAACATGCAAAGGAACAGGAAATGAGGAAGGGGGCAAACACTTTTTCACACCACTGTATCTGTTAGGGGTGCACAAATGCTGTCCCCAAACTTCCTTCGTTTTAGGAAGAATTAAGACTTCATTATGTGATGTGCTAAGTTGAACAAGGGAAAACCGTCCTCAACATCAATATAGTGTATGCTTGTTAGGCACTAGGGGTAAAGTCAAGGCCATGGATAAGGGGATACCATCAGTCCTCCTGTATGGGGGCCCAGGCCAGCGTGGAGGCCTAGCTCGCTGAGAAAATCAGGGAAGGATAGGTGCGGCAGGGGGCCAATTACTGAAAACAATCCCGTTTGGCTCTCTCTGCAGCAGCTGAATGCTGGCTTCTTCTCCTCCCCTGCTGCCCAGGCTCCCCTGTGTGCAGTGCTGGGACAAGGTCATCTAGAGTGCATACTTACCTCCTAAGAATACATTTACCCTCCTCCCAATACATATCCACCCCTTCTGCTCAAATCACCCCTCCCAGCGCAAATCTTTGCTCCCCCACCCTCCAAATCCCCCCAGCACAAATGCTCCCCAACCCGCCCCAAAAAAAAATCCTTGCACAAATTTTCTGCCCCTCAGATTTCCACTCCACATCCTATCCCCCCTCCTAGCACAAGTCCCCCTCCAAACCATTCCTGGCACAATCCCCCCCCCCCCACAATTTCACATCCTAGCACAAATACCCCCCATTCATACCTGCTAGCACAAATCCCACCACCCCCCCTCCAAAATTTCCCCTCCTAGCAAAACACCCACATTCATACCTTCTAGCATAAATCTCCCTCCCAAAAAAATTCCCCTCCCAGAACATCTACCCCCCCTCTACCATATAACCTCTTGTAGCACAGCCTCCTCCCCCCATATCCCTCCTTCTAGCAGAAGTCCTCTTCCCCATCCCCCTCCCAACAAAAATCCCCCTAAATCACCACTCCTAGCACATCCCCCTCCAAATATCCCCTCCTGGAACAATTCTTACCCCTGCCACCTAAATTCCTCCCAACACAAATTCCCTCCCTTTCAATCTCCTCACGCCCCCCCACCTCACATGACACCACAGTGCCAAGGGCAGCTTCCCCTCCTGCCCACCCCTTACCACGGTCATGCCTGTGTGCCCTCCTTACCCTTCTCTCCTTCCTGCCGGCAACTGCAAGGACACAATGGGATCCTTCAAGATTAAGAGTAGGGGAAAGGTCAGGTAAATATGCCGTATTTACCAGCCCCTTCTTTTCCTGAATGAATATCAATGACCGATATCAATCCCCCACTGTGTTCATTCATAACTGAAACATTGACTGTATGGGGCCCCATGTCAGGTTGTCTGTATGGGGCCCCGTTTCAGGTTGTCTGTATGGGGCCCTGTGTCAGGTTGTCTGTATGGGGCGCTGCGTCAGGTTGTCTGTATGGGGCCCTGTGTCATATTGTCTGTATGGGGCCCCATGTTTTCTAAAGTTACAATGCGTAGGGAAGTAATATAAAATGGGGCTAATTTTTTTTCATGAATGGTTAATAAGAGGCCAATTCCTGTCGATTCTGGAGTGTGGTATGTGTAAGCTTAAAAGGCTTTTGTACACCAAATAAGATCTCCAACGAGGAACATTATGTATGCAGTCTTAGTTAGCTTTGTCTTAGTTAGCTTATAAGCTTTTTTTTTTGCTTTTCAGTTTACTGACCTAGGGCGCAATAAGCCCCCACACTACTTTGTCATTTTTTTGGGCAAAGCAGGGCTAATGCCTCATATGTCTGTTTATTAAAATGGCCTTTTGTAAAACACATTCAATATTTCTAATCTTTAAGAATGCCTGACTTTTATTTGATGTGCTTCTATGATGTTCAGTGCAATAGTGCACATTCTACAGCATGTTTTATAGCTAAAAGCTTAAGGCTACATACTGCATCTTCTATTACTGCATTGTGATTCAGCCCCATTGCTCTGGTGCTCCTTCTTTCACTCCTATTTCTTGTTCTTTTCTTGAAGTGTTAATGAAAATTCAGAACAATTTTTACCTGTCTGAGACTGTATCTGCTTTTCTGTCTGCTTACAGCTTGGTTGCAGGCACTGCTTAATTCCCAGTGCAGAATTCTTAAATGGACAAGTACAAATAATATCATTTTGCTTTACTATTCCGTGTCGGTTGTGCCAGATTTGAGAAACCTCAGAAAGAGAGCAGCTTTCAAGTAGAAGGCTTAGTCAGTGAAGGAGCAGAGGAGATGTTTGGGGGATTTAAAAATGAAGAATGTTTTTTCTTATAACAAAACTACCCTTTAATGACAGATTCTATATAGATTAAGTAAAGCATCATCATTCATTGTTGTGACGGTTTTGAGAAATTATTTAGTTTGACATTACAATGATATTAGCCACTAGGACACTTAGTATGACAGTGTCTATACATTGATATTAGTTTGTTAGACAGTCACTGGGAGATTATTTTTAATGTCAATAATCAATACTGAAGTGGAGTTGGAAGATGGATATGTAATGATATCACGTACTGGACACACAAAAAGCTGTAGCTAGCAACTATGGTGTTGGGAAACCTTATGGCAGCCATGACAGTCCTGGCTAACAGTTACACATTGCAGTAGAAATCTGAACCCCCTCCCTCCTCCATTATTTCCAGGAATTCATAGGTTTTTACTTCAAAAGAACTGTTATCTCAACATAGAGAAAGCAGGACCAGGCTAGGTCTGAAAAAAAAAATGTCAGCCTGGCAGGATGTCCAGGCCTATCATAAAACTGTCACCCTCTCAATCCAGAGAACCAACAGATACCGGCCGTAAATATCTTAATGCAAATAAAGCTTAAACAGTTGGGATAGTTCTGAAATTTCAGCATGTTTCATAACTTCCAAATTAATAATAGCACAGCCATAATATGGACAAAAAAGGGATGAGACATCACCAGCACTCTCATGCAATTATTATATACTTTTATTAGTGCAAATTCACATGTTCATGTGTAACTCAACATATCAGGCCATGCAGGGTAAAGTGAAATCACAGTTGTGTAGTGGTTAGCACTTTCACCTAGCAGCAAAAGGGATTGAATACCAACCACGGCACTAGCTGCCTGGAGTTTGCAGGTTCTCCCTGTGCCTTTGTGGGTTTCCTCCGTGTACTCTGGTTTCCTCCCACACTCCAAGGACATGCAGGTAGGTTAATTGACTCCTGTCTGAATTGGTCTTAGTATGTGTATGTATGAATGTCAGTTAGGAACCTTAGATTGTAAGCTCCTTGAGGGCAGGGACTGATGTGCATGTACAATATATAAATGTAAAGCACTGTGTAAATTGACAGATCTATATAAGTACCTGAAACAAATAAATAGTATTGGATCACTTTGTCGAAATCAAAAGTTTTCACCAGTTGGAAGTTAGCAGTAATGTCACAAGCTATAACCCTTGCAATAACTTTTGAATTTAATTTTCAATTGAATTTTATCATCAACATACTAAAAAATATCTGATAAAGTAGTTGAGCCTAATATCTGGATTAATTTACCCTGATTGTAAAAAATTGAGATATCAAGAATCATTGAGAAGTTCTGTGATCATATATCACCTTGTTATAGATCTCTTAACAAATCTCTTAATAAATCTTCTTAACCTCATTCAGACATAGAGAGACAAACTTTAATAGACACACAGTGCAGTTGATTTACTAAAACTGGAGAGTGCAAAATCTGGTGCAGCTGTGCATGATAGCCAATCAGCTTCCAGGTTTTTTTGGTCAAAGGTCAATTGAAAAAACTGAAGTTAGAAGCTGATTGGCTACCATGCACAACTGCACTAGATTTAGCATTCTCCAGTTTTAGTAAATCAACCCCATTGAGAAATGTAGAAGCATATGATTCTGTTCTCAACATTGGCTGTTTATAGAAATGTATTATATTATTAATAACAAGAAATATGAATTGCTGTAAAGCTTCCATTCTTTATTATTTAGAAAATATTTGTAATCAGAACACATTCATTCTCACCCAACCTCCATATACCTGTACAATTCTTTTTAATCTTAACTTCACCTAGAGGAACTGAGAAGCCACACATTTGCAACCTCTTGTTATGCTACGTGTGACAGACTGATGTCTGGGGAAGGGAGCACACATTTTTATTTGTTAAAGTTAACCGCTTGCCGACCGCCGCACACAGATGTACATCGGCAGAATGGCAAAGGCAGGCAAATGGGCGTACCTGTACATCCCCTTAACTACTTAAGGACCACCTCCTGTATATATACGTCGGTACTTTGAAAAAGGGTATTTTGGTAACGGCAACAGCTGCTGCCACAACCGAGATATCCCTCTTTACAGGAGGTGGTCCTGTTTACGATAATGGTGGTCTCCGCGGTGGGTTTGTCGCAAGATCACTGTTATGGGTGGCGGGAGATTGGGTCCTTCTTGTTGCTGGGTATGGAGACGAGTGAAGCTAAGATGGCCCCCACTTGTCTCTATACCATAGGAGGGCGGAAGCGACGTCAAAACATCACTTCCGCCCATACCTCTTAAAGGAACATTTTTTTCAATGTCATTTTTTCAAATGAAATTTTTTTTTTATTGCAGTTAAGTCCAAATATGAGATCTGAGGACTTTTTGACCCTTAAGTGGTTAAATTTGCCGCCTATCGGGCATGCGGGAGCTCGATGTTCACTGGCGGCCCGCGATGGCGATGTGGAGACTTAGAACGGGGAGATGCCTATGTAAACAAGGCATTTCCTCATTTTGCCTAGTGGCATGACAGAGATCTACTGCTCCCTGTCAATGGGAGCAGTGATCGCTGTCATTCAGTGGAAGCCCATCCCCCCCACAGTTAGAACACCTCCCTAGTACACACTTAACCCCTTAATCACCCACTAGTATTTAACCCCTTCCCTGCCATTGTCATTTACACAGTAATCAGTGCATTTTTATAGCACTGATCACTGTATAGATGACAATAGTCCCAAAATGGTGCCCAAAATGGTGTCAAAAGTGTCTGATGTGTCTGCCATAATGTCGCAGTCATGATAAAAATCGCAGATCGCTGCCATTACTAATAAAAAAAATTTATAATAAAAATGCTATAAATCTATTCCCTATTTTATAGACGCTATAACTTTTGCACAAACCAATCATATATTTATATATTTTTGGGGGATATTTATTATAGCAAAAAGTAAAAAATATTGCTTTTTTTTCACAATTGCTGCTCTTTTTTTGTTTATAGCACAAAAAATAAAAAATAAACGCAGAGATGATCAAATACCACCAAAAATTTGGGTGCAACGTTGCACGACCGCGCAATTGTCAGTTAAAGCGACAAAGAGCCATATTGCAAAAATTTCTTTGCTCAAGAAGGGGGTAAACAACAGATTTGTCAGAAAACCTTTACTCTCCTTTCAGAAGTAAAATTTTCTATGGGACACTATACTACAAAATACTCCTACAAATGCGGGCCATTGATTGCAACCAAGATTTGTTAATTTCCACAAACAAACGAGTATTTTTCCTAACAAATTCATTCAAGACCATGTTGCAAAAATGAATACACCACAATGAAATTCTTAGGAGCCAAGCTAAAGTGTAGACAACAAAATTCTAATTAACACCAATTCAAGTACAAGGGAGCCTAATTATTCATTAAACAGGTGTCCAGCAGACAGTTGATTATTACTTAAAGAGGAATTGCAGTCTTCTCACATGATTTGTAATGAAAAACATATTTGCCAATCTGAAGCTTCCCTCTAATCACTTTGCATATTATTTTATAATTACTGTGATTCTGTACTTGCCAAATATGCTGTAGAATTCTCCCTCCACTGAGTCTGGCTGCAACCATTTTAACTGTGGGCAGCTGAAGCTGCTGCTTCATACATGTGTGCACTTGGTCAAGACCTCCTCCCGCCCGCACTATAGCTGAAAGGCGACTATAGCGTGGGCCTAAATTGCCGGGAGGGCATCCATGTACATCCTCCCGTAGATGAGCTGCCTGCACGCCCCTGCATCAATGAGACTCGGCTGATCACAGATCAGAGTAAGGGGCCGATCCCGGCTCCCTACCATGTGATTAGCTGTCAGCCAATGACAGCTGATCATGTGATGTAAACAGAAAATTGTTAACAGATTTTTTTCCCCTCACAATGACAGCACGAGGAGAAAAGAAAAAGCCAATTACCGGCTTCTGTCCGAGCAACATCAGTGCCGCAAATGGACACCCACTGCTGCTAAGTAGTGCCCACCAGTGCCACCTGCCAGTACCCACCAGTGCCACATACCAGTGCATATCATTGCTGTCTATCAGTGCCCACAAGTGCCACATACCAGTGCCCACCAATGCCACCTATCAGTGTCTATCATGCCACCTATCAGTGCCCATCAGTGCTGCCAATGGACGCCCTCCCAGCAGTTTAGGCCCACGCTATAGTCATCTTTCAGCTATAGTTCAGGCAGGAGGAGGTTAAACATGGTTCCTAACCAAGTACACACATGTATTTCCTGATGGTAGTGGCATCTTTCAACCGAGACACTGCAAAAATGGTTCAAGAATGGTTTGAGAAACACAATAATGAGTTGGAGGTGTTGATTTGACCTCCAAATTCTCCAGATCCTAATCCAATGGAAAATCTGTGGGATGTGCTGGAAAAACTGATCTGTCTGATCCATGAAGGCACCACCTCACAACCTTCAGGACGTAAAGGATCCACTGCTGATGGCTTGACGCCAGATACCACAGCATACCTTCAACGGTCTAATGACATCCATACTTTGATGGGTCAGGGCTGTTTTGGTGGCAAAAGAGGGACCTACTCGATATTAGGTGGGTGGTCATAAAGTTATGGCTGATCAGTAAGCTCATTGGGGAATGGGGACTGATGTGACTGTTTTTTGTGCCCTTTAAAAACCCTGTAATTCTTCAGTGATATTAATGAGTAACAGAAATAAATATATCTATGCATTACTGATAAAATGTTGCCAGCTTACTAAAGGCAAACAGTAGAATGTAACTAGTAAATATGTTGTTAAAAATATCCTTTAATTTTGTACTGGGGAGAGTATGTGATTTTAGTTCATTTATTTCAGATCTGCCATAGTCTATTGCTGCTCGTTAATGTTTAAGGCTTTCACCTTCACTGCTTGGTCAGATTGGCTGTATGCCTGCGTGGGTGAATTAAGTTCCCAGAGGAAGAGCTCATTAAGCAGTGTCAGTCCCCTCTATAGCTCAGAAACGAGCAGTGACGTTGCTCTGCTGACAAATGCATGCACGTTTGGGCAGCTGAGTGCCTGTGGTATGAATAGAAGACCTTCCGAAGATAATTTCTTATCCTTGGCAGGAATGCTGCAGATATACTAAGTGAATATGTATATTAGACACATCAAATCAGTTCACTTGCTAGTGTTCTGTTCAAGATACAAGGCATATTATATAAACCTACTTATACCTACAGTACTGATACAGCTCAGTTTTCTACATTTTCATCCTATATCACAAATACATTTATTGTTTCATTATTAGATCAAATACTGCCTTTTTTTTCTTTCCCCATTTCTTAACTTGGCTTACATTTGTGTTAAGGAAGGAAACAAAAAAAACCCAGTAATGATAAAAGTCTAAAGTAGAGTAACTTTTTCACATTCACATCACGTATAGCGTCACTCTTTGAAAAAAGTATCTGAAGTCAGGTGGTGAGACGTTCTCCCGAATACATACCTTGGGGTGTTCAGTGAAAATATCGAATGTTTAATTTCTGTACTTACCTTGGAACCATAGCAGTACCAGGCAGATATATGGGAAAACATGCTGGCAGGTATAAAGCTCTAGCTGAAGACAAACTACATAATACCAATAGTAAACTATTTGTCGCAATAAATGTGATATTGTGCAAAGAAATAATAAATAAATGATATAAAAGTCCAATATACAAAATCATATAGTCCATAAAAAGTGTAAATAAAAAATATGGGGAAAGTCCCAATTTAATTTTCCAAATCACAGCTGTGTCAGTGGTAGAAGAAATACATTTGATCAAATCTTGTAATCGCCCCATGAACCGCCACCATCTGTCATGATGTGTGACAATCACATCACAAAGGGATCCGAACCACCATGCCAATTAGGATTCCCTAGTGTGTCCCACTCTCTAGCGAGTAACAGCATCAATGGCAGCCATATAATTCACAGGGTTTCAGCATAAAATCAAAGATGGAAAAATCCACACCCACAGTGTAAATCTGGATAAAACTTTTACTTCAGTTCAAAGTGTAAAAACCTGCTCACATAAATAAATATACGAAAATTCCAAAACAGTCCTTCATACATTTATCAATCCATTAAGGCGTGGTGATGTCACATGCATTAGCTCTGCCCAACACGTTTTGTCATAACTGACTTAATAAGGGGCAGATGAATTAGGCCTCACTTGGGGGGCTCTTACTCCTTCTGTCTCTCCGTCACGGTATGTTTACCATAACCTTATGTTTCTGTACACTATTGTTGTTTTCCTGTTTGTTGTAATGCAAGGAAAAACTCCATAAAATGTTATGGAATAAAAAAAGTCTACAGTAATTGTAAAGAACATATACAGTATCTCACAAAAGTGAATACACTCCTCACATTTTTGTAAATATTTTATTATATCTTTTAATGTGACAACACTGAAGCAATTACAGTTTGCTGCAATGTAAAGTAGTTTGTGTACAGCTTATATAACAGTGTAAATGTGCTGTGCCCTCAAAATACCTCAACACACAGCCATTCATGTCTAAACCGCTGGCAACAAAAGTGAGTACACCTCTAAGTGAAAATGTCCAAATTGGGCTCAATTAGCCATTTTCCCTCCCTGGTGTCATGTGACTCGTTAGTGTTACAAGGTCTCAGGTGTGAATGGGGAGCAGGTGTGTTAAATTTGGTGTTATCACTCTCTCATACTTGTCACTGGAAGTTCAACATGGCAAACAACTCTCTGAGGATCTTAAAAAAAGAATTGTCACGCTACATAAAGATGGCCTAGGCTATGAGAAGATTGCCAAGACCCTGAAACTGGGCTGCGGCATGGTGGCCAAGACCATACAGAGGTTTACCAGGACAGGTTCCACTCAGAACAGGTCTTGCCATGGTCGACCAAAGAAGTTGAGTGCACATGCTCAACGTCATATCCAGAGGTTGTCTTTGGGATATTGATGTATGAGTGCTGCCAGCATTGCTGCAGAGGTTGAAGGGGTGGGGGGTCAGCCTGTCAGTGCTCAGACCATATGCCGCACACAGCATCAAATTGGTCTGTATGGCTGTCGTCCCAAAAAGAAGGCTCTTCTAAAGATGATGCTCAAGAAAGCCCACAGTTTGCTGAAGACAAAGACTAAGAACATGAATTACTGGAACCATGTCCTGTGGTTTGATGAGACCAAGATAAACTTATTTGGTTAAGGTGGTGTCAAGTGTTTTTGGTGGCAACCAGGTGATAAGTGCAAAGACAAGTGTGTTTTGCCTACAGTAAAGCATGGTGGTGGGAGTGTCATGGTCTGGGGCTGCATGAGTGCTGCCGGCACTGGGGAGCTATAGTTCATTGAGGGAACTGGGTTGCAGCCAGTATTCCAACATGATAATGACCCCAAGCACACCTCCAGGACGACCACTGCCTTGCTAAAGAAGCTGACGGTAAAGGTAATGAACTGGCCAAGCATGTCTCCAGACCTAAACCCTATTGAGCATCTGTGGGGCATCCTCAAATGGAAGGTGGAGGAGCGCAAGGGCTCTAACATTCACAAGCTCCATGATGTCATCATGGAGGAGTGGAAAAGGACTCCAGTGGAAAGCTGTGACACTCTGGTGAACTCCTTGACCAAGAGGGTTAGGGCAGTGCTGGAAAATAATGGCGGCCACACAAAATATTGATACTTTGGGCCCAATTTTGACATTATCAATTAGGGGGTGTACTCACTTTTGTTGCCAGCGGTTTAGACAATAATGGCTGTGCGTTGAGTTTTTACGAGGGAACAGCAAATTTACACTGTTATACAAGCTGTACACTCACTACTTTAGATTGTAGCAAAGTGTCATTTACTCAGTGTTGTCACATAAAAAGATATAATAAAATATTTACAAATATGTGAGGGGTGTGCTCACTTTTGTGAGATAGTGTATATTATTATAAAACATAAAAATTAATGGTGTGCATTTATAATGATTTATTTTCTGAGTTCATAATTGTAGGTCAGATAAATAGATCCCTTTCATGAGACATGTTTAACCACTTCAATACAGGGCACTTAAACACCTTCCCGCCCAGACCAATTTTCAGCTTTCAGTACTCTCACACTTTGAATGACAATTACTCTTTCAAGCTACACTGTATCCAAACAAAATTTGTATCATTTTTTTCTTACAATTATAGCTTTCTTTTGATACTATTTAATCACCGCTGAGTTTTTTATTTTTTGCGATATAAGCGGAAAAAGAGCGAAAATTTTGAAAAAAAAACACTTTTTTTTCGTTTCTATTGTAAAATTTTGCAAATAAGTAATTTTTATTCATAAATTTGGGTCAAAATTTATACTGCTACATATCTTTGGTAAAAATAACCCAAATTAGTGGATATTATTTTGTCTGTGTGAAAGTTATAGAGTCTACAATTTAGGGTGCAAATCACTGAAAATTGATCACATCTGATCACACCTGATGTACTGAAGGCCTATCTCATTTCTTGAGACACTAACAATCAAGGAAAGTACAAATACCCCCCAAATGACCCCTTTTTGGAAAGTAGACAGTCCAATGTATTTAGTAAGAGGCATGGTGAGTTTTTTGAAGTTGTCATTTTTCCCACAATTCTTTGCAAAATTAAGACTTTTTTTTTTTTTTTTTTTTACACAAACTTATTGTATTGACAGGTTATTTCTTGAACACAGCATGCGCATACTTGCAACAACACCCAAAAATACAATCTGCTACTCCTCCTGAGTATGGCGATACCACATGTATGAGACTTTTACACAGCCTGGCCACATACAGAGGCCTAATATCCAAGTAGCACCTCCAGGCATTCTAGGAGCAAAATTACACATATAATTTCATGATGACCTAGCTCAGTTTTGAAGGCCCTGGAGCACCAGGACAATGGAAGCGCCCACAAAATGACCCCATTTTGGAAAGCAAACACCCCAACGTATAATCTATGAGGCATAATGAGTCTTTTTAACGGTTCATTTTTTTCCAGAAGTTTTCAGAAAACGTGGGAAAAAAATGAAAATGCATTTTTTTTACACAAAGTTGTCCATTTATAAGATATTTCCAACACATAGCATGTACATAGCAAAAATGACACCCCAAAATACATTCTGCTACTCCTCCTGAGTATGGCGATACCACATGTGTGAGACTTTTACACAGCCTGGCCATATACAGAGGCCTAACATCCAAGTAGCACCTCCAGGCATTCTAGGAGCAAAATTACACATATAATTTCATGATGACCTAGCTCATTTTTGAAGGCCCTGGAGCACCAGGACAATGGAAACGCCCACAAAATGACCCCATTTTGGAAAGCAAACACCCCAACGTATAATCTATGAGGCATAATGAGTCTTTTTAACGGTTCATTTTTTTCCAGAAGTTTTCAGAAAACGTGGGAAAAAAATGAAAATGCATTTTTTTTACACAAAGTTGTCCATTTATAAGATATTTCCAACACATAGCATGTACATAGCAAAAATGACACCCCAAAATACATTCTGCTACTCCTCCTGAGTATGGCGATACCACATGTGTGAGACTTTTACACAGCCTGGCCATATACAGAGGCCTAACATCCAAGTAGCACCTCCAGGCATTCTAGGAGCAAAATTACACATATAATTTCATGATGACCTAGCTCATTTTTGAAGGCCCTGGAGCACCAGGACAATGGAAACGCCCACAAAATGACCCCATTTTGGAAAGCAAACACCCCAACGTATAATCTATGAGGCATAATGAGTCTTTTTAACGGTTCATTTTTTTCCAGAAGTTTTCAGAAAACGTGGGAAAAAAATGAAAATGAAACGTGGTTAAAACTTCAGGCAAAGGCATGGTCGGTAAACAGGCCGAGGTCGGTGCACGTGGCAGTCAGAAGCATGGTTAAAACGGCAGTCAAAGGCATCGTCGGTAAACAGGCTGAGGTTGGTGCACGTGGCAGTCAGAAACATGGTTAAAACAGCAGGCAAAGGCATCGTTGGTAAACAGGCTGAGGTTGGTGCACGTGGAAGTCCAGAAACGTGGTTTCAAAACGACAGGCAAAGACATTGTCGGTAAACAGGCCAGGGTCAGTAAACATGGTGGCAGGAAAATGATGCACAGAGGTAATTGAAATGGGGAAATGGCAGTCTGTTACTAATAAGGGGAACTAATATCGGATGGATGTGTGATACTTTTTGAAACAATCACCGATACACAGGCCAGGTTGGGAGGGACAATCAGGACAATAATAACTTGTATCTTTTCTAACTCCTCTATTTGAGCATACACGACATCTCTTTTGGCGTCTTCTTCCAGGTTCTGTGGGGGGAATGCTATAGGGAAAATGTTGCTCATGTAGGCGACTCACACAGTCAGAGCGAATGCTTCCTGGGGTGGGTCCTTGCTGGTAAATAAGGGCAGTGATAATGTTTTCAATATATTTGAGGTAGCTGATGGGTTGGTTTTGGGGTGACTTTTGATAGCAGACAAATGAATTGAACATGGCCATATGAAACAGATGAAATGCGGCTTTTTTATACCAATATCTGGACTTGCGGGTTGATAAATACGGTTGCAGCATCTGATCATTTAAATCCACCCCCCCCATATAAAGATTGTAGTCATTGACACATTCAGGCTTTACTATGGGGCCACGTCTTCTCCGAATCTCCACCAAGGTGTCATTGTGAATGGTACTCATCATATGAACATCCTTCTTGTCCCGCCACTTCATGGCCAACACCTCCTCATTCCTCGTGAATGCGGCTTCCCCCTTTTGTAGCCGTTTTGATAATAAATTTTGTGGGAAGCCCTTCCTATTTTTTCGGAAGGTACCGCAGGCCAGGGTTTTTTCATGATACAGGTGACGGAAAAGGGGCAAGCTGGTGTAGTAATTATCTACATATAAATGGTAACCTTTTTTTGAACAGGGGGTATGCAAGGTCCCACACAATTTTACCACTGGTTCCTATATATGTGGGGCACTCAGGGGGCTGGAGCTGGGAGTCTTTTCCCTCATAAATATGAAATGTGTACACGTATCCAGTGGCTCGGTCACATAATTTATTCAATTTCACACCGTACCTGGCTCTCTTACTTGGGATATACTGCTTCATATGTAGCCGGCCAGTAAAGTGGATAAGGCATTCGTCTACACAAATATTTTGGTCGGGGATAAAGACTTCAGAAAATCGTTTGGTAAAAGAATTTATTAGGGGGCGAATCTTATATAATTTGTCGTGGTTGGGATGATCTTGGGGAGAGCACTGCGAATTGTCATTGAAATGTAGGAAGCGCATAATCTTCTCGTACCGTGCCCTGGACATAACAGAAGAATATATGGGCATGTGTTGGATGGGGTGGGTGGACCAGTAGGCATGCAGTTCGTTTTTCTTTGTAAGCCCCATATTAAAAGTAAGGCCCAAAAACAATTTTAATTCGTCTAGTGTTAGACGTCGCCATTGGAACATACGGGCGTAGGATGTACTGGGGTTGGCAGCAATAAATTGCTCTGCATAGAGATTTGTTTGGTCAACCATGTACTGCAACAAATCTTCGGGGAAAAACAAATAGAAATAGTCCAAATGTGAAAAATTTGAAGTGTTGGGTTGCACACCTGGCTGTGCAGTGAAAGGGGGGATTGTAGCCGATCCTGAGTTGGCAGGCAACCATAAGGGGTTTGCCAGGGCATCGGGAAGGTAGGACTGGGCCTGGATTCTTTGGGCTCAATGTGCAATTCCAGTACTTGTACTGGGTTCCTCTTCTGGGGTCTGGCGCTGCTGGTGGTAGGCAGGTGTTCTGATCTTGGTCCTGATTGCCTTACTCTTGTAGGAGGGGCGGTTTCTTCCGCTGACTCGGTCTCCGATCCACTATCCTCCACTGGTTCGTATTCCGAACCAGAATTGAATAATGAGAGCTCCCCGCTGCTCTCATCATCCGACATGGTGAGGATGTTATATGCCTCCTCAGCTGTGTAAACTCTTTGGGACATGGTGGTACTTTTGACGGGCTTCTGTGACAAAACTGGTGGTGGTACTGACAGCTCACTGATGGCGGGCCTGTGTGATGGTACTGACAGGTTACTGATGGCCTGTGTGATGGTACTTTATAGCGGGACTGTGAAGCGGTAGTGATGTCGGGCCTGTGTGAAAGATGGGCTGTCAGATCCAGATGGTTCTGATGGTGGTACTAATAGCGGCACTGATAGCGGTACTGTTAGTGGTACTGATGGTGGCCTGTTTGACAGGTGGGCTGTCAGATCCAGATGGTACTGATGGTGGTACCGATGGCGGGCTTTGTGACAGATGGGCTGTCAGATTCAGATGATACTGATGCCGGTGCTAATGGCGGTGGCTGTGCTGATGGCGGTGACTGTGCTGATGGCGGTGACTGTGCTGATGGCGGTGGCTGTGCTGATGGCGGTACCGATGGGGGTGCTGATGGCGGGCTGTGACAGGTCCTGCTGGGCTGTGACAGGTCCTGCTAGGCTGTGACAGGTCCTGCTGGCCTGCGACAGGTTCTGATGGGCTGCGACAGGTCCTGATGTGCTGCGACAGGTCCTGATGGGCTGTGACAGGTGGGCTGTGACAGGTGGGCTGTCAGATTCAGATGATACTGATGCCGGTGCTAATGGCGGTGGCTGTGCTGATGGCGGTGGCTGTGCTGATGGCGGTAACGGTGGTGGTGCTGATGGCGGTGGCTGTGCTGATAGCGGTACCGATGGGGGTGCTGATGGCGGGCTGCGACAGGTCCTGCTGGCCTGCGACAGGTCCTGCTGGCCTGCGACAGGTCCTGCTGGCCTGCGACAGGTCCTGATGGGCTGCGACAGGTTCTGATGGGCTTGCGACAGGTTCTGATGGGCTTGCGACAGGTTCTGATGGGCTTGCGACAGGTTCTGATGGGCTTGCGACAGGTTCTGATGGGCTGTGACAGGTGGGCTGTGACAGGTGGGCTGTGACAGGTCCTGATGGGCTTTGACAGGTGGGCTGTGACAGGTGGGCTGTGACAGGTCCTGATGGGCTGTGAAGGTGGGCTGTGACAGGTCCTCTTTATTGGGGATTTTGATTATTGAGCACAATATCATAAAATGTAAATTTTCTAACTCACAGATCTCTCCTTCTCTCTCCTCACGATCGGTGTGAGGAGAGAGAAGGAGAGATCCCTGGATACTGCCTGTTGTGTTTACACTTGTGACCGGCTGTGATTGGACACAGCCGATCACGTGGGTAAACAGCCATTTCATTGGCTGTTTACCCAGATCGGGATGGGGATATGTCCGAGGGACATATACCATCTCCGATCGGCGTACTGTTCACTCCCGGCGGCGCGCATTGCACGCGGCCGGGTTTGTTTTGACATGTGACCGACTGTTATTGGATACAGCCGATCACATGGTAAACAGCCAATTTCATTGGCTGTTTACCCTGATCGGGGAAGCGCTGTGTCCGAGGGACAAGCGTCATCCCCGATCGCCGTGGTGCGCGCCCCCGGGGGCGCGCGATTCCACTGTATCCTACAGGACGTCATATGACGTGATGTTAGGATAACTAAACCACCTTGCCGCCGTCAATTTGTAATAGGGTGGGCGGCAAGTGGTTAAAGCCGTGAGAAAAGAAGGTAAAGGAGGCATTGAAACCTTTGAATTCACGAATGGAGTGTATAAGATTCAAGAGGGGAGCTAATATCAAGAACACAGGGGCACCGCCTCAAGCCAACTGGAGGAAAGTTCAAATTAAATCTATTATTTTACTGAAAGGGTAACTCCACTTTCGTGTAAAAAAAGAATAGCAAATAAAAAAAATAAAAATAGCATATACAATTGAGACACAAGTCATATTGTAATTGAATGATATTAAAAATGACCTTTCTATTTCAATCTGCAGCTCTGTAATTTTCTGTAAAATGCAATGCAATATGGCAACCTGCAGGTGTTTTGTACACAGATTGTGTACAGAATGCCACCAGAAACATAATTTTCTGTTTGTGTGATTGACTCATTAGTTTTACCAGAAGTCTGCACTAAAATACAAGTCAGATCTCAGGCATCCCCTGGAATAAAAATGTCATTTTTGGTGAAATACTTCCAATAGGAAATTGTGTCTAAAGGGATGCATACCCTGCAATTTTCCTCATTAGAGTCCTGCAAGTGCAGCAGCTGCTTGATAATTATCCCATCCAGATTCACTTTTCACATGGATACAAATAGTGATTTCTTCAGAATAACAAAAGGTAGGAATCTGCAACAAAGTTTGTTAAAATACCTGCAATGTACATAGATCACCCAGAGGGGAATGTTTTTTTTTCCTCAACAAAAGTGGAGTTACAGTTGGAAGAGTTGGGGATGCTTGTAACAAGCTTCCAGCAGAATAGAATGTCAATCAACAAAAAGCCAATTTAAAAATGCTTGGAATCAACATAAGTTTATATTCAAACAAACATTTTCCTCGCTGCTAAAACCAGTGAGGAAGCAACACATACAAGTGCTCTCCCTGCATATTCTAGTGATCCTGACGCTGCCAAATTCTCATCAAACACAGGATCGCAAATTTGACATCGGCCAAACAGAAAACAATATATATATAGTTTACTGCTGATGGCAGGTCAAGCGGCTACTATGGCAATAATCTTCTCTGGCTGTGAACTATGCAGCATAAAGCCCTGTGATTAGGAAAACAGAGCGTAGCCTATTAACATATGAGATCATGAGCGAGCAGGACTGTCTTCACAGGCTGCAGAGCAAAATTAAAGATTGTGTTTTGTCAGGGAATTCGCACCCTAGTGCGGCTCTCTTCCCTGCATCAAATTCATGCTTTGTGACAGATGTACTTTAAAATACAAGAGCTGGCCATCCTAATGTTCCCAAAATCTATTTTAAAGCCCAGTTCAGTTTGTTCCCTTTTTTGCGATTCGGCACTGCGTCGCTTTAACTGACAATTGCACGGCCGTACAACGTTGCACCCAAACAAAATTGACGTGGGGAGGTGGAAATATGGGGGCAGTTGCTGAAGCTGACCAATACATATAACCACCTAAGATAATTGAATGGACTATCTCGGTACTGATACAATGATAAAAAATATATACACCACATGTGACTAACTACCAACGGGTTCACCCGTAGAGTATCTATTGGAGTGGCGTATATGGTGTTCCTCTACCGGTTTCGCGGTATAAACCCTTTGTTCAGGAGGAGTGGTCCGATTGGACAAAAAACGACTGGCGTCAGGACCTGACAAATTCCCCCCACGGTGGACAAGGGGGATTATGAGTGACCATCTCACGCTGTAAACATAACCATAAAAAGATAATTGCAAGTTCTGGATGTCATAGAGGGCGGATTATAGTTAAATTAGAGGGAGGTGCAGTCAAAGATAGCTTCCGACAGTGCAAGGGCCACTGTAACAATCAAGGCACAATTGACTAATAAGTCTAAAAGCTCATTAGTGGCAAAACAGTCTGAACACACCATCGCCGGTACAACAGCCCTGCATGGAGAGTCACTGCTGCTTGTGAAAATCTGACAATTTTCACACATTTTTGGGACCATTGGCATTTATACAGCGATCAGTGCTATAAAAATGCATTGCTTACTGTAAAAATGTCACTGGCAGTGAAGGGGTTAACACTAGGGTGCGATCAAGAGGTTAATTATGTTCCCTTGAGGAGGTTATTCTAAGTGAAGGGGTAGGAGACTGTGTAGGGGAGATGACAGATCGCTGTTCATACTCTGTCTGTTCTCCCCTCAGAGAACCGGAAACTGTCTTCTCCGTGTGTCAGCCGCGATCGCAGGAGCCAGTGATTGTGACCGCACTCGCATCAGTTCCGGGGGGGCGAGCAGCACGTATGCGCCCCTAGTGGCCACAGGGAGAAGCGACATAACATAACGTCGCTTCGCCCAGCTGTGTCATTCTGTCGCAGTACAGCTGGTCGGCATGTGGTTAATTGATAATTGCGCAGTCATGCAATACTGTATGCAAATTAAATTATTTTATTTTTTTTCACACCAATGCAGCTTTTTTTTGGTGGTATTTGATCACCACTGTAAAAAAAGAAACAAAAAAAAAACGTTATTTTCTACTTTCTGTCAAAAAACATATCCAATAAAATGTACTGACAGCCGATCTCATTTCTTGAGGCCCCTAAAATGGCAGTTCAAATAACCCCCCAAATTACCCCTTTTTGAAAAGTAGACAGTCTGAGGCATTTCGTAAGAGATATGTTTTTTTGAAGTTGTAATTTTTTGTCACAATTCTTTGGAAAATGAGGAAATTAAATACATTTTTTTTAATGTCTTATTTTATGACTGGTGTGGTAGTGATCAGGGACACTGGTGACATCATGTTTAACCATTTGCCGCCTGGCATATAGCAAAATGATTTTGGCAAAGTGGTTGTGTTATCCTGACCGGACGTCATATGACGTCTTTCAGGATAACAAGACTCTGTGAGCCCCAGGGGGTGTGCATTGCGGCGATCGTTGTTGCGGCGTGTCAGTCTGACACACCACAACTCCGATCTAGGTAAAGACTCTCTGACGCAGACTCTTTACCACATGATCAGCCATATCCAATCACAGCTGATCACAGTGTAAACAGGAAAAGCCATTTATCATCTGTCAGATGTGAGTAGAGGAGAGCTGCATCGGCTGCTCTTCTGACAGGGGGGGCTGTGCTGATTGATTATCAGTGCAGCCCCCCCCGAAGATGCCCACACTGGACCACCAGGGACACCACCAGGACCATCAGGGATGCCAATCACTAGTCACCACTAGTTATGCCACCCATGGCCACCAGGGATGCCAATCAGTGCCCACAATGGATGCCAATCAGTGCAAGACAATAATGCCTGCCAATCAGTGATGCCCATCAGTACCATACATTAGTGTACATCAGTGCCCATCTGTACTGCCTATCAGTGCCTATCCGTGCCGCCTATCAGTGCCCATCTATGCCACCTATCAGTGCCACCTATCAGTGCTGCCTGTAAGTGCCCCATCAGTGCCACATATTAGTGCCCATCATCAGTGCCACCTCATTGGTGCAACCTCATTGGTGCCACCTCATGGATGCCCATCAGAGCAGCCGCATCAGTGCCCATAACGAAAACGTAATTATTTACAACGTTTTGTAATAGAAACAAAAATATAATAATTTTAGTTTTTTTAAATTTCTTTAGCAGAAAATAAAAATCCCAGAGGTGATCAAATACCACCAAAAGAAAGCTCTATTTGTGGGAACAAAATTATAAAAATTTAATTTTGGTACAGTGTAGCATGACCGTGCAAATTGTCATTCAAAGTGCGACAGTACTTAAAGCTGAAAATTGGTCTGGGCAGGAAAGTGTATAAGTGCCCTGTATTGAAGTGGTTAAAATAATAAAATTAAATTAAAAAATATTTAGTTTTTTTAATACTTTCATCAGAGTAGTTCAATGTTACTATAGTAACATTGTATTACTCTGGACGAGGGTGATCATGATTTTTTTTTTTTTAACACACTGATTCTGATTGCCAGTACAATTAGGTTTGCAGCATTAACCACTTAAAGACCGCCGTATTGCCATTGTACGTCATCACAATGGCACAGGCAGGCACAAGCACGTAGATGTACGTGCCTGCCTTCCAGCGGGTGGGGGGTCCGATCGGACCCCCTCCCGCTGGATACGGCGGTCTGTTTCCCTCCAGGAGCGATCCGTGATGAGGGGATGGCCGTTGGTTTCTGGCCACCCCCTCTGGATCGCTCCTGGCCAATGACGAACTTCCTCGCACTGTGTATTGTTTACACAGGAAGGAGGAAGTGATGTCATTCTCCTCGGGGCGGTCTTTTTGACCGGACTACGAGGAGAAGACTAAAAGTAAGTGTGCACCAACACTACACTGACATGTAGGTACACACAGGCACACAAACCCCCACAATCCCCCCCCCGATCGCCCCCCCCCCCCCCAGTCACAGTGTCACTGATTGCATTGATCATTTCTTTACTGATCAATGCATTCAGTGTCAGTTGTAACAGTTAAAACTGTCAGGGCAGTTAGTGTTAGGTCCAGGGTAGCCCCCTATCACCCCCCAATAAAGATTTAACCCCCTGATTGCCCCTAGAGTTAACCCTTTCACCCCCTTTTGCCAGTGTCACTAAGCGATCATTTTTCTGATCGCTGCATCAGTGTCGCTACTGTCGCTAGGTAGCTAGTTATTTTTTTAGGTTCACCGCCAGGTTTTTATATCGCTAGGTACCCCCATATACTACCCAATAATGGTTTTAACCCCCTGATTGCCCCTAGTTAACCCTCTCACCCCCTTTTGCCAGTGTCACTAAGCGATCATTTTTCTGATCGCTGCATCAGTGTCGCTACTGTCGCTAGGTAGCTAGTTATTTTTTTAGGTTCACCGCCAGGTTTTTATATCGCTAGGTACCCCGATATACTACCCAATAATGGTTTTAACCCCCTGATTGCCCCTAGTTAACCCTTTCACCCCCTTTTGCCAGTGTCACTAAGCGATCATTTTTCTGATCGCTGCATCAGTGTCGCTACTGTCGCTAGGTAGCTAGTTATTTTTTTAGGTTCACCGCCAGGTTTTTATATCGCTAGGTACCCCCATATACTACCCAATAATGGTTTTAACCCCCTGATTGCCCCTAGTTAACCCTCTCACCCCCTTTTGCCAGTGTCACTAAGCGATCATTTTTCTGATCGCTGCATCAGTGTCGCTACTGTCGCTAGGTAGCTAGTTATTTTTTTAGGTTCACCGCCAGGTTTTTATATCGCTAGGTACCCCGATATACTACCCAATAATGGTTTTAACCCCCTGATTGCCCCTAGTTAACCCTTTCACCCCCTTTTGCCAGTGTCACTAAGCGATCATTTTTCTGATCGCTGCATCAGTGTCGCTACTGTCGCTAGGTAGCTAGTTATTTTTTTAGGTTCACCGCCAGGTTTTTATATCGCTAGGTACCCCGATATACTACCCAATAATGATTTTAACCCCCTGATTGCCCCTAGTTAACCCTTTCACCCCCTTTTGCCAGTGTCACTAAGCGATCATTTTTCTGATCGCTGCATCAGTGTCGCTACTGTCGCTAGGTAGCTAGTTATTTTTTTAGGTTCACCGCCAGGTTTTTATATCGCTAGGTACCCCGATATACTACCCAATAATGGTTTTAACCCCCTGATTGCCCCTAGTTAACCCTTTCACCCCCTTTTGCCAGTGTCACTAAGCGATCATTTTTCTGATCGCTGCATCAGTGTCGCTACTGTCGCTAGGTAGCTAGTTATTTTTTTAGGTTCACCGCCAGGTTTTTATATCGCTAGGTACCCCGATATACTACCCAATAATGGTTTTAACCCCCTGATTGCCCCTAGTTAACCCTTTCACCCCCTTTTGCCAGTGTCACTAAGCGATCATTTTTCTGATCGCTGCATCAGTGTCGCTACTGTCGCTAGGTAGCTAGTTATTTTTTTAGGTTCACCGCCAGGTTTTTATATCGCTAGGTACCCCGATATACTACCCAATAATGGTTTTAACCCCCTGATTGCCCCTAGTTAACCCTTTCACCCCCTTTTGCCAGTGTCACTAAGCGATCATTTTTCTGATCGCTGCATCAGTGTCGCTACTGTCGCTAGGTAGCTAGTTATTTTTTTAGGTTCACCGCCAGGTTTTTATATCGCTAGGTACCCCGATATACTACCCAATAATGGTTTTAACCCCCTGATTGCCCCTAGTTAACCCTTTCACCCCCTTTTGCCAGTGTCCCTAAGCGATCATTTTTCTGATCGCTGCATCAGTGTCGCTACTGTTGCTAGGTAGCTAGTTATTTTTTTAGGTTCACCGCCAGGTTTTTATATCGCTAGGTACCCCGATATACTACCCAATAATGGTGGTAACCCCCTGATTGCCCCTAGTTAACCCTTTCACCCCCTTTTGCCAGTGTCACTAAGCGATCATTTTTCTGATCGTTGCATTGGTGTCGCTAGTTAGCTAGTTAGCTAGTTTTTTTTTTAGGTTCACCGCCAGGTTTTTATAGCGCTAGGTACCCCGATATACTACCCAATAATGGTTTTAACCCCCTGATTGCCCCTAGTTAACCCTTTCACCCCCTTTTTCCAGTGTCACTAAGCAATCGTTTTTCTGATCGCTGCATTAGTGTCACTAGTGTCGTTAGGTAGCTAGTTATTTTTTTAGGTTCACCGCCAGGTTTTTATAGCGTTAGGTACCCCCATATACTACCCAATAATGGTTTTAACCCCCTGATTGGCCCTAGTTAACCCTTTCACCAGCGATCACAGTATAAGTGTCACTGGTGACGCTGGTTAGCCAGTTATTTAGGTTCCCCATCAGGTTTTTATATAGCGCCAGGGACCCCCATATACTACCTAATAAAAATTTGAACCCCCTGATTGCCCCTAGTTAACCCTTTCACCACTGATCACCGTATAAGTGTTATGGGTGACTCTGGTTAGTTTGCTTTTTATAGCATCAGGGCACCCACCATTTATTACCCAATAAAGGTTTAACCCTCTGATCACCCGGCGGGTGATATCAATTAGGTTTTAGGGTCAGGGTCTGCGTCGCCCCAGGCAGCGCTAGGTTAGTGCCAGTACCGCTAACACCCACACGCAAAGCATAAACCTCCCGTAGTGGTATAGAATCTGAACAGATCAATATCTGATCTGATCAGATCTATACTAGCGTCCCCAGCAGTTCAGGGTTCCAAAAAAATGCATTGTTAGCGGGATCAGCCCAGATACCTGCTGGCACCTGTGTTTTGCCCCTCTGCCCAGCCCACCCAAGTGCAGTATCGATCGATCACTGTCACTTACAAAACACTAAACACATAACTGAAGCGATCGCAGAGTCAGGCCTGATCCCTGCGATCGCTAACAGTTTTTTTGGTAGCATTTTATATTTAAATCCGGAAGGCAGTGCTTGGTTTTCGGGGTCCCGTACGTGGCTAGCCTCCCAAAAAGTCCCACACATGTGGTATCCCTGTACTCAGGAGAAGCAGCAGAATGTATTTTGGGGTGTCATTTCACATATGCCCATAGCATGTGTGAGCAATATATCATTTAGTGACAACTTTGTGCAAAAAAAAAAAAGTTTGTAATATTCCCGCAACTTGTGGCAAAATATAAAATATTCCATGGACTCAACATGCCTCTCATTAAATAGCTTGGGGTGTCTACTTTCCAAAATGGGGTCATTTTGGGGGGTTTTGTGCTATTTTGGCATTTTATGGCCTTCGAAACTGTGATAGGTAGTGAGGGGTAAATTCAAAAATTTGCACCCTTAGAAATCCTGAAGGTGGTGATTGGTTTTCGGGGTGCCGTGCGCGACTAGACTCCCAAAAAGTCCCACACATGTGGTATCCCCATACTCAGGAGAAGTAGCGGAATATATTTTGGGGTGCAATTCCACATATAACCATGGCATGTGTGAGCAATATATCATTTAGTGACAACTTTTTGTAAATTTTTATTTTTTTTTGTCATTATTCAATCCCTTAGGACAAAAAAAATAAATATTCAATGGGCTCAACATACCCATCAGCAATTTCCTTGGGGTGTCTACTTTCCAAAATGGGGTCATTTGGGGGGGGGGGGTTGTACTGCCCTGCCATTTTAGCACCTCAAGAAATGAGATAGGCAGTCATAAATTAAAAGCTGTGTAAATTCCAGAAAATGTACTCTAGTTTGTAGACGCTATAACTTTTGCGCAAACCCAAAAATATACGCTTAGGCCGCGTGCACACGGGCGGATTGTCTGCCCAACTAAGTTCGTCAGACAATCCGACAGACAGTCCGTTCAACTTTTGAATGAACGGACTTGCCCACACACGGCACTTTTTGAGCGGACTAATACGGCGGACTAAGTTCGCCATACAATCCGCCCAAACTTTTGAAATGAACGGACTCGCCCACACACGCGGAGGAAAGTCCGCTCATTTCGAGCGCGTCTCCAGGTAGGTGGGGCCCGCGAAGGAGACGTCGCTGGCACCGCCGCCTGGAATGGACTTAAAGGGGAACCCCAACGCCGAAAAAAATCGGCGTGGGGGTGCCCCCCAAGTCCACAACAGACCCTTGTCCGAGCACGCTACCCGGCCGGCCAGGAAAATACTTTATTGCACAGCTCCGGGGGTCTTCCGTCTTCGGGGGTCTTCTCGTCAGACTCCTCCGCTATCTTCTTGTAGCTCTTTTGCTAGCGGAGGAGTCCGGCTTTCTTCCTCCCCGCCGCCGACCTCTTCTCCCGTTTTCGTGGGTCTTGTCCCCCTCTTCGGTTCTTCTGCCGGGCCACCGCGCCTTCTTATAGCTCTTTTACAGGCAGTGGCCCGGTCTTCTGTCGCCGCTGTCGTCGCCGCCGCCTTCCGTTCTTCATCTTCTTCTTCTTCTTCTCCAGGAGATGTTGCCTCGACGATCTCTCCGGCCGGAATGCCATGGCCGCGCTGCGCGGCCACTTATATAGTGACAATGGGGCGGTGTCACATGGTATATGTCACATGGGTTGGTCACATGGGTTGATGTCACATGGGGACTATGACATCGTAAGGGGGCGGGGTCACCATGTGACACCAACCCATGTGACATATACCATGTGACACCGCCCCATTGTCACTATATAAGTGGCCGCGCAGCGCGGCCCTGGCATTCCGGCCGGAGAGATCGTCGAGGCAACATCTCCTGGAGAAGAAGAAGAACGGAAGGCGGCAGCGGCGGCGGCGGCGGCGGCGACGACAGCGGCGACAGAAGACCGGGCCACCGCCTGTAAAAGAGCTATAAGAAGGCACGGTGGCCCGGCAGAAGAACCGAAGAGGGGGACAAGACCCCCAAAGTCGGGAGAAGAGGCCGGTGGCAGGGAGGAAGAAAGCCGGACTCCTCCGCTAGCAAAAGAGCTACAAGAAGATAGTGGAGGAGTCCGGCGAGAAGACCCCCGAAGACGGAAGACCCCCGGAGCTGTTCAATAAAGTATTTTATCTCGTGTGTTGTGTTTTTTTTTTGGTACTTTTATTTTACAGGTGAATGGGTAGGGGTACATTGTACCCCATACTCATTCACATAGGGTGGGGGGCCGGTATCCGGGGGCCCCCTTATTAAAGGGGGCTCCCGGATTCCGATAAGCCCCCCGCCCGCAGACCCCGACAACCAACGGCCAGGGTTGTCGGGAAGAGGCCCTTGTCCTCATCAATATGGGGACAAGGTGCTTTGGGGTGGGGGGGCCGCGCGGCCCCCCTTCCCCAAGGCACCCCCCATGTTGAGGGCACGCGGCCTGGTACGGCTCAGGAGGGGGGGGGGCGCTCGCTCGTCCCCCTTTCCTGCTCGGACAAGGGTCTGTTGTGGACTTGGGGGGCACCCCCACGCCGATTTTTTTCGGCGTTGGGGTTCCCCTTTAAGTCCATACCAGGTGGCGGGGCCCGCGATGTCTCCGTTGGGCGTGCTCCGCCTACCTGGATACCCGCTCGAAATGAGCAGACTTTTCTCTGGGCGGGAAAAGTCCGCTCATTTCGAAAGTACAGCGGACTGGCACACACACGGGCGGACTGTCTGCTCAAACCAAGTTTGGACGGACAATCTTACGGAAATTCCGTAAGACTTTGTTCGTCAAACTGTCCGCTGAAAAAGTCCGCTGAAGCCCACACACGAGCGGACTGTCCGCTCAAATGTGTTTCGGCGGACTAAGTTGGGCAGACAGTCCGCCCGTGTGTACGCGGCCTTATTGACATTTTTTTTACTAAAGACGTGGCTGAATAAATTTTGCCCTCAATGTATGACTAAAATTTAGTTTATTCGATTTTTCTTAAAACAAAAAGAAGAAAATATCTTTTTTTTTCAAAGTTTTCGCTCTTTTTCCATTTATATCTCAAAAAATAAAAATCGCAGAGGCAATCAAATACCATCAAAAGAAAGCTCTACTTGTGGGAAGAAAAGGACGCAAATTTCGTTTGGGTGCAATATTGCATGACCGCGCAATTACCAGTTAAAGCAGCGCAGTGCGAAATTGGAAAAAGACCTCTGGTCCTTAAGGTGTTTATTGGTCCGGGGCTGTAGTGGTTAAGCAAATGAGTAAAGTGGTTTTGTGTGCTTTTCTTGAGAGAGGCGTAATATGGAAAATTAATGCCAGAGGGTCATTCTAGATGAAAAGTCCAGTTAATTTGTGAGTGATCTAAGTGACTGTGGTGGTGAGTGTTTGGTACCATAATGGTAAAAATGTATAATTGGTCTCTTGATATCTGTTAGCTATAAATGATTTATGAGACAAATATGGCTCAGTCAACTTGAGCCATTGTTCTCAGTTTAACTCCTGTTTCCATTTTTTAATATAAGGCAGGGACGGATCTGATTCTTTATTAAGAAAAACTGCATAAGATTCTTATAGGATACAGTGCTTTGAAAAAGTATTAATACACCTTGAAATTTTTCACATTTTGTTATGTTACAGCCAAAAACGTAAATGTATTTTATTTGTATTTTATATGATAGACCAACACAGTGGCATGTAATTGGGAAGTGGGAGTAAAATGATAAATGGTTTTCAGAATTTTTTACAAATAAATATCTGAAAAGTGTGGTGTGCATTTGTATTCAGCCCCCTTTACTCTGATACCCCTAATGCCGCGTACACACGATCGGAATTCCGGCCAGAAAAAGACCGATGAGAGCTTTTCATCGGAAAATGCGACCATGTGTATGCTCCATCGGAATTTAGCTGTCCGAATTTCCGCCAGCCAAAAATTGATAGCATGTTCTCAATTTTCCCGACGGAAAAACTTTCTATCGGTAATTCCGATCGTGTGTATGCAATTCCGACACACCAAAAATCACGCATGCTCAGATTCAACTACGAGACAAAAGCTATTGGCTACTGGCTATTGAACTTCCTTTTTCTAGTCACGTTGTAGGTGTTGTACATCACCGCGTTATAAACGATCGGAATTTGATGTGACCGTGTGTAGGCAAAACAGCTTGAGCCGAATTCCATCGGAATTCCGTCAGGAGAAAACCATCAGAGCTTTTTTCCGATGAGAATTCCGATTGTGTATACGCGGCATAACTAAAATCTAGTGGAACCAATTGCCTTCAGAAGTCACCTAATTAGTAAATAGAGTCCACCTGTTTGTAATTTAAATCATATAAATAAAGCTGTTCTGTGAAGCCCTCGGATGTTTGTTAGAGAACCTTAGTGAACAAACAGCATCATCAAGGCCAAGGAACACACCGGACAGGTCAGGGATAAAGTTGTGGAGATGTTTAAAGTAGGGTTAGGTTCTAAAATAATATCCCAAGCTGTGAACATCTCACAGAGCACTGTTCAATCCATCATCTGAAAATGGAAAGAGTATGGCACAACTGCAAACCTACCAAGTCATGGCCATCGACCTAAATTGACGGGCTGGGCAAGTAGAGCAATAATCAGAGAAGCAGCCAAGAGGCCCTTAATAACTCTGGAGGAGCTGCAGAGATCCACAGCTCAGGTGGCAGAATCTTTCCACAGGACAACTATTAGTCGTGCATTCCACAAATCTGGCCTTTATGGAAGGGTGGCAAGAAGAAAGCCATTGTTGAAAGAAAGCCAAAGGAAGTCCTATTTGCATTTTGTGAGAAGCCATGTGGGGGACACAGCAAACGTGTGGAAGAAGGTCCTCTGGTCTAACAAGACCAACATTTTACTTTTTGACCTAAAAGCAAAACGCTATGTGTGGCGGAATACTAACACTGCACATCACCCTGAATACACCATCCCCACCATGAAACATAGTGGTGGCAGCATCATGTTGTGGGGATGCTTTTGTTCAGCAGGGACAAGGAAGCTGATCAGGGTTGATAGGAAGATGGATGGAACCAAATACAGGGCAATCTTAGAAGAAAACCTGTGCATCAGGACATTGACCTTAAACATACAGCCAGAGATACAATGGAATGGTTTGGATAAAAGCATATTCTTGTGTTAGAATGGCCCAGTAAAAGTCCAGACCTAAATCCGAATGAGAATCTGTGGCAAGACTTGAAAATTTCTGTTCACAGACGCTCACCATGCAATATGACAGAGCTTGAGCTATTTTGCAAAGAAGAATGGACAAAAATTTTACTCTCTAGATGTGCAAAGCTGGTAGATACATACCCAAAAAGACTTGCAGCTGTGATCGCAAGGAAAGGTGGTTCTACAAAGTATTGACTCAGGGGGGCTGAATACAAATGCACACCATGCTTTTCCGATATTTATTTGGAAAAAAATTGTAAAAAATGTTGAAAACCATTTATAATTTTTATTCCACTTCACAATTATGTTCCACTTTGTGTTGGTCTATCACATAAAATCCCAATAAAATAAATTTACGTTTTTGGTTGTAACATACACAAAATGTGAAAAAATTTCAAGGGGTATGAATACTTTTTCAAGGCACCGTATCTGTGAACATGCTATTGTTATTACTTAGGACTTCAAATTTTGTTGAATGGCACATGAAAGAGAAAAGGGATGAAAGGAAGGATAAAAAGCATGAGAGTTGCAACTTCTGCTACAACCCAAATGCATTGGTCAGGGGTGTAGGCAGGATCCATCTGTCAGAGGGGATTACATGGCTGGCTCTAAATTTGTGTTCTGTTATCCACTAGTGGACAGTAGTATCAGTTATGGGCAAGATGAAATGTGGGGTGTCGAATGATGGGGGAGCTCTAGTTCTGACTTAGGGCATGTCAAACCTCTGCAGCAAGACCACTGCTTTCATGCAGCTAGCAAGGATCCTTCTCTACAACATGTTGGTAGAGAGACAGACTTTTCTTCTTAATCTGTGGCTGCTTCCTAAAGAAAACCAACTGAAAGACTTTACACACATTTGATGCAATGGAATGTTGTTAGGTGATTTAAACTGAGATTTCAGTTGGGCTTTAAACTGTGGAGAACAATATTTTTTGTATCTGGTAATCCACCATGGCTTAGACAGCAACAACTTGTACTTTGAAAGTAAGCAATAGGTGACTCCTCCTACCTTTATACTAGTTTGCTGATATTAGACCATGACTAGAACATACCCAAATCCATGGCTCCATTGCTTAAGACTTTCATGACACGCACACAACCCAGATGCCGGCTACCACAGCCCATCTCCACTCTTTATTAAAGATACAGTATGAGATATATCCATGTTTCAGGACTTTCCCTATCCTTGTAAGCAAGCTAACAGTGGTGAGACAAGTCAAATAAGGTTGGTTTTCGGGTAGAGACATGATTGCATACAGTCTTTTCTGACAATCAAATACATAAAGATAATAGTGAAGATGTTGTGCACTGCAAATACAATAGACATTATTTTTTATATGAAGATGCACTGGAGCACTTTATGTGTGGACTATTGTGACTTTATATACAATTCAATATATATAGTATGTGTTTATGCATTTTTGATGTTTCAGTGTATTAATGTCTATTGCATTTGTATAGCACAGTCATTTTTGATAAGTCATTTATGGTAGTCACATAGTTACATGGTTAGTCAGGTTGAAAAAAGACACAAGTCCATCCAGGTCAACCTTAAAAACAATAAATAAATAAAATAAAAAATATTGTACAATACAATATACCCAATTTTATACCCAGAGGTTGATCCAGAGGAAGGCAAAAAAAAACAACAGAGCATGCTCCAATTTGCTACAGCTGGGGAAAAAAATTCCTTCCTGATCCCCCAAGAGGCAATCGGAGTTTCCCTCAATCAACTTTACCTATAAATGTTAGTACCAATTTATATTATGTACATTCAGGAAAGTATCCATGCCTTTCTTAAAGCAATATGCTGAGCTGGCCAGAACCACCTCTAGCGGGAGTCTATTCCACATTTTCACAGCTCTTACTGTGAAAAAATCTTTCCGTATTTGAGGATTTTTTTTTTTTAACTATTGATTTCCACCATTGGACGGCGCTATCACACTTTATATTTAACCAAATACATAAAGAGAAGTCCAAAAAATAAGGCTGCGCTAAAACTTATACATTACAGTATTAACAATGTGACGTGTTAAATTCTAGTGTTAAACAATGTATACTATCAAGAAAAATTGTGTATAAAAACATCAAACTTGAAGCACATAAAAAGTCCAAAGAGAGGGAAGAACTAAGGTATGGAATAAGTCCCTTGAAGTGACTCTTTACAAACACCCTTTGTGCGGTAACGTCAGCACGCCGCTCACCCTACGTCGTTTCGTCAAAAGTGACTTCTTCCTACGAAACGACGTAGGGTGAGCGGCGTGCTGACGTTACCGCCATTCCCCGTTGACCAGGAAGGACGGGCAGTGTTAATAAGAGAGAGCCGGCCGGCTCGTGATTGTACTTACGCTTGTACTCAACTGGAATTTGTGAGTTTGTTTTACTTTTATTTCGTTCGTAATAAATTTTTATGCGGAATTACACTATGGGAGCCTTTCTTTCTTGTCTTATCTAAAAATTCGGTGGAATGTGAGACGTTGTAAGAAAGAGATATAAGAGGTGGAGACGCCAGCAGAACCCATCGGGGAGACCAGGAACGATCGTTTTTTCTTCATGCCTGTACGATCTCCCTAAAAAGAGATCTTGGCAGCTGGTAAGCCTCATTGAAATAGGTGGTGGATAGAACTTCCTCTTTGGGCGCACCTGCTATACATCTGAAGGGTGTTTGTAAAGAGTCACTTCAAGGGACTTATTCCATACCTTCGTTCTTCCCTCTCTTTGGACTTTTTATGTGCTTCAAGTTTGATGTTTTTATACACAATTTTTCTTGATAGTATACATTGTTTAACACTACAATTTAACACGTCACATTGTTAATACTGTAATGTATAAGTTTTAGCGCAGCCTTATTTTTTGGGTTTGTGTCTAGTGTGGGTATCTCACATTGGGTTGCAGCAGGAATTTATACTGTTATTATTTACATTATCACTTTTGATTTTGTTTTCACCGGCTCAGGCCTTGGTTTGATTAATTGAGTTATCGTTTGGACAGCGCTGTTTTCCAAAAAGTTTTTTTTACATAAAGAGAAGTGTCTGTTGAGTGCAAAAACATAAATATGTGTTCTCTATCAAGCAAACTTGAGAATAATCATTTTTTACATCTCTACAAGTGTATATAAGCACTGCATTGTTTGAAAGCAACCAACAGCACATGTCCTATGCGTTCTTGTGACAAGAGAGTAGTGTGCCCTGTAGTTGCATGGAATTGTAATAGATGTGAAAGGGAGTGTGGAATTCCCTGGAACATTTTCATTCATTATTATGTTTCTTACTAATAGGAAGTATTGCGTTTACATATAGTAAATACTCTGATATAGTAAACTTTAAAAGTGGAACAATGATCCATTTACATGTTCATCTCGTGGGGGATATGGTTTCACGTTTTCACAAAAAAGAGACAAAATTTAGCTACAAAACATAAAAATTGGTCTTTAAGAATCTACGAGGGATCGGAAATGCCACTAAGCAAAACACAATTTTTAATTTATTACAATACCACCCCACCATAATTTGGTTTGCAAGGAACACGTTATGCCCAGTACATTGAGGTATTTATAAAGGTCAAATTGTACGCAGGGTGTAAATTCTTTTTATGCTTCATATTCACCTGGTGTTAATATACTTTTAAAACAGGCTGGTACAGTTCACATGTATGCAGAACAGGCTGGATTCTAAAGGTAGATACGTTTTGGTATATGGTTCACTGTTTTGCACTAACTGTATGATTGGTAATATTTATATTCCTCCTCCACAATCTAGCGAAGCAATGAACTTATTTTACAAATTTATTTCAGATAAGCAATATGAGTTTTTTTTTTATTGTAGTAGGGGATTTTAAAATGTCATAATGCCTGAAATGCATAGACAGCCCCCTCCTGGGGTGCAGCCTCCTAGCTCTCTTCCTTTCTTTTGGTGAGTTACTGCAAGAGCTTGGGTTAATAGATATATTGTGTATGATACATTCTAGATGTATTCTTGTTTCTTAAAAATGCTTATGATTTTGTCTAAGCCCTTGTACACACGGTCGGAGATTGCGACAGAATGTGTCCTATCGGACCATTTTGTCAGATATTCCGACTGTGTGTGGTCTGCATCGGACTGTTTCCGTCGGAATATCCGACGGACCAATTTTTCCAACTTGCCGGTAAAATGCTGCTATCGGACATACTCCGATCATGTGTAGCCTACTCCACATGCTCAGATCAAATTCATAGACCAAAGCTATTGGCTACTAGCCTGAATGTAGTCCCGTCGTAACGAAATAACGTCATCACGTTATGTACAATCGGATTTTCCGATAACTTAGTCCGACCGTGTGTATGCAACATCACTTCCGGACCTCTTCCGGAATTAATCTGTCGGAATTACTCTGACGGATTTGGTTGTCGGAATCTCCGACTGTGTGTACAAGGGCTAAGATCGACTTAGTGGTTGGTTCTTCTAATATTATACCATTATTTTATAAAAAATACATTTATAGTTAGCAGAATTTCTAAACATTTTATGTTAGTAATACAATTTAAAACCAATAAAAGAGATACTTATCATCTTTGGAGATTAAATCCTTGTTGGTTAGGATTGATTCCTCTTCTATTCATTTAGATCTATAAAACAAATCTCAGTTGTTGAAGCAAAGATGAAGGAATGGGAGATAATGGCAGAAGTTTATAGAGTGGATGTGGAATATATGGATGATCCCTCTATTGTTTCTGTAACGAATGTGGAAGCTTCACAAGATCTAGTACCAATAAAACCAATTAAAACCAATTGTGTTGAAGAAGGTAGAACATGGGAATTTTTTTTAAGCAGCATTAGTTTGAAGAGGGAGTTAAATTAGGGAATGTATTAGCAACTAGACCTCCACAGCTATCTTCATACATAGGAGCAATAGAAAATGAAATACGTTCACAAGTCTCTTCTACTTCTGATACAGTAGATACTGATATTGATTCCATAGTAATTTATATACATCTGAAAGGGCATAGTTAGATGAACAACTATGTAACTATGTAGAACAGATAACACTACCCGTACTGGAGCTGCGAGACATAGATTACTGAGATTCTCTTTTTACTTTGGAGAGGCTGAAAAGAGGTTTCCTAATAATAAGGCTCTGGGGGTAAAATCCCACAGTGTACTGTAGGTATGAAAGACTAAATGTTAAATTACAGTATCTCACAAAAGTGAGTACACCCTTCCCATTTTTGTAAATATTTTATTATATTTTTCATGTGTCAACACTGAAGAAATTACACTTTGCTACAATGTAGTGTGTGTACAGCTTGTATAACAGTGTCAGTTTGCTGTCCCCTCAAAATAACTCAACACACAGTCATTAATGTCTAAACCGCTGTCAACAAAAGTGAGTACACCCCTAAGTGAAAATGTCCAAATTGGGCCCAAAGTGTCAATATTTTGTGTGGCCACTATTATTTTCCAGCACCGACTTAACCTTCTTGGGCATGGAGTTCACCAGAGCTTCACAGGTTGCCACTGGAGTCCTCTTCCGCTCCTCCATGACAACATCATGGAGTTGGTGGATGTTAGAGACTTAAGGGTGTACTCACTTTTGTTTCCAGCGGTTTAGACCTTAATGGCCTTAATAGTTATTGCAAATAATATAGGGATATGGGGCACTCTTGAGGAGTGCCACATTGTAATTCAAATTTTGGAGACAAATAATTATTTATTCTAATTGGTACACAAGGATCTCCATATAAAATTAGAGCCCATTTGATAAAAATGGGACTGAAATCATTTTTTTCTATAATTGCCCACAAATAAAGCCAATTATTTCTATCAAATTCTTTAGTTACTTCTACAAATAATATCACTCTAACTCCTGTATTACCTGGAGGTTTTTGTACATTTCATACAGTACGTTGAATATTAAGGGCAGTATATTTATTAGGCATAAAGCCTATTAGGTTAACATTAAAAATGTAGGTATCAATGCAATGAAATGATTTGCTAACATTTTAGATATACAGTATCTCACAAAAGTGAGTACACCCCTCACAATGTGTTGAGTTATTTTGAGGTAACAGCAAATTTACACTGTTATACAAGCTGTACACTCACTACTTTGTAGCAAAGTGTCATTTCTTCAGTGTTGTCACATGAAAAGTTATAATAAAAATATTTACAAAAGTGTGAGGGGTGTACTCACTTTTGTGAGATCACAATCATAAAGGTTTTCATAAGTATTTACAATTACATCATGCAATAGGCTCCAATAAGAAGATAACACCTATGAGATATTAAAAGATCTCAGTAACAGAAGATATACCACTGTATGATCATACAAAGTGTATTATGTCTGCTGTATACAACATAATAATCCATACATACAGCAGGTAAAATAAGTATTGAACGTGTCACCATTTGTCTAGGTAAATATATTTCTAAATGTGCTATTGACATAACATTTTTACCACATGTTGGTAACAACCCATGCAATCCATACATACATACAAAGACACCAAAACACATAAGTTCAGAAATTAAGTTATGCGTAATAAAATGGAATGACACAGGGAAAAGGTATTGAACACCCTAACTGAATTGTATTTAATACTTTGTACAAAAACCATGCTTTTTCTTCAGCAATGTAGTCTTGCATGGTGAATGTGCATACAGGCCATGGCGGTTGAGTGCATTACTTATTGTTTTCTTTGAAACAATTGTACCTGCTAATTCCAGGTCTTTCTGAAGCTCTCCACAAATGGTCCTTGGCTCTTGGACAACTCTTCTAATAATTATTTTTACTCCTCTATCAGAAATCGTGCAAGGAGCACCTGGTCATGGTCAGTTTATGGTGAAGTGATGTTCTTTACACTTCCGGATTATGGCCACAACAGTGCTCACTAGAACATTCAGAAGTTTAGAAATCCTTCTGTAACCAATGTCATCAGTATGTTTTGCAACAATAAGTATGTGAATGTCTTGAGAAAGCTCTTTGGCTTTACCCATCATGAGAGGTTTCTTGTGTAACACCTTGGTAATGAGACACCTTTTTATAGGCCATCAGTTGAGACTGAACCAGCTGATATTAATTTGCACTTACAAGGGGCAAGATTGCATTCTAATTAGATAGATTTCAGCTGCTGTCTTGGCTTTCTGTGCCCTTTTGCACCTCCCTTTCTTCATGCGTTCAATACTTTTTTCTTGTGTCATTTCATATTATTATGCATAACTTAAATTCTGAACGTATTTGTTTTGGTTTCTTTGTATGTATGGATTGGATGGGTTAATGACATGCAATGAAAATTTCACGTCAATAGCACCTTTTAGAAATATATTTACCTAGAAAAATGGTGATGTGTTCAATACTTATTTCACCATCTGTATGCAAGTGCGTGTGCCTAAACATGCGTATAGAATAAAGGTGCACATATAGAGTATAGATACACTGATAAATAATCCCCCATGAAAATATACTGGAATAATAAAGAGATTATATAGTACCTTGATATAAGTGAGAGTCTTTGCATTGCAAAAACAGTTTAAACGCTGTGTAAATTTCATAAAACCACACCACTGTGTACATGCGTTGTTCGTTAAGCACCTTTTATAAGAAGCCCATAAAAACATCATTAAAAAGGGGATTTTGCTCATGGAAAAATTGGATTTAATATGTTGTTATGGAAACAACCATTTACAGTGATTCCTTTAATTTTAAAAAAGCATGTACAGTGTCACGTTAACATTCATTTATACTGCTTCATTTTCGCCAGAATTCCTATTATATGCTTATTTAAGGGAAAGTATCAAAATGGTTTTGTTCATGAGACTGCATGGTGGCTCATTTGTTGCTTAGTTCAACCTTTTGTAATACAATGTATATTAGGCTTTACACGTGAACATTTGTCTTTGGATTCCTTTAAAAGTAAGGAAATAATGCAGTCCCCTACAGCCTGAAAACATTTTGCGCACACTGGTAATCTAGTGTAACACAGGCTTCAGCTTGTATAAGAGCAATGGGAACAGCAAGCTTAGACAAAGAATTTGCAGAGCTTTCAGCAAGATTTGTTGAAGCTTTTAAGTACCATTCCACCCCAGTTTGTAAATGTTGAACGCAGATCCTAATGGGAGTGCTGATTGCTACTTTAATTAAGCTGCTAGCAGGCTTCAAGATTTATTGATGCTGATTGAAAGCCTGCTAGCAGCTTCCTTAAAGTGGCAATCAACACTCATATTAGGTTCTGTGATCAACAATTACAAATTGGAGTTGAATGGTGCTGTAAAAGCTTCAAAAAATCTTGCTGAAAGCATTGAAAATGCTCTATCAACATTTACTGTTCACACTGCTCTTATACAAGCTGAATCCTGTGTGAAACAGGCCTCAGGTAGGTTTTCCAGACTTTACTCCTTGTAATTAGGACATTTTGCTTTACATTCGTAAAATTCTGTATCAAAGGAAACAATCACTAGCAAGATAGGCCCAGGACATGGAAAAAGCTAGAATGAACTGAGCAGGACCTATACAACAAGGTTAAAGCAAATTTTAGGATACAGTATTGATGCAGGGATCAGGAGGAACCACTTGGTGCAGTGGGGGGGGGGGGGGGGGGCTGGGAGATCAACACTCTAGAAGGGCTTGGGTCTGAAGCAGGCTTTAATGGAGCAAGATTACTTCTTTGTAGGTAACAGGTTTTATAAACACTTTTAGTAAGGTGACAGGGTCATCTTAAATGGTGTGCTAGACATGCTTGGGATTAAAGCCATACTAAAGACACACTGTAATTAATATCAATGTAATTATTTTAGTAGAAAAAACACCTACGTATCTGTTTCCTATCGATATACTGCTGTCACATGACCTGGCTCTTTCCCAGCCTGTCTGTAGGGAAACATAAGCATGTAAGCATGAGGACCTTCTAGTCCTCTGCTGCTTGTCACAAGTTGAAAAAAATCAGCCTTTGGAACGCAGAGTAAAAATGAATAAATAATATAAATAAACTGTTTTAAATTGTCATACAAATATATATTTGAAATTCAAATCTGTAATATTTGTTGGAAATAATATGGTGTTGGCAGATTTCTGCCAGTCCCAGTCTGTGTCACACCCCTCCAGCCAATGTCTTAGAATTAGAGGAAGGTGGAGCCTCCATTAATATACATGTAATATCCTGCCCCCATTGTCTTTAGCTGGTTAGTGGGCATGGAGGTGGAGGGAGGGATTAGGCTGTCATTTACCACTGTGTATACACTCACATGTGTGACTCTATAGCCACATGGGCTGCTCAGGATGTAAATGCTAAGCATAGGGACTCACTAAAAACCGAGCATGTGCAGAGCTGCCAACACTGCTCTGAAAAATCCCTAGCTGAATTGGGGACATGAACAGAAGATGGTGATAGGGACCAGCAGGATCAACTAGGTTTTTGCAGAATACAGAAAATGAATCCCATAGTGACTGAGTGAGTATGAACAGCATGCAATACACCATTTATTGATAGTTTAATCATGTGGGTTGAGTGACACTTTAACTGATTAACTGATAGTTCACCTACTGAATTAGATAACAGAGGTTTGCTAGGAGTGGCTTTCGGAGGTGGTTCGACCAGGCTTCTGAAGAATTCACCTACTGCTTACCCAAAACATTAAACAGCTACAGGCGTTATAGGGTCATTGAAGGCAGTACTTTTGCTCAAGATGCAAAGTGTGCAAGTACCCATCATAGGTGAGGTGTTCCTTCTTCACTGCAGATGTTATGGGCTAAATCTGCAGTCTATTGTGTAATTGTCCCTGAGCTAGTGTGGTATGGCTTGGGACCTATCATACATTTTCCCCAGATACTGGGACTTTCTTATTTATGTTGTTGAATAGTTATTTACTTGAAAAGTTGTAACAAAAAGACTTTTATGACTCCACTCACTGTACTTTTGATTACTTCAATGTGGTTCTTGGGGGAAAGGAATGTTTAAAAATGGATGATTGGCCAAGCAGTTGGATAACTGACTCCATCTGTTAAAGCCTAGTCAAATCTAGGGAATATGGCAACATACACATTATAGTGAGCATTGCCATTGTTACCTCGTAGCAAACAGCCTGGTTTATTGAGGGTAAATTACCAAGATCAGGCATTAATTACTATGGTATGTTGCTAATGTGGTATTACATGAGCACATGGATGCATGCACACGTGAATGAAATTCCTCAATCTATGTATCAAATTGTACTCAGATGGGTCAACATTTTCCCTAAAATAAAATAAAAAAGCATGACCAACCTGTTAAGCAATGGATTGTCAATGCACCCATGCAGGTCAGAAAGACCCATACATTGTGCTGCTGGAGCAAAAAGACAACATATTTATGGGTATTTATCATTGATCCCCAACTTCAAACAGCAGTGTATGAAATATTGCATGCATTGGAGTAACTACATAGGCTCACTGTGATCTTGGCTGTGATGCCCACTAAGACGTTTCCAGCAACTGGACAGGCTTCCAATTATGCCACACCCATTATATTGCAAAATGTTCCTTTGCAACAGAAATTCGACTGAGAATGGGAGGGTGTGCAGTTTTAAATAGCCAGGTTCTACAGCATTGCACAGCCCAACTTAGTTTTAGACACTGGGAATTGGAGGGCCCTGTAGGCAGTGTACTGGAGGAGGAAAACACAGGGAGAACTGCATATGAGATGAGATATGAAGCTGCAGTAATAACAAACCCTCACCCCATCCTGGTGTTTTTCATTGTGGCATGAATGTGGCTGTACTACAACTATAGGGTTGACTTACTAAAGGAAAATAGATTGTTCACTTTGCATGGGAAATTGCACCTTACAAGGAAATGTTTTCCAGAGCTGAGCGAATGAAGTCTGACCTCCGACATACAATCACGTGCAAGCCAATGCTGTTTTTTTTTAACTTGTACTCTATGATCTTTTCAAAGTGAAATTTCACTGCATTAACTAAGCATTAGGGAAAATTCCATTTAAATGTGCAACTTTTCTTGCAAAATCTGCAGCCTATTTGCCTTTAGTAAATGAACCCCTGTGTATTTATCTCTGTAGTTGATCCACTTTTATTTATTTAGGTTTGAAACAAAAACTATACATGCCCAACAGACTGTTTTTGCAAATGTTCGGAACTGACAGGCACTTTGCACATTTCAATAGGCAAATTCACATGTCATGGGGTCAGTGGTCAGGTGACGCTTTGTAATAGAACGTATTTTGTTGAGAGTTGATGTGTTACCATGGCAGCAGAATGCTGCTGGAATACTTTATTATATGGCCCATCATTGACAAAATCAGACAATTTGATATCAATTGGTTTACCAGTTAGCTGATAAATGCAAAACAAATGTGACTAAAAATAACACTAGATATAAAAATACATTTACGAGACATTGCCAGAGCTTTGAAAGAACACCACAAATAAGAAAGGATTTGTACTAAATGAGTGGCAACAATGTGCAACCAAAGGGGCTAATTAAAGAAAACCATGAATTCTAATATTGCCTCTAACCCCCTGTTTATTACCTAAACCAGAGTGACATAGAAAATTGTATCCCATTGTGATCAATGAGTAACACAGAGCTAACTTGAAAACATGAACAACTGAAATACTTAAAGCGATATTAAATACATATTTTTTTAATTAAAATAAAAAACGGGTATACTTATCTGTTATGTGCAATGTATTGCACAGAGCAGCTCCTTCCACTTCTAGGGTGCCCAGTTGGTGCTTTGGGCTCCTTCTCTTCCCTGAGTGCCCCCCATAGCAAGCCCTGTGCTGAGATGGCACTCATGCAGGCGTGCTCCCAAGCCAGGCTCTGTGTGTCCATAGACATACACAGCGCAGCTTGGCCATTATGGTCACATGAGCCAATGGCTCCCACTGCTGTTGGAGACTCCTGTAAATGCAGGAAGAAGAGCAACATTTCTGCACACAGGGCAGTGCTGGACCGAGGGAGGACTCAGGTAAGTGTTTGGGGATGGTTGAGTTGGTGGGAGGGGGACTGGTATTGGAAGGTTTTTTTTTACCTTAATGTGGAGAATACATTAAAGTGTCACTAAACATACAGCATAAAAAACTATCAATAAATGGTGTATTACATGCTGTTCATACTCACTCAGTCACTTTAAGATTAGTTTTCTGTATTTTCAAAAAAACCCTGGTAGATCCTGCTGTTCTCCAACTTCTGTTCATGTCCCCAGTTCAACTAGGAAGTTTGCAGCTGTGGTGGCAACTCTGCACATGCTCAGTTTTCATTGAGTTTTTATGCTGAGCATTTCCTCCCTATCACATCTGATCAGTCCATGTGACCATAGAGTCACACATGTGGGTGTATACACAGTGTGGTAAATGACAGCCCGCACCCTCCCTTCTTCTCCATGCCCGCTAACCAGCTAAACACAATGGGGGTGGGATATTACATGTAGATTAATGCAGACTTCACCTCCCTCTTATTTAAGACATAGGCTGAAGGGGCGTGAAACAGCCTGTGACTGTCAGAAATCCGCCCACACCATGTTATTTTCACAAAATATTAAAGATTTGATTTCAAATTTGTATGACAAAATAAAACAGCGTATTGATATTATTAGTTTATTTTTACTCTGTATCCCAAATACTGTGTTTTTTTTACATTTTGAACATGTGACCAGCAGCAGAGGGCTAGAAGCTCCTCCTGCTTATGTTTGCCTGCAGACAGATTGGGAAATATCTGGGTCATGTGACAGCTGTATATTGATTAGAGGAAAGCTACTTTGATGTTTATTATTAAAATAATTACAATGCCATCATCCATATACAGAAAGAGAAGGGACAATGCAAATTTACCAGTGTGTGTTTAATATCACTTTAAGGTGTAAAGTATTTGCCTTTAGAAATCTACCCTGTTGCTTAGGGAAATAAGTGGACATTGAGCCTAATGCCCCGTACACACGAGAGGACTTATGTCCGACAGACTTCCAAAGGAGTTCCGCCGGAGTTCCGACGGAGTTCTGACAGACTTTTCGGCCGAACGGACTTGGCCACACACGATCACACTAAACTCCGACGGATTCGAACGTGATGACGTACGACCCGACTCGAATAAGGAAGTTCATAGCCAGTAGCCAATAGCTGCCCTAGCGTCGGTTTTAGTCCGTCGGAGTAGCATACACACGAGCGGAGTTTTCGAAGGGGACCGGGTCCGGCGGAGTTCCTTCGGGAAAATTTGAAGCATGCTTCATTTCTAAAGTCCGTCAGACTTTGGCGAATCAAAAGTCCGTTGCAGCCCACACACGATCGGATAGTCTGACGGACTCGGTCCTTCGGACTTTGGATGTTGAAAAGTCCGCTCGTGTGTACGGGGCATTACAGTGATTTCTCTGTGCAAAAAAATACCTTGATCCTACCAGAAAACCAATACTGCCATGTATCTCCTGTCCACTTTGCTGTGTAATCTCAAGCAGTGTTATCATCCCTGCCCAGTTCATCTCTGTGGACTACACATGACCTCCCTCTATGTCATAGAAAAGAAGTTTTAAAGAAGTGTTCTGTTGACTTTGCTAGGGTGAAAACCCTGCTCTTTCATATATGTAGTACAAGGAGTGAGCAATGCTACTATAGAACAGGACATGTGTTTCATGGCAGGTTCAACAGGGGAAAAAATAAACGAATGTAGCTGGCACATTTACAAACCTGGTAAGCTGTAATATATTAAGATTTTGTTCTTGGGTTAAGATACACTTTGGGATGGATTTGCTAAAAGCACACAGGCTGTTCACTTTGTCAGGGAAGTAGCTCTTTGCAAGGAAAATAAGCCCCAGAACTCAGTAAATGAGGTGAAGCTCTGCTGATTTCCATCATCCAGTCGTGTGCAAGCAAAAATGTTGTGTTTTTCTTTTCCTTGCACGTGATTGGGCATACTTTGCAAAGTGAAATTTTGCCACATTCACTAAGCTAAAGGGTAAATTCCCTTGCAAAGTGCAACTTCCCCTGCAAAGTGAACAATCTATTTGCCTTAAGTAAAACAACCCTTTAACTCCTTGTCCTTTCCATAATTAATTCATAGAGCTCTCCTTGCAGAACAGATTAAAAAAATAGCAAATGAAAAATGGGACAGTTCTTCGTGTTGCATACCTTTTGTCTATCCTGTGCTTGAAAAATTAAAGGGAAATATTATTAACTGCCACTAGCAATTGGCTTCCTAAAAAAACAGCCCCCATAATATGTTTTGCTTCCTTATGTTCACTTTTTCAACCAAACTAAACTTGAAAGTCCATTAAAAAAAAATAAGAATACTCATCCTTCATGCCAGTGGTGTGATGAAACTTTGCTCTCTTGAGCAGAATTGTGCCCACTGCTATCCAACCCTTCCAGATGTGTTGTATAGTATGTCCTCAGCTAGTTGCTGTGGTTCTCCTTTATGATTTCTTCTTTACTACAGGACACGGTAATTATGTAAGGACCACTAATTCCTGATGTATTTAACCCCCCTGGCAGTATTCCCGAGTCTGGCTCGGGGGGGAGATTCTGTACCAAAAGCGGTAACCCCGAGCCAGACTCGGGACCGCATCACTGAATGCAGGGAGAGGTTTGCTTACCTTGTCCCCTGGATCCAGCGATGTCCCCGCGCTGTACGAGCGAGCCGTGTCTTGCTCGATCTATCACGGAGCCGGGCTCCGTTCCCTGCGAGGCACGGGGACGGAGAACGGCACCAAATTCAAAAAGTTAAACACACACATTATATACAGTATAATGTAATTTTACAGATTACATTGCTGTATGTAATTATTTCACATGCCCTTTGTCCCTAGTGTTCTGTCCAGTGCCCTGCATGCAGTTTTATCTTATAAAAACTGTTATTTCTGCCTGGAAACTGGAGATTGTCCATAGCAATCAAAACTGTCCCCTTACATCAAAAATGGTTTTAGACCAGCTAGAAAAATTATAATCACTCGCAGAATTGAGCGATAGCGATTTGTGGGGAGATCTGTCATCAAATATTGAAAAGTAATGAAAGTGACAATTCTGCAACTGAGAAAATTTCAGTGTTTTTGATTAGATTACATTATTGAATAATTTTTATTATTGTTATATTATTATTTGGTATCATTATTTATAGTTATTTATTATATTATAATTTATGATTTAATTTTTCAAACTTTATCATACCCATGATGTCTGCTAGACAATATAAAACGCCAAATTTCCATGCAAAATAATTGTACCGCTTTCAGCACCGAAAATCTGAAATAATCATACCGCCAGGGAGGTTAATGATTACGTCCCCACCCACCAACCTCTATAACACTTATTCTAAACAAAAATGCCTTAAAACCTAGCTTCAAGCCTAATGGTTAACTAAACTCCTTAACCCCTGACCCTAAAGCCGCGTACACACGTAGCCGTCTGTCCGACGTACTTAGTCTGGCGGACTTCCCGCCAGACTGTCCGTCGGACTTTCCGAACGGGCTACTTGCCCACACACGGCACTTTTTCAGCGGATTAATACGGCGTACTAAGTCCGCCGTACTATCCGCCCTACTTTTGAAATTAACTGACTCGCCCACACACGCGGAGGAAAGTCCTCTCATTTCGAGCGGGTCTCCAGGTAGGCGGGGCCCGCGAAGGAGACGTCGCTGGCCCCGCCGCCTGGTATGGACTTAAATGGGAACCCCAACGCCGAAAAAAATCGGCATGGGGGTCCCCCCCAAGTCCACAACAGACCCTTGTCCGAGCACGCTACCCGGCCGGCCAGGAAAGGGGGGACAAGCGAGCGCCCCCCCCCCTCCTGAGCCTTACCAGGCCGCGTGCCCTCAACATGGGGGGTGCCTTGGGGAAGGGGGGGCCGCGCGGCCCCCCCACCCCAAAGCACCTTGTCCCCATGTTGATGAGGACAAGGGCCTCTTCCCGACAACCCTGGCCGTTGGTTGTCGGGGTCTGCGGGCGGGGGGCTTATCGGAATCCAGGAGCCCCCTTTAATAAGGGGGCCCCCGGATACCGGCCCCCCACCCATTCACCTGTAAAATAAAGTACAAAAAAAAACAACACACAAGATAAAATAATTTATTGCACAGCTCCGGGGGTCTTCCGTCTTCGGGGGTCTTCTCGCCGGGCTCCTCCGCTATCTTCTTGTAGCTCTTTTACTAGCGGAGGAGCCCGGCATTCTTCTTCGTCGCCGCGGCCTCTTCTTCCGACTTAGGGGGTCTTGTCCCCCTCTTCGGTTCTTCTGCCGGGCCACCGCGCCTTCTTATAGCTCTTTTACAGGCGGTGGCCCGGTCTTCTGTCGCCGCCGCCGCCGCCTTCCGTTCTTCTTCTTCTTCTTCTTCTTCTTCTCCTGGAGATGTTGACTCGACGATCTCTCCGGCCGTAATGCCAGGGACGCGCTGCGCTGCCACTTATATAGGGACAAGGGGCAGTGTCACATGGGTTTATGTCACATGGGTTGGTCACATGGGTTGATGTCACATGGCGACAGTCCCAGCATCCTCCGGGACTGTGACAACGTAAGGGGACGGGGTCACCATGTGACACCAACCCATGTGACATAAACCCATGTGACACCGCCCCTTGTCCCTATATAAGTGGCAGCGCAGCGCGTCCCTGGCATTGCGGCCGGAGAGATTGTCGAGTCAACATCTCCTGGAGAAGAAGAAGAAGAAGAACGGAAGGCGGCGACAGAAGACCGCGGTGGCCCGGCAGAAGAACCGAAGAGGGGGACAAGACCCCCGAAGTCGGAAGAAGAGGCCGCGGCGACGAAGAAGAATGCCGGGCTCCTCCGCTAGTAAAAGAGCTACAAGAAGATAGCGGAGGAGTCCGGCGAGAAGACCCCCGAAGACGGAAGACCCCCGGAGCTGTGCAATAAATTATTTTATCTTGTGTGTTGTGTTTTTTTTTGTACTTTATTTTACAGGTGAATGGGTAGGGGTACATTGTACCCCATACTCATTCACATAGGGTGGGGGGCCGGTATCCGGGGGCCCCCTTTTAAAGGGGGCTCCCGGATTCCGATAAGCCCCCCGCCCGCAGACCCCAACAACCAACGGCCAGGGTTGTCGGGAAGAGGCCCTTGTCCTCATCAACATGGGGACAAGGTGCTTTGGGGTGGGGGGCCGCGTGGCCCCCCCTTCCCCAAGGCACCCCCCATGTTGAGGGCACGCGGCCTGGTACGGCTCAGGAGGGGGGGCGCTCGCTCGTCCCCCCTTTCCTGGCCGGCCAGGTAGCGTGCTCGGACAAGGGTCTGTTGTGGACTTGGGGGGGACCCCCACGCCGATTTTTTTCGGCGTTGGGGTTCCCCTTTAAGTCCATACCAGGCGGCGGGGCCACCGACGTCTCCTTCGCGGGCCCCGCCTACCTGGAGACCCGCTCGAAATGAGAGGACTTTTCTCCGGGCGGGAAAAGTCCGTTCATTTCAAAAGTACGGCGGACTGGCATACACATGGCCGGATTGTCCGCCGAAATGCGAGTCCGGCGGGAAGATTGGAGTGCAACACGGCATTCTAAGTCCGCCGTACTTTCGGGTCAAAAAAGTATGCCGGAGGCTACACACGGGGGGATTGTCCGGCGGACTTGAGTTTGCCGGACTTTTCTACCCGCTTGTTTGATCGTGTGTACGCGGCATAACAATAAACTAACACGCAATGTAATCCTTTATATTAAACTAAGCCCTTCTGCAGAGTTCTTGCTTTGTCCTACAATGCTGGCACTGAAAACATCTGACCCATACTGAAGAACACAAAAGAAATTCAGGCAAAAAGCCCTTTATAGTACATCTCCAAAGGATGACCATGTACGACTAAGGCCGCGTACACACGGGCGGATTGTCTGCCCAACTTAGTCCGCTGAACCGTGTTTCAGCGGACAATCCGCTCGTGTGTGGGCTTCAGCGGACTTTTTCAGTGGACAGTCTGACGGACTAAGTCTTTCGGAATTTCCGTAATTTTGTCCGCTGAAACTTGGTTTTGTCCATCCAAACTTGGTTTCAGCGGACAGTCCGCTCGTGTGTAGGCAAGTTAGACGGACTAAGTATGGCGCATGCTCAGAAAGGATTTACACAGCCGAAGGTTGCATTGCAGTGTATTGGACGTCGTTTTTCTAGTCCCGTCGTACGTGCTGTACACGTCATCGCGCAAGTTTTCAGCGGACTGTCTGTTCATCGCGTGTGGTCAAGTCCGTTCATTCAAAATTTGGACGGACTGTCTGTCGGATTGTCTGACGAACTTAGTTGGGCAGACAATCCGCCCGTGTGTACGCGGCCTAAGAAGCAAAACTAGCAAAAATGAAAAGAAAATGCTATGCTGTAATTTTTCTGAATTCTGTGAATCCTACTTATAAGAGTCTTTAAATTTTGTTTCACTACATGTGGCCCTAGTTTGCCATTAAATTGTTCCTCTAGAATATAAAAATTTTTCATATGAAAATCTGTGATGTCAAACAAAAAAGAAGTACAGTATAGTTTCTTCTTCACCTTTCCTTCATTAAAAATAATCAACCCCTCTTTTCTTTGCCTTTCTCTGATACAAGTGAGAACAAATCTGGATAGTAAGGATACAAGATGGCTCCTGCCTACTCTAATGCCGCTTACACATGACCGGACTTTTCAACGGACTTGGTCTGGCGGACAATCCGGCAGACTTTGCAGCTGAGGTCTGCCGGACTTTCAAACGAATGGACTTGGCCACACCCGATCACTCCAAAAGTCAGACGGATTCGAACGTGATGACGTAGAATAAGGAAGTTCATAGCCAGTAGCCAATAGCTGCCCTAGCATCGGTTTTAGTCCGCCGGAATAGCACACAGACGAACGTATTGTCCGCTAAAAGCCGAGTCCGGCGGACAAGTTTGAAGCCAGTCTTATTTCTAGGTCCGCTGGACTTTTGGGAAGAAAAAGTCTGCTGGAGCCCACACACAATCGAATTGTCCGATGGACTCGTGTCCGCCAGACCAAGTCCGCTGGAAAGTCCGATCGAGTTAGTTTTGGTTGCAATTTTGATTGTTTTAATTTTTTAGTGCTAGCTTAGTCTGCAGCACATTAATTGTAAATTTACAAGGCGTAGCACTAATTCTATTGCTGGTAGCTCTCGCTTTTTCAGGCGGGTGGGGAAACCTGTTTAAAGGGGGGCGGTTCAACTGTGTTTTTTTAATTTCCCCAACTGCAATTAAATTGCACCCTTTAAGGATCATGTAGCAAAACACCTCTTTTCATTTTGTAATGTCAATTTAGCACAGCCTAATGCTTAATATTTATTTATCCAAACACTGCTCAGATTTATACAGCATGCCAATTATTGGGGGAAACCATACTCTTTGGTTTAAGCCTCTCCCTCCTATTGAAATATCCTATCCTGCCAGAATAGGGATGATTAGCAGAGTGATGGTGGTTGGAAGATTATTCAAATCTAGTAAATTTAAAGTTCATGTTCATTGTGCTTTTGCATTTACATATTGTACATAAATACATTTTCTCTTTCATGGAGCTACGGTATGCTGAGCAAGAGCTTTAAAATAAATCAGTATAAATAACACAAAGTGAGGCTGGATTTACTACTGGTATCTAAGACGAGAATCATACAATTCAGTATTCATAGTGATCAGGATTTTGCTTTTTACATAATTAGATACATATATAAGAATATGTATAAATTAATATTCAAACATTTTTTTTTAATGTTCTCAAGTAAAGATTCTTAATTCCTTTAGTAAAATTAGCCCAATAAAATTGTATGAGTTTTCACTTCAATTATCCAATCATATGCAAATGAAATAAATAAACACAGATTTACTTTTTACATGATTGGATCATTGAAATTAATCTGAAAACATTCTATTGTGTGAACAATCTGAGTTACTTTAGTAACTCAGACCCATAATTTTTGGACATAATAGCTGTAATTAATTTCTTTAGATTTATGCAAACTGATAACTAACCTTCCGTGTAAAAAGCTACTGTGGAGTGGAGTGTGTGGAATAACTAAAGAGTAGAGCGAACCATATTAGTATTTAATGACTATGATACATTATTAAGGAATGTGTAATGTCTTTTCTTTTGTAGGGAAGACATCAAATGAGAGAATTGCGAATCTCCCATTAATGAATCACATACTTTACAAGAGGTTTGATTCCAGCTTGTAATGTTTGGGATGTATTCCCTCTAGGCTGATAGTGCAGTAGCGTTGGCTGTTATAATGCAAAAATACAAGTCAGTGAGGAATCAAATATTGTAATCACGGTATATATCCTGCAATTGCTTGAACATCAAACTGGCAACATAACATCTTAAATACAAATAGGTGCTTTTTATAGGCTGACTATGTGGTGTAGTGTGAATACTTTTTCGTTGGAGCCTTTAGAATGTGGTGCCTGGTAGCTATACCAGCATTGGGGGTGATTTACTAAAACTGGAGAGTGCAAAATCTGGTGCAGCTGTGCGTTGTAGCCAATCAGCTTCTGACTTCAACTTGTTCAATTAAGCTTTGACAAAAAAAAAAAAAAAAACTGGAAGCTGAGTGGTTTGCATGCAGAGTTGCACCAGATTTTGCACTCTCCAGTTCTAGTAATTAAGCCCCATTGCGGCTAAAATGTTGTTATTGTTTCTAATGGGTACTACATGATATACACAGCTTGATCTAGCCCAGATCACACCACTGACACGTTTTGAAGTTTTTGCTTTCTTTTTGACCACCCTTGTTTCTTCTCACTGTGCTTATTTTCAGATATTCATGCCTAAATAAAAAATACAGTGAGTCAAATAAAAATAAGACATGATATTCTTTAGGTCCTGCATTGATGAACTTGACACTAAACTCAAATTTTTATTACATCAGTCATCCTAAAATATCAAGTATAAATTGATTTGTCTAATACCAATGTTTTCAGACTTCTTTTTTGTCCTGTGCATGCTCCCTATCCTCCACTGAGGCATCTAACTGTTACTAGCATAGAGTGAGCAGTGCTGTTATTTCTGGCCATATGCTTCGCTTCATGGGGGTTATTTACTAAAGGAAAATCCACTTTGCACTGCAAATTCACTTGCAAGTAAAGTCGATGTAGATCCGATGGGGATATGCAAGCAAAATAAAAAACAACATTTTAGCTTGCGCATGATTGGATGATTAAATCAGAGGAGCTTCCACTCATTTCAGATCTACCCCTTAGATTTAGAGTGACTGTACTTCCAAGTGCAATTTCAGTGCAAAGTGGATTTGCCTTTCGTAAATAACCCCCTATGTGTACTACACTTTCCATAGAGCTGAATGTGTCTACTGGTAGATGTGTAGTCCATCTCCAAGGATGAGGTAGAAAGGCTGGCTACATTCACATACACAAGGGGGCATGGAGAACAAATGTAGCCACCCTAGAACAGGATGTTTGAAAATAGCAGAAAAAAAGCTTGAACATAAAGGATAAAACAAAGGAAGAAAAATAGAAGGTACGTTCTAGTTATAGTTAGACATGCTTTTATTTTACTTTTAAAAATATGAGCTTAGTGTCAAAGTTTGCATCAGATATGTTTTTTTCATTTCCATTTAAGTCAGTGGGTATGCAAATCCTATTTTAAGATGGTCAAATACAAGTTAGAATAAAACTGAATAAAAGTGAACAAAGCATCTCAACTGATGTTAAATTGATGCCACCGGCAGAAGTCCATAACCCACTGAAAAAGGAACTTTAGGTAGTAACTGAAACCTACTGCAGGCAATTAAAGTATATCTAAAAGCAAAACATTTTTTTTTTTTTAGTTTTGGATAGAGTAGATATGGATTAGAACATTTTTTTTGTTCTCTGTGTTCCTGTTTACCATTATCATTGAAAGTGAAGGTAAAAGAAAATCCCAAATTTTGGGTTATTCCCAGAAAATTAATAGAGCAGAAATCTTCCAATGGGGGTACTAGTTCCGGTGACCTGGGGGTCCCCAGCGTCATGACGCATGGGGGCGGAGCCAGGCAGCAAATTCAAAAAGTATACAAAACATAACACATCCAGTACACTTTAATGTTACAGATTACATTACTGTATCAAATAATTTCACATCCCTTTTGTCCCTAATGCTTTGTCCAGTGCCTTGCATGCAGTTTTATATTATATATATTATTCTTTCTGCCTGGGAACATGAGATTGTCCATAGCAACCAAAAAGTGTCCCTTTACGTCAAAAGTGGTTTTAGACCAACTAGAAAACAGTGAACAGTAAAATTAGAACACTTGCAGAATTGAGCGATAATGAATCATGAGGAAACAATTTTATTATTATTATATTATTATTTTTTATAATTATTTATAGTTTTTTTATTATATTATGATTTATGATTTCATATTTCAAACTTTATTATACTCGGGATGTCTATTAGACTCTTGTTTGGACAGATTTAAGAGAGTTATTAGTAAGAATTACAGGCCTACTTTGAGATGCAAAAATCTGACATAATCGTAATGCCAGGGTGGCTACGAAACATGGAGTATTATTAATATGTGTGATTATAACTGCAGATAATTGGTGCTGTTTGACCATTTAAGACCAATATAGGGAATCTCTGGTTTTGCTGCAAAGATCCCCTCTATGTCAACTACAGTGTATACTAGAGGTCGACCGATATATCGGCCGGCCGATATATCGGCCGATATTTGCCGTTTTTTAATTAAGCGGCATCGGTCGATTGTGCTGATAAAAAGCCGATTTAGAACAGCGGGACTTTGAAATGACTTCTGTAATAGAAGTCAGTGTAAGTTGCCTGAGTCGTCATAGAAACGTCTTCCTCCTCTATGGGCAGGCTGCCAAGAAAAGAACAGAAAGATACAATGTTTACACTTGAATGAATGAAGTCATCTCTGTGTGATAGAAGTTCTCAGTTTAACCATTTAAAGACTAAATCTTTTCTGACACTTGTTGCTTACAAGTAAAAATCCGGTATTTTCTGCCAGAAAATCACTTAGACCCCCCCAAAAATTATATATATATTTTTTAGCAGAGATCCTAGGGAATAAAATAGCGGTTGTTGCAATATTTTATGTCACACGGCATTTGCACAGAGGTCTTTCAAATGCATTTTTTTGGGGAAAAAATACACTATTTAAAAAATAAAAATAAAATAAAAACAGTAAAGTTAGCCCATTTTTTTTTTTTTTCGTCCAAAAGTTTTGACTACCTGTTTTTATTTAATATATAGTTTTTTTTTTTTTTTATCTAAATCATACATACAAGTAAACTGATTGGAGGTTTGTTTTGTTTAATAAATGTTTAAATGTAAGAAATTTTCTGTATCACTTATGAAGGCTGCTTTCACACTGGAGCAGGCAGGCGTTGATGGTAAAACGCAAGTTTTAGCGGCTCTTTACCATCATTTTAGCGGTGCTATTTGGCTGCTAGTGGGGCACATATAACCCAGCTAGCGGCCAAGGAAGAGGTTAAATGCACCCATGAAGCACTGCTGCCAAATCGCATTGCATGCGCTTCGGCAGTGGTGCCCATTCATATCAATGGGCAGGAGTGGTGGAGGAGCGGTATACACCACTCCAAACGTGCTGCTTGCAGGACTTTTTTTTAAGATCCTGCCAGCGCATCGCCTCAGTGTGAAAGCACTCTGTCTTTCACACAGACTGCAGGGGAGCCATTTTGCAGGCACTTTACAGGCGCTATTTTTAGCCCAAAAGCGCCTGAAAAAAGCCCCATATAATAAATAAAAAAGGAAAAAAATAAATAAATAAAATCGGCCTAACATATCGGCCCAAAAAAATCGGCATCATATATCGGCTATCGGCCGCCATGATTTCTAAATATCGGCATCGGCATCGGCCAGAGAAAAACCCATATCGGTCGACCTCTAGTGTATACTATGCAATATTTTTTGCAAACTATTGCTTTTTAATTCTAAAATATAGATTTACCTATACAGAAATAAAAATGTATCAAACATGTCAGTAAAACTATGAATTGAACCCTACCCAGTTGCATAAAGACTATTCTAATAACTCTAGTCTTTGAGTGAATACCATTTATAGCTGAACAAAAGGAATTAACAGAAGGCTTTAGGAGGCTCATAAAATGCCTCATCTTTTGTGTTTCCAGAAACAGCCTAAACTTAAGAGTACACTTAAAAAAACCTTCAACTTAGTTTGACAAATATGCAGCAAAAATTGTATATGCAGCTGTGTGAAAAAGTATTTGCCCCTTCCCGATTTTTTTTTATTTCCATATTTCTCACACTTAAATGATTCAGATCATCAAACTATTTTTAATATTACACAAAGATAACCTGAGTAAATCCAAGATGCAGTTTTTTAATTATTATTTAATTTATTAAGGTAAAAAAGCTGTTCAAACCTGCCTGGCCCTATTCAACAATAAGAAAGAGGCTGGGCAAAAATGGCACCCATGGTGATTTCCAAGGCCAAAGCCACTGCTGACCAAAAAGAACACAAAAGCTCATCTCACATTTACCAAAAAACTTATTGATTATCACCAAGACTTTTAGGCAAATATTCTGTGGACTGATGAGACAAAAATGTAACTTTTTGGAAGGTGTGCCATCCGTTACATCTGGCATAAAATGAATACAGCATTTCATAGCAAGAACATTATACCAACAGTCAGACATGGTAGTGGTAGCGTGATTGTCTGGGGCTGCTTTGGTTCTTCGGGACCTGGATGACTTACCATAATTCATGGAACCATGAATTCTGAGCTCTAACAGAAAATCCTAAGGAAGAATGTCGGGCCATCAGTTTGTGACCTCAAGCTCAAGTGCACTTGGGTTATGCAGCAGGACAATGAACCAAAACAAAATAGCAAGCAAGTCCACCTCCAAATGGTTCAAGCAAAGCAAAATTTAGGTTTTGGAGTGGCCTAGTCAAAGCCCGGACTTAAATCCAATCAAGATGCTGTTTAATGACCTTACACAGGCTGTTCATGCTAGAAAATCCTCAAATGTGGCTGAATTAAAACAATTCTGCAAAGAAGAGTGGGCCAAAATTGCTCCATAGCAATGTGAAAGCCTCATTGCCAGTTATCACAAATGTTTGCAGTTGATGCCACCAAGGGTGGCACAGCCAATTATTAGGTTTAGGGGGCAATTACTTTTTCACATAAAGCCAGGTTGGTTTGGACAGCTTTTTTGCCTTAATAAATGACACCATCAGCTAAAAACTGCAATTTTGTATTTACTCGGGTTATCTTTGTGTAATAATAAAGTCTGATGATCTGAGTCATTTAAGTGTGACAAATATGCAAACAAAATAAAAAATCAGAAAGGGGGCAAATACTTTTTCACACAACTGTACATTTATCAACTTTTAGCTGAACGTGAGTTTGAAGTGAAAGAGTCCTGTTTATATATTTGACACAAGCAAAAGATAAGAGTGACTTACTGCTTTACAATATTTCAAGGTAATTATGAGTAGTTGTATATGTATAGTATTTATAGAGATTGTGGCCATGCAGAATTCTAACTTTTGAATTTACGTGACCATGGGTAATTGAATTGCAGTAGTTAACTAGATGCTGACCGCCGACCGTCAAATGACGGCCAGGCGGCGCACCTATTGCGGCGGGAGGCCGTCATATGACGTCCTCCCGTTTAAACAGGGAATGCGCGCGATCGTGCGCGCGCATCCCTGTTTCTTCGGTGGCGGCGTGTCACGGAGACACCGCTCGCCACCGAAGGGGGTGAACAGCCATTCGTTATGGCTGTTTACCACGTGATAACAGATGGTCACACCCCGAACGTGCACGGCGCGTGCGCGCGATCGCGAGCGCGCTGCGCGTGCACGTCGGTGGCGGCGTGTTCCCCGGGAACACTGCTCGTCACCGACGCTGGTAAACAGCTGTTTACCCACGTGATCGGCTGTGATCCTTTCACAGCCGATCACTAAAATGTAAACAAACCGCGGTAACAGGATGTTACCGGGTTCTCCTCCTCACACACCGATCGTGTGTGAGGAGGAGATTGCGGTAACATCTCGTTACCGCCTACAGTGTACACCAATCACACTGATTGCCCCCCCCCAATAAAGAGGACCTGTCACCACCCCTCATAGTACCTGTCAATCACAGTCCATCAGAGTACCTGTCACAGTCCATCAGAGTATTTGAGTACCTGTCCTAGCCCATCAGAGTATTTGAGTACCTGTCCCAGCCCATCAGAGTACCCGAGTACCTGTCCCAGCCCATCTCAGTACCCGAGTACCTGTCCCAGCCCATCTCAGTACCCGAGTACCTGTCCCAGCCCATCTCAGTACCCGAGTACCTGTCCCAGCCCATCAGAGTACCCGAGTACCTGTCCCAGCCCATCAGAGTACCCGAGTACCTGTCCCAGCCCATCAGAGTACCCGAGTACCTGTCCCGGCCCATCAGAGTACCCGAGTACCTGTCCCGGCCCATCAGAGTACCCGAGTACCTGTCCCAGCCCATCAGAGTACCTGTCCCGGCCCATCAGAGTACCTGTCCCGGCCCATCAGAGTACCTGTCCCGGCCCATCAGAGTACCCAAGTACCTGTCACGGCACATCAGAGTACCCGAGTACCTGTCACGGCACATCAGAGTACCCGAGTACCTGTCACGGCACATCAGAGTACCCGAGTACCTGTCACGGCACATCAGAGTACCCGAGTACCTGTCACGGCCCATCAGAGTACCCGAGTACCTGTCACGGCCCATCAGGGTACCCGAGTACCTGTCACGGCCCATCAGGTTACCCGAGTACCTGTCACGGCCCATCAGGTTACCCGAGTACCTGTCACGGCCCATCAGGGTACCCGAGTACCTGTCACAGTCCATTAGAGTACCGAGTACCTGTCACAGTCCATTAGAGTACCGAGTACCTGTCACAGCCCATCAGGGTACCCGAGTACCTGTCACAGCACATCTGAGTACCCGAGTACCTGTCACAGTCCATCAGGGTACCCGAATACCTGTCACAGTCCATTAGAGTACCGAGTACCTGTCACAGTCCATTAGAGTACCGAGTACCTGTCACAGTCCATTAGAGTACCGAGTACCTGTCACAGTCCATCAGGGTACCCGAGTACCTGTCACAGTCCATTAGAGTACCGAGTACCTGTCACAGTCCATCTGAGTACCCGAGTACCTGTCACAGTTCATCTGAGTACCAGAGTACCTGTCACAGTCCATATGAGTACCTGTCACCGCCCTTCAGAGTACCCAAATACCAGTCACCAAAGCATCAGAGTACCTGTCACCAGGCCATCAGAGTACCTGAGTACTTGTCACCAGGCCATCAGAGTACCTGAGTACTTGTCAGCAAGCCATCAGAGTACCCGAGTACCTGTCACCAGGCCATCAGAGTACCCGAGTACCTGTCACCAGGCCATCAGAGTACCCGAGTACCTGTCACCAGGCCATCAAAGTACCCGAGTACCTGTCACCAGGCCATCAGAGTACCCGAGTACCTGTCACCAGGCCATCAGAGTACCCGAGTACCTGTCACCAGGCCATCAGAGTACCCGAGTACCTGTCACCAGGCCATCAGAGTACCCGAGTACCTGTCACCAGGCCATCAGAGTACCCGAGTACCTATCTCCAGCCCATCAGAGTACCCGAGTACCTATTTGCAGCCCATGTCTCATAGAATATACGTTGGGGTGTTTGCTTTCCAAAATGGGGTCATTTTGTGGGTAATTTCACTGTCCTGGTGGTCCAGGACCTTCAAAAGTGTGATGGGTAGGAATGAAATGAGATGTGTCATTTATGCTCCTAGAACGCCTGAACGTACTACTTCAATGTTCGGCCTCTCTATGTGGCCAGGCTGTGTAAAAGTCCTACACATGTGGTATCACCGTACTCGGGAAGAGTAGCAGAATGTATTTTGGGGTGTAATTTTTGCTATATACATGCTATGTGTTAGAAATATCTTATAAATTGACAATTTTGTGTAAAAAAGAAATGCGTTTTAATTTTTTTTCACATATTCCAAAAACTTCTGGAAAAAAATGAACCGTTCAAAAGACTCATTATGCCTCACAGATTATATGTTGGGGTGTTTGCTTTCCAAAATGGGGTAATTTTATGGGAAATTCCATTGTCCTGGTACTCCAGGGCCTTAAAAAGTGTAATAGGTGGTTGAGAAACGAGATGCGTAATTTTTGCTCGTAGAACGTCTGAAGGTACTACATCAATGTTGGTGCTCTTTATGTGGCCAGGCTGTGTAAAAGTCTCACACATGTGGTATCGCCGTACTCGGGAAGAGTAGCAGAATGTATTTTGGGGTGTAATTTGTTGTATGCATATGCTGTGTGTGAGAAATAACCTGATAATATGACAATTTAGTAAAAAAAAATTAAAAAAAATAAAAAATCTTCATTTTGCAAAGAATTGTGGGAAAAAATGACAACTTAAAAAAACTCACCATGCTACTTACTTAATACCTTGGGATGTCTACTTTGTAAAAAGGGGTCATTTGGGGGGTATTTGTACTTTCCTGACTTGTTAGTGTCTCAAGAAATGACATACACCTGATGTACTGAAGGCCTGATCAGAAGTGATCAATTTTCAGTGATTGGCACCATAGTTTGTAGACTCTATAACTTTCACAAAGACCAAATAATATATACTAATGTGGGTTATTTTTACCAAAGATATGTAGCAGTATAAATTTTGGCCAAAATTTATGAAGAAAAATTACTAATTAGCAAAAATTTATGACAGAAACGAAGAAAAAGGCATTTTTTTCACAAAATTTACGTTTTATTTTATTTATAGCACAAAAAATAAAAAACCCACTAGTGATTAAATACCACTAAAAGAAAGCTCTATTTGTGTGGAAAAAAGGACGCAAGTTTCATATGGATACAGTGTTGGATGACTGAGTAATTGTCATTCAAACTGTGAGAGCGCTGAAAGCTGAAAATTGGTCTGGTCAGGAAGGGGGTGTAACTGCACTGTACTGAGGTGGTTAATAGGGAATATGTCCAAGGCTTGAACAAAACAGTGGTATGGGGAGGAGAGGTATGAGAGTGGAAAGGGTAAGAGGTATTGGTTGGGACTGGAGAGGTGTGAGAACTGGGAAGTGGAAAGCCATCTCTTGAATTGTAAATGTGCATAATAGAGGACCCAAGTTTTCAGGGATTCTAGAGCTAAACCTGTGTACACACCTTGATGTACCTGCTAAATTAGTTTGGAAGTCTTGTTGTGTGTCAGGTACACTTTAAAGCAGGTAAAGAATAGGTCCTGCTTATGTCCATTGATGTTTATGGACATGGAGGGTTATTTACAAAAGGCAAATCCACTTTGCACTGCAAGTGCACTTGAAAGTGCAGTCGCTCTAAATCTAAGGGGTAGATCTGAAACGAGTGGAAGCTCTGCTGATTTTATCATCCAATCATGTGCAAGCTAAAATGCTGTTTTTTATTTTCCTTGCATGTCCCCCTCGGATCTACAGCGACTTTACTTCCAAGTGCACTTTCAAGTGCACTAGCAGTGAAAAGTGGATTTCCCTTTCATAAATAACCCTCATGGTCTTCTAGCTGCTACTTGGATATCAGATACTTAAATCTAAAGTATCTTTTTTTAATGGCTAACAAAATATTTTTGTGAAGTATTTCCTTTATATGTAAGAAGCTCATAAAATGCCTACATACAAATACAATATATACTCTTTTCGGGAATAAAAAAATAATGATTTGAAAGAAAGAAAGCAAAGAAAAGATAGCTTCAAAACTGCAAAGAATAGATTGCCAAATGTATAGACTAGAAAAGTGGGTGTAAAACAGATGATATGAAGCATAAGGCTGCAAGTCATTAAAGAAATCCAACAGTGTCTTGTAAAACCCAAGTCAACATTAAATATCTAGTAAGGATAACAAATATGGGTATGTGTGTGAGGGTTAATGGTCACTGCCTTTCTGTGAAATCTATTCTTTTTCTGAGAAGCCAATCCTTAGTACACAATATAGCTGTATGATCCTAAAGATCAAGACTCCCATTTTCTGGTGCACCTCTTCAGTAGGTATATTTCTGTATGAACTGCAATGTACTTTCATACAGATGTTTAAATGTTGATTGTCTCTGTGAACTCCTGTTGTCTAAGCAGATGTCAATGCAATAATACTACAGATAACATGGCACTATCAGAGCTGTAGATAGAGAAAAAGGATATGCTATTGTTCAAGTCACCTTTACTCTGCCCTTCTTTTCCATGTTAATGAATGTAAGAGCTTGATTTGAAATTGTAGCCAATAATATTGGGATAATAGGGACTTACCGTAAACCAAACTTGCTGATTTGCCTATTTTGGGCAAATGCAGAATTAGCTAGCAAAGCAACAGGTTTATAAGGTTTGTATTACTCACCCCATCCAAACACACAATTAACCTTCCCATTGCTTCCTCTGTGCTCTGTTCAGTGCTAGGAGCCAAATGCCCTGTACTTCCAGTTATGGAGAAGAATGAGACCCATTTCATGGGAATAGAATAGAAGAAGAGAAGGCCTTTATTGTCAATGTAAAAACAAGTCTACAGCAAAATGAAAATGCCACTTCTCACATAGAGAGGCAATGCTTGTGCATTTATAGAGAGCTATACAAAAAATAAAAATAAAAGCCAGCTCTGAGTCAATCACTGTTGTCACTGGCAACTCCATAGCGCTGTTTGAGCTATGGTTCCAGTGATTCATAGCTTACACAGAACTTTCCTTTCATCCCCATTAGCAATTGGCAGAGCACAGTAGGAATATTAATAGTAGGAATAAGCTGATTTTGTTTTACTGATTCAGACCTACTCATGGGGGGAGGGTCTAAGGTTTTAGGGGTTCTTCCACTAATGCCAATGAGGTACAGCCGTTGGGTCTTTATAAACAGAGGTGGCATTCACATAAATGGTTGTTCCTCTGATATTTCACTGCGGTTATGATACACATTCCATTTTAATTCAAATTGTACTCAGTTTCATTTTTCTTTGAAAAGGATTTTCATTAGGGCTGTACTCAAGTCTTTGCTTGATTCATCAAAATGCTATGCAGTTCATACATCAATACACTGCTGATTATCATTGTTAGGCTGAATTCTTACCTATTTGTTTTTTCTCTTGATGTATTTTCCTTTCAAATCAATGGAAAGGCATCACCACGTTACCATGCATTGTTGCATATTGTTGCATATGTTATTGCGTATTTTTGCATATGTGTTGCAATGCACTTTCAAATGTCAACCACCATCAGTATGTTTACATGCAACATGACATTTCCCTTATATACCTGGCACCATATTCAAGAAGGTCTACCAGATCTTGGACTGGTTGCCCCATGGCCTGCCACTTCTTTCGCTCCTCATCTTCCTAATGTCCCCATCACATCACCAACTGAGAATAGAGGGCTAAAGCATGAAAATGAATTACACAGCACTCTGCACTATTTTTCTCAGCAGTGGTAAGTTTTTTAGGGTAAGGAGCTTTTTAAAAAAAAATGTGAATGCATGTATTGGGAGATTCTTAGGTAGCAGATGCCTATACCTGGAAGAGCCATGGATCTACCTCAAGAGTGTACTTGGGTGTTTGTTTTCTTTAGAAGTGTCTTTCACTCCATACAAGTCAATAGGTATGCAAAAGGAACTTGATGGAGCTGCAGGCAGGTCAAATACAGGTCAAATACAATTAAACTTATCTTAAATGCAAGCTGAATGCAGATGTACACAATGGGATGCGCATGGAGGTCCATACAGGTCCGCGCAAGCAGCTGTCTGGCACTGATTTCAACAGTCTACCTGCATGGCCCTGCCCTGAATACCTGTGCATCCTGGGCAGCTGAAGACAGCCCTTTACATGGGTTTAGGAATTGGTACGCCCGTGTCAATAATGCCTAATACTAAATTTTTTCTTCGGGAGAGTTTTCAGCAGGTTTTGTTGAAGCTTTTAAAGTAACATTCAGCTCCAGTTTGTAAATGTTGAATACAAATCCTAATAGAAGGGTCGATTGCCACCTCCCTCCCTTCCCTGCTCGGGACAATTTTTAGCTTTCAGTGCTAATTTTTTTTAGCTTTGTAAAAAATATTGCTGCCCTATAGCATTTGGAATATAAAACATAGAGTTACAATTCCATTCTCATTTACATGAACTGTAGTTTGCTCCATGTGCTGTTTCATGGTCTGTTTCCCTTGTCAGCATCCTTATAGGCAGAATGAAGTTTCCAACTAATTAGATTTTTCTTCCAAGGTTAGGTGGTTGGTAGAATACCAGAATTAGATGCCCCTGGAAGCTTTCATTAAGATTCCTATCCACTGTAATAGCAGGTTCTATACTTATTTTAACATGTGCAGTTACTTTTTGTTGCAGGATTTTATTTTTTCCCTCAATTTAAATATCCCAAGAGGACATCAATGTTTTATTCATAGAGATTACTTTTTTGTTACAATTGTAGCACATTAAAGTACATCTGTTATCAACAAAAATAGTAGCTGCCTTTATGCTACTGCTACTGAAAATGTTGGTTGCCTGGCTGTGTTACAGAGACAAAACATGCATGCAACAAATGGAAGTCAGAGAAAAGTCAGAATTCCCTGTATCTATACTTGTTTTAAGTCAGTAAGTCTGATGGTGTGAAAGCCATAGAATTGCTGTGACTGACTCCTTTCAGGTAGATCTAAACCCTAACTGGAAAAAAATTAGAATGCTAAAGAAATAAATTATAAACTTGAGACACTTTTCCTTTTGTTTTACAAGATAGCTTTCACCTTTTTTTCATCCTTTTTCCATCTGCGTTTGCACCCGTGCACTCGCTCCAGCAGGGGCTGCATGGTACTGCCCTGCACTAGCTTCCTGAAGCCAACAATGGTGAACCGTTCTTGTGCAATAATTATCAGCAGAGCTGACTATAGCCTCCATTGTAAGCTTGTATGACAGGGAGGGTACAAAGGGCATAACAGAATGTGCCCAACAAAAACTTACATGGCAGGATTACTAGGTATTATTTTAATGAAAGTTGGCAATCTAAATAAAAAAGCTGCAATTATTGTTTATAAATTAAAATGTATTTAAATTGATGTGAGATTTTAGTGACGGAGTTTAAAAAAACTTGTTAACATGAGTGCCTCTATGGGCTGCATGGGGGAACTGCATGCTTGCTAACTTGGATTATGACTCATGTTGGTTAAAGGGGTTGTAAAGAGAACTTTTTTTTGTTTTGTTTAAGAAAAAACATGTTATACTTACCTCCACTGTGCAGCTCGTTTTGCACAGAGTGGCCCCGAACCTGGTCTTTTGGGGTCCCTCGGCGGCTGTCTCTGCTTCCCCCTGCAAGTACTTCTCACATTCATGCGAGCTCACTCGCATGGTGAGAAGCACTTGCCAGCGCACTCCCGTGATACAGCTGGCAGCTATAGCCACTCACTGTATCACTTGGCCCCGCCCCCCCCAGCTCGCTGCGTCATTGGCTGTGATTGACAGCAGCACGAGCCAATGGCTGCGTTGCTTTCAATCCATCCAATCCAGCCCATCAACGGCCATTTTTTCACCTTAATGCATAGAATGCATTAAGGTGAAAAAATGTTTACCTTTACAACCCCTTTAACACAATTTCAAGGCCAGAAGCCACATGACTCCACTAAGTCCCACACAGAAGGATCATGTCTTACCACTTGTCAGTGACTCCTATCCTGGCACTGACTACGAAGAGATTCCAAGGGAAATTGCGCAAAGTACTGATTTTCCTCCACCAGCTCTTCCTAACAATGTAAACTGTACACTTAACTATGTCCAGCCAGAAGGCAAAAAAGGAAGCCATCGTATGTAAAACAGAAGTATGTTTTTTTTTTTGCCTATGTTATCAGACCGGTGCTGCAGCTGTCCCCAGGCATCTGTACACTGAGAAAAGAGCCACAACTTGGGAAGTCGGGATGACGAGCTGCCTTGACTGATGGCAGTGACATCAGCGGAGAGCAGACTTCAGACCGCTGTCCGCTGAAAATGGGTCACAGGAGTGCAAAATGAATTGCACTCCTGTAACCCAGAGGAGAAGCCCAGCCTAAAAAGCTCAGGCTGGAATTATCCTTTAAAGTGATTGTAAAGTATACATTTTTTTAAATAACAATCATGTTATACTTACCTGTTCTGTGTAGTAGAATTGCTCTGAGCGACCCAATCCTCCTTTTCTGGGGTCTCCCCATGGCGCTTCCTCCTCTTCAGAGTGTGCCATCACAGGAAGCCTCTTTCTGTTGTGGCACACCTGCGAGCTCGATCTTGAGCCATGCTGCCTGTGTCCCCACTACCACCCCCTGCTCCCTCATCACAGGATTTGACTGACAGCAGTGGGAGCCAATGGCTCATGCTGCTTTAGCAAAGCCAGTGATAACAAGGAGAGATGCTACAGACAGGGAGAGCGCTGGAGGGGTGAGTGGGCGATACTAATACCTAAACATTTTTAGGTAAAAAAAGTTTAGCCTATGGAACCACTTTTTTTTTAACAGATACTAACAGAGTTTCCCTCAGATTCTTGCCCATTCTCGACAAGATTTCCCCACCATAAGGGGGAGGGAATGGGGGGGGGGCAGGGTCATGGAGCAGGGTGAACAACAAGGCAATAATGATATGGGAAGGGGACCACACAAGAAAGAGATAACAGGACCATGAGCAAGTGTGGGTGGGGTGGACTGCTTACATCTTAGAAGGATCTCTCTCTCTGCATAATAAAGTGCAAAAATTAAAAGTAACTTCATGTACCTAGAGGCCACAACATCATCCATTATACCCAGGATCAGCATGCGTGGATCAGGCTGGAGAGACCAATCATCCAGGTCATTTAGTGTGTTTAGGACCAACTCCCAATAAGGGTGGATACCCAGACACTGCCATACCATACATACATACACTTTATTTGATAACAAAGTCCATAAGGTATTGTCCATAGCCTGGTACTTGAAAAACCCATCACAGGATCCCGATAAAGGGTCACTCCTCTGCTATGAAAGCTCACATAGCAGCACAGATGGTCCTCACTGCATCTCACCAATGCCCAGACAGCCACAAGGTATGGTCTCCTGTAAGTGTGGAAGACATAACAGGACAAAAAACATTAACCCCTGCAGCACTGCCCATTAACCCTACATTGCATTACAAATTATTACCTTAACTAGGCACCTGCCGACATACTTTAGTGCGTCAAAAAAAGCCGGATTTAATGGAAGACTGTACGCGCCACTAGTCTTCCCTAATTAGCAGAACGGGGGGGGGGGGGGATTTAAGATCAGTCTGGCAGGATTGAAAGTCTTGTCTGATTGCTCATTTCTCTGAGATAAGCCAAAGAATAAGCATGAATGTTTAATGTATTACTAAGCCAAATGTACATATTTATCGGGCACCGGGCTAAAGAATATGTCTTACTGCAGTCCGAATATACCTACATGTCCAACTACTTAGGCTTTTGGCCAGACACGACACTTCGACTATAACAATAGGAAAAGCATATTCCCTTATTGTACAATACTGCAGAAGTGTTACAGCTCTCAGGGCAATCAGAGTCACAGAGCCATAGATTGGAAAGCAATAACAGGCTAATAGAGAGGGAGGAAAAAAAAAAAGGTATTTCAAGGACAAATGCTGATTACTGAATTAATCTGCTACAGAGAAACGAGAACAGTGAAATTTATAGGTACGCTGACCTGTGCGCTGATCGTTTCCGAATTCATGCCCACACACAGCAAATCAGAGCCAATGCTTGTATAAAATTGTGTTTCAATTGTATTTTACTGAGGGGGATAATGTACTCAGCCTGTTTACATCACAACAAGTTTTGCAAGTAATATGGAAAACTTCTTCAGTTTGGTTAGAGGTGAAGTGCTCCCAAAATTATTTCCCAGATGCAATCTAATGCCCTGTACACACGGTCGGACTTTCCAACAGAAAATGTATCGTATCGTGTTGTCGGAAAATCCGATTGTGTGTGGGCTCCATCGGACTTTTTCCATCGGAATTTCGGACACACAAAGTTTGAGAGCTGGATCTAAAATTTTCCAACAGCAAAATCTGATCCCTTAAATTCTGATTGTGTGTAGACAATTCCAACGGACAGTGTGCCATGCATGGTAAAAAAGCAAAGCTGCGCTATTCGATAAACCCACCCGGTGAGCAGCAGCTCAAATCGTTAAACCATGACACACTAAACTATATACCATAAGGAGTTGCGCTAAATATAATTAATTAAGTGACTAAAAATCCAAAATTCATTGATAAAAATATAATAAAATGTGAGTATAATGGTGCTCTACCACAAGAATGTAAACCAAAAATGTATTAATTAAATAAATATAAATAAAAAATGAATTCATACTTGAATAAAGTGAATGTGAATCAAATAAATACAAGTGGCTAAAAATATCTTAGAAAACATAAATTAATACACAACACATAATGATCAATAATTGATGTTATTATAATAATAGTCCAAAGAAAAGTCCCAGCAAATTCCACGTGCAAGAAAATCTTAAAGAATCCAGTGCAGAGTGGAAACAAACACAGATGGGAAAAAGTGCTATGAAGACCAAAAGATTGCCGCCACCAATAGCTATTCTGGCTGCTTATTGGAACATTAGATCCCTGTTCAATGGGACCATGGATAATGGATAAGTCATCGGGATGAACCCTCTAGGAAAACCAGGCAGGAAACCTCTCTCTCCCAATGTCCAGGATATTTAAGCCGCAATGGATCAATCCGTATAAAAACTCCTTATGCTTTATTAAATTAAAAAAATACATATAAACTCACATGTTCCAACTGTAAACAGAACAGTCTCTCGACTACTGCCCATAATTTCGAGACTGGCGTAGAACGCGGTGATGTCAGAACGCCGTTCCTCCCTACGCGTTTCCTCACTCCAAGGACGTGGTCACGGGATACGGGACGGCGTCCTGGTGCACCGCTTAAATAACATTACGCCTCGGTCTGAGTTCCGCCAAGCATATAACTCCGCCATATTGACTGTGGGAAAAAAGGTTATGGATACCACAATCAGTACGTACAGCAGTATAAAAAATAATACTTATACAGGAAATTATAAATAATATCCAAAATTATTTATATGATAAAATATAATGGCCATATTAGTCCCTTATAAAGGGGAGGAAGAAGGCAAAATAGACTTCACCCAACCCTCCTAGTAACGCCTCACTCATCTAGGAGGTTAAAGGGAAACCCTCTATAGTCAGTGCACCAGATTTACCAGTGGTGCACTGCTGGGTGGTCCTTACAAAAACATATACGGACAATCTAACAGGTTTAAAAATAAATAGTAAAATAAATTACCTCCCCAAGAAAAAACCCTGCAACCGGCTTACAGAAAAATCCTATCTGAAACATATATATATATTGAAAAATTGTATTGTAAAAAATTGTAAAATTCTGACGAAGTTCCGACACTCAAGGAATGAAACAAGTAAGCTTTTAGGTTGGACAGACACCCCGGTGATCTTTAATTCACCTCCCCTCAATCAAGACCAATTGTTATTGCTTTGGGAGAGAACACTGGACAAAATATGATTTATTTGGAATGAACAGCATTAGATTACCCTGGAGAGACGCATATTAAACATCATATACAGGCACTGAGGTCGGTGGGTGACTTGTGGAAAGTTTTAACACCATTCTATGGACTGGTAAACTGTCAATCGGAGATCCAATGCCATTTGATATAGATGGGCAATTGAAATCCATTTTGGATTGGAAAAATCTGCAAGATCAACATCCAGTAAGTAACCGAGAAAAATCTGTCTTTCTGTGTATTGCTTTAAGGATATACCTACAAGTTGTGGGAACCTTGGCACACAGTTACCAGGATGATAGCAGTGTTCATTGTCCTTATTATTACTACATACAAACAGCAGAGATCCCGATGAGTCATTTAAACCACCCAGTGCCTGCTTTCACTCATTCAGTCTAATTGATTAACAAGAAACCAACTTTGGATGATTTCTGGCTATATATATATATATATATATATATATATATATATATATATATATAAAACTTTTTTCCTCTCTCTGGAATAACGGAGGACTATAAAAGGAAGAAAAAGAGAACACATATAGTATGATATGACTATGGTTCTGTGCAGAAAAAGATTTTTCTTTAATTTCCAGCTGGAGATATTTTCAATCTTTTGACGAATGACTGACTGATTGACTGTGTATTCATGACTGTTTCTCCTAGGCCATCTCAGAAGGCAACAGCGTATATTTATTTCCATGGTTTAGAATTACGCTATTGTCTTTAGAAACTGTCCAGGCCAGCTCCCATTATAGGTAGGTTGAGGGGTTTGTATAGGTGTAAGATTAGGGGTGTCATGTGTTAGGGGAGGGTGGTAATCATCCACTGCATCACGTACCCCTCTCTCTCTTTTTTAAAGGGGAGTATACTTTTAATATACTTTTGTAGAGGTATGGTTTACTGGGGAATTGGTTAAGTTTACAATCTCTGTATAGGGATTGCTGTATAGGGATTTCATATATGGGGTTAGTATTGGGGATTAAGGGATTTTATATGCTTGTTATTATTTTTGCTATTGATAGCTAATAAATGTCTGTAGTTTAATTCTTTAGGGTGTGTATTAGTGTCAACATTTTTTTGTTGTTTTTTCTTTTTTGGATAATTGCTAGTAAATTGACCTGCCAAGTATAGTTGCCTTGGCCAATTGATAGGAGATCAATTGATTCCACACTAATTCTGGAATTGCTGCACTTCTCTTTTCTGTCACAAGATGGCCGGGTATCTGATGGTATTAGAAAAGACAAGGGCATTGCAAGGACAGATTAGGAATAGATGGGGTGTCTCAGCCAATGGTCAGGGATTTTCTTGGGTCTCCTGGCCTGCTAGGAGAGCCTATTTATTTGGGTGAGGTCAGGTAATCAGTGTTCTGTGCCACCTGGACGGCTGTCTGGGTGGACGTGGTATACTGCCCCAGGCTGCTAGGCCAATGCCTGAGGCCTATCCTGGGGACATCTGGCTGCTAGGCTGTCTGAGGGCCTATCCAGAAGCAAGAGAGCAGTGTAGGGTTGGGACTGCGACTTGCAGTCCAACCAAAGTGACGGTTCTGCTGGCCAGAGAACCTGTCGTGGTCGGAGGTAGAGGGGAAGCTGTCATCACTAAGGGACCATCCACCCTGTTACCAGGGACCACCGTGAGTAGCTGAAGCAAGTACCAGAGCAGTATTCTCACCAACTGGGGACAATGAAGAATTGGGAAACTTCAGAAGGTGTCAAGCCAGGGACCCGGCCAGTGGAATTGACGCTTGCAGAGCAGTCTTGTGTACCAAGCCAGGGACCGAGCAGGCCAGTAGGGTGACGCTTGAGGGGTATCTGTGAGTACAACATCAAATGGATATAACAATTTCAGTGGTGTATTCATCACACCCAAAGGGCGCAAAGTTTAGATGTTCCCTTGTTCACAGGATTGGCTAGCGATGCTAAAAGTAGGCAGTTGAGCCATGGTTTTACTGCATCCCAAGCAGCCACCTAAACAAAGAAATGTACCGGCTCAGGGCCGTACTCATGCTGCTGCTGTATCAAAAGTTATAAGGCACGCTGTATTCGGCAGGTGGCACTGCCACTGAACACAACCCATTCAAGTAAATGGGGTCACACTGCAACCCCCTGCAACTGATGCAGTGTTTTGACATTTTTAAGGTTAAAGCTAAAGTTGCCAACTTTCCTTCAAGCCAAACCTGAACACTTTAGCAGCGCACAGCATTTTTTTTAATATACACTATAGGATTGTAAAAGACCTGGGTCACTTTTGGGTGCCACAAGAAGAGCAGTAATGCATCGCACAGGAAGCTGGAGGCAGTCATTCTGACATACAGGGACATGTAGCTCTGTTTACATGCTGCAGAAGACTGTGAGCAGGCGGATAGTGTATTTTATCACAGAAGAGACATTGGGGTTTATTCACTAAAGCTGGAAAATGCTAAATCAGACTTACTTCTGCATAGAAACCAATCCGCTTCCTGGTTTTATTGCCAAAGTTCCATCCGCTGTCTATCCTCATTGGATAGATTGATGGCAGTGGGAGCCATTGGCTCCTGCTGCTGTCAATTAAATCCAGGAGCGCAGGGGCGGGGCCGAGTCCCGCTATTTGTATTAATGGACGCAGCAGCTGGACTCAGGAGTGTGCCCGCATGGGTGCCCCCATAGAAAGCGGCTCTCTGTGGGGGCACCCGATGAAGGGGAGGAGCACCGGCAGGCACCCCTGAAGAGGAGGTTCGGGGCTGCTCTGTGCAAAACCCTTGCACATAGCAGGTAAGTATGACATGTTTGTTATTTTTATTTAAAAAAAAAACCTTTACAATCACTTTCAGTTCTGACTTAAGAAGGCAACATATCCCATCCTCATTACACGTCAAACACCCTTTGAAAAGTGATTTACCTCAGATTTCTTTTTAGAGGAGCAGAATTACAGTACGATCTACATCCTCATTTTTCTGTAAGAAAATATTCCATTAGCAAGACCTATCAAGAAATCCAATAAAAATGAAGCCCTATTAGTTATATCCAAATCTAATTTAGTGAATCTGCCAGTTGTGAGCAGGCATATTATCTAAGTGCTAACTGACAATAATTTGTCATTAGCTGAGACTGGCCAGTTACACTTGCAAGTGTTTACTGAATACAGCTGCTAATTAATGATACATACCCATGCTTTAAAGGAAGCATTGAATTCATATATGTATAGTTCATTAATAGATTTTCTATGCTACGGGATCCTGTAGGTCCTTGTATTATACTGCCCCCTAGTGTATTTTGTACAATGTACATGGGTTTGAGAATAAGACAGCATGGAGAGTCAGGATAATGTGCATAGTGCAGTTACCCACAGCAAGCCAACTGATTTCAGATGACTTACACTTAGAATTGTATGGTAAAAGCAACATAGATCCACTTTCTTTATTTGTCCTAGTGACCTTTATCAAGGAATAAACTGATGTGAATCCCCAAAATTTTAGTTTTTGCCAAAACAGGAGGTGAGAGTAAAGCTGGCCATACCCAAATTTTCTTGTTTGAGGAATGTTTGTTAGATTTTCTAATCATTAGTGGCAGTGGTGGATCCAGAGTCTAGTCTCTGGAGGGTCACTGCCAGAAAATACGTTTTTTGGGGGCAATTTATCGGGGAAATGGCTGGTGTTGGTGCTTCAATCATCCTGGCACCATGGTTGTGTCAACGCAACGCATTTTAAAACGCAGGTTTTCCGTGTTCTGATGCGAACCGGCCCTAGCGTGTTTGAACAATATTTTTCATTTCCATATGCACAAGTTCCTAATTCATTTCTATTGTCTGTTAATGTGACAAAAAATTTAGAAAACAATTATATAATGATTATTTTATTTTTGTTTCCTTTAAAATCCGTGTTTCTTCAGACAATGACGTTACAAAGCATTGTCCTCAAGTCTCATGTATGTGATATAGTTGCTAGGAAACACAATGGGAAGGCACTTTGAGATGCACTAACAGGCTCTTCCAAAAGAAACTGATATGAATAATATCATCTCAAAAGGAGAGAAAATAAAGAACAAAAAAAAAAAAGAAAACACAAACGTATTTTGTTGTGTTGTTTTTGTTGTCACTAACATCCATTTCTAAAGCCCCATACACAGTATTCGATTTTCTGCAGATTTTTTCCTTCAGATTTACCAAAACTATATAATATGAGGTCAAACCTTAAAGCCCCATACACACAATCAGATTTTCTGCTGAATTTTGTCTTCAGATTTACCAAAACCATGTAGTGCAAGGGCCTGCCTGATTGCATACAAATTGAAACTCCTAAGGTTTGACCTCATATTATATGGTTTTGGTAAATCTGAAGGAAAAGATCAGCAGAAAATCTGATAGTGTGTATGGGGCTTAAGAGTTTCCATTTGTATGCAATCAGGCAGGCCCTTCTACTACATGGTTTTGGTAAATCTGAAGACAAAAATCTGCAGAATATCTAATAGCGTGTATTAGAGCTGTATGATTAATCATTAAGAATCATTATCGTTATTTTTTCCCCCGTTGGAATCGTGACAAATTATTTCTCAATTCTTTCTATGCAGAGAATTCTCTCTGCTCTGCTAAAGCCGACAGCCGTCAAAAGAAAGGGAAAAAAAAGAAATGGGCAGTCTGTCAAGAATCACAACATTCTTAAGCAGTGGAACTTAAGTATAAACATTGTAACAATTTGTCTTTTAGATCAAAAGAATAAACTTTGGTGTGTAAATGAGGAAAGTTTTACCACTTAAACACTAAACCTTTTTCTGACATTTGTTGGTTTCAAGTTAAAATAATTTTATTTTTTTTTGCTAGAAAATTATTTAGAACCCCCTAAACATTTTATATATATATATATATATATATATATATATATATATATATATATATATATATATATATATATATATATATATATATATATATATATATATATATATATATTATTATTTTTTTTTGTGGAGACCCTAGAGAATAAAAGGGTGGTTGTTGCAATATTTTATGTCATTTTAAAGTAGAAACCCTCCACCAATGGGTCTTTGAAGTCAATTTTAATCGAAGTATAAAAATGTTCGATCATGCAAGTTATCAATGCAATGGGGAGACGACAGGACCCATATATGCACTTCTATGGAAAGATATACACATATAACATTTGGATTTCTTAGTACCACTGAGTAATTAGGAGCCTAAGGCCGCGTACACACGCGGGGACTGTTCGCCCAACTTTGTCCGTCAAACAGTTTCAGCAAACAGTCCGCTCAAAATTAGCATGGACGGACATGGCCACACACGACGAACGAACAGTTTGCTGAAACCGTGCGCGATGACGTGAACGGCACGTACGACGGGACGAAAAATACGACGTCCTATACACTGCATTATAGCTTTCGTTTGACGAACAAGCCTACACACGAGGGGACTGTTCGCTGAAACAAAGTTTCAGCGGACAGTTTTTCGGAAATTCCGAAAAACCTTGTTCAGCGGACTGTTCGCTGAAACTGTCCGCTGAAAGCCCACACACGAGCGGACTGTCCACCGAAACACTGTTCAGCGGACAAAGTTGGGCGAACAGTCCCCGCGTGTGTACGCGGCCTTACTGAAAGCTTTGGTCGGCTACCTTCATTTGATATCGAACATTGGTTCACACCAACCTCGGAACCCGTTGCATTTTGTGACTTCATTGCTCCCTGCTCTTTTGCGCCCATCTACGCCCCCCTATTGCGCAGTTGCTTCACTTTTTCTTTTTGGAATGATTTGAATGGAAAAAACAAATTGTGACTATACTCAATCCTATCCTATACCCCTGATGAAGGTGTTTAACCAGAAACGTGTCGGGTGCCAGGGATTACTATATACATGACAATGGTCCCAAAACAGTGTCAGAACTGTCCGATGTGTCCGCCATAATGTCACAGTCACAATAAAAATCGCAGATCACCGCCATTACTAATAAAAAAATATTAATAATGAAAATGCCATAAAACTATACCCTATTTTGTAGACGCTATCACTTTTGCGCAAACCAATCAATATACGCTTATTGCGGGTTTTTTTTACAAAAAAATATGTAGAAGAATACATATCGGCCTAAACTGTGGAAGAAATTTGTTTTTTTTTTATATATTTTTGGGGAATATTTATTGTAGCAAAAAGTAAAAAATATTGCTTTTTTTCAAAATTGTCGCTCTTTTTTGTTTATAGTGCAAAAAATAAAAACCGCAGAGGCGATCAAATACCACCAAAAGAAATCTCTATTTGTGGGGAAAAAAGGACGTAATTTTTGTTTGTGTACCGCGCAGTTGTCAGTTAAATCGACACAGTGCTGTAATACAAAAAATGGCCCAGTCATTAAGGGGGGAAATCTTTTGGTCCTTAAGTGGTTAAATGATCGTGATTTAACCTCAGCAGCCACTTTATTAGGTACACCTTGCTAGTACCGGGTTGGACCCCCTTTTGCCTTCAGAACTGCCTTAATTCTTAGCATAGATTCAACAAGGTGTTGGAAACATTCCTCAGAGATTTTGGTCCATAATGACATGATAGCATCACAAAGTTGCTGCAGATTTGTTGGCTGCACATCCATGATACGAATCTCCCATTCCACCACATCCCAGAGGTGCTCTGTTGGATTGAGATCTGGTGACAGTGGAGGCCATTGGAGTACAGTGAACTCATTGTCATGTTCAAGAAAACAGTGGTGAGATGATTTGAGCTTTGTGACATGGTGCATTATCCTGCTGGAAGGAGCCAGCAGAAGATGGGTACACTGTAGTCATAAAGGGATGGACATGGTCAGCAACAATACTCAGGTAGGCCATGGCATTAAAAAGATGCTCAATTGGTGTCTGGGCCCAAAGTGTGCCAAGAAAATATCACCCACACCATTACACCACCACCAGCCTGAACTGTTGACGCAATACAGGATGGATCCATGCTTTCATGTTTATTTACTCCAAATTCTGACCCCACCATCTGAATGTCGCAGTTGAAATTGAGATTCATCAGACCAGACTAAGTTTTTTCCAATCTTCTATTGTCCAACTTTGGTGAGCCTGTGTGAATTGTAGCCTCAGTTTCCTGTTCTTAGCTGACAGCACTCCCGGTGTGGTTTATGCTGCTGTAGCCCATCTGCTTCAAGGTCTCCATGGGGGGCATTCGAGAAGAGGAGGAGCAAGAAGCACCACTGGGGGACCCCAGAAGAGAAGGATCGGGGCCCCTCTGTGCAAAACCCTTGCACAGAGAATAAGAATAACATGTTTGTTTGTTTTTTAAACAAAAAGCGAACCTTTACCACCCTTTTAAGGGGTGGAGAGGGACAGCCGACAATGGATGCCAGGCATTCCATCCATTGTTGCTGCTCTCTTCTCTCCCCTGTAGATGCCCACTTGGGAGATCGCGTGACCAGACAAAAGCGCTCTGAGAATAGGTAAGTATAAGCATCCTCATTTCACAGGGTAGTTGATATAGGAGTTAGAAAAGGTAGTCACTGTTTTAAGCTTAGTTAGTTCTACGTTTATTTTTAAAAGGGTGAAGTTACTTTTTAAGCACAGATATCTCAACAGGTGATATAAGATATATTCTGGTGGATTCAAGTTTGTCAGAGATTAGTCGTTTTTAGGGTAGAGGTGGATGGAGGAATCCTCCTGCCGGGACATATCCACTCCCAGCTCTGGACTCTTCCTACTGATCATTGAAGGCCCCTGACAATTTAAGACCAATAAGGACGCTCGCGATAATAGAGAGAGGAAATCAGTTGAGATTTGCACATACGTTTTTATAACTAGATTTGCTGTATAACGGTGGTCTGCTTCCTGCTGGGCTACGTGATCTGTATAGATCCTCTTACAATAGACATCTCAAGTCTCCTGGAAGGTGCGGGAGACTCTCGCATTTCTGCGGTGGCACCCGCACACCTGCAAGCACCTCCCGATCTCCTGGGAATGATCGGTGCGGCGGCTGTCCCTCCTGCTGCTCACAGATCATCCCCAGCTTCTCTGTGTCTCCTCCCTATCCCCCTCCGTGTCCTTCTCTGCCACCCCATATCCCCGTAATCGGCTCCCCTCCTCTCCCGCCAGCTGTGGGGGGGAACTAGTAATAGGACACAGTGAGCGAGATCGCTCACTGTGTCCTGTGATTACTGAGCAGAGTAAACTGTGTTTACTCTGCTCAGTTTATGAATGGACAGGAGCCTCTGTCTTCTGTTCATTCATCTTTAGTGCTGAGAAAGGGACTGGGGAATCTGTGTCCTCAGTCCCTTTGTCTGTCTCAAAGGGGGGATGTCAGGGGTCTGTTTAGACCCCTGACATCTCACCAAAGCCGTCCAAAAATAATAAATAAAATATTGTAAAAAATTCTAAAAAATGAAAAAGTGTAAAAAAAATTAAATGAAATAAAAGCATTGTAAAAAAAAAATTAAAACAAATTAAAATGTAAAAAAAATCAATTATTAAAAGTAAAAAAAAAACTACTGACACCATCCACTGCCAAGGAGCAGCTTATACCTTTAGGGGGCTTCCAGAGTCCTACACCCAAGTGACGTGAGCAATCCCATAGTCCTGCACGTCTTTTTGTTTTCATCCTCCTCTAAGAGGGAGCTCAAGAATATGGGTCCTCAAAGATACACCTCTGCTGCATTGACACTCACACTGCTTCCCATGATTAATATGAGGGACTATTTATATACATCCCTCTACCCATGATGTCCCACACAGGCAGGGGCAGGGGCCCAACTCTGGGACAGTATCCCTTCCAGTGGGGCTGTGCCTACACTACAAGGGTTAATTGCTCATTTAGGTATAGGGTATAGATTTAGGTATAGATTTACTTACCCGCTCCTAAGTGCTGCTAGACTGGTCCCTTGAGCGTCTTCATCCATGTGCTCCAGCAGTCAAAGGTCCTGACAACATCAAAACCAATGCAAAGTCCACAGCCCTGCACTGTACCTGATGACACAGAGGAACAGTCCACTGTTAGAGCATTGGTGAGCACTATCTACCAGGAGAATGAAGAATCAGGTAAGTAAAAGCACTTCTTCTTACAAACCAAGCAAATAATGCCTGCAGTGCAGGCGCAGTCCTGCTGCAAGGGATCATTTTCATGTTTCCCGGAGTTGGGCTTTAACTCTAAGTGACCCTGCTAATCACTGCTCGCTTATCATATAGGTTTCTATCCCACTAGTGCATTTCTGAAAATCGTACACTTTTTTTTGTACAGCCACATAAAAATGCCTAGTGGCATCCCCACATATCTTGCAAGAGCATGCACAGAAATGCATGGTGCAGCAGTACCATGTGTTTTGTTGAAGCGTGATGTTTAAAATGTTGCAGGGTTCCTTTTTTGGTACATTTCTCCTGCATAGAGCAGCCCATTTAAATTATAGGGCTGCCTTAAACTTGATGCTTGGGCATGCACAGAAATGTGCAAAAAGAGCATGTCCAACAGCACCTGCACTGCCTACTCTTACTTACTACAGGATTCCAAACCTTTACTATGGTGACATCTAGTGGCCAATTTGGAGAACTACATTAGACACATCCATGCCCTTAACCTACAGATCTACTGTAGCTTCATTTTCTACATTTGTACTTTAAATTTTGCTTTTCAGGATCTCCAGTTGGAGCCCTTACCTTGACCTATATGACCATTTTATAGGACCTTTAATTGGTGAACAGTCCTGTAACCTTTAGCTCCTTTTTGCATACATAGGCATTTTGCATTGGACAATTCAGTTATGTTTCCTTGTATATACAGCTGCCTCTTCCCACTGCGTATATATTATCTAAGGAAAGAACTCAGAGTGTTGAAGGTTATTTCCAGAGTAGCCTCCAAGCATATACATTGCAAAAATACTTTTTTCCAATGAGGTCAGCATTGCAGTGGTGCACGCTGAAAAAAAAATGACTGCAGCACAGCAGGTTGCAAAGTGAATAACTGCATTGCAGTGCTGCTGTGGGTAACTGAAATTTCTTTGAAATATCAGTTTTTGCGAGCTTGGGTGTTTTTTTAACAGTCCATAAACTCCCCTTTATGTTATCTTATGTGTCTATGTGAATGTTTTTGGACATTTATCAGCAGAGGAGTTTATGGGCTGTTTTCTAAACGCCATAAAATCGTGTTCAGGAGTAGTTTTTCTGACCACAAAAAATGACAAATGCTCATAAATGCAGATAAATGCTCAAAAACGTTGCTCACCAGCGTTTTTTTTTTTTTTTTTAAACGTTTATGATCCATTGAAAAAAATGAGGAAAAACTCAAAAAAACGATATTAAACGCTGTTGCAAAAATTTTAAGAAACGTTGAAAGACTCAGTGCAAAGCTACTGGCATTTTTAATAAGATTATTTTAACATCCAGTGTGCATGGAGCCTAATAATCTACTTTGAAAAAAAGGAAACAGTATGATGCACTGAGATTGGCACATCAGCTCTGTATCTCCCCGCACACACCAGCGGCAATGCAATCAGTACAGATCTTTATCTTATTCTCTTCTTATTGACTCACTCTGCGATGGTTCCCTCTGATATATCTGTCGCTGGCTTCCTGGAGTTTCACATTGAGCTCATACTAACATTTTGCAAATCCAGTCTTGAAGATTCATATTTGGGAGAAATTATAATATTAAAATGACTTTGTAAACAGAGCAGAATTGTATTTACCCCGCAGACTCCAGAAACCAATTTGGGTATTCCTGTGTAGCCTCATGTGTTTTCAATTTTAAATGCCAGAGCCCCCCTTGGCCATTTGATGAAAGCTCTAAAGGCTAAGACAGGTTCATTGTAGGCTCAAATAAAACAAGAAAGGATGACGGGTCCTATAGAGGTATCCCTACTAATAAATACAGATTAGATCAATCCTTATGCCACTCACTTTAATAGGGTGTTGCTGCCATAGCCAACCAGACTAGGCATACAAAAAATAAGCCCGGGTAAGATTACCCGGGGAGAAAGCGGCTGCTAAGACAGCAAGGGGCAGATCCTTATATCACTTGCATTTCAGAAATTTTGTTACCTGACAAGTAATATTTACTTGAAATTAATTTGGTAGGTATTTTCTTGGGATGCAAAATTGGAAGTGGTATAGTACAGTGCTGTGTGATGATGAAAAAAATAAAATCCCGTTGACCTAATCTGCAGTGGTAACAAGGGATAAATAATGTGCACAACATATAAATGAAATTACCTAATGTGAAAAAAATACATTTACATGAAAAATCAATACATGTGCATAATGATATAAAGTCCATAAAGTAAATTGTGATGCATAAAGTGGCTATGCAAAATAAATAATTGTGAACCAGTTGTCTGTAGATAATCCACCACCGACAAAGAGAGAGGCTTACCAGACAAGTCGAACCCAACTAAGCATATTCCCAGGAGAGATAACAGCATACACAGTTTCCAATCTAGACCGATCTAGCAGGAGCCCCTCTCAGTGTTTAGCCTCAATGGGTATCTACCAAGGTATAGGGACCAAGGATCAAAGACAGTTCCTCCCAGTATTATATGTTGTAAAATTAGAAAGAATGGGCCACATAGTGTGATACCATTTACATAAAAAACATTTATTGAATACGTAAATATGGTCACTCACATTTGAGAAGGCATAAAGGAGCGTTAAGATAAAATCAAATCAGTGGCATCAGCAGAGCCTACCCAACGCGTTTTGTCTCAATAGGACATCTTCTGGAAGGAACTGCCTTTGATCCTTGGTCACTATACCTCGGGGGATATCTATTGATGCTAAACACTGAGAGGGACTCCTGCTAGATCGGTCTACATTGGAAACTGTGTATGCTATTATCTGTTATTGCTGTCAGGGCGACAATGATGAAAAAAACACATTCTTTTTAACTTTTTGCTATAATAAATATCCTCCAAAAATATATAAAGAAAACATTTTTTTTCCTCAGTTTAGGCCGATACGTATTCTTCTGCATATGTTTGGTAAATAAAATCGCAATAAGCATTTATTGATTGGTTTGCAAAAAAGTTATAGTGTCTACAAAATAGGGAATAGTTTTATGGCATTTTTATTAATATTTTTTTTTTACTAGTAATGGCGACAATCAGTGATTTTTATCATGATTGCGACATTATGGCGGACACATCGGACACTTTTGCCACTATTTTGGGAACATTTACATTTATATGGTGATCAGTGCGATTAAAAATGCACTGATTACTGTGTTAATGTGACTGGCAGTGAAGGGGTTAACCAAGAGGGGGCACTGCAGGAGTTAAGTGTGTCCTAGGGAGTGATTCTAACTGTTGGGGGGGAGGGACTGTGTGTGGCACGACACTGATCATCAATCCCGATTAAAGGGAGCAGTGATCAGTGACACTGTCACTAGGCAGAACGGGGAAATGCTTGTTTACATTAGCATCTCCCAGTTCTTCCTCTCCATGAGACGGTCGCGGGTATCCCCACGGACATCGAGTCCGTAGGTTCCGTGGTCGGACCCACGGTGCTTGCGGCTGGCACGCACGTGCCTGCTATCCAAGCCTCGCGAGATCACGTACAATACTGTGATTTCACACAGTGGAGCCAACCTGCCACAGGTCCACAAGCGGTTACAGTGAGATTTGAGAAAGAGTCCTGTGTGATTTCATTCTAGTTCATTTCTAATCTCATACACTTTTTCATATTGGAATTGCTCTTGAACCATCACCACTGATACTATGTTTGCCACCTCATCCCTTTAAACCCGAACACATATGAATTACAAAGGTTCTGAGGCAAATTTAATGCAGATAAGGCACCAAGTGGGTTTAATTTCCACGTTAATCAGGCACAGAACCTTTGTAATTAATATGTGTTCAGTTTTAAAGGGATGAGGTGGCAACCAGTAGTGGCTGGTGTTTTGTGGACAAACAACCACCCCAACCCTCCTCTAGTGGTCAGTCGGTCATCCAGAACTTACTCCATCAAGGTTCCGGGTGGGCATTGCTCCTACAGGTGACGGGCAGGCATCTCCTCCTCTTCTGCATCACGGCGGCTCCGCTGTGCATCTTCTCCCTCCTCCTTCTCCTCCTAGGCATCCAATAGAATCGCCTGTAATTTCAGCCAATTGGGTGATGGGTCTCACAACACGCTTTCTGATTGGCCGGGAGGAGGATCAGTGTGAGAATAGTGAATATTACAAGCATTTTGAACGCAAAATCTTTTCTGACCATTTGCAATGGGAAAACATGAATGTGAGAGTTTGTCTCTCTCTCTCTCTCTCTCTCTCTCTCTCTCTCTCTCTCTCTCTCTCTCTCTCTCTCTCTCTCTCTCTCCATTACAAATGGTCAGAAATGATTCCCCATTTAAAACGCCTATAAACGAAAATGATTATAAATGTACATTACCGCGTTTACACGCTGTTACAAGTATTTGGCGTTTTAAATTCCTCTGAAAATACGTTCTGAATGCATTTTTTTGCTTTAAAAAAAATGCTTCTGAACGCAACTGCCTGGAAACGCCTATAAACGACCCTGTGTACATGTACTGATAAGATAACATACAGGAGAGTTCAGAGGTTGCTGAAAAAAATGCCCAACTGCTCCTAAACCTCCGTTTACCAGCTGCAGCGTACATGAGGCCTTATGCCACGAACAAACGAGTGGAATGTCTGACAGAAAAAGTCAGACGGAAGCTTTTCATCGTATATTCCGATCATGTGTATGCCTCATCTGAGTTTTTTTACGAAAATTCTGACAGACCTAGAAATAGAACATGTTTTAAATATTTCCGACTGAACCAATACCTATCGGGAAAACTGCTCGGCTGTATGCTGTTCCGACGGACCAAAAACGACGCATGCTCTGAAGCAAGTATGAGACGGAGGCTATTGGCTACTGGCTATTGAACTTCCTTTTTCTAGTCCCGTCTTACGTGTTGTACGTCACTGCGTTCTTAACGATCGGACTTCGGTGTGATCGTGTGTACGCAAGACAGTTTTAGCGGAACTTCAAACCTTTGAAGTTTATTCCGACGGGAAACCGGTCATGTGTACGCGGCATAAGTGAAAATTTACTTTGGAAAGTGACCATGCTGACGCTGTACTCCTTTAGTAAGTCTGTGTCAGTGTTTTAGAAAGTACTAAATCCCAGAGTCAATCAGACAAGCAGCATTTTAGAGACTGGTGAGCAATGGCAGCCCCCATATTTCTCACAATACAGGTTTCCTTTAAATATTTTGTTCCTGGACGATAGGCGGGTGTATTTCGCATAAAAACACAGCAAGGATTCTATTTGGCCTAAAGAAAGAAGCTTGTTCATACTTTCATGAGAAAGACTTATGCACTATTAATGCTGCAGCAGAAATGGAATTCTTGTTCTTCCGCACACTGCTGTTTTTATTGAGAATTTCTGTTTTTATTACAGTTGCAGTAGCCAAGCAAATAGTTGCTCCAGGGTGTGAGAATGCTACAAGTAAACAAGCAAATTGGAAACAACGAACAGAGGGAGCGTAGCATCAGTTACAGAATGATCTGAAATGAATCATGACTTAGCATCGCTTTTGTCTTGCTCTGTGCCGGCTGCGCAGTTGCTGAGTTACGCTGCGGTCCTCGGAGCCTTCCAGTACAGAAAACAGCGTAGTCCTTACTTGGCGTTCTATCCAGCTAGGAACATAATAGCAATTTAGAACTTGGCTAAGTAATGAAGATAAAAGGAAAAAATGACTAAAAAATAAAGAAAACAAATGCAGCACCACATTTAAGGATTGGTAAGCTGCAATATTTTCCTTTATTTGGTTTAGATATGCTTTAACTTCTCTTCACTGTCTAGCTGTCACTTAAGTAATACCTCAGGGCTTTTTTTCTCAGAAAATAGGTGCAGGTACTCAACCACGATCCCCCAACCACCCCCCCCCCCACACACACACACACACACACACACATGCACGCGCACACACACGCACACACATGCACACGCGCACACACACACACACCCATACACTATCCAAACTGCATCAAATACTGAGTGCGGTCATATTTAAATAACAGTGGGAGGGTCTTAAAGGGCCAATAAATACCAGGTGTGTATTAAAGTGGTTGTAAACCCTTACAACACACTTTAACCTACAGGTAAGCCTAGATTAAAGCTTACCTGTAGGTGCTGCAAATATCTCCTAAACCTACATGGTTTAGGAGATATTTACAATTCCCCGTACGAGGATTGCTTCTGCGCATGCACTGATGTACTCAGCACATGTGCACTTTAGAAGGGTCATAGCGTGCCGTTTTCATTAAACGACATGCTGTGAATGGTGGCTCCCGCACGCATGCACGGGAGTGACATCACGCGACTCCGGCCAGTCACAGAGCCAGAGTCTGTGACCCCCGGAAGGAAGATGAACGCTTCCAGTCGGCGAGGAAATTGGGGACATCGCTGGCTCCTGTGTCAGGTAAGTGACATATAATGGGCTACTATGCGATGCATAGTAGCCCATTATGCTTTGCCTTTGCATGGAAACAAAGTTAAGTTTGGGGGGTTACACACAGAGTGCAGAGTTTGGGGGTGCACTACACACCGAGTGCAGAGTTCAGCCTTCTTCACCAGCTGCTTACCCCTGCAGTCCCCATCCACATCTCACTTTCACCTCTCTTCAGCTCTGACCTCTGCATGCAACCCCCCTCTACTGCCCCCATGCCCCACCCCACCCCTTAAAAGCGTCACCATCTTCCACATGTCTTACTTTTGTTACTGTATTAAGCTGAAGCACCCAGCTGGCTCTAGTACCTGCCCGCACACAGTAGATGGCTCTACCTCTCTCACATGTCGGGAAATCATTCAGTGGGGGTTTCAGCACTCGCACTGCACCCCAAACATCTGCATCTCCCTTGCCCCCAACCTGCACTCAGTGGGAGCCACTCAGTCAGAAGATCAGATCTGTGGGAGCCGTTGGGAGAAAAGCCAGGCTTCTGTGTGATAGTGGTGAGCAGGGAGCAGAGGGCCTGAGCCAGAGGTGGTGGAACTGAGTTCTACCAAATTCCAGCTGAAAAAAAGCCCTGCCTGGTACAGAAGAACACAAGGTACCCCCCTGCCTCCCCATAGTACCACTATGCATGTCCTCATGTCTGAGCAGCCAGTTACAATGCCTAAATACTTTCACATAAGGGAGGGAATTGTGCACAGCCCTGTGTACGTTTCAGTATTGGAAAGCCTGCCAACGGATCAGAGCAGCAGGTGAGCTCAGCATGGGAAAGTACTAATTTATATTCAAAGGAAATTGCCAGGATGGAAAAATTGGAGCTGCCAATTGGAAGTTGTGATTAGAGACACAAGCTCTACTCTTGTAATCATTAAAGGGGATGTGTGGGAATAAAAAAAACACAAACTTCTATACTCAACTCCCTGCTCCAGCATCAGTTTGATGCTGCAGTTGTCCTCTGCCGATTACAAGCCTGAGAACTGAACGATCATGTGACCAGTGATTGCTCAGTTCTTGGTCCCCTCTGAGCAGAGGGTGATGACTGTCAGTCTCCACTCCCTGCTCTGCTCCTCCAGTGCTGAAGAGGCTGAGCCAGCTGTTAATTAAACATCTGGGTGAATCCCAACATTATTTTTGTCAGGATCTTCCCAGAACCTGGAGAGGCATTGACTTAAGCCGACAGCAGACTTTAGCCCACTGGTGGCTGATTCTGTGTCACAGAGGAGCACAAGTAAGTGCAAAAAAGCTTTGGCCATACTTCTCTTTTAATCTTGCTTTATTCTTGAATTGCTGACCCTGAATAGTGGTGGGGGGTTCTGAATCCAGTGGCCCTGTGTGCAAGATTGTGCATTAGGCTGACCATTCTCAGGAAAAAATTGCGTGTGGTTTGCATTGTGCTTAATATTGGATGTGGCTTAAAGGGGTATGGTAAAAAGTCTGAGAGGATCTGCTAATAGAGCACAGTATACAGAATGAGGCAGCGTGAAATAGGGAACATACAGCACAGCCACCAGAGCAAGGCACCGTGGAACACAAAATGTACTACATAGTATTAAACACATGCATTGTGGTGTAAATGACAATTAAAGTAAAGTACATCAGACTGGTCTGCCAGTCCAAGTCTGCATACAGCAACCCAACCCTGTGAACATTAATGCAGACCATAAGAGTGCAATATGGAAGTAGAAGAGGGGCACTTTTTGCCATTGTTATCAAATTGTTAGAATTGAATTGGGAAGAAGAAGAAGGAGAAGAATGGTAGCGAGAGTGGAGGGGGCATAGTATTTTAAACTGGCAACAGAGGGGGAGATGGGGCAGCATGGAGTGAAGGGAGAAGGAGGCAGAGGTTAATATTTGTTTAACCGTAACAGTGAGAAGGGATCTTGGCTAGAGATTGACACCTTTGTGAATTAGGAATGAAGGTGGAGAGGGGCAGTGAGAATGGTGGTGAGAACTTATTTACAATTAATAGAGAGAGATGAGATGGGGTGGTATGGGGTAAAAAGGGGATAAACCAGCTGTCAAGCAGTAGTGCAGTAGGACTGGTGGTAGGGAGTGATACATTACCTAATTAAAAGTTAATGATGTGGGGCAGAGAAACTGTAGCATCTGTGTGGTTAGAGTGGGAGGACTTTAGCAATTGAGTGCTAAATAGACATGTGCATTTGTTTTCGTCCGAATGCATTTTCGTCTGAATTTCGGGTATTTTCGTTATCGTTTTAACAATTGATAACGAACGTGCAGAATCCGAAAACCGAAAGATCCGACATAAACAAATGCTTTATTTTCATTTTCGTTGTGACAACAGTTCGATATACCGTATTTATCGGCGTATAACATGGGCCGGCGTATAACACGCACCCCAAGTTTAGGAGGGAATTTTAAGGAAAACATTTTTTAGGAGGGAATTTTAAGGAAAAACTTACATTTAAATGCCCATCAATGCAGCCTTATCAGTGTCCATCTGAAGCCTTGTCAGTGTCATTTGCAGCCTTGTCCTGCAGCCTGTCCATCATTGCAGCCTTGTCATGCAGCCTGTCCATCATTGCAGCCTTGTCATGCAGCCTGCCCATCATTGCAGCCTTGTCATGCAGCCTGTCCATCATTGCAGCCTTGTCCTGCAGCCTGTCCATCATTGCAGCCTGTCCATCATTGCAGCCTTGTCCTGCAGCCTGTCCATCATTGCAGTCTGTCTATGATTGCAGCCTTGTGCATCGTTGTCCCCTTGTGTTAATTGCAGATTTTATTTTTAAAAATGGCACGCCGAGATGCGGCGCCCTGGTAGTTCTTCGGCTCTTCTCGCGGCTTGTGGCCGCCTTCGGCTCTTCTCGTGGCTTTCTGCCGCATTCGGCCATTCTCGGCGGCTTTTGGCCGATCTCGGCCATTCTCTGCGGTTTTCCGAGAATGGCCGAAGGCGGCCGAAAGCCGGCGACAATGGCCGAACGCGGCAGAAAGACGTGAGAAGAGCCGAAGGCGGCCGAAAGCCGCGAGAAGAGCCGAAGGCAGCTGAAAGCCACCCAGAGGCTCAAAATCGATCAGAAATCGCAGAGGATCGGCGTATAACACGCACCCGCAATTTTCCCCTGATTTTAAGGGGAGAAAAGTGCGTGTCATATGCCAATAAATACGGTAGATAGGAGATTCGACATGATGCTCACAATAGCAATCTGTGTCCATCAAACCTGTGGTCAACTGTGCCTAACCTTAACTCTATTAGTCCAAGATTATTCTACATAGAAAGAAAAGATTCGACATAGAGAGAAAAGATTTGACATTATAGAGACATTAGCAAAAAAGGTCCAATGTGCCTAACCTAACTCTATTAGTCCAAGATTATTCGACATAGAAAAGATTTGACATGAGGCATGTCGAATGAGGCAGTCGCCTTGAGTGTACAGTTTAGTTGTTCAGTCGAATCTTCTTAGAACATTCAACAGACACTATAAGCCTTCAATGACAGATTCAACCTTAATTATTTTGGATTTTCAGATGAATGCATTTTTTTAACAAAACAAAATAAATAAATACATTTTTGGGAGTAACTAAATAAATGTATTTTTCGGACAAAAACGAAATTCCAAAACAAAATATTTCAGTGTGCACATGTCTAGTGCTAACATACTGTGGGACTATGGGCGTGATATGGTGTCTAGCAGAGAAGAAGCTTATGGAAGTAGGGTTAGGGCCAAGATGTGGGAAAGGATATTGTTGGTGACAACTAATTGAATGTGGACTGCGTAGAGTATAAAGGGGTGGCACTGGAACAGCTGTACAGTTGAAGTGAACTGCAGTAGTAGAGTAGTAATAAGCTAATTACAGTAGTGTTGGCGAGGACTAGGGACCAGGGCCTATCACATCTGCAGTCTGCGCAGAATGGATTCCTTTCAGCTGCAACCACAAGTTATGTTCATGGCTGAAGCTCAAAGACCTCACCAATGTATGTGCATTGAGTAAGAGCACAGTAGGACCTATCATCCCATGTTCTCTCCACAGACTGTACACATGGAGGATATGCCACAGATTTTGAGATAGCATGCTGATAGTAAAGTGTCAAAAACTTGATATGCACATGGTGGTTTTAGAACACTGACTTATCAGGAATTATATAGATGACAGTTCTAGACACATCTCATATTTCTGTTTTGTCTGGTCCTTTAAGGTAAACCTTTAGTAATGTAAAAGAGGAGTGTTTATGCCTACCTGGCCTGCCACCTATTTCTCAATTATTTTATTCTCTCACAGCAAAGGTGGCAGTAGGATCGGTTGCATCCATCCTACTGTTGAATGCGTCAGATACTTGGTTACCTGCCCTACATGGTGGTCCCTTTCCTATAAGCCCTACATAACTACAGGACACAGTAGTAAGATAAGGGCAGCAGAGTAAACTGGCAGGGAACACAGGCATCCAACTTTGTTCTGATAGAAAATATAGGTTCAAGGAATGAACCAAAGTCCAATCTTCTTTCACCCCTCACGGAATCCTTTGCAATGCACACCCTAAAATTCAAAAATTTCCTGGCACTCGGAGATTTCAACCTTTGGGCAAACGAGCCTAAAGACCCCATCGCAACTGCCTGCATCAATCAACTAGAAGAACTGGGTCTACAGCAACTGATAAAGACTCCCACGCATGGGTCAGGACACACCCTGGACCTCATTTTCAAACAGAACATCGACGTCAACATACTCGACAACATAACTCTGCCATGGACGGATCACCACGCCATCAAATTCAAAATCACTACCAACATGACCAACGCAAAACGGAAACCTGTAACAACGCACTGGACCAGATCGCATAAAAAACTGTACTCCGAAGCCTTCAAAACCACTCTGTCCAAAAAAATATCTACAATAACCTTAAACCACTCTACGGAGGAAACACTCAACTCCCTGAACAAGGCATTACTGCAATCAGCAGACTCGGTAGCACCAAAACGCAGGGCTCTCAACAGGAAGAAAAATGCTGGATGGTTTAATAGCTCCCTCTCCGTACTAAAGCAAGAACGCAGAAGAGCGGAAAGAACATGGAGAAGAAATCCCACCGAGGAAAACCTATTTAACTACAAAGGTCTGACAGAGAATTATCGGAAAGCAATCTTCAAAGCCAAAAAGGACCACTTCTCATATACAATCTCAACGGCCGCAAACCAACCACAGGAACTGTTTAAACTGGTTAATCAATCAATGAATCCGGTGTGCCTAGAACCCCCAGAAAGCGAATCCCAGGATTACTGTGACAAACTGTCGGATTTTTTCATCGATAAAGTCAAAACCATCAGGGAAACAATTTGTCAGAAGAAAACATCCAACCTCAGCCAGCAAATACATAAAGAGGATGTCCGCACCAACATACCGCAACCGCCAAAATTTTCACTATCCCCAATTACCGTAGACAACGCAAAAAACATCATTAATAAACTGCGTGACAGTACCTCACCTATTGACATCATCCCCACAAAACTACTGAAAGAATGCTCCGACATCGTGGCTCCAACCATAACCCACCTCATAAACCGATCATTCCACGAAGGGATTGTTCCCAGCATCCTCAAACAAGGCATCGTCAAACCTCTACTCAAGAAACCAAACCTGGACCCTCAGGATCCAAACAACCGTAGGCCGATTACAAGCCTCAACACCATTTCTAAGATCATGGAGAAAGCTGTAGTACATCAGCTACAACTTCACCTGGATACTCACAAACTCCTGGACCCGCTGCAATCAGGCTTCCGCCCGGGTCATGGAACAGAAACAGCTCTCCTCAAGATTTGGGATGACGCCCTCGAAGCAGCAGATGACGGAGAGCCGTGTCTCCTCGTACTGCTAGACCTAAGTGCAGCGTTTGATACAGTAGATCACAATACTCTACTCGTCCGCCTCACAGAAGTAGCCGGAGTCCAAGACATAGATCTCCAATGGTTCGCGTCCTTCCTAGGAAATCGGTCACAGACAGTGAAACTAGGAAAATTCCTCTCCAAAACTCGGGCAGTCACCTGCGGAGTCCCTCAAGGCTCTCCGTTGTCACCCGTTCTCTTCAACATTTACATTCGCCCACTCCTTCAAATCATCAGATGCTCAGATCTCTGCTTCCACTCTTACGCTGACGACACGCAACTTTATTTCCGGATCAATGGAAAAAAAGATCACCAACAACAACTTGAAAACTGCCTCAAATCAATAGAGGACTGGATGACCACCAACTCCCTCCAGCTGAACCAATCAAAGACAGAGCTTCTTATCTTACACCCAAATCATAAGCTCGCAACCAAAACCTCCTGGTCTCCACCAACCGTCTTTGGGCAGACTATCTCCCCAAAGACCAAAGCGAAGAGTCTCGGGGTTATTTTAGACGCACAAATGTCAATGGATGCGCAAATAGGATCTGTAGTCAGTCGATCTCACCATCTGCTGCGAATGCTTCGCAGACTCATCCCTTTTATCCCAAAGAATGACAAAGCAGTGGTAGTTGGAACAATCATTAATTCACGACTGGACTACGCAAACTCGCTTTACATAGGATTACCACAATATCAACTTGCGCGATTACAACTGATCCAAAACACGGCGGCAAGGCTGATAACAGGAAAAAAACCCTGGGAATCCATTTCTCCTTCACTGAGGAGCTTACATTGGCTAACCGTAAAAAATCGGATCACGTTCAAGACCCTTTGCCTCACCCACAAATGCGTGCATAGAGAAGCTCCGCAATACCTAATGGAGAAAATAAATCATTACACACCAAACCGCAGTCTTCGATCAGCCAACAAAAACCTCCTCCTCGTGCCCAAAGCCCGGTATAAATCCAAGGGTGATCGGAGATTCGCTGTCCAAGGGCCTCGGCTATGGAATGCTCTACCAATCAACATCCGCCTGGAAGAAAATCACCTGGCTTTAGGAAAAAACTCAAGACCTTCCTCTTTTAGCAGATGATCAAAGCTCGCCACAGCGCCTAGAGGCGATTCAGTTCGCATTGTGCGCTATATAAGTATTTCATTCATTCAATGGTAGCAGGACAGATTCTGTTTTTCTGAGTTTTTTCTTTTAAATAATCAAAATAAGTCCCTTTATGAGAACAGGTGTGGAGTGCTGGTATGTTTAAGCAGCTACGTTCTGCAATGGTTTGAGATCCATGTAGTGCTAAAATGATCATTCTGGCCTCGTTCCTCGCACTTTCTCCTTTAGCAGATAAGTAAAGCTCACAAACCAATAGTGAGACATTGTGGAGGAGGGGTTCAGAGTGGTGGATTTCTTAGCTTGCAGCTTAAGATACACATAATGTAACAGATACTTTATAGAGAGAGGCTGATAGGTTGACTTCATACATGTTTGTCAAGGACTACCTCCCGCCATATAGTTTTAGCTGCTTGTACCTTTTCATTGGGTTTTTCTCATTCCTCTTCTGAATATGAGGTAATTGGAAAGGGAATGTGTAGTGTTCTTTAACCACTTGCTTACTGGGCACTTAAACCCCCCTCAGTCCCAGACCAATTTTCAGCTTTCAGCGCTGATGCACTTTGAGTGACAATTACGCGGGCATACAACACTGTACCCAAATGAAATTTTTATCATTTTTTTCCCACAAATAGAGCTTTCTTTTGGTGGTATTTAGTTACAGCTCGGAGTTTTATTTTTTGCTAAACAAACAAAAAAAGATGCAAAAAAAAATAATAAAAAAATCATGTTTTAATAGTTTGTTATAAAATTTTGCAAACGGGTCATTTTTCTCCTTCATTGAAGTGCGCTGATTAGGCGGCACTGATAGGCTGCATTGGTGGGCACTGATGGGCTGCATTGGTGGGCACTGATGGGCTGCATTGGTGGGCACTGATAGGCTGAACTGGTGGGCACTGATAGGCATAGTTAAGGCGGCACTAATAGGCACAGATAAGGCGGCACCGATGGGCACAGATAAGGCGGCACTGATGGGCAAAGATGGGCACAGATAAGATGGCACGGATGGGTGGCACGGATAAGTGGCACGGATGGGTGGCACGGATGGGCACTGATAGGTACCACAGATAGATGGGACTGATGGGCACTGATAGGTGGCACTGATAGGTGGCTCTGATAGGTGGCACTGCTGGGCACTGATGGGCGGCACTGCTGGGCACTGATGGGCGGCACTGCTGGGCACTGATGGGCGGCACTGGGGTGCAGCACCTTTGAGGCAGATTTTGGGTGGCACTGTGGGTGGCACTGCTGGGTGGCACTGTGGGTGGCACTGTGGGCACTGCTGGGTGGCACTGTGGGCACTATGGGCACTGCTGGGTGGCACTGACAGGGGGGCACTTACTTTATTTCAGGATGGCACTGCGGGTGGCAGGTGGGCACTGGCAGGGGGCAGGTGTCCGCTTGAATTGCTGGCCGTGATCGGGACTGATGTCCCGAACACGGCCGCCGGCGATCGGCTTTTTTTTTTTCTCCTCGCGCTGTCAGCGCGAGGAGGAATACTAGCCGATTACCGGCTCCGTTTTATCACATGATCAGCTGTCATTGGCTGACAGCTGATCACGTGATAAGGGGTCGGGATCGACCCCTTACACGGATCGGTGATCAGGCGAGTCTCACGGACTCGCCGATCACAGAGCGCGCCACGCGCGCCCCTCAGGGGGCGCGCAGGCCGCTCGTAACCGGGACGACGTCAATAGACGTAGTCCCGGCAATCTAGGTCCGCGCTAATGCCGTCATTCGGCAATAGCGCGGTACCCAAGTGGTTAAAACAAAAACAAAAAATTAAATTTTTTTGTGAAAAGCTTGTAATAAAATTGACTAACATCCATAATAGTGTATGTCGGGATCTGTTGTCCTTTACTGTCTGAATTTGTAAATGCATGTAAATATATTATGTTTGCTCTTCCTGTCCATGAGCTGTGAGCTTTGAGCTAAATCCCAAGCCAGAAGGGACTATTATACAAGTATATCTATGATCTATTATTTTAACTGCAGATGCTAAGTATATATCTAAACCATTCTTACAGAGTATCTCTGCCCTTTTCTTGTTATTTTTTCACATGCACAGTGCCAGATAACTGGGTCTGTGCTTCTGTATGTATAGTGGTCACATTACAGTATATTGGTAGGTGAACCTGTTTATTGTGATATACTGTAGTTTGTATGCATCTCCTGGTATTTTAGTTATTCGTGTTAACCTTCTCCCTTCTGATCTGGGATTCTATAATTAGTTTTAGTTTATGGCTCAATAACCACCATAGGCTAAAGCCAGGTTAGGCATTAGTAACCACTTTGAGATCATTAGCTTAGGGGTCTGGTTGCATGCCAGATTAGAAACTATTAGGGAGGGGCTAAAGCGAAGAGTAGATAGGCTGACTCTGAGTTCCATTGCCACAACACAGTTCTTCTGGTGAGAAGCTCTGTTCCAGGCTGGTTGGACAACAGCCATGACAGCAGATTTTGTCTTCAGGTCTCTGACACAAAGACAGATGCCATGTCATTCTCAGGGGCCCCTACAACTGGAATTTTCGGCAACACTTTTCTGGCAGTATCTCTATTAATAACTTTATATGCCCGGGCATATGTGCACAATCCCACCAAGGCTCCTATCGGGCCCTTTGCTGATAATACCTCTTTGTACATTGGATGTATGCACTGTTATTCTTGTCTTCTTATATGAAGCTTGTATTATTTCTATACTGGTGTGCATATATATGCTTATGGTTAATGGAGGTGCTGCCAAGTTTATTATCAAACAAACTCGTCCACCTAGCGAAGGTTCTGGTTCTCTTACCTACAGGTTTAGCACAATATCCTATTTGGGGACAGCTGTTTCTAATAACCTACCCCATCTAATAACCTACCCCAACTCCCAAAAAAAGGAATCTACATGTATTTCCAGTAATCCATTTGAGTTATTATTTTGACATTTACTTTAAAGTCCATCACCAGGCAAATGTATTACCCTCCAACATAATGTCATGAGACCCTTCGCAGCGTCTCTGTAACTGAGGACCTCATAGTGACATTGTCATGCCACTTCTGGAGTCTTCAGGACAGGACACTGTGAGGACCTTGTCAATGGACATTCAATAAAGTGTTCAGATCACCAAGAATGGACATAGCTGATCTCAGAAAGATCCTCAAGCTCTTCAGTGCAGAAGAAAAGATTCAAGTCCCAGGGAGTTACATGGCCACAGATGCAGGAAAGAAATTTGGACATTTTGTTTATTTTGCAATCTATCTCGGGTGGTAGCTACTATAGAGGGGGGTCAAATGGGTTAAATTTGATGGGGGGGGGGGGGGGCTAAGCCAGGCGCTGGCTTTTAGGGAACATTCACATTTTTATGTAATACATGTCAACTCTGTCTTGATGTCTACATGTTTGTCACTACATCATAAGGGCCTACAGCATCATGCATAGTTACTGAATTCCTTGGTGACTTCTAATATGATTTGCAGCAGGGGTATGCTATTCCTTGTATTTTATAGTAGAAGGCTTATTATTCGTTATACAAATTTCACTTTAAATCACTTTTCTTCTGATGGTTTTTATATTCAGATATATATTCCATTGACAGATATGATATAATTCATAATAGAATACTCTGCGTGTGAGAAGTGTGACATTCAGTTTATCATTTTTCCAGATGCCAAATTTTTCTATCCTCTGATATTGCTACTCTTTTTTGGCTATAAATTTTATTTTTCCATGTGTCACATCACTGAACTCTAATAGTAAGCAATAACAGCGCCGTTCACCAATTATACATACACCGTGCTGCTACCTTTCATACTGTTTAACTCAAAGTGACATGTTTGTTTGTACAATGTGCATTTGATGGCAGGCACAGATGCAAATATGATATTTTATTGCTGTTGGCCCGGCATATGTAGACATATATAGCCAGACTACCCGAACTTGTGTGATTTATATCTTATTGCTCAGTCCCCGAGTGAATTCCTAGACTGTCATCTGTTGCCTGAAAGCAAAAAAGAAACTGTTCTCTAGCTAGCAGCTTGAGGTGATTCGAAACCACCACACGGTGACATTCTTGCTCCATGTGAAAATAGAAACAGAATTTAAAACAGAACGTGATACCAGCATGACCAAGACTAGAATTGGTAGCATAATAGCAGGTGTCATAAGTCCTATTCCAAATGCAAATACATTCCCAAAGGCTATACATGAACTGAATTTTAAAATGTATATAAACCTTAACAATAACTTACCTATTTGTTCATTGTTTGATCCTCTATGGAGAAGAAGAGCAGGGAGGTGTCCTGTAGTCCTGTTCTAAGGTGGCAATGCTGCTGCTCTATAGATATAGTATAGTGAGTGAGCATTGTCACCCTAGGACAGTAATGCCCTGTACACACAGTTGGAAATTCCGACTACAAAATCCGTTGGATTTTTTCAGACGGATTTTGGCCCAAACTTGTCTTGCATACACACGGTCGCACAAAGTTGTCGGAAAATCCTATCGTTCTGAACTCGGTGACGTAGAACACATACGATGGGACTATAAAGAGGGCAGTAGCCAATAGCTTTCATCTCGTAATTTATTCTGAGCATACGTGGCACTAAAATGTGTCCGTCGGAATTGTCTACATAAGATCAGAATTTAAACGATCGGATTTTGTTGTCGGAAAATTTTAGATCTTGCTCTCAAACTTTGTCTGTCGGAAATTCCGATGGAAAAAGTCTGCTGGAGCCCACACACGATCGGATTTTTGGACAACAAGATCCGATCACACATTTTTCCATCAGAAAGTCTGACCGTGTGTACAGGGCATTAGTGTGTTACTCGCAGAATCACTATGTGGAAGTTAAGGAAAATATAAACTATAATAAAAATAATAATATAGCCAACACATCTAGGAACTGGTAATTTGCATTTTATTACAAACCTACATGCTAAGATAATATGTACTGATGCACTTCATTTTGTAGGGCTCCCTATTGCACCTTACCAATGCATCTACCGTGCGTTGTGGTGTGCTGTTTTGCAAAAATGAGTGCATACGAGTTACTTGGCACTCAGTGTTACACAATGGTAGCACTTTACTGCTCCTTCTTACAATGCAGGTCTTTGAGTCAAATGACTAATTTAAAAAAATGCACTCTTTAAAGCGGTATTGAACTCCGCAAAAAAATGGTCCCTCTGCAGGTTGATGCCATAATGGGCTAGCATGCACTACATACTAGCACATTATGACAAATTTACCTCTCAAGCCCAGCCCTACAGATGTCACTGCTTCCTGCACTTCCATTTTTACCTGGTCTTCCTTCCCAGTTCGAGCTCTCCAGCTGCTTGAATAACTGGGCCGTGATGACGTCACTCCTGCGCATTGCGCAGAGAAGTTACTTTACAATGGCATTTGTGCTTTATATGCAGTCTGAGCTGTGCATGAGTAGCTCAAATTGCATCACCACTGACAGGCTGGGAGAGGCATTTATGACATTAGAAACCACTAGGGTCTCTTCTGATATAGAGACCTTGCCTGTCAGCATTTCTTTTACATATGAGAGCTCAATGCCACTTTAAGGCAGTTGTGAAAGTGGTTGTAAATGATGCTTTTTTTTTTATAGCAACAAACATGTTATACTTACCTGCCCTGAGCAATGGTTTTGCACAAAGTGGCCCTAAACCTCCTCTTCTGAGGTTCACCGCCAGCGCTCTTGGCTCCTTCTCTTCTCTGTGCACTACCATAGGAAGTCACCTCCTATGGGAGGGGGGGCATGTGCGGACTCGAACCCCCGAGCCAGGCTGTGTGTGTCCATAGACACACACAGACTGGTTCAGCCCCACACCCCAGCCCCTCCTCAGATGATTTGACTGACAGCAGTAGAAGCCAATGGAGAGAGAAGAACTGAAGTCAGGGGCAGTGCTGGATCGATGCAGGAGTCAGGTGTGTTTGGGAGGGGAATGTGGGGTATTGGAAGGTTTTCTACCTTAATGCAGAGAATGCATTAAGGTAAAAAGGAAAAAAAACTTTTGCTTTTACAACCACTTTAACACTTTCATTCTAATGAAATATATGCATCGAGGGTGCAGTAAAACAACTTTTTTAAAGACTTGTATACACTACCCACATAGAGAAACTTTCAAGGCTGACTTTACCACACTTGCCACCTGTGTTCTAATGTGAACAAGGCACATAGAAAAGGATTGTGCTAATGCCAGCCTGTGACCTGTGTTTCTGACCAAGCTGAGGGCAAGTCGGACTGCTGCAGAGAGACCACTACTTACACATTCTAGCAGCAATCTTAATTTTCACCCAACTTCTCATTGTAGAGGACTTTGTGCTGATGCTAGAATTGCATTATTGCAAAAAATTAGAATTAACTGCACTAGTAATATATCAGTTTCAAAGATGTGTTTGATGTCAACAATACATAATGCTGTCCTTTTAAAGCAGTGCCAAGTTTAATTACTGTTTGGAAATATTTGTGCAGTCATGCTTGCTACATGTACACATCATATAGATTATCATATCATCATCAGGATTGATCTACAGTGGAACCTTGGTTAACAAGTAACGTGGTTAACGAGCGTTTTCAAAGACAAGCAACTTTTTTTTTTCAATTCTGACTCAGTTTGCAAGTGCTGTCTTGCAAAACGAGCAGAATTCAAGCTAATGGGGTGTGCAGTACCGTATTTGGCCAGAGGTGCGTGGGTGCCGATAACACTTGGAACGGTTTCGGAGCCGTTTGGAAATACTCAGAATCACTCGGAAACACTTGGAAATGTTCCCGAGTGTTTCCGAGCCTTTCCAGGACTTTCCGAGTTCAGCCGAGCCATCCCGGAATATCTCCCGCGCCCCGTCACATGCGATATTGCATGCAATAGAAGTCAATGCATAATAAATTATCTTTGTTTCCATTGACTTTTAAGGGGAAACTCGCTTTGATATGCGTGTGCTTTGGATTACAAGCATTTTGCTGGAACGGATTATGCTCGTAAGCCAAGGATCCACTGTCCTTTATTTCCTTGAAATTATATTCCATATCAGAAATAAGAGATGAGGTTTAGATGTGGATCTACCATGACTATCATAGGGGGATTCTGTCAGTTTGCAGTCCCATCAAACTAATGGAGGACTTCACTAGGCTGAATGCTTTTTACAGATAATGTACTGCAAGGACCTATAAATGTAGGGCGGCTGGCTTAGCAGGGACAATTTTTGACAGCAGAATGGGCATTTTAGATGTAAATACCGCACTACAATTACAAACCAAATGTCTGGCATGTTTAAACGTGTCAAACGCAACAGATGGTATCACTTTTGCATGTGTACAGCCCCAAATGGTTGCATATTTCTTTATTGTGGGTGGCTACATGTTTTTATTTTTATAGTCCCCGGTCGCCTGTGTGAATGAGGTCTATTTCTAATTACAAGTTCTTTCAACAATTAACAACTTTGCTGCCCTCTTTCATTCTTACTAATTGATGCATTTTCAACTTTAAGTTTATTTTGTGGTTGATTTAAGATCAGTGGTCACTTAAAAGCTATTTTTTTTTTTTGCTTTAAAAAAATGGCCTTTACATATAACTGTAACATATGTTCAGCATTGTGTATATACTGTAGAAGCTAAATTAGGCTTTTTTTTGTGAAATTGTCTGTAGCTCTTTAAAATGCAGGCAAAGTTAAATATGCATTACTATGGTTATTATTAAAGTGGATCCACTGATAGGATCCTAACACAAACGTCACATCTGGTAAGAAGACAATCAGTCTAAGAACAATGGGATCAAGTCTTTTCTGACCTCATTCTGGTGTTTTTACAAACAATAAATGAGGGCACAATTTCCATGTGAGAAGATCACATTTTCACAAATTTGCATATTTTATCTATTCAGTGTTAGGAAATCTGAGGTTACCTGAAAAATAGAAATAAATGATGAATAAAGAATACTTTGTCAGGTTAATCTTTGCACTCCAATGGAAGTTTCAAATTGTAATAGTTTTTGTTTCTTTTTGTCCTTTACAAGACACAGTTATGGGTAATAATTATAATTGCACTAATAAGTGGACACTGGCACATGCATTTGCATTTTCAATATGATTTTTACATGATCTTTCCCATATGGCTTAAAGTGGATGTAAACCCTCTCCTATACCCAGTGAAGTGAATAGCCTCAGATGATACACAGAGATGAAACAAGTCTCCCTACACAAGTTTTACATGTATATCTGCTGTCTTCAGCTTTCTACCATCTTTAAAAAGTGAACATCGCCTTACAAATCTTTCTTCCCATTTCAGCAGTGGGTGTGGAGTCTGAGCATACACTGTGTGAGAGCTGATTGGAGGTGAGGCACACACCCCCCTCCACATAGGCAGAGGAGCGAAGAAACTTGTAGAGCTGCAGTCTAAATAGACAAGCTCTTTGCTGATCTATCTCTAAGTTCCCTCCTCTACACAAAGTTCCAGCTGCTTTTATCTCCTGTCAGAGAACTTGTCAGAAGTTATCATGCTGATAACAGAGGAATGGAGCAGCAGAAAGACACGGCACTCAGAGCTTTGGAGAGAGATAAGTAAATTCTACAGATATATTTCACAAATCATAAACTTTTTAAATAAACACAGTGGAATTAAGGGTTCCAGGGACTCATCTACTTGTTCTTATATGGTGTAATCCCTTCATATACTTATCCTAGGTTTTATAATCCAATTTCTGTAACACAGTGGTCATTTATATAAAGAAGTCAGTGGTATACAGTTGTGTATAATTAGTGAATATTGTTAATATTCCATAGTAAAGTGCAAAATATTAATATTAATAAAGTGTTCAGTGAAAAAGAGCAAATAGTGCTTAAAAAACTTGAAAAATCCTGTACGTGCTACAGTGAAGTGCACCCAATTAGACCATTAAATTAAATGGCCAAAAGTAGAATCAAAAAAGACACAAAGATGTATATATGAAAATAAATAAAAATGACCATAAAAATAGAAATAAAAAAGAAAAGAAAATATGAAAACTGCAAAAAAAAAAAGCACTTTATTAATATTAATATTTTGCACTTTACTATGGTATATTAACAATATTCACTAACTATACACAACTGCATACCACTGACTTCTTTATATAAATGACCACTGTGTTACAGAAATTGGATTATAAGACCTAGGATAGGTATACGAAGGGATTACACCATATAAGAACAAGTAGATGAGTCCCTGGAACCCTTGATTCCACTGTGTTTATTTAAAAAGTTTATGATTTGAGAAATATTGCCTTTATTAGGTATGGCCAACTACCCCATTTTAAGATAATATCATTTTCTTGTAGAGACCCCACTGAGGGGCTTTATTTGGGGAGGCTGCAAACAATTCTTGTGTAACCTAAGCGCGGCTTTATATATTATTAAATTTCTACAGATATATTTGCCCAGGTCAGATTTCATAAATGGGGTCTACAACTTTACAACTTTAAAATAGAACTCGCGGCTAAAACTATATAATCCCAAAACCGCTCTCATCCCTCCTCTCAAGTCTATATACTAACTACCTTGAAAAAAGGACATTGAAGCTTACATGGATCTTGCTTTTCAATGTTGATAGACTATGATAATAATAAAAAACGTAATCTCTCTTGAGTGGGATGTTTAGAACTTAACTACGGAACTCAGACTCTGCCATGACATGCAATGCCAAGCTGCAGAAAGCAAGGCCAACATACTATTAGCATGCATTAAAAAGAGGTGTTTACTCAACAGATAAAACTATAATTCTTCCACTTTACAAAACTCTGGTTTGGCAACATCTTGTGTATGCTGTCCAGTTGGGGTCACCTAATAAGAGGACTGGAGGACCTCAGTTATGAGGAATGACTACAAACATTAAACATTCTGCTGGAGAAGAGATGCTTTCGAGGGTATATGATTGCGTTATACAAAACTTTGAATGGTGACTCTAGCATTGGGAGGAAACTATTTAATCTTAGGTCCCAAAAAAAAAAAAGATACGTGGCCACACAATGAAATTGGAGGAGAAGGGGTTCAATCTTAAACCGTGTAAGGCGTTATTTTTTGTTAGGGTGGTAAGGATGCAGAAGTCCCTTCCACAGTTGCTGGTGCCACTAGAGAATATTAGACATGTGCATTCGTTTTCATCCGAATGCATTTTCGTCTGAATTTCAGCTATTTTCGTTTTCGTTTTGACAAACGATAACGAAAGCACAAAATCCGAAAAACGAAAGATCCGACATAAATAAATGCTTTATTTTCGTTTTCATTGTTACAACAGTTCGATATAGAATAGGAGATTCGACATGACTCTGACAATAACAATCTGTCTATAGAACCTGTGGTCGAATGTGCCTAACCTTACCTCTATTAGTCCAAGATTATATAGAGAAAATATTCGACAGAGAAAAAAGATTTGACAGAGAGAAAAGATTCTGCAAGTTACTGTCCTAAAAAGTGTTTGGGGACCTGGGTCCTGCCCCAGGGGACATGTATCAATGCAAAAAAAAGTTTTAAAAACGGCCGTTTTTTCGGGAGCAGTGATTTTAATAATGATTAAAGTGAAACAATAAAAGTGTAATATTCCTTTAAATTTCATAGGGGGGGGTTGTCTATAGTATGCCTGTGAAGGGGCTCATGTTTCTGGTGCTTAGAACTGTCCCTGCACAAAGTGTCATTTATGCAGGAAAAAAAGTCCTTTAAAATCACTCGCAGCTATTATGAATTGTCGGCTCCGTAATACGGAGAACACTCATTGAAAGTCATTGATAAAAAAAATAAATAAATAAATAAATAAAAAAGCGTGGGGGTCCCCCAAATTCAATTACCAGGCCCTTCAGGTCTGGTATGGATATAAAGGGGAACCCTGCCTCAAATTTAAGAAAAAATTTGACGTGGGGTTCCCCCAAAATATCCATAACCAGACCCTTTATCCGAGCACGCAACCTGGCAGGCCCCAGGAAAAGAGGGGGGGACGAGAGAGCGGCCCCCCCTCCCTCCTGAACCGTACCAGGCCATATGCCCTCAACATTGGGAGGATGCTTTGGGGGTCTGTGACCCCTCAAAGCACCTTGTCCCCATGTTGATGAGGACAAGGGCCTCATCCCCACAACCGTGGCCGGTGGTTGTGGAGGTCTGCGGGCGGGGGGCTTATCAGAATCTGGAAGCCCCCTTTAACAAGGGGACCCCCAGATCCCGGCCCCCCCCTGTTTGAAATGGTAAGGGGGTACAAAAGTACCCCTACCATTTCACAAAGAAAGTGTAAAAAATAGTTAAATAAGACAAACACACTTTTGAAAAATATCTTTATTAAAAATAAAAAAAATAAAAAAAAGATTCCAGCGGTGGTAATCCACTCTTGCTATCCAGCGACGGACGGTCATCTCTCCAGCGATGGCTCATCTCATCCAGCGCAGTGAATACATCCTTCTTCTGTCTCCGCGGAGGAGACACTGCAAGGATTCCGGCGGCCTGACGTTTCTTATATACAGAGGGCGGGGCCACCCGTCACCTGACCCCGCCCCCCTCTGACGCAAGGGGAAACCCGGGGTTCCCTGTGACGTATGGGTGACCCCGCACCCCTCTGATGTAACACAGGCAGGTTTCCGTTACATCAGGGGGGCGGGGTCACCCATACGTCACGGGGAACCCCGGGTTTCCCCTTGCGTCAGAGGGGGGCGGGGTCAGGTGACGGGTGGCCCCGCCCTCCGTATATAAGAAACGTCAGGCCGCCGGAATCCTTGCAGTGTCTCCTCTGCGGAGACAGAAGAAGGATGTATTCGCTGCGCTGGATGAGATGAGCCATCGCTGGAGAGATGACCGTCCGTCGCTGGATAGCAAGAGTGTATTACCACCGCTGGAATCTTTTTTTTATTTTTAATAAAGATATTTTTCAAAAGTGTGTTTGTCTTATTTAACTATTTTTTACACTTTCTTTGTGAAATGGTAGGGGTACTTTTGTACCCCCTTACCATTTCAAACGGGGGGGCCGGGATCTGGGGGGTCCCCTTGTTAAAGGGGGCTTCCAGATTCTGATAAGCCCCCCGCCCGCAGACCTCCACAACCACTGGCCACGGTTGTGGGGATGAGGCCCTTGTCCTCATCAACATGGGGACAAGGTGCTTTGAGGGGTCACAGACCCCCAAAGCATCCTCCCAATGTTGAGGGCATGTGGCCTGGTACGGTTCAGGAGGGAGGGGGGGCCGCTCTCTCGGCCCCCCCTCTTTTCCTTCGGCCTGCCAGGTTGTGTGCTCGGATAAAGGGTCTGGTATGGATTTTTAGGGGGACCCCCACATCAATTTTTTTTTAAATTTGACGCGGGGTTCCCCTTAATATCCATACCAGACCTGAAGGGTCTGGTTATGGATATTTAGGGGGAACCCCACATCAAATTTTTTCTTAAATTTGAGGCAGGGTTCCCCTTAATATCCATACCAGACCTGAAGGGAATTTGGGGGACCCCCACGCTTTTTTTTTTTTTTTTTTTTTTATCAATGACTTTCAATGAGTGTTCTCTGTATTACGGAGCCGACAATTCATAATAGCTGCGAGTGATTTTAAAGGACTTTATTTCCTGCATAAATGACACTTTGTGCAGGGACAGTTCTAAGCACCAGAAACATGCGCCCCTTCACAGGCATACTATAGACATCCCCTCCCCCTACGAAATTTAAAGGAATATTACACTTTTATTGTTTCACTTTAATCATTATTAAAATCACTGCTCCCGAAAAAACTGCAGTTTTTAAAACTTTTTTTTGCATTGATACATGTTGCCTGGGGCAGGACCCGGGTCCCCAAACACTTTTTTAGGACAGTAACTTGCAAATTAGTCTTTAAAATTAGCACTTTAGATTTTGAATGTTGGAGTCCCATAGACTTTAACAGGGGTTCTAAAGTATGCTATAGACTATGAAAAAATACAAAAAGCTGCGCCAACGTAAAATTAATCTCTAAAGACAAAAAACCTCTAAAAAAGGAATTGTGTTGTATACTGCGTGCCTTCCCAGACGCGTTTCGTCATACCTGACGTTGTCAATGGCCCATTGACAACGTCAGGTATGACGAAACGCATCTGGGAAGGCACGCAGTGACGCCACCACGTTGTAGGAGAGGAGGACGGGCTCCTGAATGCCGGCCGGCTTTTCATGTCCTTTTTATACATGCTGTATTTATTCGACTTCTATGTAAGTGCACTACTTTTTATTTGAATAAATTGTTCATACAATATCACACTATGTTGGTTCCCTCTTTTCCCTCTGAGCCGCTGAGTGTAATTTCTGGGATCATGGATTAAGATGTTCTCGTAAGAATGCTGTTTCAATGCGGTGAGCTGACCCACTAAATAGAGGAGTATTCTGGCGTGACCAAACGATTTAATTATAAACGCTCCAACCTAAGTTCTTTCTGGTAAGCGCACCCACTATATGGTGACGGGCACTTGTGCGCATCTGAGTGTATTCAACCACTGTGGTGTCTCCATTTAGGACTACAACTGTCGATTATTTATGGACTCATTTATGAACTTTCTAAGAATGAATTCTTTATACCGGTAATTGCTGTTTAAATTTTTTTGACTCTTTATGCATTTGGGAAATTTTGAATATATCAATTATTCACATTTCACTTATATACAACACAATTCCTTTTTTAGAGTTTTTTTGTCTTTAGAGATTAATTTTACGTTGGCGCAGCTTTTTGTATTTTTTCATTGCTGTTGGGTGTTTGTATCACATTTATTGCTGCCGCCTTCATTATAGTTTGATAGTATTTTTTTGTTCGCTCTTCACTGTTTTACCCAAGCGCAGTTTATTTTTTTCTGTTTATGCTATAGACTAGCTCCGTCGAATCTTCTTTATACATTCGACAGACACCATAAGCCTTAAAGACAGATTCGACCGTAATTCATGTGGATTTTCGGACGAATGCAACTTTTGAACGAAAAACGAAATAAATAAAAACGAATTTCGGGAGTAACTAAATAAATTAAGTTTTCGGACGAAAACGAAATTCCGAAACGAAATATTTTACTCTGCACATGTCTAGAGAATATAGATAAACTTTTAGACGTGTTTCTTAGCAAACACAATGTACAGGGATATGAAAAACAGTAGACACACTTGTGCACACGCGTTGAGCTGGATGGTCTTCATTCAACCTTACAAATGATGTAACTAGGTAACTAAAATTGTTCTGATGCTTATCCTTTCATGCAGCCTATGCTTTACCATTAATTACTTATACTGTATGTCAACCATTCTTTTCAACCACCTTACGTACTATATGGATAAAAATAGAACCATAAATAGTAGAAATTCAATCCAGGGTCAGCAGTATATCTGTAATTTGTCAGATTTCTGTTGTCTGTAACACACAAAAATATAATAATCCAGTGAAACAGCATGTGGTACTCAAGACAGCAGGATATCTTTCTCCATTGTTCCATTGTCAATTGATGTGCCATAAATCTGTTTACAGTCCTGTGCAATCAACGTTTATGTGGCTGCTTTATATATTTTCTACTATGTACAGCTCATGCTTAATTAATGAAATGGAATTTTTTGGTCAGCTCCAGTTTATAAAGGAAGAGCTTTTGTTTTGGAAAACGAATATTTCACATTGAAAGGGCTAAATTATTGTTTTTGCCTAGGGTGCCATTAAAAATACATTTTCTTTACTTTATTCCATACTTCCTCAGCAGTTGCCATTCCCCTCTTCCCTCTGGTGTTCTGGGTTGTGGACAGACCCCCAGCATGCTCGCTTAAAATGCGGGACTGCTGGTCCTGCATTGTAAGTTATGATGTCAGATTAAGACTGCCGGACAGAGTGCTGAAGAGAGATGGCGTCAGGGGACCAGTCACATAGAGGGGAAGAAGCCTGCAGTAAGGAGGGATAATGTGAGTAAAATTGTTTTTTTAGCGTAAAACCCTAGGCAAAAACAAGTAGTTAATCCTTGCATTGTGGGGAGAACCCCAATACAAGGGTAGTTTGACTTTAGCTTTAAGGTTACAGGCCAAATTTATGATGGACATCTGTTGTTTGGATTACCTAACAATGCTGTATTACCTGTTGGACTCCAATTGTAAGACAGCACTATTCCTTTGCTACACTAGTAAGCATAGGGTTTTTTTTTGCCACATGTGTCATCACTGAAGAGATCTATCTTCATGACTGCTGTCACTGGGACAGAAAGTGAGATCAGAAAATTGGCAGATCGTTCATTGGACGAAATTTTTCTTTAGATTTTCTGACCGTGTATACAGGCCTTAAGTGTATGTCCAGCTAAAACCTTTTTTCTTTGGGTAGTGTGGAAGGATTAGAACACCTGTCAGGTTTTTTTTTTTACTACCCAGGATTCCTGCTGAGAGATGTCCCCTAACTTCCTGTCACGTGACAACTGTTTCACCAGACAGGAAGTGAGGTATGGCATGGACCCCTGTGCAAACAGCTGGTCATGTAAGTGGGTATCAAAAGGGTTACCACGGACAATAAACTTCTCTCACGTCTCCTTAGATCTCAGCAATGATGCCAGGTCATTGGTAGAAAGAAAAGATCTAAGATACAATTTTTGTATTCAAACACAAAGTACTCACATAAAGATGATAAAAACACAGCATGTAAAGCCGACAATCGTGTTAGTTCCGTAGGGCAGCAGCAGGTGATGTCATGCATATCTCCTCCCCCGTACACGTTACGTTCAATCAGAACTTCAATGTCACCGGACTCCTACCCCCTTCCCTTCGTTAGCAGACGGAGGCACTTGGGGAAGGGGGGAGGAGTGCAGTGACGTCGATATCCGTGGCGTTACCGGATCTCTGACTGAACTCCCTGAAGACCTGGAAGCCAGCAGAGAGGTGAGTACTGATCAAAAGAATTTTGTTTGATCCAAAAAAAATTATCGATTAATCGAGGAATTAATCTTTCATTTCCACAGCCCTAGTAAAATCATCTGTGCTTCCCTGCGCCTGGGGAGCTGCACCTGCCACACCACCTGCGCATGCTGGTAAAGTGTTTCTCTCCAAATGGGAAAGTGGCACATTGGGTGAAAAACGCCATTTGCGCGCATTGGCATTTACCTGAGCACAGCTGCATGCAGATATTCAAAAGTGATGGTAGGTGTATGCTGCACTAATGGCTCCCCTGATGAAGGAAAATGTCAGGGATTTTATGCTTCAGCACACAGGAGCTGCACTGTCTTTGCACATTAGACCTAATAAAGCGACAGATAGCAGTGAAATCTGACAGGGGTTCTGATCTTTTCCCACTCTATCCAAACCTAAAAAAAAGTTTTGTATTGACGTCTACTTAATGCACATATGGGTATGTAAACAACTGTTAAGTAGTTTCTTTTTTGGGTGCTGTTAGCTTTTTCACTTGAAATTTAATTTCAGCAGTCTGACAAGATGGACATCTATTTTTACTGCCTAATTCTAGTGAAGGACACAAACAACAGGGTTTTTGGCAGAGAGAAACACATACTTTGATGTATTACTGAACATTTCTGGAAAAATAAATCCTATGTATTAACAAAGTCCATTTCTCACTGAAGCAGTGTGTAACTCGGTTCTCTATCATTCAAGGCAGCCAACATCCCCTTGGTCTCAGAACTTTCTATCGATGACATCCATTTTGATGACTTCTCCCTGGACGTTGACGAGATGATTACAGCAGCCCTGAGAATGTTCATGGAGTTGGGAATGGTTCAGAAGTTTAAAATTGATTACGAGGTAAACATCTGCTCTGCTCATGTATCAGCCTCTCTAGTACTGGAATAGGTTCTCTGTACACTGGTAATGAGGTATTCTGCCATACATAGTACAGCACATCTTCATGCCCCTTCTGTTTTACAGACCTTGTGCAGGTGGCTGCTGACAGTGAGGAAGAATTATCGAATGGTTCTCTATCACAACTGGCGGCATGCCTTCAATGTGTGCCAGCTGATGTTTGCCATGTTAACTGTGAGTATTGAGGCTCCAGATCATTTTATTTGTGCTGTCTTTCCTATGTTTTGATATATTACTGGGTGTTCATCATTTAATTCAGACATTTCAGGAAAGTATAGATTTAAAAGGAACTTATAATGGTTTAGGGTAAATTTAATTCGATTTTTTAAAAGTGTAAAAGCTTTTAAAGGAGAAATATGGTCAAAGCTCTTTTGATCATATTTTTCCCATGGGCCACAGAAGTGCACTTATTTCTGCACACCTGTGAATTTGAATGGACAGCTGAATATAAACAAAAGAATGCTGGTAATAGAAAATTCAGAAAAAAACCCCAGCTTGGGGCTCCCCTTAAAATCCATACCAGACCTGAAAATGTCCTCTGATGTAGATCCATTGTCAGTCACGCCATCCACCGCACCGGATGGTGTGGCAGATGAAAAAGGAAAAACAAAAACCTCCCCACCGACTGACTGCTCCTCCACCTGATTTTTCTTAAATGGCTAAGGGGAGTAGTCACCTGATGACATCAGCGGATGACCGCGCCCCCTTGTGACATCATCGACCCAGCATGCTCCAGTCAGTGATGTCACAAGGGGGCAGGGTCACCCGCTGACATCATCAGGTGATTCTGCCCCTTAGCTATTTAAGAAATGTCAGAGGGAGGAGTAGGCAGTCAGCAGGGAGCCTTCGACGAGGATGGAATTTTATTTTTCTCTCTTTTTTCCTGTTCGGTGGTGCGGAGGGTGGCATGAATGATGATGGATCTATACCAGGAGACATTGTTTTTTTTGGTTTTTTTTTGGTGAATGGGTAGGGGTACTATGTACACCATACTAATTCACATGGAGGGGGCTGTATTTGGAGCCCCCCTCTATGAAAGGGGCTTGCATATTCCGATAAGCCCCCCACCCGCAGCCCCCCACAACCACAGCTAAGGGTTGTCAGGAAGAGATATATCAACATATCAACATAGGAAGAAGGGGCTTTGGGGGTGGGGGTGTCAGAGCGCTCCATGTTGAGGGCATGTGGCCTGGTATCATTCACAAGGGGGAGAGCTCGCTGCAAGGGTCTAGTATGGATTTTGGGGGGGGGGCATGTTGTTTTTTAAAAAAAATGGGCATGGGGTTCCCCTTAAAGACTATACCAGACCCAAAGGGTTTGGTATGTATTGGGGGGGGGGCCCTATGCTGTTTTTGTTTTCTGAATATTCTATTGCAGGCATTCATTTGTTTAAATTTCAGCTGGCAGTGGGGAAGCTCGCTGACAGCTGATGAGTCATCGGTTGTTAATGACGAGGCGGCCGACCTTAACAACCAGCTGTACTTCACACAGAATTCAAATTGGTCGATCATTTTTCGAAGGATCCAAGTTCGAATCATTCCAAAAAATTGGAATTTGTTAGAAAATTTGTAGAAGAAACTAAATTTAACGAAAACGAAACTAAAAACTAAGCGAAATCCGAGACAAATCAACAAAAACTAAATTAGTAACATAACAAATCTATCCAAAACTAAACAATTTTTTTCCGTTCTGCACATAATACGATCTGCTCAGGAGTGAATGCAAACTTTCAGGGAGGTAGTCTGAATTTTATTTTTTTCTGTTGTGGGTGTAAACTATATGACCTTTGTTCCTTACCCACATAGCTGAGTTTCATAGATATAGACATACTAAATCACTCACAAGCAGACAGCATACATCATAAATAAGTCTGTAAGCAAACAGCATGCAGTTTACAGACATACGGGCTTCAACCATTCTCATACTGTGTATTATACTGTGAATTACAATATAGTCCTGGCACTAAGTGAAACTGTTATTTGATGCTGTATAATGTAATGTTCTTCCTAGTGGAACTACATTTTTTTATGATGTAGCCATGTGTCCAGCACATCTTGACTGATAAGAGTCATATCTGAAGAAGCTTTCCAAGTACTAAACACTGCTGCATATAAAAATACAGATACAGCCCAGAGGTACAGCAAAACCCTGTGTGAAAAAAAAGCGCAAGAAACATGTATGATGACTACTAATAGTGTTTCACCACAAATTTCTCAGTTGCTAATTTGACAAACCAGAACTGCCAGTCCTGCAAATTAAAAATGAAGATGCTGCTGATAACAGAGGGTATAAGGAAGTGTAAACCAAGGTAGAGCTCAGGTGTATTCAGATCCTAGTCCAAACCCGCCTGAGCTATCCCGCCAGGAAGCTGTCACTGCACAAAGCCAATGGTATGGCCAAAAGGCATTCCCTTCCACTTCCCACAGCTGCATGTAAGTGAGGGAAAATATATTTAATCCCCTGCTGATTTTGTATGTTTTCCCACTGACAAAGAAATGATCAGTCTATAATTTTAATGGCAGGTGTTTTTTAACAGTGAGAGACAAAATAACAACAAAAATATCCAGAAAAACGCATTTCAAAAAAGTTATAAATTGATTTGCACTTTAATGAGTGAATTAAGTATTTGACTCCTTTACAAAACATGACTCAATACTTGGTGGCAAAACCCTTGTTGGCAATCACATAGATCAGACATTTCTTGTAGTTGGCCACCAGGTTTGCACACATCTCAGGAGGGATTTTGTCCCACTTCTCTTTGCAGATCCTCTCCAAGTCATTAAAGTTTTGAGGCTGACTTTGGTAACTCAAACCTTCAGCTCCCTCCACATATTTTCTAAGGGATTAAGGTCTGGAGACTGACTAGGCCACTCTAGGACCTTAATGTGCTTCTTCTTGAGCCACTTCTTTGCTGCCTTGGCTGTGTGTTTTGAGTCATTGTCATGCTGGACCCATTTTCAATGCCCTGCCTGGGGGAAGGAGATTCTCACCCAAGATTTGATGTACATGGCCCTGTCCATCGTCCCTTTGATGCAGTGAAGTTGTCCTGTCCCCTTAGCAAAAAAACACCCCCAAATCATAATGTTTCCACCTCCATGTTTGATGGTGGGGATGGTGTTCTTAGATTATATAGGGTTATAGACAGCATTCCTCCTTCTCCAAACACGGTGAGTTGAGTTGATGCAAAGAGCTTGATTTTGGCCTCATCTGACCACAACACTTTCACCCAGTTCTCCTCTGAATCATTCAAATTTTCATTAGTAAACTTCAGACAGGCCTGTACATGTGCATTCTTGAGCAGGGGGACCATGCTGCAGGATTTCAGTCCTTCACAGTGTAGTGTGTTACCAATTGTTTTCTTGGTGACTATGGTCCCAACTGCCTTGAGATCATTGACAAGATTCTCCTTTGTAGTTCTGGGTTGATTCCACACTGTTCTCACAATCATTGAAACTCCACGAGATGAGATCTTGCATGGAGACTGAGGGAGATTGCCAGTTATTTTGTGCTTCTTCCATTTGCGAATAATCACAACTGTTGTCAACCTCTCACCAAGCTGCTTGCCAATGGTCTTGTAGCCCATTCCTGACTTGTGTAGGTCTACAATCTTGTTCCTGACATCCTTTGGTCTTGGCTGTGGTGGAGAGATTGGAATCTGATTGATTCCTTTTAAGAGAATGCTCCTAATCTCAGTTTGTTACCTGTATAGAAGACATCTAGGAGCCAGAAATCTTGCGGATTGATAGGGGATCAAATACTTATTTCACTCATTAAAATGCAAATGAATTTATAACTTTTCTATAAAGTTTTTCTGGATATTTTTGTTTTTATTCTGTCTCTCGCTGTTAAAATAAACCTACCATTAAAATTAGAGAAAGAAGTGTGCATTGCACTGGAATGATCCCCTTGGACTTTTAAGGCAGAAAGTGGAGTAGTAGGCAGTAAAATAGGTTTAAAAGGCAGTGATGCCACTTTAATTAATACAAAAAGTAATCAGAAGCGGGCAAACGTAGCCCTACAATTGTAAAAGCAAAATATACATATACATAGAAAATATATTGCACATTGTAAAATTGCAATAAAACCCAATTGGTACAGATATTACCATGAGCTGCCAGAGTCATGCTGTGGTCAGTCCAAAGGGTATCCTGTAGCACCCGACATGTTTCATAATTTATTGCTTTGTATTCCTTCTTGAGGGGAGTTTAAGTTCTGGGTGATTGTATTCTCTGAAATACAGAAAAAGTTACTAATAGCCACATTGCAACACCTTGTGTGAGCAGGACCATTCATTTAGTAGAGTGGTTCAAAGTATAGTCATAGCTGATTAATATACTTACATAAGGACAAAGGACAACATATAGTTGCAGGACAAACTATGGATATAGAGAGATGTTCTCAAATTGGCTGAGCAGGGCAGCACAGGTCCACTGTGTGAAAACGCACTTCTGCATGCTCCGTGGCAGCTACGTGCCTTTTCGCTGCTCTGCTCAGCCAATTTGAGAACATCTCTTAATCCATGGTTTGTCCTGCAACTATATGTCCAGCTCCTGCACAATATATGGATGGCCCCCTCCCAGCACTCACCGTTATTTCTGGGGCTTACTGTTTTTACTGACGCACCCAAAAAACGATCCAACAATATATTGTCGGCTGGTCACAGAGGCGATAAAAGACTAGATCATCTTAGATCGCCTCTATGGCCTTGGTGGACTGAGCGACGTCATGATGTCACTTCCAGTCCAGGGTGGAAGTAAACAGTTTTTTTTTAAAGCAAAAGATTAAAAAAAATATTGTGGGGTCTTTTCGACCACAGAACTCTCCATAATGAGGACTTGTCATCCTTATTTCTATTACAAGGGATGTTTACATAGGAATAAAAGAGATAAAAAAAAGGGACAGTATATAAATAAAAAATAAAATAAATAAGAATATTTTTCTTTAAAGCACCTCCATCCCTCTGTGCTCATGCGCAGAAGAAAAACGCGTACATAGGTCATACACGCCTATGCAAACAGTGTTCGCACCACACATGTGAGGTATTGCCATGAACATTAGAGCAAGAGAAAAAATTCTAGCACTGGACTTCCTATGTAACTCTAAGCAGTTAACCTGTAAACATTTTTAAAGCGGCGCCTATAGACATTTTTAAGTACTGTTGTTTGTCACCATTCCACCAGCGTGCACAATTTTAAATTGTGACATGAGAGTTATCTATTTACTCTGCGTAACGTCATCTTTCATATTTGACAAAAAAATTGGGGTATATATTAAAGTTTATTTTTTTCCAAAAAATAGTCCAGGATTTTTTCCTTTCTTCCTAATTTGAGCAGAGCCAGCAGCAGCAAGATGGTAACAGGGTGGGTGTTTCAAACAGGAATGGAGCTTTTGATATATATATATATATATAGAAAAAAATAAACAAAAATTGCCAGAAAAGGCTTGGGCTTCGGCAACATAGCAAAAATATTTCATAGCGCAGGCACCCAGTTAGCAGCCATGCTGTGCAATTGTCAGTCCAAAATGATGCCAATGGTGCCATTTTGGACTGATGCTTGCACAGTGTAGCTGCTCATTTGGTGTCTGCATTCTACAAGGTTTATGCTATGCTGCCAGGCTCCCAGAGAAGATTCCAAGGATGCCCCTTTCACTGAGACATACCCCTCACCACAGCGACTGTCCAAGGGGTCAGATGGCTTACTTATTATATATTCTTAAAAATAAGTACCGTATATACTCGAGTATAGGCCGACCCGAATATAAGCCGAGGCCCCCAATTTACCCCCAAAAAAACTGGCAAACTTATTGACTCGTGTATAAGCCGAGGGTAAGACATGCCTGTCCATCCCTGTGTGTGTGTCCGTCCATCCCTGTGTGTCCGTCCATCCCTGTGTGTCCGTCCATCCCTGTGTGTCCGTCCATCCATCCCTGTGTGTGTGTGTGTCCATCCATCCATCCATCCCTGTGTGTGTGTGTCTCCATCCATCCATCCATCCATCCCTGTGTGTGTGTGTCTCCATCCATCCATCCATCCATCCCTGTGTGTGTGTGTCTCCATCCATCCATCCATCCCTGTGTGTGCGTGTCTCCATCCATCCATCCATCCATCCCTGTGTGTGTGTGTCTCCATCCATCCATCCATCCCTGTGTGTGTGTGTATCCATCCGTGTGTGTGTGTGTGTGTGTGTGTGTGTGTGTGTGTGTGTGTGTGTGTGTGTGTGTGTGTGTGTGTGTGTCCAGCCTACCTGTGTCCCGAGCCTTTGTCCCGAGCCTCCGTCCCGTGCCGAGCCTCCTTGCCTCCGTGCCTCGCCGCCGTGCCTTGCCTCCGTCCCGTCCCGTCCCGTCCCGTCCCGTCCCGTGCCGTGCCTTGCCTTGCCTCCGTCCCGTGCCCTCTTCGTCGGCGCCTCGGCGGCCATTGTAAAATTCAAAAGCTGCGCCGCCGCCTTCGCCTGTGATAGGCGGAACACTGAATTTCCCAGCAGCCTGTGTTCCGCCTATCACGTACATCGTATCATCCTCGTCCGTAGTACGAGGATGATACGATGTCCGTGATAGGCGGAACACAGGCTGCTGGGAAATTCAGTGTTCCGCCTATCACAGGCGAAGGCGGAGCCGGAGGCGCGGCTTTTGAACTATAGAATGGCCGCTGTCTGTCTGCTCGACACGCTGATCGAGCGGGCAGACAGCGATGACTCGAGTATAAGCCGAGGGGGGCACTTTCAGCCTCAAAAAAGAGGCTGAAAATCTCGGCTTATACTCGAGTATATACGGTAAATGAGCTTTAAAAAAATTGTGCATCTTAGTCATATGTATAGTTTCATGTTTTTGACAGGTTTACCTGAGCATATTTATTGCCAGAATCGTATAGATGTGCAAAGTTAAAAGTTTAACATATACCCCATTTGTATAAGTACCAAATTATTTATTAATTCACCAACAAAGCCCTTTTGCTACAGATATTCAGTACCTTAAAAAAGTATTCACACCCCTTACATTTTCCACATTTTGTCATGTTACAACCAAAAACATAAATGAATTGTATTGGGATTTAGGGATATAGTTGTGGAGAAGTTTAAAGCAGGGTTAAGTTATACAAAAATATCCCAAGCTTTGAACATCTCATGGAGCACTGTTCAATCCATCATCCAAAAATGGAAAGAGTATTGCATAACTGCAAACCTACCAAGACATGGCCATCCACCTAAACTGATAGGCTGGGTAAGGAGAGCATTAACAAGAGAAGCAGCCAAGAGGGCCATGGTAACTCTGGAGGAGCTGCAGAGATCCACAGCTCAGGTGGGAGAATCTGTCCACAGGACAACTATTAGTCGTGCACTCCACAAATCTGGCCTTTATGCAAGAGGGGCAAGAAGAAAGCCATTGTTGAAAGAAAGCCATAAGAAGTCCCGTTTGCAATTTGCGAGAAGCCATGTGGGGGGATACAGCAAACATGTGAAAGAAGGTGTTCTGCTCAGATGAGACCAAAACTGTAACTTTTGGACCTAAAAGCAAAACGCTATGTATGTTGGAAAACTAACACTGCACATCACCCTGAACACACCATCCCCACCGTGAAATATGGTGGTGGCAACATCATGTTGTGGGGATGCTTTTATTCAGTAGGGAAAGGGAAGGTGGTCAGAGTTGATGGGAAGATGGATGGAGCCAAATACAGGGCAATCTTAGAAGAAAACCTGTTTGAGTCTGCAAAAGACTTGAGACTAAGGCGAAGGTTCACCTTCCAGCGGGATGACAACCCTAAACATACAGCCAGAGCTACAATGGAATGGTCTAGATCAAAGCATATTCATATGTTAGCCCTTGTACACACGGTCGGAGATTCCGTCAGAATGTGTCCTATCAGACCGTTTTGTCGGATATTCCGACTGTGTGTGGTATGCATTGGACTGTTTCCGTCGGAATATCCGTCGGACCAAATTTTCCAACTTGCTGGAAATATTTTCCAACAAAATGCTCCGATCGGACATACTCCGATCATGTGTAGAGAATTCCAATCGGACAAAGTGCCACGCATGCTCAGATCAAATTCCTACATCAAAGCTATTGGCTACTAGCCTGAACGTAGTCCCATCGTAACGAAATTACGTCATCACGTTCTGAAAGATCGGATTTTCCGACAACTTTGTCCAACCGTGTGTATGCAACAGTTTCGGACAAGATCCGTCGGACAAAATCCAACGGACAAAATCCGACGGATTTGGTTGTCAGAATGTCCGACCGTGTGTACAAGGGCTTAGAATGGCCCAGTCAGACCTAAATCCAAGTGAGAATCTGTGGCAAGACTTGAAAATTGCTGTTCACAGACGCTTTCCATCCAGTCTGACAGAGCTTGAGCTATTTTGCAAAGAAGAATGGACAAAAATGTCACTCTAGATGTACAAAGATTGTAGAGACATCCCAAAAAAGACTTGCAGCTGTAATTACAATGAAAGGCGGTTCTACAAAGTATTGACTCAGGGGGCTGAATACAAATCCACACCACACTTTTCACATATTTATTGGTAAAAATTGTTGAAAACCATTTATCATTTTCCTTCCACTTCACAATTATGTTCCACTTTGTGTTGGTCTATTACATAAAATCCCAAGTTTTTGGTTGTAACATGACAAAATTTCAAGGGGTATGAATACTTTTTCAAGGCACTTTAATACCCATTCACTAGCAGGGCCCTTTTTTATATATATATAAATGATATTTAGGATTGTGTAGTTTCTTTAGAAAGCATTGGGTAAGTCAAAAGGCAACAACGCTGATACAGCACATTCAGCAGTAACTACAGAAAGTGAAAATAATAATGTTCGGCTAGATAGGCCCTGTCTAATCATTGGCCAGTGGAACAATAAAAGTCTGCCAGAGGTCAGGCCCTTAAACTTGCAATGGTGCTCATTTCAATACACAGTGGTGGCCAAAAGGCCTCTCACCACACTAATGTGGTGTAGAATAGATGTCCTCCTGACGACAGTCTATTCTTGAATGGGTGCTGTAGCAGATGGGATATAGCTGAATGCACAGTAGGCTGAGTTGATCTGCCAGCATACTGGTGGGTGGAAAGTTGGCGTCACTGTCTCTGACTGTTGATGTCTCTCTTGATGGCCTCTGTGCTGCTTACTGCCTATGTGGGGGTGTTGGGTGAATGGCAACCTGCAATGCCCTGGGACTCCCCTCTCTAACCTGCACCTCTCCCCTGCTGGGCTCGGGAGTTTCAGCCATTCCGCTGCTTAGCAGGCTGCTTTTATCTCTCAGGACAGCTACTCTCTCTCTATAGGCAGACTCCTTCCTCTCTGCTCTTTGCACAACTTGGCTCTATGGGGGCTTTTCCTAACACAGCATATGTCCAGCTCACAGCCCACCTCACTGCTCAGCCTGCACTTCCTTCACCCTGTACTTTCTGTCAGTCTTCCTCCCTCTGCCAAGGAGAGCTAACTGGGGCACAGTGTGAAGATGTTGCCCTGGGCTGTGTGACTCCTCCCGGTTAAAGGGACACCAGCCAGCGCTACATAGGATTTTGCAAATAAATGAAGCTGCTTATATCTTTGGCTGTAATGGCCACATTGCATGTTTTTACCTATCTGCATTTTCTCATGATTTGCTCCGTTTAAATCGTCTAGATTTGTAACATTTTTACATTACAGATTTACCTAGCTCTTTAAAGGCAATAGTATTTATTTATTATAAAAGATTTAATATATTTCAAGAAATATCATCTTCAAAATTGAGCAATCATAAATGCATGACTAACCTACTAGACTATGTGGTCTTGTTTTTAGTGGCTGTGCCTATATGTATGTCTTAGGAGTCACAGATGCGCTACATTCCTGTTCTATTTGCATAGAGAGCTTAGTACTGGAGAGAAGGAGCCTCTCTAAGGATGTATGGAGCTGGCCAAAAAGCCAGCTAAGGAATAACTTCATGCATATCTTCATACATAAGAAATAAAGAAACATCTGTTTGGTAGATGAATTATCATCTGCACTCTTCACGGTTTGTTGTCTCCTCCCGCTTTATAGTCATTGGGTATCCACTGATTTACAAGACCAAGCTGGAGAATTGACACGTTGAGATTGCAGAGATGTGCAGAGGGCATAAAATATCTATGCAGCCATCATAAAATATTAATTCTCATGCTTCATCCCTGGGACCACTCAATAACAAAGTAGCTGACTCAGCCTGGCAGAAACAATGATCATTTGACAGGTGTAAAAACAATTTGACATGGAGCGGTGACTAACGGGTTGAGGCATAATTACACTTGTTTGGCTCTCTTCCCACCTTTGCCTATCAAGCCAAGCCTGTAAGTTGCAAATAAGTTGTAAAACTTACAGTATTTGTGAGGAGTTTACATTGATTTGTCTATTGCTAAATAGCTGAACATATTAAAGTAGATCTAAGCCCATTTACTATATTCTCATATAAGCATTAACATAGTAATGTCATTTTAAAATATATTTTCAGTCTGTTATGTGGGAAGGATTCGTAACGCTTTCAGGCAATCTAGGATTATAGATGAAAAATATAAAAGAATTATGAAGGGTCAGTCCAACCAAAACTTATATTTTCAGATAGATTTTACATTACAGATCACATCGGGAGGTTGAGACCACTCCAGCTAAATTGACCAAACATAGCTCCCACATTCGTTCTGATCTATACTATACTATACTATGGATCTTCATGAATAATGTATTTAAAGTACTACACCTTTGTGACTGTCCAAACATGTCCTAAATGTATGTGATGCACACGTCTTTACTGGCAGGATCAAAAGTACCTGTGAGACATTTCATTGGGATGAAGGGAAAACTATGAGTTCTGATGCAATTATGTGCTACAACCCTTTCTTTTCTTTTCTTTTCTTTTTTTAATGGAAACCATAGCTCTACCTTACCTACCAAATGTGTATACATTATTATTACTCATTCTCATAAACTAGCATGAAGGGAAATTAAAGTTGTTGCCCATACGCCCTGGGCAACAGTGTTTCTACAAACAAGAAATCTCTTTCCTAATTTGTGTGAGAACCTGTAGGTGCTCTTCGATACACAGACAGGTAGATTAGCATGTTTGTAAGAAACTGTAAAACTCAATACTGTATTGGAGAAACTATAAGGCCTCATGCACAATGGATGTTAAAATAACATTATAAAAACTGCAGTAGCTTTGCAGTGAGTTTTTCAACGTTTTCTCAATAGCGTTTTTTAGAGTTTATTCGCGTTTTTAGCGTTTTTGTGCGTTAGCGTTTTTAGCATTTTTTTCTCAATTGATCAAAAATGTTAAAGTTGGTGTGCCGTGTTTTTGAGTGTTTATCTGCGTTTATCAGTGTTTTTTGACGTTAGAGCATTTTTACATCTGAAAACAGCTGAAAAACCCTCTAGTTCTTTTTTTTTACAGCCAAAAAACGTCCCAGCCAAAAACAGTTGATAACAGCCTATGTGTGCATGGACACATAGGATAACATGATGGGGAGTTTATTGACCTGACCGTAGAAAAAAACATCTGAAGACAAAAACAGCAGCTGTAAAAATGTCCAAAAACGTCCAGTGTGCATAAGCGACACATGTGCAATGCATTTTGGACTCAGAAAGACCCTTTTCAAGCTAAACCTAAAAGCTTATACTGTATAGACTTGTATACTGATTCTCATACTATTATACAAAATCCAGAATAGCACGTTCAAGGAACCTGTAATGCCGCGTACACACGATCGGACTTTCCGGCAGACCTAGAAATAAAACATGTGTTAAATCTTCCTGCCTAAATGAATATGGGGTACTTTTCACCTGGGGGATGATGACGACGAAGGAGAAAGCCGGGCCACCACTAGCAAAAGAGCAGCAAAAGAGCAGAAGTTAGTGGAGGAGCCCCGGCGAGAAGAACCGGAAAGCGTGGAGAAGTCGGAAGAAGACCCCCAAAGTCGGAAGAAGACCCCCGAAGTTGGAAAAAGACCCCGAGAGCTGCCTAATAAACTACTTTAAAAACCTGTGTAGTGTGTTTTTTTATTGACACTTTTTCCCCCAGGTGAAAAGTACCCTATACTCATTCACATAGGGTGGGGGGCCGGGATCTGGGGACCCCCTTAGTAAAGGGGGCTTCCGGATTCCAATAAGCCCTCCCGCCTGCAGACCTCGACAACCAATGGCCAGGGTTGTTGGGAAGAGGCCCTTGTCCTCATCAACATGGGGAGAAGGTGCTTTGGGTTGGGGGGGCACAGGGCCACCCCTTCCCCAAAGCACACCCCCATGTTGAGGTCACGTTGCCATGTACGGCTCAGGAGGGGGGGCACTCGCTCATCCCCACCCCCTTTCCTGACCGGCCAGGCTGCGTGCTCGGATAAGGGTCTGGTATAGGCTTTGTGGCAACCCCCACGGCATTTTTTGGCGTAGGGGGCTACCCTTAAAATCCATACCAGGCGATGGGGCTTTCAGCGGCGAGATTGACTTCCTTTTCTAGTCCCGTTGTACCCGGAGTCACGTTCAAAATGAACGGACTTTAGTCTGTGTGTGGGGGCAAGTCCGTTTATTTGGAAAGGCGGACTCAAAGTCCGTTCGTGTGTGTGTGCATGTCTACTCGTTCGGAAAGTCCGGCAGACCTCCGCTGCAAAGTCCGGCGGATTGTCTGCCGGACCAAGTCTGCCGGAAGGTCCGATTGTGTGTACCCGGCATAACATGTAAAACAGTTATATAGCTATATTTAGTTATATAGAACTAAATATAGTTATATAGAAATATTCCTTTAAATATCATGCCTGGGGGTCCCCGTCGTCTGCCTGTAAAGGAGCGCATCTTTCACATGTTTATAACAGTACCACAGCAAAATGACATCTCTAAAGGAAAAAATGTCATTTAAAATTGCTTGTGGCAGATCCCGGCAATTTACATAAAAAAATCATTGAAAAAACAGCGTGGGTTCCCCCCTTCCCCAGTCCATACCAGGCCCTTCATGTCTGGTATGGATATTAAGGGGAACTCCACGCCAAAAATTTATTAAAAAGATGGCGTGGTGGTCCTCCACAAAATCTATACCAGACCCTTATCCGAGCAAGCAACCTGGCAGGCCGTAGGAAACGGGGGGGGGGGGGGGTGAAAGAGCGCCCCTCCTAATCCGTACCAGGCTACATGTCATGTGACATTAGAGGGGGCAGGGTCACCCATTTACGTCATTGGATGGCCCCACTCTTGCCTATATAACAGCTGTCAAAGCGAAAAGATGGCAGCCGGCGGGGTGACTCCCATGGAGGCAGAGTTTTTCCATTTTTTTTTATCTCTAGACCGTCGGACGCCGTGATTGACAATGGTTTTACATCACGGGCACTTAAAATGTCTGCTAACGTTTTTACTTTTTTGACATTTTTATTTGGTGAATGGGTAGAGGTACAATGTACCCGATACCCATTCACATATGAGGGGGCTGGGATCTTGGGGCCCCCTTGTTAAAGGGGGCTTCCAGATTCCGATAAACCCCCCGCCTGCAGACCCCCACAACTCCGGGCAAGGGTTGTGGGGATGAGGTGCTTGTCCCCATCAACATGGGGACAAGGTGCTTTGGGGGGGCCCAAAAGCATCCTCCCCATGTTGAGGGCATGTGGCCTGGTACAGTTCAAGAGGGGGGTGCTATCTCGCCCCCCCTTTTCCTGTGGCCTGCCAGGTTGCATGCTCAGATAAGGGTCTGGTATGGATTTTGGGGGATCCCCAAGCCATTTTTTTTTTTTTTTAGAGCAGGGTTCCCCTTAACCACTTCAATACACTGTCTTGTATATACTAGAGTGCCTGCACTGACTGAATATAGAGTCTACACTGAATATCTAGTGTACACTAAATGCATGGTATATATATATATATATATATATATATATATATATATATATATATATATATATATATATATATATTTATATACTAGGCTGTATATATATATCAAATAAACTGCCTGCATGCCACTAACTAACCTGCCTAATCTCTCTTCATTCATAATTACACTATATACAGCCGCCGAGTAAGCAGCCTTTTATAGTGTGGGGCGTTGACTTAGCCCCCTGAGCCATGATTGGCCAAAGGCATCCTTTGGCAAATGATGGCTCTCTCAGCAGAACACACTGTGATTGGCCAAAGCATGCAGGTCTGGTCAATCATAAGACGTTCACTCCTCACAGTACATTATGGGGCGTTCTGCAATGCTTGAATTTGCTGCGACCGCCCCACAATCTTCGGTATTCGTCAAACGGCCGAACCCCCGATTGTTCGAGTCAAACTTACGTTCGACTCGAACATCAGGCTCATCCCTAATAGCTAGATAAAACTGGCATACAGCGAAGAGGTTAGTATCCAACATACAAATAGGAATGGAAAAAAATTCAATATGCAAAACCCTACCCACAAGTGCTTGGGGCATCAGTAAATCAAGCAGCACAAACACAACAGGGCACCTCCATCTAATTGTAGAGATATATTCAAATTATTAAAAACAATAAAAATGCACTCACTAGGTATAGTTTGACAAAGGGGTGGTCCTGTTGCCCTGAAAGGAGTAGCCATGACCCCTATACATTCTGCAATCGAAGTGCTGATTAAGAGCTGCAGCCATCTTTATACACCCAAAAGCTGCGGCTGCTTATGTTTGAAGTTAAGGTTGCATTCACACCTGAGCGTATCGTTTTCAGGTGGAAAATTGTGCAATTTTTACTGTGTTTTTTGGCGCGATTTTATATAGGTCGAAAGTTCACTAATGTAAAAAGCAGAAAAACGCCTGAAATCTGGCCAAAAGGAAGCTCATTTATTTTTTTGAGCTTCAGGCGTTTTGCTTCAGGCGACAGAACGCTCAGATGTGAACAGGGGCCATTTAAATGAATGGCATTTTGCTTGTTGGGTGTTTTTGAACTTTTGAGATGAGCGTTTTTTACAAGCTGAATACGCTCAGGTGTGAATGCAGCCTAAAGCTTGACAGCTGATGTCTTACCAGCAGCTTCCCAGCCAAACTCTGCCTAAGCCAGATTCTTGCCTGCTGAGTGCTGCAGCCTCATGGTGATCCTTTAGCGGTGGGTGTTTTATTTGACAAGCATTGATTTGCTTTTAACTAGTGAATGCATTTTTGTTTTTTTTAATAAATGTGTACACTTTGATGGAGGCACCCTCTTGTGTTTGTTTTGTATATGTGCATTGGGATCTCAAGACCTAATTTTAGAGGGGCTGCATCCATTTCCATCCAGTGTTCTATCACCATTTTCCTGGTCCCTTCTTGCACGCTGTGATTGGCAGTTGGGGTCGAATCAGCGTAATAGCTCATTTTGTTCCTTTTTCTCATCACCAAAATTAAGTCCTATTTAAATTTGAGACCCTTCAGGAATGGGGTGTCCAAAGTCATAATCCAAAATGCCTTACATTTAAGTACTCTCTTCCTGAAATCACCATCTCTGATGTCTGAATATACTCTCTTCCTTGAAAAGTAAATTTAGAAGTATCCCCTGCATGAGCATGTATAAAAGAGTAAAACCCTCAACTTATAGAGCAGCGTTTTACCTCTGAGTTAATAGCATCATGTACAGCTGTGGCCAAAAGTTTTTAGAATGACACAAATATAAATTTTCACAAAGTCTGCTGCCTCAGTGTTTTCAGATTTTTTTGTTAGATGCTACTATGGTATACTGAACAGTGGATGCTGCCCTGCCCTTACCCTATATAGGTCACAGGCAGCGCTTCCTCCGGGTGGTGGGCGGCGGCTTCACCCTGCATCTCCTCCTCCTGGGCTTCATGGCGGCTTCCCCTGAGTCTCCTCCCTCTCCTCTCTTCCTGGCTAGGAGGAGAATCAAGAAGACAATCACAAAATTTATTTGCTATTGTAACTAAATTGGGTGGACTTAGGGTGCAGTACTCTGCCATTTAGAGACTCTGGCTCTAATCATCTGGTGCCCTGCATGTAGATTAGGGGTCGGGCACATGGATTAGTGGGCCCCATATGGATGGGCCGCCACTGATACTGAAGTATCATAAGTGTCAAAAGCTTTTTCACGACCTCTGCAATTCAACCTGGCATGCTGTCAATCAACTTCTGGGCCACATTCTGGCTGATGGAAGCCCATTCTTACATAATCAATACTTGGAGTTTGTCAGAATTTGTGTGTGGGGGGGGGTGGTTTGTTCACCCGCCTCTTGAGGATTGACCACAAGTTCTCAATAGGATTAGGGTCTGGGGTGTTTCCTGGCCATGGACCCACATTTTTGATGTTTTGTTCTCCAAGCCACTTATCACTTTTGCCTTATGGCAAGGTGCTCCATCAAGATGAAAAAGGCATTGTTCATCACCAAACTGTTCTTGGATGGTTGGGAAAAGTTGCTGTCGGAGGATGTTTTTGTACCATTCTTTATTCAGTGTTCTTAGGCAAAATTGTGAGTGAGTCCACTCCCTTGGCTGAGAAGAAACCCCCACACATGATGCTTTACTGTTGGCATGACACAGGACTGATGGTAGTGCTCACCTTTTATTCTCCGGACAAGGTTTTTTCCTGATGCCCCAAACATTCCAAAAGGGGATTCATCAAAGAAAATCACTTTACCCCAGTTCTCAGCAGTCCAATCCCTGTACCATTTGCAGAATATCAGTCTGTCCCTGATGTTTTTCCTGGAGAGAAGTGGCTTCTTTGCTGCCCTTTTTGACAACAGGCCATTCTCCAAAAGTCTTCACCTCACTGTGCATGCAGGTGCCCTCATACCTGCCTTCTGGCATTTCTGAGCAAGCTCTGCACTGGTGGTGCCCCAATTACGCAGCTGAATCCACTGTAGGAGATGGTCCTGTTACTTCTTCACAAATGCAGTGAAAGCTCATTTTCATGGCAAAGAGGGACTTTGCAATTAATTGCAATTCATCTGATCACTCTTCATAACATTCTGAAGTATATGCAAAACGCCATCATTAAAACTGGAGCAGCAGTCTTCTTAAAAATTAATATTTGTGTCATTCTCAAAACTTTTGGCCACGGCTGTAGATGTTCAACAATCTTTTTTTTATTATAGGAGCACATAGTGCAACACACATACTGTAGCTTACAGCTTAGGCAAGAAATCAAATAAGCAACAAATTTACTACTGCAGTGTATGTACTTTTTGATAGTAAGCTCACAGTCAGATAGAAATGTTCAAAATGTATTTCCCTTGGTTCATAATTTACAGCAAGCACAACTTGGATGGCCACATGTATAGAAACGAATGTGTAGTCAAGTTTATTGGCATTTATCATCTTCCTAGATTAGGAAAAAAGAAAGGATAGTTAGCTTGTCCAGTTAAGCTATGACAATAAAACCTAGAAGCTGATTGGTTACCATGCACAGCTGCGCCAGATTATGTGTCCACCTGTTTTACTAAATCTCCTCTGTTATCTCTTATATATGATAGAGATTCCTAAACTTAAGCCTTGTACACATGATCGGATTGTTGGCAGAGAAGCGTCAGACTTTTGTCCGAAGGGCGTGTGCCATGCCCATGAACTTGTCTTGCATACAAACGGTACACAATTGTCAGCCAACAAACATGAACGTAGTGACGTACTAGACATACTATGAGCCAATAAAGAGGATTCAATTGTCATGCACAACCCTTTGGGCTCCTTCTGCCAATTTCGTGTTAGTAGAAGTTTGGTGAGTGTTGATTCATGCTTTTCAGTTCGTGCTTGTCAGTTTGTTTCTGAATGGCTGTTCGTCAACCAGCCATGTTGCGGAATCGGAGGAGAGAACATGCTATTATTGGCCTTGGAATTATTGCTTTGACCCAAGTCCAGCCCAGGAACAGGAGGAGGAGGAGTTCTTGGACCAAAAATTGGTTGCTTAATCATGACCAATTAAGTCACATGCCTACGCTGCGGGAGCTTTAGGAGAATAATCCGGATGATTTATGGAATTCTCTCTGGATGATGGACCCCTGCTTTCAGCAACTCTTGGCATTGGTGACCCCTTATATTACGAAGCAGAACACATACATGAGGCTTGCCATCACTCCTAAGCAAAGGCTCATAGCCACCTTGCATTACTTGGCAACAGTACCGCAGAAGGACTATATTCGTGTAATTTTTTACCTTTAAGATCACATTCTATGTATAAATGTTTGCTAATGTATTGTCTTAATTTGTTGATTACATCATTTTCAATATTGTAATATGCTGTGGTTGTTCTCTTTGTCCTTATGCATTCTGTAAGCTTTTCCTGCTCCTTTGTTGGCCTACATGCATATTTTCCATAACCAACCTCCCCAGCATGCTATCCTGGGCCCATACACACCTAGCCCAGTAACTTGTTTTTTGTCAGCTAAATTGGTGGGCTTACCCTACACAACCCCTAAAATGTATACAAGTGTTATTGTTGTCCTCAAATTCAGCCAGGGTCCAAGAGACCATTTTTTTGTGGCACAAACGTATTTGACATCCTCCCCCCCCCCCCCCCCCAAAAAAAATGCAAAGTCAACACATACAAATACACTATCTGCTGACTTTGCCAAACCAATACACACTATCCCTCTTTTGTGTTAAAATTTCTGTCTAAATTCACCCAACCATGTAGTGCAAGGGCCTGCCTGATTACCTACAAATTGTAACATAGACAGTTTTTGTCTCCTATTATATTGATAGGAATTTTCAGAATGTGAAAATGTGCATTTGAACAGTGTGAATCCATATTTTTAGGTTATGACGCTTCTTACCTGTCCACTGGGCTGCCAATAGTGTAAGTAAGGAGGGGCTGACTAAAGTATCCCCGATTATTTGTACAAACAGCTCTCATGAAAGAGGAGGGGGTTACTTGTCTAAAACATCTACCCATTTCCTCCCCTCCACCCTAAAAGTTTGCTAATGGGCCACTAGATGGAGAGATGAATCAGATAAGTTGACCTTACCCTTTTGTCTTTAAATACTCATTTAAGTTTTCTCCTTATGTTGGCTAAGCATGTTTGTGTCAAATCTGTTTGCAATGTTATGTGAAGAAGTAGTATTTTTTCTTTTTTTAATCCACAATTTCCTTCCAACCCACAGCAATGGCAGGACGTTGCAGCCCAGTTCCACCAGAAGTGGGATTTTCTCAACTGTGGTGGCGCTATTGATGGAAAACATGTCCGGATTGTCCCACCACCCAACTCTGGCTAATTTTTTCAATTATAAGGGCTTTTGCAGCATAGTCTTGCTAGCTGTAGTTGTCTGACACATATAAGTTCTTGTATCTTAATGTTGGGAAGAACGGCAGCAACTGATGGAGGAGTCATTATGCAGGCAGAGTTCTGTAAGCGGCTCCAGAATGGCACCTTAAACTTGCCACCTGCTGAGGAGAATGTTAAGGGCCTCAATTTTGTTTTTGTTGCAGATGAGGCCTTTGCTCTGGGGGGAACATCGTATAAAGCTTTTTCCTATGAGGAACCTCACCCTGGAGCAGAGAATTACAGGCTCTCTTGTGCCAGAAGGGTGGTTGAAAATTCCTATGGCATCCTCTCCAGTCAGTTCAGGCTGTTTTTAACACCAAGTAACCTGGCACTATACACAATTAACCATGTGGTATTGTGCTGCTGTATACTCCATAATTTTTTACAGCGGAATGCTAGCAGCTACCTTGCCTCAGTGCCAACTGATGTGGACCCTGCAGTGGCAGGCCAAGCTGAAGAGGCTGCAGCTCGGCGGTCTCTGGGCATGATGACGGCTCTGTAAACTGGCCGTGTTGGATTGCCCTCCCAAAATGCTCAAGATATAAAATACCTTGATTGTTTTGTGGGTAGAGGTGCAGTATCTTGGCAGCAAATTGGAGCTGATCCTGAATAATATTTTTATTTGATCATAAACTTATATCTCATTTGAACTACTGTTGTCTGTGTTTATCTGTATAATATGTTCTCATATGGCCTTTATTTTGGCCACTTGCTACAATAGGGCAAATATTTGCTACATGAGGTGGCAATCTCTTCATCAGCTAACGATTATGGTGTGCTGTGGGTCTGCTATACACACACACACACACACACACACACACACACAATGTTTTTGTTCTTAATTGATCTAATGCATGAATTTTAAAAAACATTAAGCCTTTTCAACTCCTGCAATTTTTAGTTCTCTCAAACATTATAAGAGTTGGCCACATTTTAGAGCACATTGTCACTGTAACTACAACAACTTAACAAATACACTGGTATTGAGCTTTGAAATAATAAGCCACACATTGTTTAGTAAAAAACTATTTACTCCTAGCACATTCACATGTGTGTTTTAAGGTTTTAAAACAAACCAACATCTTGGCGTATAACATTTATGTTTTGCATTATCTCCCCTTTTTTGGTGCGAAACAGGCATGCTCAAAAACAGATACACATCCCAAACTCAAAAACTTACAAAGTTAGATTTTGGTAAAGTGAAGGCCAAATGAGACATTAGTATCCCAAGACTGTGTGGATGTTGAGTTCCTCATATGGGGTGATCTCACCCCTTTAAAAGCCAAAATTTGAAGCCACGTACACGTAAAGGCATAAAAATTGAATTACCCTTATGATCCCATGCCACAAATGTGTGTAGTTACAAACAAATTTTTTAATAAACACACAAAACACGCAGTGTGTCAACATGTTTTAGCTCCCATCATGGGGTATCAATGCATGTGTTTCGGGGGTGCGACCCCTTCCTCTGAGCTTCTATAGTTATGAGGAAGGGGTTGCACCCCCAAAACACGTCCATTGATACCCAGTGATGGTAGATAGCACATGTTGGCACACTGTGTGTTTTGTGGCTTTTGGCAAACTATATGTATGGAAATACACACATTTTAGGAATGGGATGATGAGGGAAATAAGAATCTTAAGGCACAATTTATGTGCATCCTCAAATTTTGGATTTGCTATTCTCCAAAACACAGAAAGATTACAATTCACATTACTTTGGGCAGTGTTTCCCAACTCTCCTTCTCAAGATGCAAACCCTGGTCATGTTTTCTATATTTGTTGAATTTGGCACAGATGATGTTGTCATTTTCAATGTTAGTAATTCACACTCATTCATTTTTAGACTGAGGAAAATACAGTAAACAGGACCTGGTGGTGCACCTAGAGGAGTGGAATGGAGAAACACTGAGTTTGAATGCTAAACTTTCTAATTTAAAAGTCAGAAAAACATGGTGAATATTAAAAGTACAAACAGGAGCCAATAAGTGAAACAAGAAAATTCCGAACAGGCGAGAGGAAATTAGAATTTTGCAAGCATGTCTACAAAATCTCTGATTCTTTGCTGTAAAGCAGTGACAGCCTCCTTTATTTGCTCCAGCTCCTTCAAACAATGCACCATATCTGCACTCATTTGGCCAATTGTGCATCTTGGAAGATCATGACCTAGTAAGAAGACAAAAAAGGATTAAGGGAACGATGGTCAAGTAGCTGAGGCTCTACATAGTGAGTTATGATCAAGTTACTGTTCCAAATCAGGAAAAACTTACCTACCCAGTCTATTACTTGCCCTTCAGACACCTACACTACTAGGAATGTACACACTGCATTTACTCAGTAATCTTGGCCCTGGTGCCTGGGTCTTCAAAACTCTGGTACCTAGCAAAAATGACAGCTCCTTCCACCTCTTCCTTCTCCATGATAATGTTAAGGCACTACATTCTTTGCTAATGTGTGGAGTGGTTGTCTTTACTTAGCTAAACACTCGAAATGTAGACACATTTTAACCACTTGCCGACCGCCGCACGCCGATGTACGTCGGCAGAATGGCACGGGCAGGCATAAGCACGTACATGTACGTGATTTGCCTCCCGCGGGTCGGGGGCCCGATCGGGCCCCCGCCCGGTGCCTGCGGCGGTCGGTTTTCGTTCGGGAGCGATCCCGGACGAGGGGACGGCCATTCATTCATGGCCACCCCCTCGCGATCGCTCCCGACGAATGGAAATCCCCGGTGACATCACTTCCTCTCCTGTAATGTAAACACAGGAGAGGAAGTGATGTATTCTCTCCTCCGTGTCGGTATTTTTCGTTCCGACACGGAGGAGAGCGGATCAGTGAGTTGCACCAACACATCCCACACACAGTAGAACATGCCAGGCACACTCACACCCCCCCTTTACCCCCCGATCACCCCCCCAATTACCCCTGCCCCCCAGTCACAGTGACACCAATGTCATTTTTTTTTTTTTTTTTTTTTTTTGCATTGGTGTCATTTGTGACTGTAATAACTGTTAGGGCAGTTAGGGTTAGCCCCCTTTAGTTCTAATGTACCCCCCTAACCCCCCCAATAAAGGTTTAACCCCGTGATCACCCCCCGTCGCCAGTGTCACTAAGGCTGGGTTCACATTGCAGCGGTTTATGAGAACGAATGTGATTCGCACCGCACTGCAGTGCAAATCACATCCGATCTCTGTGCGATTCGAGTTCAGCCATTCGCCGCACCCGCCGCACCCGCCACACCCGCCGCACCCGCCGCAAATTCGCACGGGACCCTTTTTTTGGCCCGCAGCAGAATCGGATCGCATGGGTGTTCACACCATGCGATCCGAGTTTGCAGATCGCACTGCGATATGCGAACTGATCTGGGGGTGTCAGTAACATTTCACTGACACTCCCAGCAGTTCGCATAGGGCAGTGTGAACTGCCGCCGGGAGGCATGCGATGCGGGAACCCGCCGCGGATTCGCGGCGTTTCCGCATCGCTCCAGTGTGAACCCAGCCTAATAAGCGATCATTTTTCTGATCGCCGTATTAGTGTCACAGGTGACGCTAGTTAGGCAGGTAGGTATTTAGGTTCGCCGCAGCTTTTTATAGCGCTAGGGACCCCCATATACTACCGCATAAAGCCCCCTGATTGCCCCCTAGTTAACCCTTTCACCAGTGATCACCATATAACTGTTACAGGTGACGCTGGTTGGTTAGTTATTTTTTTATAGTTTCAGGGCACCCGCCATTTATTACCTAATAAAGGTTTAACCCCCTGATCACCCGGCAGGTGTCATTTGTGACTAATAACTGTTAGGGCAGTTAGGGTTAGCCCCCTTTAGTTCTAAGGTACCCCCCTAACCCCCCCAATAAAGGTTTAACCCCGTGATCACCCCCCGTCGCCAGTGTCACTAAGGCTGGGTTCACATTGCAGCGGTTTATGAGAACGGATGTGATTCGCACCGCACTGCAGTGCAAATCACATCCGATCTCTGTGCGATTCGAGTTCAGCTATACAGATAGTATGGCTGAATTCGTGTCGCACCCGCCGCACCCGCCGCAAACTCGCACGGGACCCTTTTTTTGGTCCGCAGCAGAATCGGATCGCATGGGTGTTCACACCATGCGATCCAAGTTTGCAGATCGCACTGCGATATGCGAACTGATCTGGGGGTGTCATTAACATTTCACTGACACTCCCAGCAGTTCGCATAGGGCAGTGTGAACTGCCGCCGGGAGGCATGCGATGCGGGAACCCGCCGCGCATTCGTGGCGTTCCCGCATCGCTCCAGTGTGAACCCAGCCTAATAAGCGATCGTTTTTCTGATCGCTGTATTAGTGTCACAGGTGACGCTAGTTAGGCAGGTAGGTATTTAGGTTCGCCGCAGCTTTTTATAGCGCCAGGGACCCCCATATACTACCGCATAAAGCCCCCTGATTGCCCCCTAGTTAACCCTTTCACCAGTGATCACCATATAACTGTTACAGGTGACGCTGGTTGGTTAGTTATTTTTTTATAGTTTCAGGGCACCCGCCATTTATTACCTAGTCTCACTAGTGTACCCCTAAATTTAGGGGTGTCTACTTTCTAAAATGGGGTCATTTGGGGGGGGGGGTTTGTGCCATCTTGGCATTTTATGGCCTTCAAAACTGTAACGCCCTTAGAAAGCCTGAAGGCGGTGCTTGGTTTTTAAATCTAAAAAAGATTCTAATTATGTCCCATTTTCATACACAGGAAAGTGTCAGTCAGGAGGAGCCCGTGGCCAGCAGAGTCCCAGATGCCTCCCCTACGCCCTCCTGCTAAAAGGGCCAGGAAAAGCAGGAATCTGGACGAGGCCACAGCTGCCTTCCTTAGCCAGACCACTCCTGCCATCAGGACAGACCCACATGAGGCTGAGGGATTTGCCGTGGTGACTGCCAATAAATTAAGGCAGATGGATGGTGAGCAAAGGAGCAGGTGTGAGGAACTAATCCTTCAGCTCCTCAACAAGGGGGTGAGGGGCCAAATTAAAGAAAGCACACACCTGTGTGATTTTGTGGCCCCACATCCACCACCTCCACAGCCACCCCACCAACCACAGCAGAATGGTGGATAATGGCAATACCAGCCACAAGACTCCCAACGAGGCTGATGGACTCGGGATTTTCAGCCCTTCACAAATTACTAATTTCCTTTTTTTGTTTTGGAATAATGATTTTATTTGTTATATTTTCTCAATTTTTGTATGCATTGAATGCACTTTTTGGTTAAGTTCTTTATATTTGTATGTAGAGATAGCATCTCTAATTACATTTTTTCTTCTTTTTTTTAATGCACAAAAAATAAAATAATGAAATGTTAGCCTTACCTAAAATAGGTGAAAAATGATATGTGACTAGGATGATAAACAACCTCTCACCATACAATAATGACCAAATAACAATTGCAAAACTAATTAGTTATATAGTCCCAATTAGATAATGAAGAACAACATATATCCAAAGTCCATGCAGTGATTGAACTCTTCAAAAAATTGTGATAAACTTCTTCTATATTCATTTGCCAGAATATAATGAGATCTTCTGAAAATTTGTGAAACATCCCCTTCACCAAGATTTGGACACGGACAACACCCAACCGTTGAAGATACAGTTGTCTTCTTACCAGATGGTGTTAACTACTTTAATTAAAAAGATAGTCAGCAGAGCTTGTGCAGGTATAAACCTGCTCACATGGAATATGATGGGTCTCTGTAGAAAACACCTTCCTCCCCCTGAGAGGTTGTTTATCACCCTAGTCATGTATAATTTTTCACCTATTTTAGGTAAGGCTAACATTTCAAGCACCCCTACTGTCACCATACTGCCGCTACTGTCACCATATTTCAGCGTAATAAGTTTCTTACTATAGATTTATTTTTTCAGGGAGCAGCTTTAAGGTATCACCTAGTTAGTTTTGATTATTAGATTATTTATAATTTTGTATCACAAAGTATTGTATTAAGTGGCGTGGAGTTTATTTGCAGCTGGTATCAGCCGTATGTACACATTTAAAATAATACTTGGCTATGTATTTTACTTCAAATGACAGTTTGGGAGTAGGTAGTTACATTTAAAAAAATACAAGGTAAAATTAACAAGGGATATCAACATAGTTGTATTTATGGTAACTTGCACAAATAAAAATAACAAGCATAATAATATTATTGATATCACTAGAAAAAAAAAGCCTTTGAAAATACGTTTGGCAGAACTCCATCAGTATCACCAGCAAAACAGCTTCATTATTAGCCCATTAAAGAAGAAGAGAATTTGCACTGCATTTCGAGATTTTATAATTTGCCACGTCACGAATGTTATTTCTCCATTGCGAACGCTAGTTTACAAGACCGACCGCTTCCAGCTTGCCGAGCATGCCTGTTTGTACTTTGGACTTTTGTGCGATGGACTTGTGTACACACGAGACGAAAATCTGACAACAGACCGAAAAATTACTAGCCTGCCATCCAACATTTGTTGGCCAACAATTGTCTGATGGACTGTACTAACGGTCGGATTTTAGGCAAACAGTCTCATCACACAATTCCCAAATGAAAATCTGATCATGTGTACGAGGCTTAAGTGTTTTTTTTTATTTCCTTCACCTTGCACATGGTTATTAAATTAATTCTACATAAACTTACTTCACTGTCCTCATGCATGTTTCCAAACGTATCCATTGCTTCTGCCTTACTTCCTGGGCAGGCTGTAGGTCATGACACAGGAAGGAGTTGACCAGCTGACCTCATTAGTGCACACCCTGCATCATTCATCCTCCTACCTACCCACCCACTCCCAGGTGTGTGCTTTTTAACCACTTAAGCCTCGGACTAATTTGCAGCCAAAGGACCAAGCCCCTTTTTGAGATTCGGCACTGCGTCGCTTTAACTGACAATTGCGCGGTCGTGCGACGTGGCTCCCAAACAAAATTTCTGTTCTTTTTTTCCCACAAATAGAGCTTTCTTTTGGTGGTATTTGATCACCTCTTTGCGCTATAATCAAAAATAAAGCAACAATTTTGAAAAAAATTCAATATTTTTTGCTTTTTGCTATAATAAATATCCCCCAAAAATATATAAAAAAACTTTTTTTTCCCTCAGTTTAGGCTGATACATATTCTTCTACATATTTTTGGTAAAAAAATCGCAATTAGCGATTATTGATTGGTTTGTGCAAAAATTATAGCGTTTACAAAGTAGGGGATAGTTTTATAGCATTTTTATTAATTTTTTTTTTGCATTAATGGCGGCGATCAGCGATTTTTATTGTGACTGCGACATTATGGCGGACACATCGGACATTTTTGACACATTTTTGGGACCATTGTCATTTATACAGCAATCAGTGCTATTTAAATGCACTGATTCCTGTGTAAATGACACTGGCAGTGAAGGAGTTAACCACTAGGGGGCAGTGTAGGTGTTATGTATGATGTATGTGTTTTTTTATTGTAGGGGACGTGGCCTGGCATGTGACGTCACTGATCGTCTTTCCGTATAAAAGGCAACAGACGATTCATGACAGCCACAGTAGGAAGCACGGGGAGAGGTTTGTTTACACAGACCTCTCCTCATTCTTCAGCTCTGTGACCCAATCGTGGGACACCAGCGGCGATCGGGTCCGCTGGTCCCACGGCCACAGTCACGGAGCTCCTGCGGCTTGCTCCCGACCCGCGGCTGGGCACTTAAAAAACAACGTACAGGTACGTGCTTGTGCCCAGCCATGTCATTCTGCCGACGTACATCGCCGTGAGGCGGTCCTTAAGTGGTTAAAGAAAATGCAATCTAACAGTGATCACCCTTCCCACTAACGTAATAGAGGAAGTTTGGGACTTTAAAATGAAGCACTTGGATAATGGAGGTAGGTTTTAACCATATAAAAAAAAAAAAAAAAATTTATTGATTGTTCAGTAACAGATCATAAAAAATAATAAAGATCAAATTCATAAAGTATATAGGCGTAAGTACAGTAGAAGCATGATATATAGTATTCACATATAGCAGCACATAGTAGTAATAAATAAAATAATTGGGTAGTATGGCATGGTAGTGCCTATGACAGCAAAACCGACATCAGCAAGTACATCCACATAATAGATATGCATCCACTAGATGTAAAACAAAAATAAATTTAATATATAGTTAAAAAAGTAAATTCATAATAAAATAAATATAGTTCCGTATAAAGTATAGCTGGGACATCATTTCAAAAGCTCGACGCGTTTCGTGGGTGTCTCCCCACTCATCAGGAGCTGATGCGACCAAAAAATTCCTATGAAATAGAATAAAAAATAATATAATATACTAACCATATAAATAAAAATAAATTAATGGGGATTTAATGCGTGTAAATGGTTAGCCAGGGCAGACTCACCAATCCGGATGGAAAGTGCAGTGTGCGGCAGTGGGCGTAGGGTGGGCCATGGGCAAGATCCCTCCCCGGGAACTGAGGCGGCATAGACCCTTCCCACTAAATACACAGACATTGAATTTTTTCCTTCCTTAATTTTGATCTTTCATAGATCGTTCATTTGGCATTTTGAAGTGTGCAAAAAATGAGAGAGGCATACCCCACTTTTAAGTACACAATGGGGTTTATTTACTAAAGCTGGAAAGTGCAAAATCAGGCTCACATCTGCATAGAAACCAATGAGCTTCCAAGTTTTATTACCAAAGCTTAATTGAACAAGCTGAGGTTAGAAGATCATTAGTTTCTAAGCAGGAATGAGCCTGGTTTTGCACTTTCTAGCTTTAGTAAATAAACCCCATTGTGTACTTAAAAGTGGGTTATGCCTGTAAGTGTATGTAGAATTAATGGAGAGCTTTGAAATGTTTTCAGTTTTGCTAATACTATATTGGTACATAGTAGAGCTGGAATTTAGAAGAAAAAAAAAGGTGAACAAACATGAACTTGTTCTTTAAAAGTGAAAGAAGTGAAAACTCTTTCAGTGAGAAAAGAGAATAAGAATTAAATAATGATCATAAAGAAATGTCATGTATTGATAACAATGAAAATAAAAAATAAAAAACAAATGAATAATGAGTGAAATAATAAAAGATGCTGTATGGAGAAAATGAGAAGAAAAGCAATGAAAAAAGAAATATGTAAAAGTAAGGAATTCTTTAGCAAAAATTTTATACAAATAAAATTTTTTTTTAAATTAAATATAAAGGACAAACAGAAATGGTAGCAAATTACCGACTATGAACTTACAATTGCCAATAAAAACATTTGCAGTTCAATCATCCTATTCAAGGAATATCATGAAGGATGGCAGAAAGAAAGTCCTAAAAATATCCTAGGAAAAAAGACAAAAAGTACCTATAATGCACAGAACATGTCTTGTCATCTGCCCATTCCATAAAAAATTCTACATAAACTTACTTCACTGTCCTCATGCATGTTTCCAAACGTATCCATTGCTTCTGCCTTACTTCCTGGGCAGGCTGTAGGTCATGACACAGGAAGGAGTTGACCAGCTGACCTCATTAGTGCACACCCTGCATCATTCATCCTCCTACCTACCCACCCACTCCCAGGTGTGTGCTTTTTAACCACTTAAGCCTCGGACTAATTTGCAGCCAAAGGACCAAGCCCCTTTTTGAGATTCGGCACTGCGTCGCTTTAACTGACAATTGCGCGGTCGTGCGACGTGGCTCCCAAACAAAATTTCTGTTCTTTTTTTCCCACAAATAGAGCTTTCTTTTGGTGGTATTTGATCACCTCTTTGCGCTATAATCAAAAATAAAGCAACAATTTTGAAAAAAATTCAATATTTTTTGCTTTTTGCTATAATAAATATCCCCCAAAAATATATAAAAAAACTTTTTTTTCCCTCAGTTTAGGCTGATACATATTCTTCTACATATTTTTGGTAAAAAAATCGCAATTAGCGATTATTGATTGGTTTGTGCAAAAATTATAGCGTTTACAAAGTAGGGGATAGTTTTATAGCATTTTTATTAATTTTTTTTTGCATTAATGGCGGCGATCAGCGATTTTTATTGTGACTGCGACATTATGGCGGACACATCGGACATTTTTGACACATTTTTGGGACCATTGTCATTTATACAGCAATCAGTGCTATTTAAATGCACTGATTCCTGTGTAAATGACACTGGCAGTGAAGGAGTTAACCACTAGGGGGCAGTGTAGGTGTTATGTATGATGTATGTGTTTTTTTATTGTAGGGGACGTGGCCTGGCATGTGACGTCACTGATCGTCTTTCCGTATAAAAGGCAACAGACGATTCATGACAGCCACAGTAGGAAGCACGGGGAGAGGTTTGTTTACACAGACCTCTCCTCATTCTTCAGCTCTGTGACCCAATCGTGGGACACCAGCGGCGATCGGGTCCGCTGGTCCCACGGCCACAGTCACGGAGCTCCTGCGGCTTGCTCCCGACCCGCGGCTGGGCACTTAAAAAACAACGTACAGGTACGTGCTTGTGCCCAGCCATGTCATTCTGCCGACGTACATCGCCGTGAGGCGGTCCTTAAGTGGTTAAAGAAAATGCAATCTAACAGTGATCACCCTTCCCACTAACGTAATAGAGGAAGTTTGGGACTTTAAAATGAAGCACTTGGATAATGGAGGTAGGTTTTAACCATATAAAAAAAAAAAAAAAAATTTATTGATTGTTCAGTAACAGATCATAAAAAATAATAAAGATCAAATTCATAAAGTATATAGGCGTAAGTACAGTAGAAGCATGATATATAGTATTCACATATAGCAGCACATAGTAGTAATAAATAAAATAATTGGGTAGTATGGCATGGTAGTGCCTATGACAGCAAAACCGACATCAGCAAGTACATCCACATAATAGATATGCATCCACTAGATGTAAAACAAAAATAAATTTAATATATAGTTAAAAAAGTAAATTCATAATAAAATAAATATAGTTCCGTATAAAGTATAGCTGGGACATCATTTCAAAAGCTCGACGCGTTTCGTGGGTGTCTCCCCACTCATCAGGAGCTGATGCGACCAAAAAATTCCTATGAAATAGAATAAAAAATAATATAATATACTAACCATATAAATAAAAATAAATTAATGGGGATTTAATGCGTGTAAATGGTTAGCCAGGGCAGACTCACCAATCCGGATGGAAAGTGCAGTGTGCGGCAGTGGGCGTAGGGTGGGCCATGGGCAAGATCCCTCCCCGGGAACTGAGGCGGCATAGACCCTTCCCACTAAATACACAGACATTGAATTTTTTCCTTCCTTAATTTTGATCTTTCATAGATCGTTCATTTGGCATTTTGAAGTGTGCAAAAAATGAGAGAGGCATACCCCACTTTTAAGTACACAATGGGGTTTATTTACTAAAGCTGGAAAGTGCAAAATCAGGCTCACATCTGCATAGAAACCAATGAGCTTCCAAGTTTTATTACCAAAGCTTAATTGAACAAGCTGAGGTTAGAAGATCATTAGTTTCTAAGCAGGAATGAGCCTGGTTTTGCACTTTCTAGCTTTAGTAAATAAACCCCATTGTGTACTTAAAAGTGGGTTATGCCTGTAAGTGTATGTAGAATTAATGGAGAGCTTTGAAATGTTTTCAGTTTTGCTAATACTATATTGGTACATAGTAGAGCTGGAATTTAGAAGAAAAAAAAAGGTGAACAAACATGAACTTGTTCTTTAAAAGTGAAAGAAGTGAAAACTCTTTCAGTGAGAAAAGAGAATAAGAATTAAATAATGATCATAAAGAAATGTCATGTATTGATAACAATGAAAATAAAAAATAAAAAACAAATGAATAATGAGTGAAATAATAAAAGATGCTGTATGGAGAAAATGAGAAGAAAAGCAATGAAAAAAGAAATATGTAAAAGTAAGGAATTCTTTAGCAAAAATTTTATACAAATAAAATTTTTTTTTAAATTAAATATAAAGGACAAACAGAAATGGTAGCAAATTACCGACTATGAACTTACAATTGCCAATAAAAACATTTGCAGTTCAATCATCCTATTCAAGGAATATCATGAAGGATGGCAGAAAGAAAGTCCTAAAAATATCCTAGGAAAAAAGACAAAAAGTACCTATAATGCACAGAACATGTCTTGTCATCTGCCCATTCCATAAAAAAAAAACTGTACTGTTCTTCATATTCCATCCTACCTTACTACTCCTATTGTCCATAGATGTAGGTAATGAAGGGGTTTTTACCATGGTGAAGTCCTAAGTGCCGTGTTGAGAAATGTTCAACTTTGTAGCAGATAAAACATGATCAACAGGCAGGACTAAACCTGCTAATAGGTATTATTTGTGGAAAAGAAAAAAGGAGCCAGACGATGGCTTCCATCAAAGATATATACTGTATCCATGTCTTTATGGACCTTGCTTTGTGCACTGGTGCGCAGTCATGTTGAAACAAGAACATTCCCAAACTGTTCTCACAAAGTTGGGTTAATGAAATTGTCCAAAATGTCTTGGTATGCTGACGCCTTAAGAGTTCCCTTCACTGGAACTAAGGGGCCAAGCCCAACCCCTGAAAAACAACCCCACACCATAATGCCCCCTCCACCAAATTATTTGGACCAATGCACAAAGCAAGGTCCATAAAGACATGGATGAGCGAGTTTGGGGTGGAGGAACTTGACTGACCTGCACCTCAACCCTACAGAATACCTTTGGGATGAATTAGAGCGTAGACTGCAAGCCAAGCCTTCTCGACCAACATCAGTGCCTGACCTCACAAATGCATTTCTGGAAGAATGGTCAAACATTTATAGCTGCAAAGGGTGGGCCAACTCAATATTGAACCCTACGGACTAATCTGTTACTCTGTACTCTCCTGCTGTCAACATTTTCCTTGCACTGCTGCACAATTGATTGGCTCCTTGTGTTACGTCTATCTACCCCAACTTGAGTTCTGCTGTAAAGAGGCTGATGCCAAGTCAGATTCATGTTCTTACAATTCCTTGTATTTAAAAAAGATATATTTGAATGATTACAGAGCTGAATTATTTTGTGTCTTTGTGTCTTTTAAATGTGCATCAAGTTCACATTTAATCTCTAAGCTCTCATCTATGATAAAAGGTGCACACCCACAAATGGGCATCTGAGAGATGAACTATAAGAAGAGACCTGATTCCCAAGAGTTGGGAACAAATAATTTGGGTCATTACAAAATGAATATTATGATGAATTATAATGAATTATAATGAATATTATAATGAATTACATTAACCACTTGCCACCAGGCAATAGCCGAATGACAGCTACAGCTTGGCCGGCTAATTCTGGGAGGCCTTACTATGACATCCTCCCAGAATCGCACCCCTTGGGCACGCACCCATGAATGTCCATTACCATCGGGTCTTCCGGACCTGACACGTCAGCGATCAGGTTAAGGGGCCAAAGACAGAGCGATCACTTGTAAACATACCGGCGCATGTCCAGTTCAGTTCCTCCCCTCTCTTTGCACCGATCGGTACAGTGCGTGAGGAGAGGAGGGAGCGGATGCAGCAGCGCTTGCGAGCTGGATCTAGAGTGCCCACCGTGCTGATCTGTGCCCATCCATGGCTCACCCATCCTCATTCTGGTTCCTCCATCCCAATCCATGGCTCATTCATCCTCATTCAGTCTCATCCATCCCCATCCACATCCATGGCTCATCCATCCACATCCATGGCTCATTCATGCTCATCCATGGCTTGTCCATCCCCACCCATGGCTCATCCATGTTCATCCATCCCCATCCATGGCTCATCCATCCCCATCCATGGCTCACCATCTTCATCTATGGCTCATCCCTCCCCATCCATGGCTCATTCATGCTCATCTATGGCTCATTCATGCCTCATTTATGCTCATTCATGCCTATCCATGGCTCATTCATGCCCATCCATTCCTCATTTATGCTCATCCATGCAACATGCATGGCACATCAGTGCTCATCTGTGCCACATCCATGCCACATCCGTGCTTATCCATGCCCCATCATTGCTTATCTGTGCCACATCCATGCCACATCAGTACTCATCCGTGCCACATCTATGCCACATCATTGCTTATCTGTGCCATATTCATGCCACATTAGTACTCATCCGTGCCACATCCATGCCACATCAGTGCTTATCCATGCCACATCAGTACTCACCCGTGCCTCATCCATGCCAAATCAGTGCTCATCAGTGCCACTACAGTGTCTCACAAAAGTGTAATAGGTAGTCAAATTTGATTTGAAATGTAAGCCCCAGAACATCTGATGGCGCTCCCTGCACATTGGGCCTCTGTATGAGGCCAGGCTGTAAAAAAGTCTCACACATGTGGTATCGCCATACTCAGGAAGAGTTGCAGAATGTGTTTTGGGGTGTAGTTGCAAGTATGCATATGCCATGTGAGAGAAATAGGAATTGAACCATCACAAGAACAGCGCATCAGAGAGACTCATAGTCTGATGTGAAGAGCATAGAAACAATTTATTAAAATGAAAAAGAAAAAAACTCGATAAAAGACGTCTGATCCTCCAGGGATCTTAAAACCTTTACATCAGTCAATCACGACAATAAAACAACAGTTGCTTGATGATAAATTAACCCTGGAATCTTCTACTCGTAACTTTGAGATGTTGGTAAAAACAGGGCTGTGTTGCTAGTGTAGTCTATTGTACACGTAGATTGAATGATTGTGGGTGATTATCTCCCAGAGGCAGGGGGAACCAGTGAAGTTCGTATATAGGTGTAAATAAATGATTGGAACAGAGTTCCCAAAAGACACTCACTTTTGTTAATGGCTGGACTGTAGGGCTGGGGCGCCGTCACACTGAGCTGGAGGAGTGGAAGAAAAAGGGTCAATCCTGCTCCCTGTGCTCCGGGACGGAGGTGCAGTAAGCGCGTCCACCTTGTGTGTTGGAGAGGCTTGGAGCGCAGCGCTTCGCTTGCCCGAACGGTTGCGGGTCACTATTGGTCACGTGGAAGGCTCCGTAGCGAGGGGGGTTGTCATGCCGACCGGCCTGCTAACATGTTTCGCGCGCATGCGCTTTATCAAAGCTGAGCCATGTCCAAAGTGGTCTAGCAGCTGCACATTGAGACTAATTATAGGCCCTCTATGAGACAACAATTAACCTAATATTTGGATAAAGTGTTCTCTACAAAAGGTTTCTTCCATTTGTGCGCCAAGAACTTTTGTTTTTAATACATGTGAGAGAAATAACCTGTTAATATGACAATTTTGTGAAAAAAAAAATCAAAGAATTGTGGGAAAAAATACAACTTTAAAAAACTCACCATGCCTCTTACTAAATACTTTGGAATGTCTACTTTCCAAAAAGGGGTCATTTGGGGGATATTTGTACTGTCCTGTCTTGTTAGTGTCTCAAGAATTGTCAGTACATCAGGTGTGATTCATTTTCAGTGATTGGCAGCTTATAGACTCTATAACTTTCACACAGACCAAATAATATACACTGATTTGGGTTATTTTTTTACCAAAGATATGTAGCAGTATAAATTTTTGGCCAAAATTTATGAAGAGAAGAAAAATGACTAATTTGCTAAATTTTATAACAGAAACAAAGAAAAATGCTTTTTTATACAAAATGTTCAGTCATTTTTCATTCAAAAAATAAAACCCTACAGTGTTGCATGACTGAGTAATTGTCATTCAAAATGTGAGAGCACAGAAAGCTGAAAATTGGTCTGGTTAGGAAGGGGTTTAAGTGCTCAGTGGGTAAGTGGTTAAAAGTACTTTGCATCAATAATTATTCAGAGACAATAGTTTCAATTCTAGTTTGTCAGACCTATTATTGCATAATCTTCTGTTGTTCTGTGTATCATTCACAAATATCTGTCCAAATTCAGTAAAGCGGCAAAGGCTACTGGTACCACTTATCAAAACAATACTGATTCAATGATTGCGCTATTTAATATTGAATAAATATATAGTGATGAAGTGTAAAATAATGAAAAAGGTGTGCAATTGGTTGCAGCAATAATTATGCTGCATACCCCACTTCTATGTACACAATGGGGTTTATTTACTAAAGCTGGAACGCGCAAAATCAGGCTCACTTCTGCATAGAAACCAGCTTGAGCTTTCAGGTTTTATTACCAAAGCTTAATTGAACAAGCCGAGGTTAGAAGCTCATTGGTTTCTATGCAGAAGTGAGCTGATTTTGTACTTTCCAGCTTTAGTAAATAAACCCCATTGTGTACTTAAAAGTGGGTTATTGCCTGTGTGTTCTGCAGCTATACACATTATATTAATTTGCATTAGCATTCATTTCAAAGAAGAAAATATTTTCTTATATAATGTAATTTTAAAATGACTGTCTTTGTTCGTTTTCTTTCCTCTTTTTTATGTATTCAAATTTGAAGAAATAAAAAGGGATAATTAAAGCCTTGCTTTACCTGTGGCACAATACATAAAAGTAGGTTATCGCCATATCACACATTTCATTTCTCAGGAAGTGAATGACCTTCATAACTCACTTTAAGATCCCTCACTGATGAATTATAACTCATTCTTATTACTTCTTCTGCTACACCAGCCATTCCGATGAGCTGTGTGGCTTCCCTTTTTTGGCTTTTTAGTAGCAGGTTGTATTTAAAATCTAAAAATTCGATTTTTGTAGATTTTTTTTTGATGTTTCAGGTTGAGTTATCTAACATCTTATAAGTTCAGGAATAATGAGATCTCTACCTGAGATTTCTAAGTCTGCTCATTCCAGGCATCTATTATTGGAGGCTTTCCTTCTATAGGATATTTACATTATTGGCCAATAAAAAAGGTCATTCCTCCCAAAAATAATTTATTCGTCTTAGATGGGTCTTTGTGAGTTGGGTCAGCCCATGGCTTCATATGTCTTGAATACTTCAGCAGGGAAATCATCCTGTTATAATTTACTGGCCTGATGAGTGAAGCTTTGCTCCCCTTGTTGATGAAAATGCTGTAGAATGTCACTCTCCAGGGAAAAAGTGATGCCACGCTCCTCCATCCAGAGAAAGAGTACAAAAAGGTGAGTATTTTCTGCCCTACCCCCATCTCCAAAGCAATCCTGTTGCTGGTGAGTTGTAAAATTGTGACATCAGCTTAAATCTCAAGTGTCCTAAAACTGGAAATATCAAGTTTGGGTTTGACTGAACCTTTAAATTCCCAAGACATAGTCCCAATTCCCAATTAAATTCAATTCAATTCCCAAGACATATTCCCAAGACAAGGCAGTCTGTGATTCAACTTACCGTTGTCTACCATTTTTTTTTTTTTTTTAATTGTGTGAAAAATGACTTTAGCATTTAGCTATTAAACCTTGTATACCTTTTATGTGTCTTAATTTATATTACATTCATTATTAACAATAAAAAATGTTAAACTTTTAAAATGTCTTTTAATCAGGTAAATATGGACAATTGCATACAAGTATTTCACTTGGTGATAAAAAATTGGCCTTCCTTGAAACCTATGTGTTAAAAATACACCTGGATGGCTAAGAGGGTGGGAACCCCTTTTCTCCAGCTAATAGAGATGGATTAAATGGATTTTCCAGACTGCTATGAAGTATATATATATATATATATATATATATATATATATATATATATATATACATACATAAAGTATATATGTTATATAAATATATAGTATGCTTTATTTGATTTGTTTTAAACATACTGTATAAAGTATCAGTTAATTATATTGTGTAAATTGGAAATAAAAAAAAAAAATTGATTAAAAAAAAATTATATTGTGATACTAAAGCTTAGTTTTTTATTAAAAATAACAAACATGTTTTACTCACATGCTCTGTAAAGTGGTTTTGCACTGAGCAGCTCTGATCCTCTTCTTTTCGGGCTCCCTGCTGGCACTCCTGGCTCCTCCCCCTCAACCAATGCCCCCAGAGAAAGCAGCTTGCCCTGGGGGCACTGCTGCATGCTTGCTCCCAAGCTGCTGCTCTATGCGTCCATAAGACACAAAGAGCTGTGATTTCCCCCCCCCACACTCTCTCATTGTTGGCTCACTGGCCGTGATTGACAGCAGTGGGAGCCAATGGCATCCTGTTGCTTTCTCAGCCAATGAGGATGAAGAGTCCCGGGACAGTCGAGGCTATCATGAACATCGCTGGATCGGAGGGGGGGCTCAGATAAGGATTGGGGGGTTTTCTGGTAGAGGGCTGCTGCACACAGAAGGTTTTTTACCTTCATGTATAGAAGGTATGAAGGTAAAAATCCTTTAGTCTTTAGCTACTTATGGACCGCCCATCGCACATTTACTACAGCAGGGCAGCCCGGCTGCACGAAACAATGTACATATACGTTGTTATCGGTTCTTGATCTTGGGTGCGTGTGTGTGCCGCCGGCGACCCACTCCCGCTGTGATTGGACACAGGGGGAGTCAATCAGTGGGCCAGCTGCGATCGTTCGGGGAATGACAGAATGGCGATCTACCTATGTAAACAAGGTAGACCATCGCTCTGTCACAGAGGAAGAGGGAGATCTATGATTCCTACTAATTGGGAACACAGATCTGTCTCTTTGTGTAGTGTAAGCATCCCCAACACAGTTAAAAAGCACACATAGGGAACACATTTAACCTTTTTATTGCCCCTGATGTTACCCCTTCCCTGCCAGTGTCATTTATACAGTGTCCGTGCATTTTTTTTAGCACTGATCACTGCATTGGTGTCACTGGTCCCCAAAAAGTGTCACTTTGGGGGTTATTTATGAAAGGTAGATCCACTTTGCACTGCAAGTGCACTTGAAAGTGCACTGAAAGTGCAGTTGGAAGTGCAGTCTCTCTAAATCTAAGAGGTAGATCTGAAATGAGGGGAAGCTCTGCTGATTTTATCATCCAATCTTGTGCAAGCTAAAACGCTGTTTTTTATTTTCCTTGCATATCCCCCTCGGATCTACAGTGACTTTACTTTCAAGTGCACTTGCAGTGCAAAGTGGATTTGCTTTTAGTAAATGAACCCCTTAGTGTCCAATTTGTCTGCTGCAATGTCGCAGTCCCACTAAAAATTGCTGATAGCTGCCATTACTAGTAAGGAAATAAAAAGTCCCTACATCTACCACATAGTATGTAGACGCGGATAACTTTTGCGCAAACCAATCAATATACGCTAATTGGGATTTTTTTTACAAAAAATATGTAGCAGAATACAAATTGGCCTAAATTGATGAAGAAATTCGATTTTTTACATATTTGTATTGGATATGTTTTATAGCAGAAAGTAAAAATTATTGTTTTGTTTTGTTTTTCAAAATTGTTGCTATTTTTTTGTTTATAGCAAAAAAAAAATTAAAACCACAGAGATGATCACATACCATCAAAAGAAAGCTCTATTTGTGAGGAAAAAAAGGACATCAATTTTGTTTGGGTACAATGTCGCACGACTGCGCTATTGTCAGTTAAAGCAGTGCCCTATCGCAAAAAATGGCCTGGTCTTTAAGGGGTAAAACCTTCCGGGGCTAAAGTGGTTAAAACAACTTTAAAAAAAAAAAAATGACCAGAACTTTTATGGTTTCCCAGCATGACTATTTCAGGCTTTCATGTTGATATTTTAAATCAGAGCAGCAAATCATTTTTGCAAAGATATATATTTCTTAGTTTGTACTCTTATTATATTACTAACTCATAGCTGTGTGGATAAAAAATTGGGCTTGATTTATCTAAGCATATGCGTTTTTGCTGTTGCATAGATGCGTTCATAGTATAAGCCAAAAAACCCAGTCGTTTTATCACAGTATTTACTATGCACCCTTGTCATGCACGAACAAATCTGTTAGCGTATACACAAGTTCACAACAAATGGGGTTTGCAAAAAGTATGTACTCTAATGTCTGAGCGTATACCAGCTAAGAGATGATATTTTGTGAAGAAAAATGGTATATTCTTTGAGGTTTTGGAAATATTTGACATATGTCAGTGTGGCTCTGATTACTAGGGAGCTACTCCTGCCATTCCCAATGATGACTCGTCTTGTACCTAAACCCAACAAGCTGAACACTGTCACACCAGTAACAAGTGAACAGGCTTTATTAAAACATGTTATGCCGCGTACACACGATCGGAAATTCGGCCAGCAAAAGACAGATGAGAGCTTTTGGTCGGAAAATGTGACCGTGTGTATACTTCATCGGACCTTTGCTGGCCAAATTCCGCTAGCAAAAGATTGAGAGTGGGTTCCCAATTTTTCGGTCGGAAAAAGTTTTGATCGGAAATTCCGATCCTCTGTAGCAATTCCAACCCGCAAAATTCCTACGCATGCTCGGAAACAATTTGACGCATGCGCAGAAGCATTGAACTCCATTTTTTCGGCTCGTCATAGTGTTGTATGTCACCGCTTTCCTGATGGCCGAAATTTGTTCGAACTTTTGTGTGACTGTGTGTATGCAAGCCAAGCTTGAGCGAAATTCCGAAAATCTTGAATTCGCTGAAAATCCGATTGGGTGTACGCGGCATTGGACTACTTTCGCACCGAGGTGCTTTACAGGCTCTATAGCGCTAAACAGCCTGCAAAGCGCCTGTAAAGGGCCTCTCCTGTCACTACAGTATGAGAGCCCGAGGGTGCTTTTTACCCTTTTTTTGGCTGCTAGAGGGGGCTAAAAGCGCCCGCTAGCGGGCAAAAAGTGCCGGTAAAACGACGGTAAAGCGCCGCTAAAAATAGCAGCATTTTACCGCTGACACCCACAACACCCCAGTGTTAAAGTGAGAGAAGTTTATTTAAACATAAGCAAAACATACAGCGTTAAAGGGTTGCCAACCAGCGTTACAGCAACTATTTTGCATTGGCATTTAATGCTGGAACAAGACGCCATGAAGTGCAAACAGATCTAAATAAAGTGTATGTATAGCCAAACCTTTTTTCACTAAAGTGTATGTATAGCCAACACTTTTTTCAGTTTTGAATAGCAGGGATGGTTAAATTCCAGACTTAATATTTTTTGCAATCTGTGTGCTTTTAAAGGGTTGTCCATTCAATAATTATTTTGGAAATGTAATAGGAAGTTAGAAGAAATCTCTCCAAAGTGAGGAATATTACCTTCTTTGATATCAGAACAGGAGACCTCTCTGGACCTTCACTGACTTCTGTAGCTGCAGGCACTGTGGAACAATTCATTCTCAAAGTTCACAGCAGAAGAATTGAAGTCATCCCACTCAGTTCACTGTGCTCCTCCCTCTCAGAAGTGACTCTGGACTTTTGTAGTCTTTACTGTAATGTAAACATAGGGCAGGGTGAGCTGAGCTACTAAAAACGATGACTTTCAGTGCTTCTTTATGCTTCATCAGAGTACTGTGGGAGCTTGTTTTAAAGCTCACTGCTTGTTTTGAATGTGTAAATATGTAAATATCCATAGTTTGGAGGCCAAGGATTGACATTAAAATGAACACCAATACATAAATAAAATAGTCAAAGAGCTGTGCATTCTTCAGGGTACAAATAGAACGTATTAAATACATCTTTTAGAAAATTATTCCTATGTAATCTGTGTGTAAATTTTTTTTTGTTTTCCATGAATGTCATTCTCTGTAAAATAAATTGTCTGTGTGTTGTAACTTTCTTTATTTGAAACCTGAATAAATTGAACCTTTACCCTAAAAAAAAAAAAAAAATCGCATAGATTGTAAGCTCGAACAAGCAGAGCCCTCTGATTCCTTCTGTATTAAATTGTATTGTAACTGCACTGTCTGCCCTCGTGTTGTAACACTCTGCACACTATTGCTGCTATATAAATCCTGTATAATAATAACAAAATACAGTATATACATCATTATTTATTTACTTATTTATCTTTAAACCGCAGACTGCAGGATTCCAGGAGATTCTGACCGATGTTGAGATTTTGGCTGTAATCGTAGGTTGCCTTTGTCATGATCTCGACCACAGAGGAACCAACAATGCCTTCCAGGCCAAGTAAGTTGAAGTAGAGTTGTAGTATACTCCACATGTAAATTCATGGTCTAACCTCATTTTCCTTGTCAGGAAATGGTAAGCTTGTTTTTATGTTCCGTGAATGCAACCAGCCATTACTATGCTTGCACATTATGGGAAACGATCCAAAAGCTCTTCTTCGTTTAATTGGAGGATTAGTGTCATTTCATGCTGTCAAATGCCATCCTTCTTTTAATGCAGACCTCTTAAATTAAAGTATGGTCTTGCACTATGATTATGTTAAAAATACTTAAACATTGTATATACTGTGAGCGTTTAGCATCAAAACACACAATAATAACAACTCCATGCCACAGTGTCATTTTCAGGGTTCCTACCTGTTTTGTTCTTCAGGAGGGAGGTATAATGTGCATTTCTTTTCACATAGGGGTACAGCAAAATGAATCATATATGTACCACCTCTACCTGGATGGCTTTGCTCTCAGTCTGTTCTTAGCCCATAGTCTCAACAGACTCCATGTCACCTGACTCAGACTCCATGTCACCTGACTCCATGTCACATGACTCAGACTCCATGTCACCTGACTCAGACTCCATGTCACCTGACTCCGTGTCACGTGACTCAGACTCCATGTCACCTGACTCCATGTCACATGACTCAGACTCCATATCACCTGACTCAGACTTCATGTCACCTGGCTCCATGTCACGTTACTCATACTCCATGTCACCTGACTCAGACTCCATGTCACCTGACTCCATGTCACCTGACTCCATGTCACGCGACTCAGACTCCATGTCACTTGACTCCATGTCACCTGACTCAGACTCCATGTCACCTGACTTCATGTCACCTGACTGAGACTCCATGTCACCTGACTCCATGTCACCTGACTCAGACTCCAGGTCATCTGACTCCATGTCACGTGACTCAGACTCCATGTCACCTGACTCAATGTCACCTGACTCCATGTCACATGACCCAGACTCCATGTCACTTGACTCAGACTCCATGTCACCTGACTTTAAACATCCACCTTTTTATCCAGGCAGTTGAAAACGAGTAGAGTGGTGGTAGTCTTACTTTCTGTTCCCATTAGAGGAAGTAATTAGAAGTGTCTCCAATGAGGACAGATCAACCCCACAGAAATAAACCGATTTTTTTTTTTATAGGGGGAAAAGGAGAGAACCTTTTTACATACTATGTTCACTTTTCTGTCTCTACTTATCATTTCTTGTCCTGGTGTTACAAAAATAGTACCAGATTGCAATATAAACCTGATAATGGGTTGAATCCTTCCTTACTCTGTTCAAAAGTAAAATTAAAAAAATGTGGTTCAAAGCACTTTTCATTCGTTTTTTGTTTAGTTTTTTAATTTTTCGATTCAGTATTCGTTATTTCAATAATTCCGAAAAATCCTAAATTCGAATTGAAGCTCCCGATCACAGGGAGCTATGATCAGTGACACTGTCACTAGGCAAAACGAGGAGATGCTTGTTTGCATTAACATCTCCCCGTTCTTCAGCCCCGTGAGGCAACCACGGATATCTTCGTGGACATCGAGTCCGCGGGACCCGCGATCCTACTCACGGAGTTCCCAGCAGGGTCGGGCGTGTGCCAGCAGCGGCGTGCAGGTGACCACACAGCGGCAAATTCAAAGGGACATACCTGTACGTCCATTTGCCCAGCCGTGCCATTCTGCCGACTTAAATCTACATGCGGCGGTCGGCAAGTGGTTAATAGTTAGTAAGAGTTATTATTATTAGTTAGTTATTATTTCAGATTTTCGGGTTTTCGAATTTTCGGATTTTCATTCTTATTTTCGGATTTTCATTCTTATTTTCGGATTTTAGAATTTTTGGATTTTAGAATTTCGACTTTCCGAATTTCTGGAAAAGTTTGTTGAACGGGTTTTCTTTAATTTGAATATTTCCTAATTAACAAATTTATCGAATGTAGTCGAAAAAATAATTTGGAACTAAACTAATTGCACATGTCTAATCCAAAATTGGAGATTGGAGTTTTCTAACAGTTCCTAAAAAATAAGTAGGTGCAGGTACAGTAATAATTAAATTCCTTCACAACTGTTAACTATAAATCGCCATCACATGTAAAGTGTTATTAAACCCAAAAGCAAACATTTATCATATTGTAGCTTACTGATTCTTACATGTGATGGCTTTATTATTTTTCTTTATTAGGCTTTTTTTAATATTCACCTGATTATCTGGCCAGTAAGTCTGTGGAAAAGTCTGTTCAGCAGAACAAGCTGTCCTACAGAACTATCAGTTAGAGGGTTAAGACAAACCATTTAACACTTACAGGGTGTTTACAATGATCAGATTTATTTATTTAAAACCTTCCCAAAAGGAAAAAAACATCACTGCAACTACTTAAATATTGTGAGCTGGAGTTTGGATTTAATGGGGTTGATTTACTAAACCTGGCGTGTGCAAAAACTGGAGCAGCTCTGAATGGTAGCCAATCCGCTTCTAACTTCAGCTTGTTCCGTTAAGCTTTGACAAGAAAAACTAGAAGCTGATTGCTTTTTATTCAGAGTTGCACCAGATTTTGCACTCTCCAGTTTTAGTAAATCAATTCTGGGGGGGAGGAGATTATAAGGGCTCTTTCACATGGGCGGTCCGCCCAGCGGACCTTGCTTTGCTCAGTGGGAGATCGATCCTCTGATCCCCGCTGAGCAGGCGGATGGTAGGTCCGTCTCCACTCACTGTGCAGAGACAGACTTGTCAGAGTCCCATTCTCTATGGGGAGGTCCTGCAGACGTATGAAAAATAGGGTCTCCATCCGTCTTTCACAGACAGGATTGGATTGGATAGCGGTGGGTGTCAGCAGACATGTCACCGCTGACATCTGCCGCTCCATAGAGATGAATAGAGCGTCAGGTCTGCCTGAAAAACTGACAACCGGACCTGTTTGGAAAGCCCATGTGAAAGGGCTGTAAGATGTGCTAGCAGATTTAGATGCACTAACTCATTGGGTTTGATTTACTAAAACTTGAGTGTGCAAAATCTGGTGCAGCTGTGCATAAAACCAATCAGCTTCCAGGTATTTTTTTTTTCATTATCAAAGCTTAATCACACAAGCTGAAGTTAGAAGCTGATTGGCTACCATGCAGAGTTGCACCAGATTTTGCACACCCCAGTTTTAGTAAATCAACGTCAATGTGTTAGTGCATATAAATATGCTAGTACACCTAAAACTCCACTACCCCCAGAATGACATTTCTCCTTCATCCAGAGTGGAGGCACTCTAATGCCGCGTACACACGACCGGACTTTGCGGCAGACTAGGTCCGACGGAATCAGTCCGTTGGACAATCTGATCATGTGTGGGCTAATCCGATTGTTTTTCATTTTAAAAATCTGACGGACCTAGAAATAGAATGGATGAACCATCGCTCTAAAGTAATCCTCGAGGACTGAAGCTCTGTCTCCTATTGATGAGCCCCAGGTGCTGACCATTAAACACACCATGAGCAAACAAGCAGGACAAAACTCTGGATAGCCGCACACTGGAAAAAGACTTGAAATCCCATCTTTAATTGAAACAACGTGGGTCACATCAAAACAAAATAAAAAAATCCACAGCAAAAGAATAACAGGGTACAGGAAAAAACTGTTGTGTTTCACACCGTAATCAGTGCTTACTCATAGTATGAGTAACGGTAACTGATTACGATGCGAAACGCGTAAATTTTTCCTGTTCCTGCTTTCCTGTACCCTGAATTCCGACGGGATTTCGCTCAAGCTGTCTTGCATACACACGGTCACACCAAATTCTGACCCTCAAGAACGGGGTGACATACAACGCGTACGACGGGACTAGAAAACCGAAGTCCAATACCCAGTAGCCAATAGCTTCCGTCTCGTAGTTGAACCTGAGCATGCGTGAGTTTTTGCGTGTTGGAATTGCATACACACAGATTTTCCAATAGAAAGTTTTTCCGTTGGGAAAATATAGAACATTCTCTCTAATGTTTGCTGGCGGGAATTCGGCCAGCTAAATTCCAATGGAGCATACACACGGTTGCATTTTCTGATGAAAAGCTCTCATCGGTCTTTTGCTGGCCGAAATTCCAATCGTATGTACATGGCATTAGGCTCCATGCACACAGGACGTTCAAAAAAGTTTTTCTTGACATTGAATTACTGGCAGGAAAATGCTGCTTTAAAAAGGCACTTTTAACAGCGTTTTTTAAACGTGTTTATGCATGTTTTTTTGCAATTTTCAGTGTCAGCATTTTGGGCGTTTTTGTAAACTTGCACCAAGAACACTCCCAAACTCCCACAATTCATGTGAAATAGTAAATTATTAACCCTAGGAGTCATATTGGGGGATCAGAGAGAGCACTGTCTTTAGCGGGGAGCTGTCTGCTGTTGCTTGCCGCAGGCGCTATGGATCCAGCCCTGAAAACAATTCAGAAAGTACTCCTCCTAATTCTGTTGCGTAGGATCAGAAGAAGGAGAGAATTGAATGAGAGGACCAGAGTTCGTCGACCTGGACCCATCCATTAATGGACCAATGCAGATCTTCCAGATATTACGTCAGCCTATACATTCAGCTGCGTAACTATCCAGAAAAGTTTTTAAACCTTACAAGGACGTCTGTTCCCACATTACTGTACACATCATCTTTCATCCAACCTCTATATTATTGCATTTATTATTTTGAAAACCGTATTTAAAGGAAAATTAGTGGTAGAAAAAAATTACTTGTAGATTTAACCAATAATTGTTTGTGTATTAACTCTTAATATTTTGGGTTACTGGAGGCATGGCAGGCCGTGTCCTTAACTACAGACTTTTATAATAAAAAGTGTCCTTTCTCAACTTGAAAAGTTGGGGAGATTAACGCTCTCTATTTAACCTAGTGAATATTATTCCCAAGGCTAAAAACGATGGGAAATTCTAACATTTTAAACAGAAAAGGAATAGAGGCGATATTTTCCAATGGAGACACTTTATCTGGTCATCAATGTCTAAGGAAGGGTCGTCCTTCTACTAAGTCTGCATAATGGGAAACAAAAGATCATTCCCCCAGTGGGATACATATGCAGGAAAAAAAAAAGCTGACGTGGGTTTTAACTAGTCCGTTCCCTATCCAAAATAACAAAATGGTATCTGGTTACAGGCATACCCCACTTTTAAGTACACAATGGGGTTTATTTACTAAATCTGGAAAGTGCAAAATCAGGCTCACTTCTGCAAAGAAACCAATGAGCTTCCAGGTTTTATTACCAAAGCTTAATTGAACAAGCTGAGGTTAGAAGCTCATTGGTTTCTATGCAGAAGTGAGCCTGATTTTGCACTTTCCAGCTTTAGTAAATAAACTCCTTTGTGTACTTAAAAGTGGGGTATGCCTGTATAAGTTAGTGACTAAGACTATTGAACCAAGAGGGTCACCATGATAATCAGACAACTAGCAATTTTAGGAGAGCTCAGCAATGGGTAGCCTACAAAGATGAAGGTTTCCCCTTTGAAAATCTTAGAAATCCATCCACTTTGGAGTAAACATTTCTCAGACAATTTTAGGTGAACCTGAAGCGTGATGATTTTGCCACGGGTGTCATCTTCCTGCCGCCTTGCCATCGTACAGCTGCCCAGCTGATCAAATATCAGGATTGTGCAGCTTTGCAGGAAACACTCCAGGGAGGCTCAGTCTATTCATTTCCTAGCGTAACCTCTTACACTCATTTCTGGGGAATGAAAACCCATCTTGTCACCATAGGCTGAGATCCAGAAGTGAAATCGCAAGGCCCATAAATCTTTTGTGACAGTCCAATCCTATTCTCCACCCCCTCACAACAATTCTCCATTTCATAATTACATTCCTCCGTTTCTTCCCTGCCATTTTCTAACCACTCGAACACTGGAGCCAGGCTCGCTCCTAACCTCTGCAGTGCTGTAGAGCCCCGCGCTCAGAATGCCAGCACTGCACAGCCACACACCAGCCGAATTAGATGCAGAGTGGAAAAGAACATGATAAATGGGTTTTCCTGCCATTGTGCACTTCTGCAGAACACTTTTACCAATCCCAGCACAATTAACCTTTTTAGCAGCCAGCATTGTGTATAGAGGGGCAATTTCAAACATTATTACATGGTGGAGGCAGTCAATACAAGCTAGTATTTCATGTCTAGGCATTCAGGCTTAGGGAAGAACTCTGGTCTTAATAGTAAAACAGAATATTGTTCTTAAGAGAAACTACCATTTTTTTTAATAATTGTCGATGATGCTTACATTTTAGTTTGACTTTTGCAGTCAAATGTGAGAAATCCTCACTATATTTATTATGTATTCCAATTCACATAGCATACCTAAAAAATATTTATTTTCCTTCTAGTTGTTTCTTTCAAGCAGGTTTATATATATAACTCTATAGGCAACTTGAATTGTTCGAAATAGCTTGGAATGTACAATAAGGGGGCAGATGTAAGTACAGTTAAAAAAAAAAAAAAAGTACATTAACATACAATTTACCACCCAAGCCTTGAGACATGTAACCTTTTGTCAGGGTAGTATGCACATCTAGTTTACAAGTGACAATGAGATCTGACAGCACAGTCCAGACAGGGTTAATAATGGAAAACATAACTCCACAGCCCATTCCTTAATATTACATAGAAGGGGAAAGCAAAGTAGGATTTTTAGGCAAGTAAAAAGTTAAGCAAAAATGTAAAATAAAAATGTTCAAGCTATACTATGTGAATGAGGATGTATAGCAAACATAAAGTAAGTGTTATCCCAATTTGACTGCATAAGGTAGAACATACTTTAAAGCTATTTTGGCCCTACTTCTTCTATGGATCACAGGAGTGTGGTTAGTTCTGCGCTCCTGTGACCTGTTTTCAGCCAACAGCGGGCTAAAGTCCGCTGACTGCTGACATCACCCAGCTGGTCCAGGTGCTGGATTGATCCTGACCTTACAAATGGGATCCACCCAGATGCCTTGACCGGCATGTGGCTCAGCCTCTCAGTGAGCCGCTGGGAGACTGAGAAAGCCGCTCTGCCCCCCCCCCCCCCCACACACACACACACACACACACAGCCCAGCATTCCAGTGAACGCTGGAGGGCAAAGCAAAGAGCCAATGACTGACAGTCTGCTCAGAGCAGAGGGGAGAACAGAGCGCTCAGTGGTGTTTGATCACTCAGTTCTCAGTGCAGAGCTGGCAGGGGACAGATACAGGATACAGCTTCGGATTGATGCTGTATTCACCTAGGAGAGTATATATTTTTTCCCCTAACCCCATATTTCTCTTTTAATTAATTCTACATTATTTATGTTCCATAATGTGATTATTTTACTTCATATGCAGATTTCAAAATCTTTTCTTTCATGATTGCTTATATACATGGTTGCCTATATACTGGGAAATGTGTTATGCACATGTCATCTTTTTTGTTGACTTTATATCCCTAAACTGCAGACAGCCATGCATTGTAAGCATCTACAGGAGGCTGTATACATATGTATCTGGAAAGATACGCAACTAGCAAATTCAGTTTCCAAAGTTGTGCTGTGCCCTTTCCTCCTTCTTCCAGCCGGTTACTATGGCTCAATTTTTGTAATGACCAATATTGAGGCAAGCAGTTGCATATTAGGGTTTTAGGGCTCATGAGGATACATTGTGCCTGATCTGAATGTCTAAAATTATGAAAATTTGGTGCTTGCAAATGTTAATAAACACGTGTACCCAAGTGTGGATCAGTGCAGATGTGAATATACAAAGCAAAAAACACGTAAATAAAGTCCAAATAAATGTGCTGAATGTTCTGATCCTCAATGGGAAAAAAACGGTTGAAGTGCAATGGACCACAGACGCTCCAGGACTTTTCAGGTGCAGACACGCCACCCCCACATGTGTCCCCACTCACCAAATGAAATACGTCAACATGTTTCGCCAATCTACAGGGCATCATCAAACGCCCTGTAGATTGGCGAAACATGTTGACGTATTTCCGTATTTCCGGTGGCACTGACGTAATTTCCTGCTCCTTGGAACGCACTTCCTGGTTTCTGGAACACACGCCGTGAGCAGCGTCCGGATCCATCTCTAATTCCTTTACATGCTTGTTTTTATGAACTAGTTTGTAAGTATCCATTTGTATATGGAATAAATCCCTTTTCAAACGGTACTTTTCATTATCAGTTACATTTTTTTTTATCCTTTTTTGGTGCCTGGTGATTCTGCTGAGAAATTCCAACAAGAAATCCTTTGATCTGATGTGCACAACACCACTCCTGAGCATCTCTGGATACCATCACATAAGCCTGAAGTGACCCCCAGACTGCAAAGCTGGGGGTCCTCACCATTTGGTGAGTGGGGACACATGTGGGGGTGGCGTTTCTGCACCTGAAAAGTCCTGGAGCGATAGTGGTCCATTGCACTTCAAAAGATTTTTTTCCCATTGAGGATCAGAACATTCAACACATTTATTTGGACTTTATTTACATGTTTTTTGCTTTGTATGTTCACATCTGCACTCATCCACACTTGGGTACACATGTTTATTAACCACTTGCTTACTGGGCACTTAAACCCCCCTCAGTCCCAGAGCAATTTTCAGCTTTCAGCGCTGATGCACTTTGAATGACAATTGCGCGGGCATACAACACTGTACCCAAATTAAATTTTTATCATTTTTTTCCCACAAATAGAGCTTTCTTTTGGTGGTATTTAATTACAGCTCGGAGTTTTATTTTTTGCTAAACAAACAAAAAAAAAAATCATGTTTAAAAGTTTGTTATAAAATTTTGCAAACGGGTCATTTTTCTCCTTCATTGAAGTGCGCTGATGAGGCGGCACTGATAGGCTGCACTGGTGGGCACTGATGGGCTGCATTGGTGGGCACTGATGGGCTGCATTGGTGGGCACTGATAGGCTGTACTGGTGGGCACTGATAGGCATAGTTAAGGCGGCACAAATAGGCACAGATAAGGCAGCACCGATGGGCACAGATAAGGCGGCACTGATGGGCAAAGATGGGCACATAAGATGGCACGGATGGGTGGCACAGATGGGTGGCACGGATGGGTGGCACGGATGGGCACTGATAGGTACCACTGATAGATGGGACTGATGGGCACTGATAGGTGGCACTGATAGGTGGCTCTGATAGGTGGCACTGCTGGGCACTGATGGGCGGCACTGCTGGGCACTGGTAGATGACACTGATGGGCACGGATATGTGGCACGGGTGCAGCACCTTTGTTAAGGCAGATTGTGGGCACTGCTGGGTGGCACTGTGGGCACTGCTGGGTGGCACTGCTGGATGGCACTGTGGGCACTGCTGGGTGGCATTGTGGGCACTGCTGGGTGGCACTATGGGCACTGCTGGGTGGCACTGACGGGGGGCACTTACTTTTTTATTGTTGCACTGGCAGGGGGCAGGTGGGCACTGACAGGGTTGCAGGTGGGCACTAGCAGTGCTGGCCATGATCGGGACTGATGTCCCGATCACGGCCGCCGGTGATCGGCTTTTTTTTTTTCTCCTCGCGCTGACAGCACGAGGAGGAATAATAGCCGATTACCGGCTCCGTTATATCACATGATCAGCTGTCATTGGCTGACAGCTGATCACGTGATAAGGGGTCGACCCCTTGCACGGATCGGTGATCAGGCAAGTCTCGTAGACTCGCCGATCACAGAGCGCGCCGGGCCGCTCGTGTACGGGACGACGTCAATAGACGTAGTCCCGGAAAAGGAGATCCGCGCTGTAGCCGTCAATTGACTATAGCGCGGATCTCAAGTGGTTAAAGTGGTTGTATACAATTTTTTTTTAACTTTTACCTACAGGAAAGCCTATAATAAGGCTTACCTGTAGGTAAAAAAAATATCTCCTAAACCTGTACGGTTTAGGAGATATTCCCCTCGGTATGCGCCGCTGACTGCAGCGGCGCATGCGCACAAGGGGATTCTCAGCTGAAAGTCCGGAAGTGGCCGGCCCGGCCGGGATGAAATCTCCCGCGCGCATGCGCGGGAGTGACGATATCGCGACGATAGTGACGATAGTGACGATAGTGACGATATCGCGGCTCCAGCCACTTACAGTGCCGGAGCCGCGATACCCGGAAGAAACCCAGAGGGAGCATATCAGCTCCCTCTGCGTGGATCGGGCCAGATGTCGGGGCCTCGTTCTAAGGTAAGTATTTCATAATGAGCTAGTATGCGGTGCATACTAGCTCATTATGCCTTTTGCTTTGCAGGTGGTAAAAAAAAAATTGCGGATTTACTACCGCTTTAAGATTTGCGAGCGCCACATTTTCATAATTTTATATTTCTAGTGAGTAGCATTTTGCGTGTGGCAGCTGCTTTAGTTTTATTTTTCACAATTTTTTCACCATTCAGCCCGAGTTTACATTTTATATTATTCACTGATCTGGATGGCTAACTTATGTTTAAGTGAGTAAGAGAGAGCCAGTTCACACCGGAATTTCACAGGACTGCATGCCACGTTCCTGTGTAATGCAATTTTCCAGCCTATTCATTTAAATGGGCTGCCAATCGCACCGGACCGCAGAAAAAGCAGTGCATGAGCAAATTATAAAATTATGCTGCACCAAACCGCATGGTACTGCAGGGCCATGCAATTTGATGCCCACAAACCTAGTACGTTTGTGACCTGCATTTGGATTGCTGTTAACATTACATTGGCACCTGCATGCAGATCGCAAGGGCACTGCATTTAAATGCGGTGCAGGAAATGGGCCTGAAACTTGCCTCTTCCACACTGCGTTTTGGTGTGAACCAGGCCTTAAAATGAACACAGGTACTTCCATGGAATAATGGAGCCAAATTATAGAAAAACCAACAGTGTATACTGGGACTCTTTATGCTTGTATCACACTGTAACATTAGTCCGTAAAGGTTTTCGTAATGCAAGTTGAAAGTTCAACTGAAAGTGGAACTTGAGTTGAGTGGTGGGGGGACTGGAGGTTGGAAGTGGCTGGGCACAGCATGTCATTGGTCAGCTTGAGCGGCCACAAAAGCCTATACCATTTGACCATTGAATGACTGGGGGTTGGGGGCTAATTATTGACTTGGCTAGAATTCAAAGACCAGTGCAGAACCTTGGTCTGGCATGAAGAGGTTCTACAGGGACAAAAAAATATACATTTTAGTAGTGAAACAATCATGAACTGCAAGGTGTCTATTAGCTTGTGTATGTTTTAGTCCCCTTCTTTAACATTTTTTTCCTCTTAATATTCAGTAACAGCCAGAATAAAATTGTGTTTCAGGCTGGGTTCACACTGAAGCGATGCGGGAACGCAGCGAATCCGCGGCGGGTTCCCGCATCGCATGCCTCCCGCCGGCAGTTCACACTGCCCTATGCGGACTGCTGGGAGTGTCAGTGAAATGTTAATGGCACCCCCAGATCAGTTTGCATATCGCAGTGCGATCTGCAAACTTGGACAGGAATCGGATCGCATGGTGTGAACACCCATGCGATCCGATTCTGCTGCGGACCAAAAAAAGGGTCCCGTGCGAGTTTGCGGCGGGTGCGATGCGAATTCAGCCATACTATCTGTATGGCTGAACTCGCATCGCACAGAGATCGGATGTGATCTGCAGTGCGGTGCGAATCACATCCGGTTCTCGCTGCCGCAGCGGTGTGAACCCAGCCTCAAGAGTATGTTTGACTCTGCTAGGGCACTGAGCACTGCGTCATTATGCCAGTGATACTGCTCATCAATGTTTATGAACACAGCAGGGTAAGGACATATTAAATGTTACATTGACAGGTCCCATCATACTGACATGTCCTTCTCTTCTTCTCTTCTCTGTCCAGGAGCGGCTCAGCTTTGTCTCAGCTCTATGGAACATCTGCCACTTTGGAGCATCATCATTTTAACCATGCTGTCATGATTCTTCAGAGCGAGGTACACAGATAATTGGGAGGCTGAGAGAAGTTTTATATTATGTTCAAATTGTCTCCAAGCCTTACAAACATTCTTTCTCAACCTTTTCAACACAGAGGAACCCTTGAAATAGTTCTGCGGTCTCAGGGAACCCCTGCTAAAAATTAGAAATCTACAACTCATGATACATTAGTGTGATGGTCAGTGGGGAGAATGGCCCTTACACTTCTGGTCATTAGGAAGAGTTATGTCCTCACAGATAGTTAAAAAAGATCAATGGTGTCGGTGGGAACTTATCTGAGAGGCAGAAATGGCCCAATGCTGAAGGAACCCCTAGCAACCCCGGGAGGAACCCTGGTTGAGAATCACTGCTTACAAACAATAACTTGGGGACCTGGGATGATCATATTACCAGTAATGCTACAAACCTATGTCCTTTTGCAGTAGAACTAAGAACTTTATCTCAGTATTTTTAGCCTGGGAGAGACTGGGCCACTGGCAGAAGCCTGTAGGATCTAATCAGAATAGTTCTTTATATATGCTAAATATATATTTTTTTATGTGTTGGGTTAAAAAAATCCTAAACTGGAGTCAAAATTAGGAGCATTGCATGTTTATATTGACTTGCCTGCGGCACACCATGGGCATAATCTTTAAATTAGGGGTTGAATATCGCTATATTGTACAAGGAAGATTGCAGGTGCATTTCTTAGATTCATCCACCAGATGGCACTGAGGTACCTTATCTTCCACTTTCTAAAAATATTCAGCATGGACTGTGTACTTCTGCTGTTCTTGTTTGAATAACTCCAACGAGAATTACAAGGGATTTTTAAATTCTGTTTGCACACAGAACTATAGTGTGATTTTCAGGGCTATATGATGCAATGTATTCTTAATATGCCCTTCAAAAATAGGATTTTGCTTTTGGTTATCTATAGGTTATCAAATGAACTTTCTTCAGTATGGAGGTTAATGATGGCTTAAGGTGATTATTAATAATTTCTCTCTGTGGATTATGAGCAGCTAGTAACTTTTGCTATACATCTCAGAAATGGGTCACACCATGGAGTCACCATGACCCTGTATAGCAGGTTGGCAGTAGTGCTGATGGGCATAATGCTATTAGGAAAGCAGTTATTCTGTGCTGTATTTCCCACTGACACAAGAATGAAGGTTCTATCCACTAGTCACCTTGTTCTTATTTCATTTTCTATGGGTAGCATGGTGCTCTGACTCTCCCCACCATCCAAACACATAGTGATAAGATAACTAAGTTCTATGTCCGTTGACTCTTATGTATGTGTGTGACTGCACCATTGTGCTAGGAACCGTGGTGGCCCGTCCATAGGGGGCAGGGGGGGCATGCGTGCCACCCACCCCCACACCCAGCAGTCACAAAAAAAAGTAACAACCTTTCCATTGGCTAACAATATAAAATAATTTTTTAAAAAAAGGCTCAAGCCTCAGAAACCCACAAAAAAAATGTGCAAAAATGCCTGTACAAATGCTAGAACAAAGCCTGTAAAATGACCAAAGACGCTCCGCTCAAGTGTGAATGTGTGCTTAAGATTTGCTTTAAAGTGCAATTCCAGCATAAAGCGGAACTACACTGCATCTAAGCACCACAAGGTAAAAACCCTATTTAATTAATTTTTACTATTCAAAGCAATCTCACCCATCCATTCATGTCTGAATGCTTTATTTTGCTGAGAAATCAACTTGAAAAATGCCCCCCTGCATTTCTTGCTGTGGCCATTCTGAGCAAGGGCAGATGATTCATGTAGCATTGACTTAATGTAATCCATCTGCCCTTGGCTCAGGCATGAAGGCTGGAGGGTGTTTGGCTGAGATAATGCCTCCTTCCCTCCTGAAGACGTCTGGGATGTATGACACCATTTGCCTAGGTCTGGAAACCAGGAAGTAAATGAAGAAATTGTCAGAAACCATGAATGAGACTGAGACAGAAGTACAGTTAAATCACACTTGTTTAATAATAATAATAATAATAATAATAATAAAAAGATAAACTGAGTAAACATAGTCAAAACATAGCCAGAGTTCAGGAACTGGAACGGATAGTCAGACAAGCCAAAACGTCAGGGAGTCAGAGATGAGCGTGGTACAACAGCAAGCAGGATCTGGAGCCAGAAGAAATGTCAGCCAAGTAAGTCTTTAACAGGAACACAGGAGAGCGTCTCTAGAGATATGACCAAGGTGAAGGCAGAGATCATCTGGGCTGGACGGCTTAAGTAGGCAGGACTGACAAGCAGGATATCATCAACAGGTGAGTCACTGTGGAGAGATAGGAGTTGGCAATTAGCCGACAGCTGAGCGGCCAGCTTTGAGAAGGAAGGGCTGGGCCCAGCCCTGACAGAAATGAGAAAACAATGCAAAATAATAAATATGATATTCTTTTCTATCTATTTACTAAGCCCCTCAACCTCCCCATGTCAGCCAGAACACTGATGTCACTGCTCCAGGTGCCAATGTCGGAGTGCTTTCTCATTTCCCCTGCAGCCACCGTATGCTGGCACAGGGGAGATTACCTGAGCGTATTGGAGAAAGCTGAATATAGGTATGTACAGTATCTCACAAAAGTGAGTACACCCCTTACGTTTGTGTAAATTCTTTTTATATATCTTTTCATGTGACAACAGTGAAGAAATTACACTTTGCTACAATGTAAAGTAGTGAGTGTACTGCTTTTATAGCAGTGTAAATTTGATGTCCCCTCAAAATAACTCAACACACCACCATTAATGTCTAAACCGCTATCAAAAAAAGTGAGTACACCCCTGAGTGAAAATGTCCAAATTGGGACCAAATAGGCATTTTCCCTCCCTGGTGTCATGTGACTCCTTAGTGTTACAAAGTCTCAGGTGTGAACAGGGAGCAGGTGGGGTAAATTTGGTGTTATCGCTCTCACTCTCTCAAACTGGTCACTGGAAGTTCAACATGACACCTCATGGCAAAGAACTCTCTGAGGATCTGAAAAAAAGAATTGTTGCTTTACATAAAGATTGCCTAGGCCAGTGATGGTGAACCTTGGCACTCCAGATTTTTTGGAACTACATTTCCCATGATGCTCATGTACTCTGCAGTGTAGTTGAGCATCATGGGAAATGTAGTTCCAAAACATCTGGGGTGCCAAGGTTCCCCATCACTGGCCTAAGCAATAAGAAGTTTGCTAAAAACTCTCTGAGGATCTGAAAAAAGAATTGTTGCTCTACATAAAGATGGCCTAGGCTATAAGAATATTGCCAAGACGCTGAAACTGAGCTGCAGCATAGTGGCCAAGACCATACAGTGGTTTAACAGGACAGGTTCCACTCAGAACAGGCCTTGCCATGGTCGACCAAAGAAGTTGAGTGTACGTGCTCAGCGTCATATCCAGAGGTTGTCTTTGGGAAATAGACGTATGAGTGCTGCCAGCATTGCTGCAGAGGTTGAAGGGGTGGGGGCCAGCCTGTCAGTCAGACCTTACTCCGCACACTGCATCAGGTTGGTCTCCATTGCTGTTGTCCCAGAAGGAAAGCTTCTTTTTAAGATGATGCACAAGAAAGCCCACAAACAGTTTTTTTTTTTTAATTGTTTATTTATAACAGGAGATGGGTCCACATAGACCAACAAGATACATACGTTCCACATGTCTAACAGAGTAGAAGGCAAAACAGGTGATACAACGGCAAGTCTCTGCTAACATTAATATTAATATCAATAACCGTTAATACCATCTTTGTGGAATTCAGCGGAATTATCACTGTCTCGTGGGCACACCTCCCAAGGTCTTTTTAAATGAGCAACTACTCGAATACAACCCCCAAGATTGGGGGGGGGGGGGGGGGTAGAGCGAGAAGAAGAAAAAAAAAGAGGAAAGCAGGGGGGGGGGGGCAGGTGGAAAGGAGAAGAGCGGGAGAGCATTAAGTATGTGGGAGGTAGCGGGAGAGGGGTGGGGGGTGAAGGGAGGGAAAAAAGGTGGGGAGCAGTGGGACACACGATCATGGAATGTGCAGAAATCTGATCAGATTCGCATTTACGGGGTCTATGTCTACGACCACTTAACTCGCCCACAAACAGTTTGCTCAAGAGAGGCAGACTAAGGACATAGATTACTGGAACCATGACCTGTGGTCTGATGAGACCACGATAAACTTTTGGTTTAGGTGGTGTCAAGCGTGTGTGGTGGGAACCAGGTGAGGAGTACAAAGTAAGGTGAGGAATATTGTGTCTTAACTACAGTAAAGCATGGTGGCGGGAGTGTCATGGTCTGGGGCTGCATGAGTGCTCTCTGCACCAGGGAGCTACAGTTAATTGAGGGAACCATGAATGGCAACATGTACTGTGATATACTGAAGCAGAGCAGGACCTCCTCGCTTCAGAGACTGGGCCACAGGGCAGTAATCCAACATGATAATGACTACAAACACACCTCAAAGACGACCACTGCCTTGCTAAAGAAGCCGAGGGCAAAGGTGATGGACTAGCCAAGCATGTCTCCAGACCTAAACCCTATTGAGCATCTGTGGGGCATCCTCAAACGGAAGGTGGAGGAGCGCAAGGTCTGTAACATCCACCAACTCCGTGATGTCACCATGGAGAGTGGAAGAGGACTCCAGTGGCAACCTGTGAAGCTCTGGTGAACACTTTGGGCCCAATTTGGACATTCTCACTTAGGCGGGGAACTCACTTTTGTTACCAGCGGTTTAGCGGTTTAGGGGACAGGAAAGTTACACTGTTACACAAGCTGTACACTCACTGCTTTACATTGTAGCAAAGTGTAATTTCTTCAGTGTTGTCACATGAAACGATATAATAAAATATTTACAAAAATGTGAGGGGTGTACTCACTTTTGTGAAATACAGTATATACATCTTTCTCAAACAGATACCCAATGCCCAAAAGTTATTCGCACTTCAAGTCTCCTGGTAAAAATTACCAACGTCTCTCTCATGGCGCCAAGAAAAATTATATTGTGTTTCCCATAGCAGGGAGATCCCATATTTTCATAAAAGTTCCATTTCTCATTTTCCCTCAACGCACAACTAGCAAATATTGAAAGGTATACGCAGAACGATACAAAAGCAAGCTTATGTTTAATGTAAGTTTGTTTTTCTTTAAATTAAAAACGAAAGGCTCATTAAACCCCAAGCCCATCCCTTATTTTCTGGTAGGAATGTCAACCTTAAACCAGATTCCAGATTGCATTTCCCCAGGTTAGGCTAAGAAAATTAAAGGTGAATTCCAGGAAACTCTTTATATCTTTCTATGTGTTCAGCCAGTCTTGTGATCCAGGAACCCCTGCCAGGAAGTACAAACAGGCTGTTGACCTCTCTGCAGTGCAGTTAAAAAGTACAGCTTGGTCCAGAATCCACCACAACAGTTGGTTGGACAATAAAGAAGCAGAAAAACACTAATGAAATCTTCCCTCTTCTATACCCTTCTATATGGATCACAGTGATTCACATGTTTTTACCTAATATGATTCAGGTACCTATCGTATTCTAGTTGTATGTAAGATATATTTAGGTCCCATTAGATCTATATTTGTATTCCTTTGTAGTATTAGGCAGGTGTGTTGTAAGAGAGAAGTGGCTGCGGAGACCAGCCTTGCAGCCTGCAGGAGCAGGGGATCAGATGAATAAAACAGCTTTTCCTGGTCCCCTAGATGTAAATGATTATTTAACCCTTGCAGTGTGGGTACAGCCCCACTGCAGGAGAAGATATAAACTTTCCCCAGAATTCATCTTAAAATGAATGAGATATTCTATTATAATATATAAACTGCTACTGAAATTAGTTAAGCAGGCCAAGAAAAAGTTCAGCTACTGCAGCTGAAGGATAGATCAAGATCAGTTGGATTTCTAACTAATGAAAAAGATACATTGCATAGATATTTCGTTTAAATAGAACATTACTCACATCTGAATCGGTTCCTGTGCACAATTATTCTGCTTTTGTCATTTTGTGAACTTGTAGTTCTAGCTTTGAACACTAGGTGACACTGTTGATTGCAACAAAGGCTGGATAACGCTGGAATTGTATGTAACACATCCCTGGATTAACCAGTGTGCTGCACCATGATGGATGGTTCGCTCTTCATAAAATATACTTATGAATAAACCTATGTAATATATTTACTCTGTAGCCTATTTAACCGTGAAATAAGGTCATAGTTTCATTGCATTAAACTGCAAATTGTAATAGATAAGTATATATTTAATATATCATTGTCATTCTGTAAACAGGGAAACAAAATGGCTACAGAGTATATATGGGACGGTTTAAGAGGACTGTTAATGCCAAAATTGCAGTATTAATCTACATGTAAATGTATGTAAATACAACGTCAGGTCTGTAGTCATCAATAACTTATTATTTAAAGAACTTTGATAGAAAGGTATAATTTGCCATTTAACGGACAACTGCACTGTTGCTATAAATCCTTTATTCATCCTTGTCCCTACAACCTCTGGAAAAACCCATTAGGAGTGTTACCTTTATAGGTGGTATAGCGAGCTGCCAATGGCCTGTTCATCCTCATCAGCTGATGGACAAGCTGCATCTTTCCTCTAGAAGGCGCTCCTTTCATAATGTAAGAAAGTGGCAGAGGCACCCCAAATTAACAGTAACAAACAATCCAAGGTAGATATCAACTTCCCAGAAAGGTTTTAATTATTGAACACCAAAAAACATGTTGCGTCAATATTTTTCATTTTTTCGGAAATGTGATGTAACCCAAACTTCACCCCTCCAAAACCCATTTGTTCTTTAATATAATAGTTTATCATTAGTATAATATAGGAATTCTAAGAGGGCCGCACACTTTGACTTTTACAAGGAAAGTTTTTTGCATACTGCATCTATATCTGTTTTAAAGTGTGTTTTTTTTTTTTTTTTTTACTGAAGATGACCTCTTCTTGCATATTTTCCCAATGATTTTCTCAGTTTGAACTGGTCCAGCCTAGGTTCTTTAATTCAGCGGTTACAGTAACAACTGAGACCCAGCGGTACATCTCTATAGCAGCCCCAGGCACATCATGTTGACAGACAACCAGCTTTTAGACCCATTCTTATTAAGACAGATGTTTTTGTGGCTGTGTATTTTTTTGTCTCACTATGTGTGCCCATGCATTTTCATTAGGCCCTTAATACAAGTCCATGTGCCAAAAAATATACCTGCCTCTTTTATCCTCCAGATTGTGGAGATAAGCGAGGAGCGTAGTGTGTGAATACGAAGTCTTGGAACCTCCAGTGGGTTGGATATCAATAATCACTTGTTGTGTATACGACCATAAACCATAGGGATTTGAGCCTCACCATTGGTGGTGTTAGTTCTGTTGGTCGTGGGCACTGCAGTCTGTGTGTTATTAGGATAACAGTGCTCCGGATTGCCTGTTGCCCCAGCTAAACCAATTTTTCCAACACAATGCAAAGAATTGCATGTGCTCTTTAATGATAAACTGGGAGAGGCACCGCTCAAGCTAAGCGCTATATTATCCACATGCAATGTCCACTGCAAAGGTGCTCGTCTCCAGGAATAGTGATGGACGAACGTTTCGCCCGGCGGTCGTTTCGCGGCGAATTTCCGACTTTCGCCGTCCGCGGGTTCGAACGCCTTTTTCCGTCGTTCGCCCCGGCGGACTTACGTGTTTAATGTATACAAGAACTTTAACCTTTCGTGACACGTTTATCATGTGTTACAGGACAACCAATTGAGACATGACAGCTCATGGACACTTGGACATTCCCCCTAACCTATAAATACACCCGATCCGGTGGCCATTTTACATTCTTTCTTCTGTCACTGTAGGGAAAGGATCCTGTGTGGAGTAGGGACAGAGAAAACGCTAGCTATTTGGTACACAAAAGTTCTTTTCAGGACTGGTATAGGTGTTAGGTCAGCAGCCTGAGTTTCTTTTGTCAGTTTAGATAAAGGGACAGAGCGCTGTATGCTGCTATTTTAGGGACAGCTCAGCCAGATTAGTCTTTCTTCATCATCATCATCATCATCATCATTAGCTGTTACTATCAGGTCCACAAAAGAGCTATTCCAGCTAATCGTTCCAGCCTACTCTTTTTTGCCAATTTGTATAGGGACAGGCAGGAAGCAGTGTGTCAGGCAGTGAGGATAATTTTAAAGACTTGCTGTTACTATTAGTTCCACAAAGGTTCTTTTCAGGACTGGTATCAGTGGTACGGTAATAGGCTTGTACACGTATAATATTCTTTCTTCCAAATATAGAAAGAATATTATACTTGACTGCTGCCCTTCTGCTGCAGTCTGCTAATCATTCACAACTCACTTGTTCCACAAAGCTCTTTATCAGGACTGGTAACTTGGTCTGTCTAGGGTGCTACGGTACATAGGCTTGGGTGCGGTACAGTCTGCTGTTCTGTAAGGACCGCTATCGGTCCACAATACATAGGGTTGCCGTGCACTACTGCTGACCGCTGCCCTATACTGCAGCAGTCCTTCAGCGGTATAGGGACTGACGCACAGTCTGCTAAACACTAATACACAACCTGCTTGGTCCACAAAAGTTCTTATAAGGACTGGTAACTTGGTATAGGGTGCTACGGTACATAGGCCTGAGTGCGTTACAGTCTGCTGTTCTGTAAGGACCGCTATCGGTCCACAATACATAGGGTTGACGTGCACTACTGCTGACCGCTGCCCTATACTGCAGCAGTCCTTCAGCGGTATAGGGACTGACGCACAGTCTGCTAAACACTAACACACAACCTGCTTGGTCCACAAAAGTTCTTATAAGGACTGGTAACTTGGTATAGGGTGCTACGGTACATAGGCCTGAGTGCGTTACAGTCTGCTGTTCTGTAAGGACCGCTATCGGTCCACAATACATAGGGTTGACGTGCACTACTGCTGACCGCTGCCCTATACTGCAGCAGTCCTTCAGCGGTATAGGGACTGACGCACAGTCTGCTAAACACTAACACACAACCTGCTTGGTCCACAAAAGTTTTTATAAGGACTGGTAACTTGGTATAGGGTGCTACGGTACATAGGCCTGAGTGCAGTACAGTCTGCTGTTCTGTAAGGACTGCTATCGGTCCACAATACATAGGGTTGCCGTGCACTACTGCTGACCGCTGCCCTATACTGCAGCAGTCCTTCAGCGGTATAGGGACTGACGCACAGTCTGCTAAACACTAATACACAACCTGCTTGGTCCACAAAAGTTCTTATAAGGACTGGTAACTTGGTATAGGGTGCTACGGTACATAGGCCTGAGTGCAGTACAGTCTGCTGTTCTGTAAGGACCGCTATCGGTCCACAATACATAGGGTTGACGTGCACTACTGCTGACCGCTGCCCTATACTGCAGCAGTCCTTCAGCGGTATAGGGACTAAGAGTTTTGTCACAGGGTGATTTAAAAAATGACAGGCAGAGGAAGAGGCAGGCCCTTCCGCAGGGGTGGTAGGGGTAGGGCAGGAGCAACAGCCTTGAGCCAAAGTGGGAAGTTGCAGAAGGTGCGTTCAATTACTTTAAAGGACGCACCAGACTTGGTTGAGTGGCTCACTCAGCCTTATTCTTCTGCACCCTCCTCATCCTCTCGATCTGCACCCTCTTCTTCACTCTCTGCTATGTGCACCCCCAAAGACACTACCACCAACAACACCACCACCACCACATACCTTCCGCTTGAGTGCAAATGGGGGCCTTCATGCTCCAGTGTTTTAATAGGGACCCCCGTATAAAAAGCATGAGGGTCAAGGACCAGTACTGGGTGGCAACGTACTTAGATCCCCGGTACAAACACAAAATGGCGGAAATGTTACCGCCGTCGCAGAGGGCTGTCAGAATGCAGCACTTCCAGGCCTTGCTTCGAGAAATGCTGCATTCTGCTTTTGCGTGCGCTGGCAGAGGAGCAATTCCCACTCCCAGAGAAGGATTTGCGGGTACCAATCCAACAGCGCCTGCAAGAAGAGGCCGGTTTGAAGATGTGTTGGTGACTTCGGATATGAGGTCATTCTTTCAGCCGACCCATCGACAGGTGTCATCCGGATCCAGCATCAGGGAACGCCTAGACCGTCAGGTGTCCGACTACATTGGGTTAACGGCCGATGTGGACGCTCTGAGGAGTGATGAACCCCTAGACTACTGGGTGGGCAGGCTTGACCTCTGGCCAGAGCTTGCCCAATTTGCAATCGAACTGTTGGCTTGCCCCTCATCCAGTGTCCTGTCCGAAAGGACGTTCAGCGCAGCAGGGGGGATTGTGACCGATAAGCGTACTCGCCTAGCTCACGACAGTGTTAACTACCTCACATTTCTAAAAATGAATGAGGCATGGATCTCGGAGGAATTCAACACATGTGATCAGTAGACCATGTATATGTCTATAAACAATTTTTGGAATCAAGCACACAGACCTTCTTAATTCATTTGGCTCACTTCCCTGACCCAAAAAAGCACACCGTACTATATGCCCCTACCCTCCTCTTTGAAGAGGTTGAGCGGTGTCATATTTCTACTGGGGCTGCTTATTATGAGGGGTTCCCACCATCCCTGTGCTGTGCTGACTTCCTCCTGGGTGTTCTTATTATGAGGGGCTCCCACCATCCCTGTGCTGTGCTGACTTCCTCCTGGGGGTTCTTATTATGAGGGGATCACACCATCCCTGTGCTGTGCTGACTTCCTCCTGGGGCTGCTTACGGTGCTGCTGTCAGCGCTGTATGTCACGGAGCTGCTGTCAGCGCTGTATGTCACGGAGCTGCTGTCAGCGCTGTATGTCACGGAGCTGCTGTCAGCGCTGTATGTCACGGAGCTGCTGTCAGCGCTGTATGTCACGGAGCTGCTGTCAGCGCTGTATGTCACGGAGCTGCTGTCAGCGCTGTATGTCACGGAGCTGCTGTCAGCGCTGTATGTCACGGTGCTGCTGTCAGCGCTGTATGTCACGGAGCTGCTGTCAGCGCTGTATGTCACGGAGCTGCTGTCAGCGCTGTATGTCACGGAGCTGCTGTCAGCGCTGTATGTCACGGAGCTGCTGTCAGCGCTGTATGTCACGGAGCTGCTGTCAGCGCTGTATGTCACGGAGCTGCTGTCAGCGCTGTATGTCACGGTGCTGCTGTCAGCGCTGTATGTCACGGAGCTGCTGTCAGCGCTGTATGTCACGGAGCTGCTGTCAGTGCTGTATGTCACGGAGCTGCTGTCAGCGCTGTATGTCACGGAGCTGCTGTCAGCGCTGTATGTCACGGAGCTGCTGTCAGCGCTGTATGTCACGGTGCTGCTGTCAGCGCTGTATGTCACGGAGCTGCTGTCAGCGCTGTATGTCACGGAGCTGCTGTCAGCGCTGTATGTCACGGAGCTGCTGTCAGCGCTGTATGTCACGGAGCTGCTGTCAGCGCTGTATGTCACGGAGCTGCTGTCAGCGCTGTATGTCACGGTGCTGATGTCAGTGCTCTGTATTACGGTGCTGCTGTCAGTGCTCTGTATCTCCTGCACCCTCTTGTTTGCCTACCCTGGTCCCTGACCTTCCCTCTCCTCCATTGCCTTCATTAGCTCCATAGTCCTGAATTGTCAGAACAATTTCCCAAATAAAAAAAAAATGCTTGTAGTTATCGATCCCAAATTCACCTCATACATGTATTATGCTATTGTCCAGGTGGTGGGACTACGTGCTACCCCCTAATAATTACCCCGTGGCCGCAAATTCGACCTAAAGGTTTGCGAAATTCGCCTCCCATTGAAGTCAATGGAGCCCGCGGCGAACGGTCGTTTTCGCGAACGTTTGTGTCCGTTCGCGTTTCGCGTTCGCGAAACGTCCCGTCGGAAGTTCGTCCATCACTATCCAGGAACAGCGGAAAGTGAATTGGATGGCCACACACTCCGCTGGAACATAGTAACTTTAGCTGTTAGTTGAATTAGTAACTGTTAATCCATATCACAAATAGGCATAAAAGCACACAGCACATAGAACAGGAATACAAATAGGAGGAATGTTAATGCTTTTCATGCCCAATGGTGCTTATTTATAACATAAAATAGACATGACTATCTTCCTCCTATATAGTCCTAAATGACCATAGGTGTAGGAACCACTAATCACCTGTTAACTCCTTGTGAGAAAAACACAATGATAAAAGCAGAGCTTACAACCAGTGTCACAATCCACCATAGAATACTTGATACAAAATGACGCTGAAACAAAAATGCATACTAAACCAGAGTAAGAAAGAAATGGAACAAAAAAAAATGAAACAATGAATAGAACAAAAAAGTATCAAATACATATATTTATATACTGTATATAGATATATATCTATATATCTATATACAGTATAGATATATAGATATAGAAAAGTCAGGAACCTAGTCCCTAGGTCTCCCCAAAAAGAAAGGGCAAATGGACTATCACTGTACAATACAGTAAAGGTAAGTTCATATATATGAGAAGATGTGTAAAATAATACAAAAGTTTATTAATACATAACACGTGACAAAAAAATCAGTTACAGGTTAAAAACATGTGTATCACCAAGATAATACTCCCCAAGCGGGGAAGATCACATTGGGATAGTTGATCACGGATAACAACTCAACTAGTTTTGCGGACTAAAAATGCGTCATCACGAGGATATCTGTAGTTTGATTAACAAATAATCAATGACAATATACTTAGTCACAGACATAAAGGTAACAGTATTTAAAGCAATATGTCGGTCAAACAGTATGCTTATGTTAAACGGCGGCAGAAGCGAGACTGCTTTTCTCTAGAGATATATAGACCTATATATCTATATATATATCGATGTATCAATATATATCTGTATATAGATATATATATATCCATTAAAAGAGGAAAAAGTAAAAAAAGGGGAAAAAAAGGAATACAGATGATAAGAGGATAAATAATAAAAAGTATATTCAAAGAAAAATTGAAACAATTTAAAATAAGCAAAAAAAAATTTTACCATCAAATAAACTTTTTTGAAACCAAACATTGCGAACATTGGTTTAAAAAAACTCATGCCATTGGGCGTGAAATGTGTTAACATTCCTCCTATCTATATCCCTGCTCTAAAGTATGTGCTGCGTGCTTTTATGATATGGAAATGATATTTGTGATATGGATTAATAAAGTTACTAAATTCCAGCAGAGTGTGCGGCCATCCATTTCACTTTCACGTGTTCATTGTGTTAAGGGACAGGTATGCTATTTTGGTTTGTAAATGCGCATTGGGCTGCCATTGAAAATTGATAGAAATGCAGCAAAGCACGTATACACCATGGGGTTGATTTACTAAAGGCAAATAGACTATGCAGTTTAGAAAGGGCAGCTGCACACTAAAAGATCAGTTTCTCCAGAGCTTAGTAAACAAGCAAAAGTTCTGCTGACTTCCATCATCCAATCATGTGCAAGCAAAAATGCATTTTTTTTTTCTTTTCCTTGCATGCGATTGGATATTCTTTGCAAAGTGAAGCATTACCTCATTTACTAAGCTCTGGAGCAACTGCAGTTGCAGAGTGTGACAGCACTTTGCAAAGTGCAGTCTTTTTGCTTTTAGTAAATCAACCCCCATGTGTTGTTGTACCACGCATAATGCTCACACAAAAGTTTGAATGCGGCCTAAAAGAACACCAGAAAGAAATGGTTGAGCTGATACTGCATTGTGGGAAAGCTTTTTCTTTTGTTTTTTTGTTACTGGTTCACATGTTTTTCAGACTTTCCATTATTAGGAGAGGGTCATTTGGATTTTTAACATGTAGCCAATTTGTTCAAAACATAAACTTTTTTATTTATGTATTTATTTATTTTTATTAATCATTGCTCAATGGTTAAAAAAATAAATATATATAGAAATGGCATTTGCCACAACCCTATAAGCTAAACCACTACCATTAGTGGAGTGCTCCCTTAAAAATTTATCAAAAACAACAACAAAGAAAAAAGAAAAAAAAGGGAATACAATCACACTCAAACTCCGATATTTTATTATTATTATTATTATTATTGTAATTATATAGCAGCTATATTCCCTTTTTTCTTTCCTTTTCAGTTTTTCTTGCTATGTTTCTTAATGGTAGTTGTCACAAATGGCACTAGGATTATGTTATGTGCCCGATATAGATGCCAATAATGCTTTGCTGAGTATTTTTTAAATGACTCCTCTTAGAAGAATAGACATCATACAAACGTTTGTATACCATTAATACATGTCCATGATTTATGGTTGATCATACTTCGCCTCATAATGGTTATCTATTACCGCACAGAGACAAAATTATTATATTTCATATAAAACAATAATTAGGATTAGATAATTGATGTTTAAATCACTGAGCCTTTGCCAAATTACAGACAGTTGGCTGTTATCTCCAGAAGGGGGCAGCAGCCTCAATAAATTGAGCCTCAATTTGTATCACAATTCTCGAGCAATGTCGTACATTCATCCATGGAAGGTTTATGTTTGTTTCAGCCTATTCGTACGCTTATTATTTCATTTTAAACCTTCTACTGCTCCGTATACATATCACACACGGTTTAATCACAGCAGAGATCTTTTGTTTCCATTCTCAGCATTAAACTCGTAAACATTGCGTTTATGCAAAACTGCTCCGGGGAATCAAATGGCTGAGAGTTATTTAGTGCAAATGTTCCAATTGATTTAAAACAGCGGCACTGCCACCACGGGCTGATAAAAGTAGGAATTTACATAGATAGCAGTGGGAGCAATGCATCACACAAATAAGAAGCTAATAGGACAATACATTAGTCTGTTGGGATGCGGTGTTAAAGCGGCACTTAAAGAAATGATGTGTTTTACAGCTGATCGGCTCTGTATTCCCAGTATGAAGAGCTGCACTCCTAATGAAGTGTCAGTGCTGGACTTGTGTCAGCATCTGGGCTCAAGCCAAAGGCCTAGGCAGCAGCCGGGGACCTACAAGCTGGATGTGAAACCACATGCTGTAAAGCAGCAATCCCTGTGGGACTGATTGGTCTAGGTGACGGCAAGGCAATTATTAGAGCTTGCTGGGAAAGGCTGCTGTCATTTTCCCATCATATAAAAGAAATTACAGCATAATATGCATATACTGTATAAAGCTACTGTTTATTTTGTGATATAGAGGCTTATCCGATGATGCAATCAAATAGGTGAAGCCATACAGAAAAACTCAATTTTGTTATCTTAATCATATAGTACAGAACACAATCTGAATATTCATAGACTTTGGTTATAGGCTCATACCTTTAGGTGATTGGACACTGGCAAATCTTTTGAAAACACACCTCCTGGGAGCCTCCCCTACAGTGAGGGAAAAAGTACATGATCCCCTGCTGATTTTGTACATTTGCCAGCTGACAGAGAAACGATCAGCCTATAATTTTAATGGTAGGTTTATTTTAACAGTGTGAGACAGAATAACAACAAAAATATCCATAAAAATACATTTCAAAAAAGTTATAATTGATTTGCATTTTAATGAGTGAAATAAGTATTTGACTTTTTCGCAAATCATGGCTTAGTACTTGGTGGAAAAACCCTCACAGAGGTCAGACGTTTCGTGTAGTTTGCCACCAGGTTTGCACACATCTTATTTTGTCGCACTCCTCTTTGCAGGTCCTCTCCAAGTTATTAAGGTTTCAAGGCTGACATTTGGTCACTCGAACCTTCAGCTCCCTTCACATATTTTCTATGGGATTAAGATCTGGAGACTGGCTAGGCCACTCCAGGACCTTAATTTGTTTCTTCTTGAGCCACTCCTTTGTTGCCTTGGCCGTGTGTTTTGGGTCATTGTCATCATGGAATACCCATCCACGACCCATTTTCAATGCCCTTGCTGAGAAAAGGAGGTTTTCACCCAAGATTCAGTGGTACATAACCTCGCCCATCGTTCCTTAGATCCGGTGAAGTTGTCCTGTCCCCTTAGCAGAAAAACACCCCCAAAGCCTAATTTTTCCACCTCAGTCTTGCCATATAGTTTAACAGGCTGCCAACATCGGGGCTGGACAGTGCACCTGTGCCTTCTGCCTGCCCCTAAATGCTGGCATCTCATGCATCAGGGCTCAGTCACGCACTGTTGTCTTGCTGTAAGTTTACTAATACGATTACAATCCCCTCGTGATACTATAATTGATATCCATCTCATGCCTTATAGTACTGTATAGTGTCTTTTTTTCCTGTACATACCGATGCCCTTTCTCTGGACTTTTTATTGCATAGGAAGCAATCTGAAGGCAGGTCCATTGTCCATGATTGAAGGCTACCAGGGTGCAGGTAGTTGCTAAAATCATGGAGGAACAAACCAGCAACCTGCTCTTACTGCAACAGATTTTTTGTATACTGTTTTACTGCTTTAGGTTCTAGAGTATCACTCTTGCCTTTAATTCAGGAAACATTGATAAATAATGGAACAATTACTCATCTGCCAAGGTTTTTCTGGACACTGGATATTTATTTCTGCTTTTGCTCCCACAGGTTTACTCTTCCATGCTCATTAAATATATTGCTTGTTACACTCAACACTCCCTACTATCACTAATGGTCTAATCAATTTGACACATGGTATGGCTGCCATTACCCTGACAAGATCATGGGGCCCCATAGCAAAATTTTGATGGGTCCCCCTTGCAACCTCACAATTGTCATTGATTTTAATATAAAGTATGCCTTTGCGTGGTGTAACGAAACGTCCCACATGCCGCTTGAGTGCTTTTAACATATACAAATTCCTCCAGTCTGAATATAGATATTAGATATTAGCCGCATATTACAACCAGGAACAAGGCAGGACTCGTTTGGCTGCACGCTTGATCATGAACTGTTTTATTTGAGATCTCGCACAAATATATATACCAGAATGACAATACAAACTGTAACCAGAAACCTAATTAACATGAGCTAATTAACTAATCGTTTAGACAGCCTAGGTGGCTCAGAGGCATGACCTTTCAGGACGGATTTTACGTCTATTAGCTCAGAAGACACAACACACATCATCATAAGTATAAACACAGGTGTCACCTACCTGGTTGTGAGCCTGATGTGTAGAGGAAGGCCTCCCATACAACTCCGGCCCAAGAGCCACTGGTAGTGAGACAGCTGGCACTGGGGCACGGTGGAGTAAAGCCCCGTACACACTATCAGATTGTCTGCTGAGTTTTTCCTTCAGATTTACCAAAACCATGTAGTAGAAGGGCCTGCCTGATTGCATACACATTGAAACTCCTAAGGTTTGACCTCATATTATATGATTTTGGTAAATCTGAAGGAAAAACTCAGCAGACAATCTGATAGTGTGTACGGGGCTTTAAAGTGCCTGGAATAAATCCTGAAGTCTGTGCAGGTAGGTGCCAGGAACACACTTGGCTGCTAGTGGGCTGGAACGTAGCTGGATCACGGGCAGGTCTTGGCAGCAGACGAGCAGACCGGGTACAACAGCAGGCAGGAGCATAGTCAGGTCACAGGCAGGTATGGTAACGGGTAGGCAGATCAGGTATACAGCAGACAGAAGTGTAGTCAGGTCACAGGCAGGTGTGGCAACGGGTAGGCAGATCAGGTGTACAGAAGCGTAGTCGGGTCACAGGCAGATTCGGCAACGGGTTGGCAGATCAGGTATACAGCAGGCAGAAGCATGGTCAGGTCACAGGCAGGTCTGGCAACAGGTAAGCGGATCAGGTATAACAGCAGGCAGGAGCGCAGTCAGGTAACAAGCCAGAACGGTATTCAGGAAACAACACAGGGTACCAGAATTTCAGGTGAAGCTGTAGATCAAGCAGCAACCAGACAGTGCTGGGTTCTGTGTTTAAATAGGCAATCTGGCGCCAGTTCTGATAACAGGCATGCACGCCAACACGCACGCACCCCCACTGATGCGCCCGTGGCAGATCTGGGTGAACTTTGTTGGCACCTGTGCACAGGTGTGTGCCTGAGGATGTCAGCTGTATTCTGTGGGCGACTTCCCTGACAACAGGACACCTTTACACAATAGCAGAAGCTAATAACAATGCAAAAAGTGATCCCCCCCCTCCTCAGCCTAGTAGGCATCAAACTATAGTAGGAGTAGACTGTCTGGCTCCTACACAGTTCTAGAGGCCTGTGATCAGCTCTTTCAATTAACACGTTGAGTTCAGAATCAAAGAAACCAGGAATAGTCTTTATATATATCCTGGGAAATATTGTGGATAAATATTACTGTTACATTTAAATTAACCACTTTCTCATTGTCCATTAAACAGCTGTCCATCATTTTTCTCAGTCACCCTGTGCCCCTAATGGACACAGGGTGACTTAGACATAGGAGGTACATGGGGAGCTGAAACAAGGGTTTCGCAACCTCTCCAAAGTATTCTGGGTTCCATTGGCCTGACGCCCAAAGTAACTCCTGTCACATGTGGGTTTGCAGTACCCGCAGAAACAAAAGTTCTGTTTTAATCTTCTTATACCAGTGTTGAGGATTCTGGTCCTCTCAATCCTCCAATGATGTGAATGGTTGTTGCCACAAATAAAATATGTGGTTGAATCATGCTGTATTTTTGCCCCCAACTAATGCCTATTAACCAAGTCTGCTATCATTTCTGTGTGCACTTTAAAGGATAACTAAACCCAAGAGCAAAACCAGAATATATTGCAACTTACAGTATATACAGTGCCTTGAAAAAGTATTCATATCCCTTGATATTTTCCATATTTTGTCATGTTACAATCAAAAATGTAAAAGTATTTTATTGGGATTTTATGTGATAGACCAACCCAAAGTGGCCCATAATTGTGAAGTGGAAGGAAAATGATAAATAGTTTTTACTTTTTTTTTACAAATAAATAAGTGAAAAGTGTGTATTTGTATTCAGCCCCCTTTACTCTGATACCCCTAACTAAGATCTAGCAGAACCAATTGCCTTCAGAAATCACCTAATTAGTAAATTGAGTCCTCCTGTGTGTGTAACTTATCTCATATAAATACAGCTGTTCTGTGAAGCCCTCTGAGGTTTGATAGAGAACCTCAGCGAACAAACAACATTTTGAAGGCCAAGGAACACACCAGACAAGTCAGGGATACAGTTGTGGAGAAGTTTAAAGCATGGTTAGCTTATAAAAAAAAAATTTAAGCTTTGAATATCTCACAGAGCACTGTTCAATCCATTATCCGAAAATAGAAGGAGTATCGCACAACTGCAAACCTACCAAGACATGGTCATCCAACTAAGATGACAGGCCAGGCAAGGAGAACATTATTAAGAGAAGCAGCTATAAGGCCGATGGTAACTCTGGAGAAGCCCAATTCTCCATCCCCACTGTGAAACATGGTGGTGGCAGCATCATGTTATGGGGATGCTTTTCTTCAGCAGGGACAGGGAAGCTGGCCAGAGTTGATGGGAAGATGGATGGCGCTAAATACGGGGCAATCTTAGAAGAAACCTGTTAGAGTCTGCAAAAGACTTGAGACTGGGGCACAGGTTCACTTTCCAGCAGGACAACGACCCTAAACATATATATTAGAATACCTCAACAATGGGACTTTATAGGCAATATTAATTAACCAAAAAAATGTTATCTTTCCATTGATATACAAAAATATTTATTAATACAAAATCATCAAAGCATTACAATGATAATCACACAGAAACATTCTATATAGTACAATCTGTGAGTTGTAAAACAACAAAGATCGGCTTATTCCAACGCGTTTCGAATTATGCATAAAATTTTCTTCTTCAGGGAAGCCACTCTCTGAAAACATAAATATCAAATAATATATTTTGAAAAATATCATTTAAACAATACATATATACAAAAATGTTTATGCTGAATTACTCACATCTCCACCCCCTGGTTCCGGACAAAATCATCTTTCACCATGGCCACATAGCTTAAACAAGTGTCTCTTAAACATAAACATATTGCCAGAGCTACAATGGAATGGTTTAGATCAAAGAATATTTGTATATTAGAATGGCCCAGTCAAAGTCCAGACCTAAATCCAATTAAGAATCTGTGGCAAGACTTAAAAATTGCTGTTCACACACCACAATTTTCACATATTTATTTATTAAAAAAATTGAAAACCATTTATCATTTTCTTTCACACCACAATTATGTGCCACTTTGTGTTGGTCTAATACATTAAATCCCAATAAAATACATTTTGTTTTTAACATGAGAAAATGTGGAAAATTTCAAGGGGTATTAATACTTTTTCAAGGCACTGTATCTTAGATGTGTTGGCTGTCTTAGTTTTCTTTTTAAGCTAGGAATATTTTCAGCAAATAGAAAAAAGACCCGTCAATCTCACCAGAAATGTAGTGTCCTTGTCACTTTCTATGAGTTGCACGTTAGAATATATTCCTTCCTAGGAATCTCCTGTAATGTACCTATGGCCCTGCCCCCCCATGTAGCTGAGATGAAGAGGTATAGAAATGTTTGTAGTCCTTTTTATAGTATATTGTAGTTATGTTTGTAGTAGCCTAGGGTGACAACCATGGTTCCCAGCATAAATACAGTGGAGGAGTGACATAGCCACTTTGGGACCGGAAGTGTGATAGAGGTACTGCTCACTTAACGACCAGGTTCCATTCCAACAACCAGGCCCTTAAACTAATTGGTTGTTAAATGAGGAATCACAAGTGATCAATATTTTAAGCATTCTTGACTTCTGTACTGTACTGTATTGTTAAAAAAAAGGTCTAAACACAAAACTCCAGCTCAATAACGTTGTTTTAATTTGCAAAGTACAGAACACAAATGAAAATTCTGTACTGTACTGTACAATACAATGATGTATAGCACGTCGTTCCGGTGGGGAGAGCTGGCGGTAAGTCCGAGCGGTCGTTAAACAGTTAAGTCATTAAACTAGGAGTATCTGTATTTGCAGGATCACCAGGTGAAAATAAAGCAAAAACAACTTACTTGAAAAAAGCAAACAAATGCAGCCACCACACTAAGGACTAGTAAGCTACAATATATAACAGTGGGATGTGGGAGGTTGAGAGGGGGACCAATTTTTTTATTTAATACACTTTTAATACCTACACACTGGCTGCAAAATGTTTCTGAATAAATCAGATACTGGTTATTTTCTTATTTTAATTCTTCCAGCTAGTATCAATGCAAGCGAGAAGTTTAAGCAGCTCAGTAAGACCATCGATCTGTGTTGCGACTTCACATTGTGGCGACTGCGCTTCATTGGCTCTCAGCTGGCTGCAGACTGGACCCCGGCACTCATTACCATTAATAAAAATTAATGAGGTTGCTAGACCATTTCGTAAGAGCTGAACACTTAATGTTATCTGAGGATTAAAAATGGTAAACAGAAAAGGGACCAGGAGCTCGCATCGAACGCGGTGTCATTGGAACTTGGCACTTTGGCCGAGCGGTTTGCAGGTTTTAGAATGGAGAATCCAATTGTTTTCTGGAGCTTCTTCCAGCCACACGGGGCAAATCCATCAGTAGTTCTAAGCCAGAATGTATTTAAATTTATCAACAGCCTCTATTTGGCCATTTGAGACCCTGACTGCCAAAGTTTTATTCACAGAATTGAAATTTAATGTAACACCTGTGGGGTAGAGCAAAATATCATTGTTTGTCACTTCTGTCCACAATTCCATATTACAAAGTGACAAAACACCTTCTGTTGTTTAATAAAAAAAAAAAAAAAAGTTAACGGATTAACAGTAAAAGACAACTTAAAAACTCAAATAGCTACTGAATGAATGAGATTGTTTGGCCCTGCTGCAAAATCCTTATATCTTGTATCATTGATAAAAAATTTGGACAAAAGATAACCAGGTCTATTTTTTATTTATAAAGTGCAAGATGTAAACTCCAAACTGTTTTCTTTATGATAGGATGCAGAAGGGTTCGAACCCCTGTAAGGTTTTATTGCAAACGGTGCCCCAGTTGAGATGATTTCCCCTCATTTCCTTGCATCAATGGCCACAGGAAAATTAAAAGAATGCTCCCTAATGGGGCCACATACCTTAAAGTGGTTGTAAAGGGTCAACATTTTTTTATCTTTATGCATTCTATGTATTGAAGGTAAAAAAACTTTTTGTGTGCAGTCCCCCCCCCCCCCCCCCCGCCCCAATACTTACCTGAGACCCATCTCAATCCAGCGATGTGCACAAGCGCACCAGCTGTCCCAGGTCTCTTCCTCCTCAGTGGTTAAGACAGCAGTGGGAGCCATTGGCTCCCACTACTGTCAATCACAGCCAGTGAGCCAATGAGGAGAGAGCGGGGACAGGGCCTGAGCCATGCGCCATAAGTAAATGTATAACACACAGAGCAGCAGCTCAGGAACAAATCTACTTGGTAGGAAGGAGGGGTCAGGAATGATGACAGGGGATCCAAAAAGAGGAGGATCGGGGCTGCTCTGTTGAAAATCACTGCACATAGCAGGTAAGTATAACCTGTTTTTTTTATTCTGCCTTTAATATCACTTTAACGTGTATTTCCACTTTTTCAGACAGATCAGTATAACACTTTGTTTGCAATATATTTGTTACATGTCCCCATTCACATTGAATAATGTAAAATTATTAAAAAATTGTAGGTTACCTTTTGTAGATGCTTTATTCTGTACTCTTTAGCAAAGTAAAATGCTAGGCAGTTCTCTTTGTTTATGAGGGGGCTGGTCAGCTGTGTTTGCTAAAACTAACCCTTCCTGTATTGTGCAGGCAGATCTTCATTATCAGTTGTAACTAAATTTGAATGTCCTATCAAAGGGTTAAAGATGTAGAGGTGGGGCTTCTTGCATTGTATATTTATGAGGGCAGACTTCGGACTGGCTCACTCTAACATTGTTCAAAAAACTTTGCGGCACAGTGGTGTAGTAGTTAGCACTCTCACCTAGCAGTAAAAAGGGTTGCTGGTTTGAATCCCAACCACGACACTACCTGCCTGGAGTTTGCATGTTCTCCCTGTGCCTGCGTGGGTTTCCTCTGGGTACTCCGGTTTCCTCCCACACTCCAAAGGCATGCAGGTAGATTAATTGGCTTCTGTCCCAAATTGGCCCTAGTATATGAATGGGGACCTTGGATTGTTGGATCCTTGAGGGTAGGGACTGATGTGAGTGTGCAATGTACAGGGATAGGGACAATTGTAGACACTCACTCAGGTTGAACTGGATGGACTGGTGTCTTTATTCAATCTTACTAACTCTGTAACTATGTAACTATGTCAGCCTGAGAACCATCTAAAGGACAAGAACATTTTTATAAATTTTTTTTGTACAATAACTATAACAATAACGCACATTACCTGTACCTCAGTATTTCCATGTGTATTCCAGTAACAACCCGCTGAATATCTCCAGGTTCCGTGGGCGTGTCAGTGGCTCAGAGCTTGGGAGGTGACGTTGTGATGTCACCAAACTCATCTCCCAGCTCCTCACATCTGAGTCCCTCGAGTCCCACAATACTGAGGCGCCGAACATCTACTGCTGGGGGAGCTGGAGGAGGTGGGGGGAGGGATCTGTGTGGATGTGCTGTGTGTGCAGCTGCGGGAACCATGCTACCTTCACTCATGCTCACGCACTGCCCAGGGGCCCTGCACTTGGGGGGCCCTGCACTTTTCTCAAAGAAACTGCTCCTTGAGCCCACGCTGCCTGGAAATTGGGGGCCCTATGATGGCACAGAGTGATGGATACACAGGGGATAGGCTGGCAGTGGTGCACCGTTCTGTGCAGAACAATACCTATTTAACAGCCAGCAGTGATGCTCTGACCCTGCCCCATGCAACTTGAATGCTCAGGAATCGGAGGCTGCGGGGTAGGAGCTGGACTGTGAGCTGCTAAGTTGACAGCACTGAGAGGCCGTCTGCAGAAGTGGCATTGTGGATGGAGTCATGGCGAGCCCAGGTGTCCAACACTGTTTGCATAGAAGTGTATAGGGGTAGCAATGCTTGGGGTATCTTGGGTGTCTATAGTGCTAGAGGTATCAGGGATGTAGAGAGGCCACAGTGCAGGGGGTATAAGGGATGTAGTGGGGTCACAATACAAGCGGTATCTTACGGTAATGGGAACAGTGCTGGGGGAATATCTAGGGTGCAGAGAGGGATCAGAGTGCTGGGGGAATATCTAGGGTGCAGAAAGGGATCAGAGTGCTGGGGAGATATCTAGGGTGCAGAGAGGGATCAGAGTGCTGGGGGATATGTGGGGTGTAGAGGGGTCAGAGTGCTGGGGGGATATGTGGGGTAAAGAGAGGGATCAGAGTGCTGGGGGAATATCTGGGGTACAGGGAGGAATCAGAGTGTTGGGGGCATATCTGGGGATGTAGAGGGGTCAGCGTGCTGGGGGGATATCTGGGATGTAGAGGGGTCAGAGTGCTAGGGGGATATCTAGGTTGTAGAGGGGTCAGAGTGCTAGGGGGATATCTAGGTTGTAGAGGGGTCAGAGTGCTAGGGGGATAGCTAGGTTATAGAGGGGTCAGAGTGCTGGGGAAATATCTATGGTGTAGAAGGGTCAGAGTGCTGGGGGGATATCTAGGTTGTTGAGGGGTCAGAGTGCTGGGGAGATATCTAGGGTGTAGAGGGGTTAGAGTGCTAGGGGGTATCTAGGTTGTAGAGGGGTCAGAGTGCTGGAGAGATATCTAGGGTGTAGAGGGGTCAGAGTGCTGAGGGGATATCTAGGGTGTAGAGGCGTCAGAGTACTGTGGGGATATCTAGGTTGTAGAGGGGTCAGAGTGCTGGGGAGTTACCATATTTATCGGCGTATAACATTCACCCTAATTTTAAGAGGGAAGTTTCAGGGAAAATTTTTTTTTTTTAATAAACAACTCTGAATTTAAAAAAGGTCAGTGCCCATCAATGCAGCCTGTTTAGTGCCTATTTGCAGCCTCCTCATCTCCCATCAATGCAGCCTGAACAATGCCCGTCCATCTGCAGCACATCTCATCAATGCAGCCTGACCAATGCCCCTTTTTAGCCTCAATGCTCATATGTAGCCTCACCGTCAATGCAGCCTAAGTGCAGGAAATCACTGAGCCGTCATCTCCCGTTTACTCTGCTCTCGGTCGGCTCTCACACACACACAGTCCCGCCTCCGCCATCGGCATTGGACCAGTTCCTGTGATAGACAGAACACAGGTCCAATGCCAGTGGCAGAGGCAGGACTGTGTGTGTGTGACGTGGGAGATTAGAGCCGAGTAAATAGGAGATGGCGGCTCGTGAATTCCGGAGGGCGTTTGCCCTCCTCCTTCCCCTCCAAGGTACGCTGTTGGCAAATAACAGGCACCCGTGATTTGCCCCCTATTTTAGGGGGGAAAACATGAGTGTTATATGCCGATAAATACAGTATTTATTTGGGGCTGAGAATCCAGGGGTGTGGAGGGATAACAATGGTAGGGGGAAACCTGGTGTGTGTGTGTGTGTGGGGGGGGGGGTTGGTTGGGCGGAGTTAGGAGTGCTGGATGTATATATATGTATATAAGATGTAGAGGGATTACAATGTCGGGGGTATCTGAGGCCCTGTGCTGTATGGTGTCTCATGATTTTTATTGGTAGCCGTGTCTATACTTGTTACAACTGTCCTGAGCATCATTCTAGCATATATATTATATGCACAGGACAGCTTTGTTACTTTATGTATGTAGTATTTTCCCACAGTTTCTTTGCTGTACAGAATGATTGCTCAATTAGTTAAAGCAGAGATCCACCCAAAAGGGGAAGCTCCGCTTGTCTGCCTCCTACCTACTAGATGTCTGTTTACCTGCGCTGTCTCCGTGGTAGGGGCCCCAGACCATTACTTTGCCCAGGAGCCCATGATTCTATTAAGATAGCCCTGGTCTCCTCAATAGGTCTGTCATTCACAGCAGAGGGGCGTGGTGACACTTTTTTTTTTTATGTGTCAGATTGTTTTTACTGTAGGAAATCGGGGAGGATTACAAATGACAGGCTGCACCTTTCCCGCGGCCATACTGCAGACAGATGAGTTCTGCTGCTTTGCTGAGTGAGATAGAATGTTCATATTAATTTACTTTTTGGTTTACAACCACTTTAACATTTTTGCAACAAGAGTTTTTTTTTTTTCTTTTTAAGGCCGCTGCTCTTCAAGAGAGAGAGAGCACTGAGCATGTGCTGGCTGTGAATTAGGGAGAGCACCTGTTCTTGTGATGCCAAAGGCAAGTGCTCAACATACAGAGTGGCCTAGCACCAAGGAAGGATGGGGGATGTTAACCTTGTCAGCTTTTCAGTATATTAAACATATTTTATAAAGCTGCAAATTTTTTGTAACCTTCTAGGGGCCCTTGACTTCATTTTTTCAGCTTTACTCAAAATGTGAACTTGGTCTTTATGTCTGAGCGCAAAGGCTAACTTTAGCAGCATTGGTATGCATCAGTTAACTTGATAATAACTTTATGGCTGATCACTCTGACTGACAGTAGTATGTCTTATCCAACAATATTTTTGTGTTTTTATTTTTTAGTAAATCTACTGCAGACTTCAAGGTAAAAGTACAACCAAAGCTTTTTTTTTTTTTTTTTTGCTGTTCTTCTGTGGATCACAAGAGTACAGTTCTTTCTGCACTCCTGTGACCCGTTTTCAGCAGACAATGGACTGAAGCCAGTTGTCAGTTGACGTCACAGAGCCGGTCCAGGCTTGAGCAAGATTGTGACAATGAAGTTAGGATCCACCCACATGCCTAGACCGAGGGCTGGCATCTAGCTCAGCCTCTCAGCGAGCTGCTGAGAGCCTGAGCAGGTCACTGCCGCCCCCTCCACAGCTGAGCGATTCAGGAGGCGTTGGGGGCAGAACAGAGAGGTGGTGACTTACATGACTTTACCGCCCCTGACCCCCCAACCCCCACCTGCTCCTACTTAAGCAGCAGAAGGGGTCATATATGCTGCAGCCGCAATGTTTTGCAATGCAGCGCGGCAAAAATGCATAGTTTCCAACATTGTAAATAAATGTATAGGGACACTTTTTTGCCTGTAGGCGGAGTCTTAGTATAATTAGGGGGTGGGGCATTCTTTCGGAGGTGTAGCATAGCGGGAAACGAAAAAAAAGACAGGTGTGGTTTAAACAAAATATTGGGCGTGACTTAAATGGGTGTGGCTCAAACTGTGTGGTTAGAGTCTGAGATGAACGAGGGATGGAGGGAGAGAGGGAGAGGGAAAGAGAGATGGAGGGACAGTAGGCTCAGATCCTACACCACAATAGAAATGTGTGTATTCCAGAAAGTTTAATAATCAGCAGATAAAGATACTCCAAACACCTGGAGTCAGCGCTTTAATCATCCCAGCACCATGGTTGTTATGGTGTCAGGATCATTGAAGCGCATTATTTCTATTATTACATTGGATTATAAAATCATTCAACTCACCATAATGCCGAATCAGTGGGGGCCCTGAGCGTGTCACCTGCCACGTTGCCTGCCACCAGATGCCATCAGGTGCCCCCAGCAGAGTCCCTCCTTACATCAGGTGCCCCCAGTGGAGTCCATCCTTATATCTGGTGCCCCCTGCGGAGTCGTCCTTAAATCAGGTGCCCCCAGCGGAGTCCCTTCTTACATCAGGTTCCCCCAGCGGAGTTCGTCCTTACATCAGGTGCCCACAGTGGAGTCTGTCCTTACATCTGGTGTCCCTGGCAGCGGAGCCCTCCTTACATCTGTGTCCCTGTCAGTGGAGCCCCTCCTTACATCTGGTGTCCCCAGCAGCAGAGTCCTTCCTTACATCAGCATCCCCAGCAGCGGAGCTCATCCTTTCATCAGTGTCCCCAGCAGCAGAGTCCTTCCTTACATCAGCATCCCCAGCTGCGCAGCGAAACCCTCCTTCATGTGCCTGCCCCCAGCAGTGGCAGCTAGAGTTCCCAGCTTTCTCATGTGTGCAGTGGAGAGGGAAGGGGGCTTCAGCGTACAAAAGAATTGTCTACTTGTACACTGAAGAGAGAAGCTGATTGGCTGCCCCTCCCCTCTCCACTGAACACACAGGGAAATAGCCCTTGTGGCAGCGGCCATCTTTTTGTAGCCCGCTGGCCGTTTTTGCCTAAAACATTCCCGATTTCCAGGGACAAAGGCAAAATCCTGGGAATTTAATCAGGACAAGGGTCCCAAAATCGGGATTGTCTTGGGAAAATCGGGACTGTTGGCAAGTATGAAAATTATCTCTGCGGTTGCATTCAGTGGGCAGCACCAACCGACCCTCTCCAACCCCTGAATGTGACCCATTCAGCTGAATTGTGGTGCCCCGCAATTCTAATAGTCTTCCTTCCACCTTTACCATGTGAAGTAAGGTATAGTCGACTGGGTGCCCGATCCAGGTCCCACACCAACATGGGTTTGCATTGGAGAGCATTAATCCAGCACTATGATAACCCCCCTCCACCCAAGATCGTCAGTCCCTTTGCACTTTTCTTCTGATGACATTGGCCCTCTGGATCCTAAGAAAAACCCTGCCACAGCCCATCTCATAAGAAGTGTCCTTTCTGGAGTGACACTTTAAATCAGTGTTAATGGCTTGGTATTCAAGACTGCTATTTTTTTCTAGGGAGAATTTCCAAAACATGGGTACTGGAGTAATAAGTTTAGGGAAAAGTGCCCTAGGGTAACACTAAAAAAACAAACTTCACCTGAGTGCCATATTAGACATGAATTAGGGCTCATGATTAGATTAATTAGGCCTCCTTCACACAACTATTTAGCCGTATATGCCGGCTTCTAGCAGCAAGAATGAGTGGATGTTTGTGGCTCAAATGACAGGTGCATCATGTGAATAGAAGTGCCCGCTCAGCCCGTGTAAACTAGAGACATGCTGACAGCGCCCACCACTGGTGTGCAGCTGCATAAACAGTGAACTGTGAAAAGTGAGGGTCGCTGTCAGCCTGTCATTCATTTATATAGGCCGAGCATACTCTGTTATTTGCATGCACCTATCGTTCCAGCCACTAGAATCCACTAGGTCTTTCCTTTCCACAGTGTATGTGGCTAAACGGATATGTGCAGGAGACAATGGTTATCCCAAATGAAGCCCAGTGTTTATAAATTATGTCTATACCCATTAACAAAATTGTTATATACTGCAAATTAGGTGGTGGCTGTATTAGTTGTTTTTTTAAGGATAAGTATATTTTTTGCATGTACAGAAAATGCCACTTGATCCTGCCAGAAATCATGTGTCCTTGTAAATTCCTGTGGGCTGAACTGAAATCTCAAGCAATTTTATCAGCTTTCTCAGTTTTCTTCTGTGAACTACAAGGCAAGTCACAACAACTCTTTATGTAATGAAGATGGGAAGACAGGGAAGAGTTTGTACTGGAAGTCAAGAGAGAAGCCTAGTGCGCTCTCTGCACTGTATCTATGGTAGAGCAGCGTGGCACCCTTGGACAGGAAGTGTGTTATTGCCAGGATCACCGGGTACAAATTAGGTTAAAATGCAGCCACCACATTCAAGGTTACACTTTTGTGTTTAGGTGGAGATATGCTTTCAAAATAGTGTAAATTGTAACATTTTGTAACTGCATTCTGCCTCCTCTACTCAAAACAAAATGTGACAAATTTATTAAAAGTACACTTTAATAACATGCTGGCAGATTTATTGTCTTCCTGATAACTAAATGGCTCATCTAAAGCTAACATAGTGACAGAGTGCATTGGTAACTGCATGGAGAACATAGAAAATCTGGATTGCCAGTCTCCCTCTTTTCTATTATTGCTTCTTATCCTTTCTAATGGTTATGAAACAAGTAACATCCCTCTGCTGAGGCTTTTTATGTGCAAATATGACACATAAATTGTATTCTTTGGAGTAGTTATAAATAGTAGGTGCATTACTGTTTTGTAGTGTGTATGTGTTAAAGGAAACAAAAGAACAATCTGCTGTGTTTAACTGGAGATGAGCAACATTCACCACTAGGTGGCAGAGTAGTCTAAGGTCGTATTTTACCAAATTCAAGCCTGTGCTTCCAATGAGGGTGAGTAGAGTAGCAGTGTTCGCTGTTTGCTGGTAAAAAGATTAATACTTCTTGCCTCCCTGCTATAGCACATACAGGTTTGCAGGTACTGGATGTAAAAAATTATGGGTGATCTACTAAGAGATAATTAAATTACCTTTTATTCTAAATATTTTCCAGCATGTGCCATTTATTGAAAATACATTCTTAAAAAAATAAGCTTTTATAGATTGTTAAAGTGTAAAAAAAATAAATAAATCCAAACAATAAATATATTGTTTAAATAAACTTATATTTTTAGTAACCTTTTAACAATACTACATTGCTTTGAATGTCTGCTGCCATTTCCATTGATTTCAGACTGCCTATGCTTGTGTATGTTTGCAACGCTAACCATCTTTTGCGCACAACACAAGTCATTGGCAAAATTCCTGCCAGTGTTAGCGAGGCTAGAAGTCTCAGGAGCAAGTGCATAGCAGAAAGATATATCAGACAATTTTCTGACTTTGCTCTAGCACAGGAGTCTCCAAAATTTCTAAACAAAGGGCCAGTTTACTGTCCTTCAAACTTTAGGGGGACTGTGGCCAGTGAGAGAAGAAACGAAACAATGCCTTGTCATTGGTATTAGGGGAGGAATTAGTGTTCCATCATCAGTGTCAGTGGGAGGATAGCATCATATCATTGGTGTCAGTGGGAGGAATAGCGTCCCATAATTGGTGTCAGTGAGAGGAATACTGTCCCATCATTGATGTCAGTGTGAGGAATAGTGACCCATCATTGGTATCAGTGGGAGGAATAGTGACCCATCATTGGTGTCAGTGGGAGGAATAGTGTCCAATAATTGGTGTCAGTGGAAATAATAGTGCCCCATCATTGGTGTCATTGGTGATAATAGTTCCCCATTAGAAAAAAAAAAATCAACCAAGCAGACTGGGAGTCATGCCCTCTGCAACCTGATCCCCACATCCTCAACAACCCAATCTTTATCCTGTCGCCCCACCACCTTCCTGCCTGAGGAGGGAAGTCAGAGCTGGCCCCTCCCCTACTTCCCCTTACACCTCCTCCATCCCCTCACCCCCCCCCCCCCTCCATATCCCACCCCAGTTCCTACATCCCCCTCTCCCTATCCCCTTTCGAGATACTCAGTCCAAATACCCACTTACCCCTCAATCATACCTGCTTCGCACAGACAACCATTACCCACCACCATAGCCATACACGCACAGAACACATAGCAAACCTTCCCCAATTATCATATATCATTCTCCTAGAAAGGACATATACCACAATCACAGAAGGTACTGGATGATTCTATCCCTTCTACTCCAACACCAACAAAACTCGGCAACAATTCACCTTTTCAATGGCACCCTTCTAAAACTTTTATGTCAGTAGCAATTCATAATAAATGGAAACACAAGGTGGGTATAGAAACATCATGTGTAAGAATTTACCTCAAAGTACTTAAATATCCCATATTACATTATATTGGAGCTTTATGTAATTTCACTGTTTAATTGTTTCTTGAGTTTTCTGTAAATACTTTTTACCTCTAAATAAAAGAAATTTGTTTGGAAAAAAAAATTGTGCCCCATTAGAGGTATCAATAGGAGGAATAGTGCACCATCGCTGGTGTCAATAGGGAGAACTAGTACCCCATTTTTGGTGTCAGTGGCAAGAACCCTGCCCTATTGTTGCTGACAGTGGGGGGCCATATAACAGCTGGCAAAGGGCCTCATCTGGCCCCCGGGCCGCAGTTTGGAGACCACTGCACTAGCAGATCAGTCTGTATGAGCTGCCATGTCAGGCAAACAGGAGGTTTTATCATTACAGATTTAAAAAAAACAAGAAGCCAACTGGTGTCTGAAAGTATTGTAAACCATTTGATGAAAACTGTGATTTGTTAGTGGCTATTTAAATTTAGACTTTTTTTTACTGATTTAAAACAGAAAATATTGCATTTAGCCACAAGATGTCTGTAAATATCAGAGAATTTTCTGTGATACCTAATGCCATCTGGTGGCCAAATGCAGAATTTAAAATTTTAATTCAACAGAAAACATTCAACCAGTACAGGATATGGTCTAATAACATTATTTTTTCGCCCCATTCACACAGAATAAATGTATCTGCACTTTCACCGGGTGGATTGCTATGAATTGCTATTGATAAAAAAAATGGCAGAGCACTTAGTCCTGTGAAACTGCATGTACGTTTGTTCTATGCTATTGTATCGCCAGGTGGAATGTTATTAGGACATACAAAATGTTCCACCTGGATTATTCCCAAACATACAGTGGGGACAGAAAGTATTCAGACCACCTTACATTTTTCACTCTTTTTTATATTGCAGCCATTTGCTAAAGTCATTTAAGTTCATTTTTTTCCTCATTAATGTACACACAGCACCCCATATTGACAGAAATACACAGAATTGTTGACATTTTTGCAGATTTATTAAAAAAGAAAAACTGAAATATCACATGGTCCTAAGTATTCAGACCCTTTGCTGTGACACTCATATTTAACTCAGGTGATGCCCATTTCTTCTGATCATTGTTGAGATCTACACCTTCATTTGAGTCCAGCTGTGTTTGATTATACTGATTGGATTAGGAAAGCCACACACCTGTCTATACAAGACCTAACAGCTCACATTGCATGTCAGAGCAAATGAGAATCAATGTAAGGGGGTCTGAATACTTTCCGTCCCCACTGTAGGTCTATGTTTGACATGTAGTGCAGGCAAAAACTCCAGAAATCCTGGCCAAGGGGGCCTGAGCCACCTGACATGTGCTGCACACGGGATTTCTCTCTCACCATCAGGCAACCACTCAAGTACCAACCAGTCTTGCACCAGTAAAGCACATACAGTGCCTTGTGAAAGTATTCGGCCCCCTTGAACTTTTGCTACATTTCAGGCTTCAAACATAAAGATATAAAATTTTAATTTTTTGTGAAGAATCACCAACAAGTGGGACACAATTGTGAAGTGGAACAAAATCTATTGGATAATTTAAACTTTTTTAGAAAATAAAAAACTGAAAAGTGGTGCGTGCAAAATTATTCAGCCCCTTTACTTTCAGTGCAGCAAACTCACTCCAGAAGTTCAGCGAGGATCTCTGAATGATCCAATGTTGTCCTAAATGACCGATGGTGATAAATAGAATCCACCTGTGTGTAATCAAGTCTCTGTATAAATGCACCTGCTCTGTGATAGTCTCAGGGTTCTGTTGAAAGCGCAGAGAGCATCATGAAGACCAAGGAACACACCAGGCAGGTCCGTAATACTGTTGTGGAGAAGTTTAAAGCCGGATTTGGATACAAAAAGATTTCCCAAGCTTTAAACATCCCAAGGAGCACGGTGCAAGCGATCATTTTGAAATGGAAGGAATATCAGACCACTGCAAATCTACCAAGACCTGATCTTCCCTCTAAATTTTCAGCTCAGACAAGGAGAAGACTGATCAGAGATACAGCCAAGAGGCCCATGATCACTCTGGATGAACTGCAGAGAACTACAGCTGAGGTGGAAGAGTCTCTGCACAAATCTGGCCTTTATGGAAGAGTGGCAAGAAGAAAGCCATTTCTCAAAGATATCCATAAAAAGTCTCGTCTAAAGTTTGCCACAAGCCACCTGGGAGACACACCAAACATGTGGAAGAAGGTGCTCTGGTCAGATGAAACCAAAATCGAACTTTTTGCCCACAATGCAAAACGATATGTTTGGCGTAAAAGCAACACAGCTCCTCACCCTCAACACACCATCCCCACTGTCAAACATGGTGGTGGCAGCATCATGGTTTGGGCCTGCTTTTCTTCAGCAGGGACAGGGAAGATGGTTAAAATTGAGGGGAAGATGGATGCAGCCAAATACAGGACCATTCTGGATGAAAACCTGTTGGAGTCTGCAAAAGACCTGAAACTGGGATGAAGATTTATCTTCCAACAAGACAATGATCCCAAACATACAGCAAAATCTACAAAAGAATGGTTCACAAATAAACGTATCCAGGTGTTAGAATGGCCAAGTCAAAGTCCAGACCTGAATCCATTCGAGAATCTGCGAAAAGAGCTGAAAACTGCTGTTCACAGACACTCTCTATCCAACCTCACTGAGCTCGAGCTGTTTTGCAAGGAAGAATGGGCAAGAATTTCAGTTTCTCGATGTGCAAAACTGATAGAGACATACCCCAAGCGACTTGCAGCTGTAATCGCAGCAAAAGGTGGCTCTACAAAGTATTAACGCAAGGGGGCCGAATAATTTTGCACGCCCCACTTTTCATTTTTTTATTAGTTAAAAAAGTTTCAAAAATCCAATAGATTTCGTTCCACTTCACAATTGTGTCCCACTTGTTGGTGATTCTTCACAAAAAATAAAAATTTTATATCTTTATGTTTGAAGCCTGAAATGTGGCAAAAGGTTGAAAAGTTCAAGGGGGCCGAATACTTTCGCAAGGCACTGTAACTCTCTCTACTACCCAGGTATTGGCTGTATACAGGACATTATTCCATCAGATCATAACACAGAGGCTTTTGGTTGCAATCAAACTAATTTACTTGCATAAGACAACAAAACAGAACAGTCCAGATAATGGTGTCAATAGTTTCCAAATCATGGCTTGCCTAAGTTCAGCATTCACTGTTTAAATTAGCATTCAGGAGCATTATGGAACTTGACGTGAGGATATTACTCTTCCTCTTAAGCTGGCAATACATTCATTGGCATTTGTCTGGTTCCACTGGAAGCGGCTGAATTTTGATCCATGTATGTATGGCTATTCCCAGTCTATCGATTGACTTCCCACAAATGGGACTACTAGAAAAGTTCAATCAGCTGATCTACACTGATCAGTGCATTCTGACAGTTGGGAGGCAGGGAAGTCTCACAATGACCCAGGGGTGAGGATTCCTGAGAATCGGGTCAGTTTTCTATGTTCAGCCATGTATGAGCAGCTTTAGTCCTCTTAGATAAATCTCTGCAATCTGGTGACCACCCCTCTTTTGAAGAGGGGAGCAAGAGGAAACATCAGTCGAACCTTCTATTGCAGATCTCTGTCCCAGAACTCATCTGCTCTGGCTCCGACCCACCTTAGATAGGGGCAACCATGTAAGACACTTCACCAGTAGGAGGAGCAATCCTTAAAGGAGACCTCTACCTGCCTACAAACATCTACCCAGAATGCAAATATTGGACTCATCCTTTAAAAAGTTCAAGCTTTTTTTGCTGCTGATGAAAGGCGCTTATACTACATGCAGCAAAAAGTGGATGCACAAAGTGTAGAAACCCATTGAAACTAATAAAACAAAAAATATTTCTAGGGACAATTTGACTGCTTTATTAAACTGAAATTGTGCTGGCTGTTCTCTGTTCTGTGCAATGTCTTTCAGAATGCGCTTGTATAAAGCTAAATCCAACCTCAGTCACTGGAATTTTTCTTCTGAGCAGCTTTATGTTCATGAAATTGTTTTTGTGTAGATGAAGATAGGGATTCCAGTGATCGCCTAATGTACATTCATCACAGCACAGCGAGGAGCGTGGTGCTTTACAGTGACTGAACAGGCTGAAGAATGTTTGTGATTGTGTTGTGCTAATAAGAGCATCACACATGACTGTGCTTGTATAGCTCTCTCCTAAAGCGAGTTTGATTGGGAGATTAATATAGATACTTGTAGACATTATGCTGCTGGTGCACAGAATTGTTAGCTGAATGGCTTTTTAGACCCTGACACGTTCACTTTAAACTTTGCGTAATATATATATATATAAAGAAAAAGCAAGAACTGAAGTTCCTGATAAAACAGAGTGGTTTTCAAAAAAATGTATTTTCTAAGACTGTACTAAGTAGAGCATGGTGGCCAGCTTTTTTAATATAGGGAATCCCTGCCATGACAAATGTAATGCTACATAAGGCTGTCTTAAAACCTAACTTCGGGAATTAGACAAAATATATTCTTGCAGTTGGCTTTCTGTAAAACAAGGTTTAAAGTGGTTGTAAAGGTTCTAAGCATGGTGGTAAAAAGCCACCCGTGTGCTGCTCCCCCCACAGCACCCTTTATTAAATCACCTGAGCCCCCTCTCAATCCAGCGATGTGATCGAGAGCCTTGACTGTCCTAAGACTCCCTCTCCTCGTTGGCTGAGTAAGCAGCTGAACCTACTGGCTTCCACTGCTGTCAATCACAGGTAGTGTGCCAATGAGGAGAGAGCAGGGCAGGGCCGAGCCGCAGCTCTATATGTCTTATGGACGCATAAAGCAAGGCTCGGGAATGAGCACGTACAAGTAGCTTGCTATGGAGGTACTGGTCAAGGGGGAGGATCCAGGATTGCCAGCGGGAACCCAAGAAGAAGAGCAGTGGGGCTGCTCTGTGCAAAACCAATGCACAGAGCAGGTAAGTATGACATGTTTGTTATCTTTTTTTTTTTTTTTTTTTTTTAAGCCGAACCTTTAATACCACTTTAAATGCTCCTTATGCCTAGGTTGTAGCTGTATCCTTTGGCCTGCTCTGGGAGGCTCCAGCCTAGAGGCGATTCAGTTCGCATTGTGCGCTATACAAGTATTTCATTCATTCATTCATTCTCCTCTTCTCCCTGAAGCTCAGGTCTGTGTTCCCTCAGCATCATCATGTACAATGCAAGGCTGTTTGTTAATTCTGCATTACACATTGAAGAGGTAGGAGCACAACCATGGTCAGGGATGTCATAGAGAGGAGGCTTCAAAAGACTGGTTGCATTTCTGGAGGAAAGAGGAAAATGGTATGCATTACACATTATTCATGCACCCCTAGAATTAACAAGCATTTAAGCCTTGCAGTGCATTGAGAAGGGGGAACTGCAAGAATAGTTTTTGTTGTGCCTGGAATATGGTTTTAAACTGACTATACATAGCTTACATTTTGGCTGATTCTGGTGAACCATCCAAAATTGGAGCTGCGAGTGGCCCCGCCAACACTACCTGGCTCAACAAACTTCGACTAAGAAATCAAAGGATTTGTGCGGAAAAAAAGTTGGCTGCTTCCTGCAGCCCCTTAAAAAAAAATGACGTGCTAAATTTGGTATTATTCTCAGAAAAGATCCATTAAAAAAAGATCAGAGTAAACAAAAATGGATGGACAGCAGAGATGAAAGAAACAAACCAAACCATTTAAATAATACAACCCACTTGAAAGAATATTTTTCCCTTCCTGGCCTGGGTAACAAAAACTTAGATTACTGTCTTCTGGGACCCCAAAGGTTACACAATAAGTGCCAAAGGGCCACAGGTTGGGCACCATGAAATTAGAGTATGCCTCGAGCTCAGGAGATGTATGAGGATTCTACTGAATTTTACATTGAAATAACGTATCATCAGTACAGGTGCCAGTGTAACCAGAATTAGTATTTCAGTTATGAGAGGGCTAGTTAATGCATCCACCAACTGGCTTCCTATATCCCAATAAGAACCTGGAAGTCAGATCTTGTCTAATGCCGCGTACACACGATCGGAATTATGGTGGGAAAAAGCTCTGATGGTTTTCCTGACGGAATTCCGCTCAAGCTGTCTTGCCTACACACGGTCACACCAAATTCCAACCGTCAAGAACGCGGTGTCGCACAACACGTACGACGGGACTAGAAAAAGGAAGTTCAATAGCCAGTAACCAATAGCTTCCGTCTTGTAGTTGAATCTGAGCATGTGTGAGTTTTTGCACGTTGGAATTGCATACACACAATCGGGAAAATTGAGAGCATGCTCTCAAATTTTTGCTGGCGGGAATTCAGCCAGTTAAATTCCGATGGAGCATACATGCGGTCGCCTTTTCCAATGAAAAGCTCTCATCGGTCTTTTGCTGGCTGAAATTCCGATTATGTGTACGCAGCATAAGGGCCCATTTCTATCTATGCATGTGTGTAGAGGTGCAGGCAGGGGCGGACTGACAACTCATGGGGCCCCCGGACAATAGGAGATTATGGGGCCCCCAGGCAATCAGACATTATGGGGCCACACAGTATACACAAACACACACACACACACAGTATACAATCACACAGTATACACAGACATGTTTCTATTGGCTGAGAAGGTACTGGAGAGGTGGGGTAGCTATTATCTAAGGATTTTTAGACCAAAAGGATGTTGGTAAGGGACATTTCAGAGACAGATGTAAAAAAAACACAGATTTTTACACACTTTCCCTGGTTTTACTGAGGCTGGCAACCCTGATGGAGCCCCATAGTGGCACGGGGCCCTCGGGCAGTGCCCGAGTGGCCCAATGGTCAGTCCGCCCCTGGGTGCAGGTTTTTGTAGCATTAATTCAGGTGCATTGCCTGGTAACCATGTGCCATTTCCTTTACATTGATGGGCGTTTTGAAAACGGTTTAAATTAAGAATTTGGAGTGGATAGCAACAGCCATTGGCTAAGGCTTATTAATACATGTTGCCAGCACATCAAAATGCATGTTATATGCATTTTTATAACGTATCATTGACTTCTATGGGCCTCTCAACGTACTAAAATGCATTGCAGCTCTGAGATGGGAACATACACTTTTATTTTGAGGAGGTTGGACACATGCATTTTAGCGCATTGCAACATGTGTGTTAAAGCACGACAGTGCAAAAGGGTCATAAAGGATTTTAAACACTGCTTCCCATTTCTATAGAGCAGTGATGGTGAACCTTGGCACCCCGGATGTTTTTTAACTACATTTCCCATGATGCTCAACTACACTGCAGAGTGCATGAGCATCATGGGAAATGTAGTTCCAAAACATCTGGGGTGCCAAGGTTTGCCATCACTGCTATAGAGCTACAAGCCCTCATTCACATTGACTGCAGTGTTGAAATTGTGCGAGTTCATCTGAAATTGCACGATTTCAAAGCAGCATGTCAGCGCAACTTTGGGTGTGACTTGTAAGACAGCTGTGCTGCTTCATTCACAGATGTCTATTCAAGTCGCACCCGAAATCGCCAAAAGTAGTACAGGAACTCATTTTGCAAATCAGTGTGGCACTGCAAAGTCGGCGTTGCACTGATTTGAACAGTGCCATTGCCGGCAATAGGCTGCAACTTGTCATGAAATTTGACCTGTCAAATCGGATTATAAGTTGCTCCAATGTGAATGATGGCTTAAGAATTTTATACACTGTTATCTATTGCTAGAGAGTTTCACCCCTTGTTGTTTTAGAGTGACTGCAATGTTCTTTCTCTATTGTCCTTCATTTAAAATAAATGAAAAAATTCAGCAGAAAGAATAAGACACCCTTGAAAAGGCATCTGAAAATGGCCTCAACCACATGCTTCTATGCAACCATATGTGTATGATTAACACACCATTAGTCTTCAGACATGTACATGCCTATATCATTAGTTATTTATTTTTTGTAGCTTTTGTGTTGCAGGGGCACAACATTTTCTCCAACCTGTCATCGCACCAGTACAGCGACCTCATGCAGCTTCTGAAGCAGTCCATCCTTGCCACGGATATCACACTTCATTTTGAGTACGTATGCACATTTTACTGTAGTCATAATGAATGTCTCCATGTTATAAATTTTAAACTTAAAGTATAAAACAAAGCAACATTTTTCTTTTCATTTTGGATAGAGTGGAGAGGGATTAGAACACTTTTCAGGTTTTTATTGTTGCCCGTGACCTCCTAGGAAGATTCACCCTCTCTATTTGTCATGTTTACCATTATCACTGAAAGTATAGGATAATTCTTATATAGGATTTATAGTATAGGATAAAATCGTCCAATGAGGGCACTATTTCTGGTGATCCTGGTGAAAGGTCGTCACCCGAGAATTAAGTTCAAATAAAAAGTTATTTATTACATACCCATCGAGATACAAAAGTGTCCTATCCCTTAGGCCTCGTACACACGATCGGATTTTCCAATGGGAATTGTGTGATGACAGGCTTTTGGCGGAAAATCCAACCTTGTGTACGCTGTATCGGACAATTGTTGGATTTTCCGCAGACAAATGTTGGATGGCAGGCTTTAAAATTTTCAGCGGATAAATGTCTGTTGTCTGATTTTCCAAGCATGTGTACACAAGTCTGTTGGACAAAAGTCCAAAGTACAAACACACATGCTTGGAAGCAAGGACGAGCCAGAAGTGGTCGGTCTAAACTAGCATTCATAATGGAGAATTAACATTCGTGACGTGGCAAATTAGGAAATCTCGAAATGCAGCGCACAATTCTCTTCTTGTGTAATGGGATAATAATGAAGCTGCTTTGCTGGTGATACTGATGGAGTTATTGCAAACAAATTTTAAAAGGCTTTTTTTTCTAGTGATATCAAGAATAATATTATTATGCTTGTTATTTTTATTTTGGTGTTAGTTACCACAACCCCATTATCCCGTAGTTTTTAAGATCAAAGATACAACTATGTTGGTGTTGTATTTTTTAAAATGTAACTGCCTACTTCCAAACTGTCATTTGAAGTAAAACACATAGCCAGGTATTATTCTCCACAAGTTTGTTATTGTGCATTAAAAAAAGAAAACAAATAAAATTACACATGCTATATGCCAATAGAACTTAACCAAAAATTGCATTCTATGCATCCAAAAATATAGAAAATATAACTAATCATTATTATTCAACCAAAAAATAAAATAAAAGCCTCATGCATGTGTCCTGCTTCTTAATATAGGGGGTCAACAATGCCAGTTGGTGCAAGTAGGGGTATGTCATCTGGAGATAATTCAGAAAATCATTCCGGATTATTCTCCTGGAGCTCCTGCAGCAAAGGCATATGACATAATTGGTCACGATTGATAAAGCAACCAAATTTTTGGTCCAAGAAATCCTCCTCCTATTTCTGGACTGGACTTGAGTCAAAGCAATAACTGCAAGGCCAATAATAAACAACACATTATCTCCTCCGATTCTGCAACATGGCTGGTTGACGAACATCTGAACTGAGACGAACTGAAAAGTGCGAAATTAAAAGTGCGAATCAACACTCACCAAAACTTCTACTAACAGGAAATTAGCAGAATGAGCCCAAATGGTGGTGCCTGAGGCCGCGTACACACGCAGGGACTGTTCGCCCAACTTTGTCCGTCAAACAGTTTCAGCAAACAGTCCGCTCAAAATTAGCATGGACGGACATGGCCACACACGACGAACGAACAGTTTGCTGAAACCGTGCGCGATGACGTGAATGGCACGTACGACGGGACGAAAAATACGACGTCCTATACACTGCATTATAACTTTCGGCGTGTAAATCCTTTCTGAGCATGCGCGGAACTTAGTTTGACGAACAAGCCTACACACGAGGGGACTGTTCGCTGAAACAAAGTTTCAGCGGACAGTTTTTCGGAATTTCCGAAAAACCTTGTTCAGTGGACTGTTCGCTGAAACTGTCCGCTGAAAGCCCACACACGGGCGGACTGTCCGCCGAAACACTGTTCAGCGGACAAAGTTGGCCGAACAGTCCCCGCGTGTGTACGCGGCCTGACACTTGAACTTTCACTTTTTCGGCTTTTAGTACATCTAGTACGTCACTACATTCGTGTTTGTTGGCCGACAGTTGTGTATAGTTTGTATAACAAAATCCAGGCACACGTCTTCGGACAAAAGTCTGAGGTTTTGTCTGCGGAAAATCCGATTTTGTGTACAAGACTTTAGTGTAAGGGTAGAAATGCATCAGCATCTGTTGCGTATAGAATCCCTTTGTATCCCAATGGGTATGTAATGACTATGCATTTAATTCCTTGGTGCCAACCTTTCATTATTTTAATACATACCTGTATGTGGGCAGCCTGTCTAGCTGCGGTCTTGGCACAGGTGGACCTTTTCTATATCCTAGAAGTAATATAGGGGTTGCAGGACCACACTTTGTTGTTCTGGATTCTGACAACCAGGCAGTCCCTCACTTTGGATGGGTTTCCTCTCACTTCCTATTTTGACTATTGCACAGGAAGTGAGGGAAAACTTCCCCAATGGGACACAGATGGCCAAAAACTTGACAGGAATTAAAACCCTCCCTTACTTAAAGCGAAGGTCCACCCTAAAGTGGACCTTCCGCTCATTGGAATCCTCCCCCCCTCCGGCGCCACAATTGGCACCTTTCAGGGGGGAGGGGGTGCAGGTACCTGTACAGTACAGGCATCTGCACCCACTTCCGGAATAGCTCTCTGCGGAAAGGGGCGTGAATCTACGCCCCTTTCCGAAAGTCCCCCGCTGCCTGCTGGGAACCACACAGATCCCAGAGGCAGCGGGTCCATCCTTATTGCGCAGCGTGACTCGCGCATGCGCAGTAGGGAACCGGGAAATGAAGCCGAAAGGCTCCACTTCCTGATTCCCATACCCAAGATGGCGGCGGCAGCGACGATCGAGAGATCGGCTTCGGGTGCCGACATCGCGGGCGCGCTGGGCGGGTAAGTGTCCTTATTTTAAAAGTCAGCAGCTGCAGTATTTGTAGCTGCTGGCTTCTAAAAAAAAAAATGGCGGAACTCCCGGCGGACTCCCGCTTTAAGTTTTCCTATAGTTCTACTTTAATGGTTGTAAATTTACCTTTTTTGAAAAGAAAATTGTATTAGTTTTAAAATATTGTATTCATTAATTGGCTTGATGTTAATTATTACTTTTTTTTAATATGTATTGTCAAAAATGTTTCTTTCAGAGCTATGCTATTCTATAGACTATCAGCTGACACTCTTGCCTTCAGTGTAGGACATTCTTCCGAAGTGACAATTCTTTTTCCTCCAGCTGGTGTAGTTAATAAAATAAGTGATGCCAGGAAGTGGAGAGACTGAGCAGGCAGCTGAAGTTGAATATCCAGATTTTAATGTAGATTAACATAGATTTATTGGGACTTTAGATATAACAATGTATTATGGGGCTCTATAAATGTGTTTGCTGCTTTATTACAATGTACAAGCACAACCATCATTTGCTTGTAAAGGTTAACATTTATCTGCTAATGTTTAAGCCTGTGTAGAGTCGACATTTTGTTAATAGCACTACCTTGCAGTACACACTATTACATCACACTATACAGGCTACAAGCTGCATAGGGTGCATAAAGTTGCCTTAGGTGCCTGATATAAAGTATATACAATATATTACCAAAAGTGTTGGGACGCCTGTCTTTACACGCACATAAACTTTAATGGCATCCCAGTCAGTCCGTAGAGTTCAATATTGAGTTGGCCCACCCTTTGCAGTTATAACAGCTCCAAATCTTCTGGGAAGGCTGTCCACAAGACTTAAGAGTGTGTCTATGGGAATGTTTGACCATTTTTCCAGAAGCACATTTGTGAGGCCAGGCACAGATGTTGGACGAGAAGGCCTGGCTCGCAGTCTCAGCTCTAATTCATCCCAAAGGTGTTCTATCGGGTTGAGGTCAGGACCCTGTGCAGGCCAGTCAAGTTCAAGTTCCACCCCAAACTCTCTCATCCATGTCTTTATGGACCTTGCTTTGTGCACTGGTGCACAGTCATGTTGGAACAGGAAGAGGCCATCCCCAAAGTGTTCCCACAAAGTTGGAAGCAGGAAATTGTCCAAAATGTCTTGGTATATGGGTGCCTTAAGAGTTCCCTTCACTGGAACTAAGGGGCCAAGCCCAACCCCTGAAAAATAATCCCCCCTCCACCAAATGATTTGGACCAGTGCACAAATGCGCTTCTGGAAGAATGGTCACACATTCCCATAGACACACTACTAAACCTTGCGGACAGCCTTCCCAGAAGAATTGATGCTGTTATAGCTGCAAAGGGTGGGCCAACTCAATATTGAGCCCTACGGACTAAGACTGGGATGCCATTAAATTTCATGTGCGTGTAAAGGCAGGAATCCCAATATTTTTGGTAATATAGGGGTAGACTTACTAAAGGCAAATCTACTTTGCACTACAAGTGCACTTGGAAGTGCAGTCGCTGTAGATCCGAGGGGGACATGCAAGGAAAATAAAAAACAGCATTTTAGCTTGCACATGATTGGATGATAAAACATATCCAATCATGGATAAAAGCTTTAGATCTGAGGGGAAGATCTGAAATGAGGGGAAGCGCTGCTGTTTTTATCATCCAATCATGTACAAGCAAAAATGCTGTTTTTTTTTTCCTTGAATGTCCCCCTCAGAGCTACAGCCACTGCACTTCCACTTGTAGTGCAAAGTGGATTTGCCTTTAGTAATTAAACCCCATAGTGTATGTACAGTATATGTAAAGGCAAATCAGTTTCTGTTTGTTTTGGCTAATGTGAAGGGTTAGAACCTTTGTCCTGTTTTTATTGTGGTCTGTGTCTCCTTTGGGGATTCACTGCACTGTTTGTCCTGGTGACCAATGTAAGAACAGAAAGCGAGGGGAAAGATGTCTAATGCTGCGTACACACGATCGGAATTCCAGCCAGAAAAAGATGAGAGCTTTTCATCGGAAAATGCGACCGTGTGTATGCTCCATCGGAATTTAGCTGTCTGAATTTCCGCCAGCCAAAAATTGGTAGCATGTTCTCAATTTTTCAGACGGAAAAACTTTCTATCGGAAATTCCGATCGTGTGTATGCAATTCCAACACGCCAACAATCACGCATGCTCAGATTCAACTGCGAGAGGGAAGCTATTGGCTACTAGCTATTGAACTTCCTTTTTTTAGTCCCGTCGTACGTGTTGTATGTCACCACGTTCTAAACGATCGGAATTTGGTGTGACCGTGTGTAGGCAAGACAGCTTGAGCGTAATTCCGTCGGGAAAACCGACGAGAATTCCGATCGTGTGTAGGCGGCATTATTTGTACCTTTCTTAAGTAAAATGTTGAACGTTGTCCTTGCCTGGTCGGAAGTTACGAAAGACTTGTATCGTAAGAAACCGCCACATACATATCTCACCTTACCACTTCATGAGGAATGGAGTAATGCGAAGACACAAGTGGCTGGTTTTCCCACAAAGTGGAGTTACCCTTTAATTTAAATAGAAAGTATATTATGCTTTTTTTTCTTCAGCTAGAACAGATCCATACAGATACAAAAACATCTTTTGAGCTGCTAAGATGAACTTCCACTATAACCGTGTGATACTGCAAGCATGTGTTTCCTTTTACGTAATTCTTTCACTATAAATCACTGCAGTAACATATTGCTGAATGGCAGAAAATGAGTATGTGATTAGTATTTACTTGATGGATTAGAGGACATGCATGGAAGTATTTTAATTAGCCCTTGATGTAATAATATTGGCTACATTTAAAAGGACTGTAACCAGTGTCTTAGCCAAAGGCCTAGGGGAGAACGATGTAGATCTAAACCAGGGGCCCCCTAGGCATGTGCAAATTCAGCGTTCCTATTGGAAAATATATATCTTAATCTGTGTGGTACGTTGTGCAATGATGCCATCAAAGTTCTACAAATGATACACCTTTGATGTCAAAGAAAGGAAAAGATACATTATTGTATATTAAGTCTGTTTGCTTAAAAGTGATATTTCAGTTAAAAGTGGAGTCAGTGTGGGCGGAGCCATATATCTCATGGGGAATGTTTTACCTTATGTCACTAGTATGTTTTCTGCTTTATTTTCTGTTGCCTTCATCATAATCATTGCACCATCATCATTATCTCAGTGAAAAGACTTGTATAGCAAATGCTTTTCATCATGTTTTTCCTTACAGTTTATTTTTATGAATTAGGAGAAACCTAACAACCTCCAGCTGAGACTCTGATCTAGGGCCTACAGCCAACTGAGCCCATATCAGTCATGGGTAAGTGTATGAGAACTTTTATTAACATGTTAAATGTCAAGGCAATGATAAATATATGAAACATCTGAGAGGAAGGAAAGCTAGCCATAGCCCTCATTCAACCTGAGGCCTGCAGTTGATCCCAGTGGTGTATTTTGGTTTTGTGCTGCCCCGGGCAAGACTAAAAACAGGTGGCCCCCATCTAAATTTGTCCCATCCCAGCTGCTTTAACCGCTTTCCGACCAGCCACCTTCATAATGCGGCGGCAGCTTGGCACGATCCCACGAGCCGTCGTAGCTATACGTGGGATAGCAAGCGCGTGCAAATCCCTGTTCTGTGAGGAGTGACAGATCGTGAGTTCCTAATAGCTAGGAACCACGATCTGTCATTTCCTCTAGGTCCGTCCCTTCCCTACAGTTAGAAACACACACAGGGAACACAGTTAACCCCTTGATCGCCCCCTAGTGTTAACCCCTTCCCCGCCAGTGACATTTTTACAGTAATCACTGCATTTTTATAGCACTGATCGCTGTATAAATGCCAATGGTCACAAAAATGTGTCAAAAGTTACCGATGTGTCCGCCATACAATCGCAGGCCCAATAAAAGTCACAGATCACCGCCATTACTAGTAAAAAATAATAATAATAATAAAAATACTATAACTCTATCCCCTATTTTGTAGATGCTATAACTTTTGCCCAAACCAATCAATATATGCTTATTGCAAATTTTTTGCCTAAACTGAGAAAAAATCAGCCTAAACTGAGAAAAAATTAGCTTTTTTTAAAAAAAATTGAAATATTTATTATAGCAAAAATTACTATATTGTGTTTTTTTCAAAATTGACGCTCTTTTTTTTTTATAGTGCAAAAAAATAAAAAACAGGGGAGAGATCAAATGCCACCAAAAGAAAGCCCTTGTGGGGAAAAAAGGACGTCAATTTTGTTTGGGTGCAGCATCGCACGACCGCGTAATTGTCAGTTAAAGCTACGCAGTGTCGAATCTCAAAAAATTACCCGGTCATTCAGCAGCCAAATCTTCTGGGGCTGAAGTGGTTAAAATTCCACACGCCCAAGTAACAGCGGCAAATAACATATATTTTACTATGTATAGGCGATGCTTTAAAAGCCTTTACAGGTTACCACTTTAAATTGTCGTCTGGTGCTAGAATTACTGCCCATGATCTGACGTTCGTAGTGATACCTCGCATTTGTGGGATGATTGCTGTTTGCGTGCATGCAGGACTGACATGCGCGTTCGCCTTTGCGTGCGTGCATTGTAGGAAATATTTATTTTATTTTTAGATAGTTTCTTTATTTATTTTTTTTATCACTTTTATTGGTGTCACAAGGAATGTAAACATCCTTGTGACAGCAATAGACAGTGACAGGTACTCTTTAGAGAGATCTGGGGTCTATAAGAACTCAAATCCCACCTCTGCCCTTAAAAGCATTCAAAAACCCTGATCTTGGTTTTCAAAACTGGCGCCAGTGTTGCTTTCGGTTTACTGTTATGAAAAACCAAGCAAAACTGTTGGCTGGTCGCTTGGGTCTCCTCGTGGAACAGGAGAACCTTGGATGGCGGTGGGTGGAGGAGACGTCCCCTCCCACTTCTTGTAATAGCAATAGAGTGGCTCATAAGCTCCTCCGATTGCTATTATAAGAGAGCCGACCACCGGCTCTAAAAAAAGATACTGGGGTGATGCCTGCAGCTGCAGGCATCATCCCTGTACAGATGCCGCCCCCTAAAAATTGCCGCCCCAGGCAATTGCTTTGTTTGCTTCACGGGAAACGTGCTTTGGTTGAACCTAGGGTCTCCCTCCTTAACGTTTCACCCAATACATGCTTGATTTCAACTCATAAGATCAAGCCCTTACTGGGTAAATTGTTAGAGAAGGGCGGTCCTAGGAAGAGCTTCAAGGTGCTTTGTCTAAGTTTAATAAAGTTGGATGTGATCTGGTGTCATCAGTATGTGACTTCTTCCTTTCATATTGAGTTCATAGAGTACGGTTGGACTCACTTTGGCCAACACCTAAACTTGGAGTCAAAGGAGTTCCATACAGGTCTGGATCAGTGACATCTTGTATGGGTGTCGGATTGTTGAACACAATAGCTGACAGTGCAGGCTTCTCCATATCCATTGATGGAGGAATCAGTAGATTTTTCTCTTGTTCAGCCTGCAGAGAGAAAAATATAAAAATCTATGGCTAGCTTTCCTGCCTGTCAGATGTTTCATAAATGTATCATTGCCCTCACATGTAGTATGCTAAACAAAAGTTCTCATACACTTACCTACGACAGATATGAGCTGAGTTGGCTGTGGGCCCTAGAACGCAACCTCTGCTGAAGGTTTTTGTGGCTGCTGTCAACAGTCAGGAGGTGTGTTTAGGCAGAAGTATTGATTAGTCGACAGTGACAATACAATTCTAGCTAATACCGAGTACATACGGACCGAAAATCATCAGGTTCAGTTGCAACCGGCCGACATTCAGTTAGTGTGTACAAGTGTCTGTCCGACTGAAGCAAGTCTTATGACCAGCTTTTGTTGAAGGGACCTGCTGGAAAAGCAGCATCTGATCAGCGCTTGCAGTCAATGGTTGTAGGCGCCAATCAATGTATTCTGGTGTGTGTGGGAACTCCCCCCTGTCAGAATATCCACTGTGCTATTATATTCTGACAGGGGGGAGATCATTGCACCAACATCGCTTGTGTTAGTACATCGATCTGTCAGTTTTTCTCTTCGTTCAACCCACTGGGTTGAGCAAAGAAAAAACTAGAGCGTGTACCAGACTTTAGTTTTAGGATTCCCAACTGTGCTAGGGTATTGACTAGTCAGATTTTCAAACAATTTCAAAAGCATATTTCAAGTGAATAGAAAATTATTTATGAGGAGGTAAATATTGTAAATATTGGGCGTTTCTTATCTTTTATCTGCAATTTTATAAAAAAACATTTGTTGTTTTAGATAATAAGGAAGAGTTAGAATGTCTGTTGGTTTTTTGTTGCTGTCTGTGTATTGACTTGGGGGACTCACATTTTGTCCTGGTGACCATTGTCACCATTTTAGGTGATGGGAAACATACATTTTTATAGTTGTCACCAGAACTGGAGGTGAGAGGGACTGTTGCAATAGGAATGCATATTCAAGTGAAATCTATAAGAGGATTTCCCCTCAAGTTGGATAGATTGCCACTCTCAGTTGTGTTTGAGGAACAGGTAGTGAAGGCAAATTTCCCCCACAGGTCACACAACAAACAAAACCTGATAATGGATTTGAACCCTCCCCTAATTTATCTAAAACTGAAAAAAGGTTTGGCTTTACATATACTTTGAAACAGGACTAAACCCTCCTATGCTTTACAGCCAAGGAAGATGCCATCTTGGCTTCTGTTTGATCTGCATTTGCCATGGTGTTGCAGAAGTAATTAGTTGGCACCAGCCATTTGACAGTTTGGTTAAGAACACAAGAAACTGTGATAGTTCTCAATCATGGCATGCCTTAAATGCAACCGTTGTATGAAACTTTTAAATCAATGGGTTTAGTTCTGCTTTAACCTAAAGTAAACGTGTACTATTTTAAAGGGTATAAAAATAAAGGGGAACTAAGCTCAAGGTAACACTTTCACCTGAACAAATTTTCCAAGGGCAGAGCATTGTCACATGAGGGGTAAGCAGGGGTGCCTAAGGCTGGCCATACTTTAAGCAATTTTGTTTCCCTCAACCATGAGTTATAGGAAAGAAAATAGCTTGATTCCCCTATCTACACAGGCAAAGCTGCTCCAGGAATCAACAGTCCACTTACTGACAACCCAGAGTGAAGGTGCTAGCACAGCTCGTCTGCAGATACACAGGAAAGGAAAAGATCCGGAATACGCTGCACTTCTTCAACCTTTGTTGCATCTTCTTATAAAACATCACAGACAGTGCGGGGTACAGCTGAAAGTTAACGCGTTTCACACTACATTTAGCGCTTACTCATAGTCTAGAGGTTATGAGTACGTTTCTAGGGGTTATGAGTAAGTGCTAACTGTAGCATGGAATGCTTTACTTTCAGCTGTACCCCACACTGTCTATGATGTTTTTATAAGATACAACAAAAGTTGAAGAAGTGCAGCGTATTCCGGATCTTTTCCTTCCCCTATCAACACATTCAGCGTTGATTGGGGAATCTGCTGTGCTATTGTATTCTGACAGTGAAAGGTATCCCCTCCATCAGAATACAATAATTACTGCTGCTGGCTATAGCCGGCGGCAGTAATTGCTAAAAAAATTAAAAAATCAGACAGGCTAGTTGTATTGAAGTTGGTCAACAGATTTACCTCAGTAAAAGCAGTGGTGTAGTGGTTAGCACTCTCGCCTAGCAGTAAAAAGGGTTGCTGGTTCAAATCCCAACCACAACACTACCTGCCTGGAGTTTGCATGTTCTCCCTGTACCTGCGTGGGTTTACTCCGGTTTCCTCCCATACTCCAAAGACATGCAGGTAGGTTAATTGGCTTCTGTCCAAAATTGGCCCTAGTATATGAATATGAGTACCTTGGATTGTGGGCTCCTTGAGGGTAGGGACTGATGTGAGTGTGCAATGTATAGGGATGGGGACAATTTTAGACACTTACTCAGGATGGACTGGTGTCTTTATTCAACCTTAGTAATTATGTAACCAGTCTGCCTGTAGATGGATTGAAATTCAGATTGAACTGTCTATGGCCAGCTGAAGCGTTTGTAAATCCTGAGTTTAGAAAGTCAGTATTCAAAAACTGAATTCTACAGGATCCAGTGCTGAAGCCACAAGGGTAATGCTGTCAAGGAAGATACAGTTTAGAAACTTTTTTTATCACTCAAAAATTGTAACTTTTTCCTTATGTACAAAAACACTTTAAATTGAATCAAGATATTTTAAATTACCCCACATACATACATACATACATACATACATACATACATACATACACACGTACTAAAGACAGAGACAAGCAGGCCATTCATATTTTCTGAAGATTCATAACCGCATCCTACATATTTCTTTCAGCCCTGATGTCCTTTGAAACTGATTATGTCTTTTATTACCATTTGCACCAGAAGAAAGTTTGCCGTGGACCAGTTCTTATATTTGCAACAGATATTACTGAATAAGCTAAATATCAAAAAGTAAACAGTAATTCTGTAAATAATGTACAGCCAATTCTGAGCAGGTTTTTCACTTGTTTTAGCTTGTGTGACTTTTAATAAGTCTGCTTCTTAATCTGAACAGCGTCCCTGCTTACTGACTATATATATATATATATATATATATATATATATATACTTATACTTATATTTTCTGTATTGACTGTTCTCCAGTGTCCGGATTGCTGAGCACCCGTTTACACCCATTGGCTGATGTGTGACCATACATGACAAGTGGATGACTATTATTATTTGTTGTTTTTTTTCTGTGCATCTTTGCAAAAAGTACAGCTGCTTTTTTTGGTGCAATAATTTGCATCTGCGGACCCATAGACTTCAATGGAAACACATGAGAAAAACATAAACAATGCAGATGCACAAGTGTAAACCAAACCAGTCACCTCTTGCTATATCACTTCTGAACCAGCTAAATGAATAAACAAGGTTTGGCAGGTATTTAGTCAGCGGGGGAGTAAAGCGCATTAGGCCCCTTTCATGGGAGCGGAGTTGGCGGTAAAGCGGCGCTATTTTGAGCGCAGTTTTAGCGGCGGTTAAAACCGCCCCGCTAGCGGCCGAAAAAAGGGTTAAAACCGCCCGCAAATCACCACTTCAGCAGCGCTTTGCCGGCGGTATAGCCGTGCTGCCCCATTGATTTCAATGGCTAGGAGCAGTTTAGGAGTGGTGAATACACCGCTCCTTCACCGCTCTAAAGATGTGGCTAGCAGGACTTTTTTCACCATCCTGCTAGCGCACCGCTCCAGTGTGAAAGCCCTCCGGCTTTCTCACTGGAGTGAAAGGGGCCAGATTTTTTTTCAGGCGCTATACAGGCGCTATTTTGAGTGTGAAAGGGGCCTTAGGGAAGAAGTGAGCTTCATCTTAGTGACTCTGCCACTGGTGATTGGAAATAGCCCTAACCTAACCCCTAAAGAAAAATTTATTTAGCCTCAACACATTCATGCCACCCCCTAACCTTAAACCTAGTCGTGAAACTAGGCACCTTAACACTTAACACAAACCTTGCCTCTAAAGCAGCCTCTTCTCTGTTATTCTCACCTGATCCTGCACTGGGTACCAGTGCGCCAGATATTCACATGTTATGCAGAAAGATTCCAGAGGTGACACCTGGCACTGAAAGCTAATGACCCTTCCAGCGGTCACACACACAGTATCTATTGCCATTTCCATCACTAAAGGTGCAAACAAAGACCTGTTCCCACTGGTCTCTGAACACATAACACTCTTCTGTCAATAACTACATACACATGTAGCACCCTCTACTATAGGTAGGTGCTAAAGTGAGGATTTTTGTCAGGGAAACTGTCAGTGCAGGTAAATGTAGGCAGGCCTATGCTTTAGGCTAGGCCTGCTTGTTTTGATCTGGGGGCAGGGAGTGGTTAGTGCAGCAGTGGGTGTGGCCACCTGTGCTCTAGTTCTGAGGCTCCTCCTCTGCTTCCAGGGAGAATGTTCTGGAAGAGGGTCAGGGCCTAGAATAGAACTGGAGTGGCAGGCAGATCATGTGAGGAGCCCTGACCAATCCCCAGCTGGAATTGGCAGGGGGCAGACCTCCCATATAAGCTGAAGTAACAGGCTCCTGAGAGGAGTTGTCAGCCGGGAAAAGTGGAGAATGGAGTACTAGACAGCAGCAAGAGGTCACCCCCATCTGGGGGGGTGCGTCTATCACAAAGCAAGATTCATAAAGATATGGATGAGTGAGTTTGGGGCAGAGGAACTTGACTGGCCTGCACAGAGTCCTGACCTCAACCCGAATGAACACCTTTTGGATGATTTAGAGCGCATACTGCGATCCAGGCCTTCTCGTCCACATCAGTGCCTGACCTCACAAATGCGCTTCTGGAAGAACGGTGAAACATTCCCATACACACACTCCTAAACTTTGTAGACAGCCTTCCCAGAGGTTAAAGCTGTTATAGCTGCAAAGGGTGGATCAACTCAATATTAAACCCTATGGACTAAGACTGTCTAAGTTCATGTGCCTGCAAAGGCAGGCATCACAATACTTTTAATAATATAGTGTGTATGTCAGAGAACCAGTCATAATTCGTATTGTTTACATTTATAACTGATAGAGTGTATTTTTCAGTAATATTTTCAATCAATTGCAAAGTGCAATAGTCACAATCAGTTATGAGCAGAATTTGGGGTGCAGTGCATAGTCGCTCCCCTGCAAACAAAAAAATTAACCGTGATATCACTGCAAAATGAACGGCCTCAATCCCTGAAGCCCCCTGGATGCCAGGCTCATGACAGGGGCAAGGCATACTATGGTCTACCCAGGCTGAAACCAAGCAGACCCCACTTTTTAGGGACCTGTCAAAGCTGGTCCTCTAAGTACTTGGCGAGGGCTCTCCCTAACAGAGTCCCCTGGTTGGGAAGAGGAAAAAGACCCATGAGCAGAGGTTTTTTTTTTTTTTAACCCACAGTGGTGTACAAAAACTAAACACCTTATGTACAAAAAAGTGCATGTGAGAAACATACATAAAAAAGTGCACTTAAGGGGGTGCTTCTATTCCACCTCCTGAAGAACTAGGACTCCACCCTGACCCCCCCCCGGGGCGCAAGCTTCCTGACAGGGGCAAAGCTCAATATGGTCCACCAAGCCAAAAAGCCTCCTGAAAAGAAGATGGAACCTAATGGCTATGCATCCTGCCCCTAGACTTCAGGGTAGGCCCGAGGGCCCACACCCTCCATCCAAGTGAAAGAAACACAGACAAAAGTGACAAAACAATGAGAAGAAAAATCCATTGAATAAATAGTGCCGGTAGTTTTTGTACTTACTAGAGTAATTCATGTTGGAGAATCTTATGCATCATTAAGTCACTAGACACACACATCCTCAGACTAGGGTGACCACATTTCCAAACTGGCATTCAGGAACACCTCGCCCACCCAAAAAAATATGTTTTTTGATACTTTTTATGGAGGAAGGCAGCAGCAGAACGGATGGGGACAGCAGTAGAAGAGAGGGGGACACAGAGGAAGAATGGCAGGGGACAGCAGAACAGAGGGGGGCATGGATGAAAACTGGAGGAGGGCAGCAGCAGAACGGAGGGGGACATGGAGGAAAACTGGAGGGGGACAGCAGCAGAATGGAGGGGGATGCAGAGGAAAACTGGAGGGGGACAGCAGGAGAACGGAGGGGGACATGGAGGAAAACTGAAGGGGGACAGCAGCAGAACGGAGGGGGACAGCAGAACAAACGATGGGACATGGAGGAAAATTGGAGGGGGAGAGCAACAGAACGGAGGGGGACAGCAGCAGAATGGAGGGGGGCAGCAGCAGAACAGAGGGGGTGCATGCTCACTGTAACAAAGTGTAACACTAACCTGGAAGTTTGTCAAGGTCTGGCGGGCGGCTCAAAACTTGCCGACCTCGTGGGCGGGAGGACTCGGAGACTCAGCTCAGAAGAGAAGTTGAAATGGAGAAGTCGCGCAGTTCGGAGTCAAGCTGCGCTGCTAGCAATGTGCTGCAGCGGCTGTGGGAGTAGTCGGTGTCGGTCCCGGGACTGGCACTGACTGGGCACAGTAAGTGTGGCTCTGGTGTGGTGTGGCTAGCTGCTCTCTCTCTCTCTCTGAGGCGTGCTGCTCTGCCGTAGCCCGTAGGGTGTGGGTGCCCACTGACTGCCCACGTGTCAGCCGACATCACTGGTTGCTAGATGCGGGATGGCCCTAGTCTAGCAACCAGTTAGGCATATGATTAGCAAGGTGGCGGACTGGCGATGTGTAATGTTTATAAGGGAGCGCAGACTGGCGGTGTATTTTTTTTCATTCCGGGACACTGTATTGTCTCGGGAATGAAGGTGCCCGGGACACAGGACAAAAAACAGAATTAATGGACAATCCCGGGCAATCCGGAACACATGGGTATCCTACCCCAGACTGCTACGCTATCACTGAGAATGTGTACATTTCACCTTCAGCCACTGCAAAGGGTCTGGCATGCCTCCATGTCACCATTGTATGCATTAATGTATCAGCTATTCCTTGCGGATGACCTACCTGCAGACTCTGTGACACTGGCAGCATTTTGAAGTGGAGCAGAAGTGCCTTTACACATTTGCATGACTGCGCATACCAAAGATCCTGATGAAAATCTAGGTACTAGTTAATGTGAGACTTCCATGGTCCCTTCATCTTACCATTTCTCCCCCTGTGAGGCTCTTAATGTCCTTGTCATGCCATGAATCTGAATGAGAGAAATTCATTTTGTTTTGAGCTTATGACTTTGAATCCTATTAGCAGCATTTGTAATATGCATTTGTGTCACATTGCAGTTCGCCTTGACCAGGCAGTATAAGCCTCTTTCATTTTATCCCGGCAATCTTTGTATTAGCCGGAGTAATGAAGAAAGAAAAACTGAAAAACATTGCAGCCATTTGCTATTTGCTGAGACAGCCTGCTTGTCATCTGAGTGGTTTTCACATTACACACATGGATTATGCCAATGTCAAATCATAATTCAGTTGCCCTGAGATTATTCATTTTTGTGAAGTGTTTCCATTTCTACGCATTCATTCTAAAACATTGTGACAAAATATAATTGTTTAGAAAGAAAAAAAAAGCCAAACATTATGGGGCTGTTCACTGCACAAATACTAATAACCACAGTCACTAAAGGATTTCAATATAATGTTGTGTATGCATCTCAATAACTGCATAATCATCACATATAGCTTGAGGCTGTTTACTGTGATGTCACCAATACCACTTTTTTTTCAGTAATTATGAAATTTGTTCATTTACAGAGAATTAACATATTATGCAGTCCCACCCTCGAGGAACTTACAATTTTATTTAGGTATGCACCCTGTAATATAGGATTATGTGGGAGCAGTGTATACAGTAGATATAAAAAGTCTACACACCCCTATTAAAATGTCAAGTTACTGTGATGTAAAAAAATTAGACAAAGATAAATCATTTCAGAACTTTTACCACCTTTAATGTGACCTATAAACTGTACAACTTAGTTGAACAACAAACTGAAATCTTTTAGCTGGAGGGAAGTAAAAAAATAATAATAATAATATGGTTGCATAAGTGTGCACAGCCTTAACCTTTTACTTTGTTGAAGCACCAATTGATTTTATTAGAGCAATCAAGTCTTTTTGGATATGAGTCTATCAGCGTGGGATATCTTGACATGGCAATATTCTTCTTTGCAAAGACATTCCAAATCTGTCAGATTGTGAGGGCATCTCCTGGGCACAGCCATCTTCAAATCACCAAACAGATTTTCAATGGGATTCAGGTCTGGGCTCTGGCTGGGGCATTCTAAAACCTTAATCTTTTTCTGGTAAAGCCATTCCTTTTGGATGTATGCTTTGGGTCATTGTGCTGAAAGATGAAGTTCCTCTTCATGTTTAGCTTTGTAGCAGAAGCCTGAAGGTTTTGTGCCAATATTGACTGGTATTTCGAACTGGTATTTCGAACTGTTCATAATTGCCTCTACCTTGACTAAGGTCCCTGTTCCAGCTGAAGAAAAACAGCCCCAAAGCAAGATGCTGCCACCACCATTCTTCATGGTGGGTATGGTGTTCTTTTGGTGATGTGCGGTGTTATTTTTGCAAACATATCTTTTGGAATTATGGCCAAAAAGTTCAAGCTTGGTTTCATCAGACCATAACATGACTTCAGATGTGTTTTTGCTAAATTTTGTCGGGTTTTTATGTTTTTCTTCATTAAAAAAAGGCTTCTGTCTTGCCACTCTACCCCACAGCCAGACAAATGAAGAATACGAGAGATTGTTGTCACGTGTAACACACAGCCAATACTTACCAGATATTCCTACAGCTACTTTAATGTTGCTGTAGGCCTCTTGGCAGCCTCCCTGACCTTTTCTTCTTGTCTTTTCATCAATTTTGGAGGGACGTCCGGTTCTTGGTAATGTCACTGTTGTGCCAAATTTTCTCCACTGTGTTCCATGGTATATCTAATGCCTTGGAAATTCTTTTGTACCCTTCTCCTGACTGATACCTTTTAACAATCAGATCTCTCTGATGCTTTGGAAGCTGTTTGCGGACCATGGCTTGAGCTATTTTGCAAAGTAGAATGGGCAAAAATGTCACTCTCTAGATGTGCATAAGCTGGTAAAGACATCCCCAAAAAGACGTGCAGCTTTTATTGCAGTGAAAGGAGTATTTATGCATGGGGGCTGAATACAAATGCATGCCACACTTTTCAGATATTTATTTGTAAAAAAAATGTAAAAACCATTTATCATTATCTTCCACTTTACAATTTGGCCACTCTGTGTTGTCTATTACATAACATCCCAATAAAATACATTTACATTTTTGGTTGTAACAGGACAAAATGTGGAAAATTTCAAGGGGTATGAATACTTTTTCAAGGCACTGTAAATGCGTTTAGATGAATTTATGTGTGATAAAATGCAAACCTGTTGCGGTTTAACCACTTGCCACCCGCCATATAGCAGAATGACGGCGGCAAAGTGCTTGTGATATCCTGACCGGATGTCATATGACGTGATCAGGATAACGCAGCTGGCGTGACACACCGCAACTCCGACCGTGGTATGAAGCCTCTAACAGATCACAGCTGATCATTGTGTAAACCAGGAATTGCCGCTAAGCGGCTTTCGTCAGTTCATGCTGACAGGGAGAGCTGATCGGCGGCTCTTCCTGCCAGAGGGGGGTCTGTGCTGATAATCAGCACATTGATTATCAGCACAGCCCCCATCAAAAGGTGCCCATCAGCTGCCACAACAGTGCCAGTCAGTTCCCACAACAGTGCCAAAAAAGTGCCAATCAGTGCCCCACCAGTAATGCCTGTCAGTGCCCCATCAAAGTGCCAATCAGTGCCACTCATCAGTGCTGCCTATCCAGTGCCACCTATCAGTGCCCGTCAGTACCGCCTATCAGTGCCCATCAGTGCTGCTTCTCAGTGCCATCATTGCTGCCTGTCAGTGCGGCCTATCAGTGCCCATCCATTTTTTTTTTCTAATTGTCAGTCTTTTTTCTTTTACAGTGAAAAAAATAAAAAACGCAAAGGTGATCAAATACCACCAAAAGAAAGCTCTATTTGTGGGAAGAAAATTAGAAAAATTTTGTTTGGGTTCAGAGTTGCATTGTCATTCAAATTGCGACAGCGCTGAAAGCTAAAAAATTTCCTGGGCAGGAAGGGGGGGAAAGTGCCTGGTAGGGAAGTGGTTAAAGTATATTTAAACCCTCATCTTGTAAACAAAAAACCCATTCAGTTTAAAATAGAAATGAAAGGCAAAACATTTGTGTATACATTTAACCACTTGCTTACTGGGCACTTAAACCCCCCTCCTATCCAGACAAATTTTCAGCTTTCAGCGCTGATGCAATTTGAATGACAATTGCACAGTCATACAAACTGTACCCAAATGAAATTTTTATAATTTTTTCCCCCAAATAGAGCTTTCTTTTGGTGGTATTTGATCATTTGTGCGATTTTTATTTTTTGTTTAAAAAAAATGTAAAAAGGCAAATAAAAATTTTTTTTAAAACGGGTAATTTTTGTCCGTCATTGATGTACTGAGGCGGCATTGATGGGCAACGATAGGTGGCAGTTATGGGCACTGATGGGTGGCAGCGATGGGCCCTGATCGGTTACACTGATCGGCAACACTTCTAGGTGGCACTGATTGGCACCACTGGTGGGCATTGATAGGTGGCACTTGTGGGCATTGACAGGTGGCACTTGTGGGCACTGTCACATGGCATAAATGAGGCATAATTGCCTCTTCCTTTTTGGGACCAATGTCCCTTTAAGATGAGCCGGTGATCGACTTTTTTTTTCTCCTCCGCTGTCACCGTGCTTTTGTTTTGATCATGTGATCAGCTGTCGTTTGGCTTACAGCTGATCACGTGGTAAGGGGCCGGGACCATCCCTTACTCGGATCGGTAATCACCCGAGTCTCATATGACGGTCTCCCGGGAATTCAAGTGGTTAAACAACATTATAAATACGTTTTTCCCCCTTTTTTATAAGTGATCATATACTCTCTGTTTTACTCCTTGAGGCGATTCAGTTCGCATTTGCAGCGCTATACAAGTCATTCATTCATTCATTCATTTATTCTGTTTTGTTAAGCTCTAATCAGCTGCATAAGGACATTAGAGATGGCATGTGCCGGGGTGAGGTCTGTCAGTACAAGTCTTATCATTGTAGGAAAGCAGGGTAAGTTTCCAGCATAGCCAGAAAACTGGCCACGCTGTGCTCTCCTGCCTACTGTGGTCAGTTTTTAATAGGAAAGCAGAGGGACTGGCAGGAACACCAGGGATTTCACACAAAGGAAGCAATTCAACTTCAACAGGATACTTTTTCATAAAAGTACATGGCATTTTGGGTTCACATATTCTTAACTCACATCTCTGCAACACATACAGACATCAGGGGCAGACTGGGCCAGGGGGCAATTGCCCCCCAGGCCTCTCTGATGACCCCTAAAATGTCTACACCGCTTTTGCCGCAGACCTACTAAGTGTGGAATGAGGATGAGGACAGAGTGCAGGCCGGCAGCCCCCCCCCAGGATGGATGGTGTACCTGGAGCAGAGCTTGCACTGCACCATGGGCCTCTAAGTTGTACTTGCTCCCTGGGCCAAAAGTTGCCAGTCAGCCCAACTAGAAATGTATTGTTTTATATGGGGGTTATTTCCAAAAGGCAAATCCACTTTGCAGTACAAGTGCAAACTACGAGTGCAAAGTGCACTTGAAATGGCACTGAAAGTGCACTTGGAAGTGCAGTCGCTGTAAATCTGAGGGGAAGATCCGAAATGAGGGGAAGCTCTGCTGATTCTATCATCCAATCATGTGCAAGCTAAAATGCTGTTTTTTTATTTTCCTTACATGTCCCCCTCGGATCTACAGCGACTTTACTTCCAAGTGCATTTTCTGTGCAATTTCAAGTGCACTTTGCACTTGTAGTTTGCACTTTTAGTGCAAAGTGGTTTTGCCTTTCGTAAATAACCCCCAATGTGTCATTGCAGTTCCCTGCATTCATTGAGTGCATTGAGAAAAATGCAGGTAACTGCACGTAGTTTGAACAGGCCCTTAATGGTAATAGAACAGATGGATATTTTCAATAAAAGGCTGGTAACAATCCAAAAAATAATTCTAATAATAAAAATGACCTTTCCTGGCTTTTGTATATGCAGTATATTTTTTTCACCAATGCTACAGTTTGCTATAAGCATCAAGAACTTTTTTTTTTTTTTTCACAGTTTTAGCTCAGGAAGGATGCTTATTGTGCGGTCTGACATACCCATAGCTGATAGAGGGAGACACGATAAGGTTATTATAATGACACACCAAGCAATAAGAATGTAAAAACAGGAAAACTTACTTCCATGCAGACCTGAACTAAAAATAAGAGCTCTGGGAAAATAGAAAACAGCTTTTCTGTGATATACTGTATGTTTGATGCATGATTGTTATAGGCTAATCCTTTTTATATGAAACAATCTTGCTGGTGTGTCTCAAAAATGAGAAATCCCCACTTAATGTCAGGAATCCGTACAGAGAGACTGTCTGTAGGAATAAATTGATGCAGGTCACCAGCCTGTGCGTGTTTCATATCTATATAAAAGCAGCCTGCAGCCCCTCCTATACATGATCCCAATGCTTGCTTTCCTGTCCAAGCTAATTTGTCCTAAGAAAACATGTTTATTGACTTTTCTGCTTAAAATATCTGCTAAAATTTGTGTTGTCACGCTCATCAATATTATATGTCATTGTGATGTAATTCAAGTCATTTGGTATCAATTATCAGATGTTTGAATATACTGATACACCCATGGAGTCATTTGGGGTAAACACACAAAATATATTTTTCATGTTTTTTTGTGTGCGTGCTAAGGATTGTGTCAGTGTAAGCCCTTGTACATACGGTTGGAGATTCCGTCGGAATGTGTCCGATCGGAGCGGTTTGTCGGATATTCCAACTGTGTGTGGTATGCATCGGACTGTTTCCGTCGGAATATCCGTCGGACCAAATTTTCCAACTTGCTGGAAATATTTTCCGACAAACTGCTCCGATCGGACATACTCCGATCATGTGTAGAGAATTCCGATCGGACAAAGTGCCACGCATGCTCAGATCAAATTACGAGACCAAAGCTATTGGCTACTAGCCTCTACGTAGTCCCGTCGTACGCACCGAACGTCACTACGTTCCGAACAATCGGCTTTTCCTACAACTTTGTCCGAACGTGTGTATGCAACACCAGTTTCGGACAAAATCCATCGGAAAAAATCCGACGGATTTTGTGGTCGGAATGTCTGACCGTGTGTAGGGGACATTACAGTGTTGCAGTCTGATCACTAGGGAGAGGAAACTGAAAAAATGCATGCTCCTGCCTGCAACAGAATGATAATATCATCTTAGACTAGCCAATATCACTGAATGTTCGATAACTTCTCCATGGATGCTTAAGCTATGCACTAGTAGTTTAACCTCCCTGGCGGTGATCCCGAGTCTGGCTCGGGTTGGGATTTTACTATCATAAGCGGTAACCCCGAGCCAGACTCGGGATCGCATTGCTGGATACAGGAAGGACACGGAGAAGTTACTTACCTTGTCCCCTGGATCCAGCGATGTCCTCCGTGCTGTGTGATCGAGCTGTCCTCCGCTCGATTCACACGTTGCAGCGCACGGGAGTGGAGATCGGCGCCAAATTGAAAAAAGTAAAAGTACACAAAACACACACAGTACTGTAATCTTACAGATTACAGTGCTGTATAAAAAAATACACACCCCCTTTGTCCCTAGTGGTCTGTGCAGTGCCCTGCATGCACTTTTATATTATAAATACTGTTTTTTCTGCCTGGAATTTGGAGATTGTCCATAGCAACCAGAAAGTGTCCCTTTTTCAGTTTTTTAGGATTTGATTACATTATTGAATAATTTTTATTATTATTTATTATATTATAAACGTTATCATACCCGGGATGTCTGCTAGTCTCTGGTTTGAACAGATTTAAGAGAGTTATTCCTAAGAATTACAGGACTACAATATAAAACGCCAAATTTCCATGCAAAATAATTGTACCGCTTTCAGCACCTAAAACCAGAATGAATCATACCGCCAGGGAGGTTAAGGAAAGAACGTTTGTATGAAAATTTGTGTGAATATTCTCATGAGTACAGTACATTCAATGACATGGCAAATGTCGTTCGAAAGTGTTTTAAAATTTGTTTTGCTTTTAACATTCAGTTTTGGAATTAATGTGATTTACCGAATGAAAATCACATTCACTGTAAAAACCACATTCACTAGAAATGTATATATTCAAGAAAAGATTACCTCGCTGCTTTTTTGCAAATTTTCCCCATTAATGATTCAAAAATCAAATGAACTTTCCTAAAATTATAGTTTTTGAACAAAATTCTTCTAGTATATGATCTGCTTTAGTGGTATTTCACTCTGTATGTTACATTTGCATGTTGCACTCTTAAGCGTTCGGAAATGTATAATAACAGGCTGTTGGCAGAAAATCCGACCGTGTGTACGCTCCATCCGACAATTGTTGTCGGATTTTCTGCGGACGAATGTTGGATAGCAGGTCTTAAAAATTTCTGTGGTCAAATGTCTGTTGTTAGATTTTCCGAGCGTGTGTACACAAGTCCGTTGGACAAAAGTCCAAAGTACAAACATGCATGCTCGGAAGCAAGGACAAGCGGTCAGTCTTGTAAACTATCATTCATAATGGAGATTTCACATTCGTGACGCAGCAAATTATGAAATCTCGAAATGCAACACACATTCTCTTTAACCAGTTAACAACCGGCCCATAGCCGAATGATGGCTACAGGGCGGTTGCTTAACTCTGGGAGGCTGTCACATGACGTCCTCCCAGAATTCCGCTCTCGCGCGCCCCCTGGGGCGCGCACTCGAGAGCATCCGTGAACACCGGGTCAAATGCAGAGCCCACAGCACTGCTCACTGACAATTAACCCTGAAATTCCCTGCCAATACTCTGCAATACCCAGCAATGCCCTGCCAATACTCTGCAATACCCTGCCAATATTCTGCAATGCCCTGCCAATACTCTGCAATACCCAGCAATGCCCTGCCAATACTCTGCAATACCCAGCAATGCCCTGCCAATACTTTGCAATACCCAGCAATAATCTGCAATACCCAGCAATACTCTGCAATAGCCTGCAATACCCTGTCAATACTCTGCCATAAACTGCCATACCCAGCAATACCCAGCCATACTCGGTGATACCCTGCAAAACTCAGCCATACTCTGCAATACCCTGCCATACTCGGTGATACCCTGCAATACCCAGCCATACCCGGTGATACTCTGCAATACCCAGCTATACTCTGCAATACCCAGCCATACTCAGTGATACTCTGCAATACCCAGCCATACTCTGCAATACCCAGCCATGCTCGGCCATGCTCAGTCATACTCGGTGATACCCTGCAATACCCAGCCATACTCGGTGATACCCAGCCATGCTCAGCCATGCTCGGCTGTACTCGGCCTCTGTATGTGACCAGGCTGTGGAAGTCTCACACATGTGGTATCGCCGTACTCAGGAGGAGTAGGGGAATCTATTTTGGGGTGTCATTTTTGGTATGTACATGCTACGTGTTAGAAATATTGTATAAATGGACAAGTTTGTGTTAAAAAAAATGCATTTTAACCACTTCCCGCCCGCTGGCCGTCATATGACGTCCTTGACTTTGTGCGGGGATATCTGAATGATGGGTGTAGCTATAGGCATCATTCAGATATCAGCTTTTTCAGCCAGCGATTCCCTACACCATAAGAATGATCATAGTGGCTGTTCCACTGCTTGATAGTTCTCACAGGAGGCGAGAGGGGATGCCCCCCGCCGCCCTCCGGTGCTTCTACCGACTCGCCAATATGATCGAAGCCAGAATCTTTTTTTTTTTCAGGCTTCCCAGTCTAGAGGTGAGATGTGGGGTCTTATTGACCCCATATCTCACTGTAAAGAGGACCTGTCATGCCATATTTCTATTACAAGGGATGTTTACATTCCTTGTAATAGGAACAAAAGTGATCAAAAAAATTATTTTTGGGGAAAAAAGTGTCAAAATAAAATAAATCAAGTAAAATGAACAATAAGAAATAAAAATAAAATTTAAAGCACCCCTGTCCCCCAGAAGCGAACGCATACATAAGAACTGCCCACATATGAAAACGGTATTCAAACCGCACATGTGAGGTATTGCTGCGAACATTAGAGCGAGAGCAATAATTTTGGCCCTAGACCTCCTCTTTAACTCAAAATATGTAACCAGTAAAAAAATTGTAAGCGGCACCTATGGGGATTTTTAAGTAGCGACGTTTGGCGCCATTCCACAAGCGTGTGCAAGGGTGACATGTTAGGTATCTATTTACTCGGCGTAACTTCATCTTTCACATTATGCAAAAACATTTTTTTTTTTAAAGTTTGAAAAATTGCTGCGCAAATACCGTGCAAGATAAAAAGTTGCAATGACCACCATTGTATTCTCTAGGGTCTTTGCTAAGAAAACATATATAATGTTTTGAGGTTCTATGTAATTTTCTAGCAAATAAATGATGATTTTACATGTAGGAGAGAAATGTCAGAATTGGCCTGGGTGCTCCAGAACGCCTGATGGCGCTCCCTGCATGTTGGGGCTCTGTATGTGGTCACGCTGTGTTAAAGTCTCACACATGTGGTATCGCCATACTCAGGATTAATAGCAGAATGTGTTTTGGGGTGTAATTTGTGGTATGCATATGCTGTGTGTGAGAAATAACCTGAAAAAAAAAGGGAAAAAAAATCTTGATTTTGCAAAGAATTGTGGGAAAAAATGAGAACTTCAAAAAACTAATCATGCCTCTTACTAAATACCTTGGAATGTATTCTTTCCAAAAAGGGATCATTTGGGGGGTATTTGTACTTTTATGGCATGTTAGGTTCTCAAGATATTGGCACCATAGCTTGTGGACTCTAACTTTCACAAAGACCAAATAATATCCACCAATTTGTACTTATTTTTACCAAAGATATGTAGTAGTATAAATTTTGGCCAAAATTTATGAAGAAAAATTACTCATCTGCTAAATTTTATAACAGAAACGAAGAAAAACAAATTTTTTTACAGAATTTTTTAGTCTTTTTTCTTTTATAGCACAAAAAATTAAAAACCCAGCAGTGATTAAATACCGCCAAGAGTAATTGTCATTCAAAATGTGAGAGCACCGAAAACTGAAAATCGGTCTGGTTATTAAGGGGGTTTAAGTGCCCAGTGGTCAAGTGGTTAATGGGATAATAATGAAGCTGCTTTGCTGGTGATACTGATGGAGTTATTGCAAACACATTTTCAAAGACTTTTTTTTCTAGTGATATCAAGAATAATATTATTATGTTTACCACAACACCATTATCCCATAGTTTTTAAGATCAAAGATACAGCTATGTTGGTGTCCCTTGTCAATTTTATATTGTATTTTTTAAAATGTAACTGCCTACTCCCAAACTGTCATTTGAAGTAAAACACATAGCCAAGTATTATTCTATGCATTTTTTTTATTGTGCATTAAAAAAAAAAAAAAATTAGACATGCTATCTGCCAATAGAACTTAACCAAAAAGTGCATTCTATGCATCCAAATATATAGAAAATATAACAAATCAAATCATTATTATTCAACCAAAAAATAAAATAAAAGCCTCATGCATGTGTCCTGCTTCTTAAAATAGGGGGTCAACAATGCCAAGAGTTGGTAAAAGCGGGGGTCCGTCATACAGAAATAATTCAGAAAATCATCTGTGGGGTCCGTCATCCAGAGATAATTCAGAAAATAATCTGGATTATTCTCCTGGAGCTCCCACAGCAAAGGCATATGACATAATTGGTCATAATTAATAAAGCAACCAATTTTTGGTCCAGGAACTCCTGGACTGGACTTGGATCAAAGCAATAACTCCAAGGCCAATAATAAATAACACGTTATCTCATTCGATTCCACAACATGTCTGGTTGACGAACCGCCATTCTGAAACTAACTGAAAAGCACAAAAAGAAAAGCGCAAACTGAAAAGCGCTAAATGAAAAGCGCAAATCAACACTCACCAAATTTCTACTAACACAAAATTAGCAAAAGGTGGCGCTAAAGATCTGAAAAACCACATAGTATGTCACTATGTTCGTGTTTGTTGGCCGACGATTCCTTGCTGTTTGTATGCAAGACAAAATCCAGGCACACACGTTCGTACAAAAGTCAGAAATCCTGATCGTGTGTACGAGGCTTTTACCCTAGAGAGAAGAAAATAAAAGTCAGCAGCTACAAATACTGTAGCTGCTGACTTTTAATAAATAGCCATTTACAGTACCTGTCCAGGGATCCAGCACTGTCCTCACCTGGGCCAGTTCTTCGCTGGTCTTTAGGTCCCTGGAACCGGCATGTTTACTGTGAGAAGTCAGCTGTGATTCCTTGTGGCTTTACAGCTGGCTTCCCACTGCACTCAAAACTAGGTACCCGCTAAAAAATGTGCCAAATGTAGTAGAGAAGGGGGAGGACAAAGTGGTTAAGTTCTGCTTTAAGTTTTGCATGTGCTTACTGCACATATTGTTAGCAACTGGCATCACCACATTAGTGAGCCTGGCATATTGCAGGTGGATCTGATACAAGCTGATATTTTTTAAGGATTTCATCTGGGAAAGTTTCAGAAGTGGATCAATAATTTCCAGTACTTTATTTTGCACCCTGTGCTTCTTTGTGCTGAACATTGCTCCGAGTACTGAACCCTACATGCCATCATCTTGGCTATACATGCCCCATACCAGTGTGGTGCTGATCCTGAATCGTTGAAGCAGTAAAAACAGAAGCAGAAGCCTTTCTCTGCCAGGAGGTGAGGTGAGGATGTTTTCATATGCATCCACTGAAGGTCTCTAATAGAAAATAAATCCTTCTCTTGCATTATTACAGGAATCGGTCCTGCACTGTTAAGGATTGTGTCATATGTGAAGGAAGAACACTGTATATGAGCTAATCCTCTACATGTTCCAGAGGGTTCGGACCCTACAGAGCTGCTTCCAGGCAGCTTTCTGATACATTATCGCTCAGCTTTTCTCTGTGGCTTAGTGAGACGGTGGTTCACATTGTGATCAGGCACAATGCCCGCTAGACAGATGGGCATAAGCACAGGCAGCCAGCAGCCCATTTATGCGTGAATGTTGAGGGCAAGATTCCCAGCTACATGAATCCTAATGGCTCCCCATTGTGTTTACAAGCCTATGGTTCAGGAAAAATGCCATCACTAAAATCCATTCCCAGTCTTGTTAACTGTTTAAGAAAGAATATAAATTTCAGAGTTGCAGGAAAGAGATTGGCTGGCCTGGTGTTACGACAAAAGACTATGATACTTGCTTATGTTATACCTTATATCTCATGGCCATACATATACAGTATTTACATATGCAGTTGGGCAAAGATTGATACAATAGGCAATGTACAGTAGGCCATAGTGACAAATTGATATACTTTTCTGTAAACTATGGTTCCTTGCCCTATCAAAGTAGGCCTGGGTGTGTGGAAAATAAAATCTTGTTGATAGTTCAGAATAAAGTTTTAAACAGCTCAAAGAGTACCTTTCCCATGCCCTGGGATCCAAGGTTCCCAGTGGAACCCTGCATTTATGACTGCCACAGTTTTCGAGCACACAAAAAAAAGCATTTTGTCAGTTGTTGTGGACCATTGTTTTTCTTTCTTGGTTCACATGTATAACAAGTAAATATAATCATTTATAGATTTATATAGTCTGTTTGGACTTATAAGTGTAATTGTGCCAGTATGGAGTTGCTAAATCTGGGATGAAATCTGACATTATTATCAAATGGTTTGCTTAACTCTGTGGAAATAGGAGCTGCAGGAACTTCACTATATTACTTGTGGAAGGGATCTCATCATTACTTGTGGGTAGAGCCATATTTTCTATAACCTTCACATTGATTTGAAGTGTTACACTGTGCACGTTTAAGCCATAACATTTTTCATGTCCTGTATGATAACTATGGAAAGCTACACAGAGCCCAAAAAATCCTAGACATTTATTAACTGTGACTGGTAACTGAATGATTTTTCACTGAATGTGGGACTATCATGGAAGAAGTCTTTTCTGTATTGGAGACACTTTCTTCTGTTCATTTATATGTTGTGCCAGAACTTGAGACTCTAACCTGAGAATTCGCCAGTACCGCACTCACCCAAGACTTTGCCAGTGACTCACTCACCCAAAACCCTGCCAGTGTCACACTGAAGCCCTGTTATCTACAACCTCTTCTGAGGAAGACTTTTAGACTAACCCCTCACATACTAAAATCTCTAAATCTAATACTTTTGACTTTGTGCTGTCTGTAGTTCATGAGCTTTTCTCCCCTAGGTCTGAAACCTCCATGTTTCTTTTTGTTATGCTTGCTCTACAGTTAGTTACAAAGTCTAATTTCTTTATCAAAGATACATTTTCTGCCATTCTTTCTGTTGTTAAGCGACCATTGTACCATTCAGGTGCATAATTTGCCCCAGGATGCCCAGATGCTTTTTTTGTCCAAGTATGTCAAGACACTGCCTTTGACCAGACTCGCCCAGGCATTGCCTTTATTCAAGCAAGCCCTAAGACTGCCCATGCATGACTCTGATGTTGCTGAGCATGTCCATATACTGGGGATTCCCTCAGTAGGCTAAGTTTTAATTGGTTCTTAGGAGCTACAGTGGGTTCTGATATATGCACCTGGAGTAACCCTCAGGTCCTGATTTTCATGGGAGACACTTATGCTCTTCTGGGAATCTTGAGAGGATCTGGTTTCAGACCTTTAAGCTTGGTCTCCTGCATGCATTGCTATGTTACTGATGACTGTGCTTGCCTCCACTCAGTTGCTTCTGACCTTGTTGGTCTGTCTTCTATACAATGCCTTGAAAAAGCAAAACGCTATGTGTAGCAGAAAACTAACACTGCACATCACCCTGAATACACCATCCCCATGAAACATGGTGGTGGCAGCATCATGTTGTGGGGATGCTTTTCTTCAGCAAGGACAGGGAAGCTGGTCAGAGTTGATGGGAAATTGGATGGAGCCAAATACAGGGCAATCTTTGAAGAAAACCAGTTAGAGTCTGCAAGAGACTTGAGACTGGGGCGAAGGTTTACCTTCCAGCAGGACAACAACCCTAAACATACAGCCAGAACTACTATGGAATGGTTTAGATTAAAGCATATTCATGTGTTTAAATGAGTCAGTCAAAATCCAGACCTAAATCCAGTTGAGAATTTGTGGCAAGACTTGAAAATTGCTGTTCACGGGTGCTCTCCATCCAATCTGATAGAGCATGAGCTATTTTGCAATGAAGAATGAGCACTAATTTCACTCTCTAGATGTGCAAAGCTGGTAGAGACATACCCAAAAAGACTTGCAACTTTTAAGTGCAGTGAAAGGACTATTGATGCATGGGGGCTGAATACAAATGCACACCACACTTTTCAGATATTTATTTGTAAAAAAAATTGAAAACCATTTATCATTATCTTCCACTTTACAAATCCACACCACACTTTTCAGGTATTTATTTGTAAAACATTTTGAAAACCATTTATTATTTTCCTTCTACTTCACAATAATGTGCCACTTTGTGTTGGTCTAACACATAAAATCCCAATAAAATACATTTATGTTTTTGGTTGTAACATGACAAAATGTGAAAAATTACAAGGGGTATGAATACTTTTTTCAAGGCACTGTATGTTCTGGTTGTACTGTAGGTTCTTTTTACATAATTGAATGGACTTTGGAGCTCCTGGGTTTTGCTACGGTGACTTAGCTGACCTTGATGGTTTGTCTGTTAGTTACATTTTTGATCCTGGTGCTCCCCTTATTTCAATTTTGGGTGCTGCATGGCTGTCTTATGCCCAGTTAAGTTGTGGTTGGAGTATCCAAAGCCACTCAAAGGAAGTAGGGGGTTGTTGTCAGGCACTTACCATGCTCTGCTTGATGTATCAGCCTGTGAAAGATGCTGCTGTTCCTTGAATCCTTGTTCAATTCTAAATTTCATTGCTTTTCTACATTTGTGTGTGTTCCGTTTCCTGCAGACATGTCTGACTTTCTGCAGTACAAGTCCCTGTGTTTTGTAGCAAGAATTGTGCAAATTTTATTGTTGTAATTGTTTGTTCTGCTGGACTCTGAGGAGTGTGAGGTTGGAACCTGTCATTGATTCCAAGTTGCTTCAGTGCAAACTTCAAAATGTAGTTCATTGATAAAGCTATTGTCCTGAAGAAAGGTCTTTGGTTTCCCACTCTGATCTTCATGCCCCTCAAGTGGAGAATCTTTCAGTGACAATTCTCCAGGAGGCTGGGGCATCCACCTCCAACTAGGAGCCCTATAATGGGGGTTACTAATGCAAATCAGCAGCAGAGCTGCTCTGCTATGTCTCTCACCATGAAATCTCTTCTACCATGCTACAGCCTGTGTTGTTCCAGGATTGATATCTGTCCCTGTTTCTGATATTGCCTGTGGGCAGTGTACCACACCCCGGTTCTATCCATGGTCAGATGCTATCTGTACAGGTGTGTCTGAGGGCTGCATCCTTGTACATCCACCAGTAAAGCGCAGCATATCTTCCTACTTGGGTAGACCACACCCTTTCCAACGTAGAAAGAACAGAGGGTCCACTATCCAGTTTGTCTCCGACAATGTGGCTGCTTTCCAAAGAAAATGTTCTGGAAGACTTTGTACATCTTTTGTTCTGAAGCACCTGGAATGCATTTCATTGATTTTAAGCTGACGGTTTAGTTGGGTTACCATTGAAAATCTGTGAAACAAGTACTTTGAAATAAAAAACATAAGGTTAGATTATTGGCCAAGCTTTTTTTTAAATAATAAGACAAAAGGGGAATTTGTCTAAGGAATGCATGTTAAATCAGACACTTTCCTGGCTGGAATTAGTCTGCTCCTACCACACACTAAGTCCTAAAGCTCTTAGGGGTTCAAAAATGTTAACGCTCTAACTCAAGGAGACCTGACAGGTTGTAGACTTGTGGCATGCAGGTGAAATGCTGATGACAGTTTATTGCAAAACTTTTGTGAAACCCAAAGTTCAGCTTTAACCTTTATCTATCCAATCCTGTATCTAACGAGTCAGTCCACCCAAAACTGATATTTTAGTTTTTGGTAGAAGCTGAAGAGTTTAACCACCTGAGGATTTCTTGTAACTCTCAGGGACCCTATCCCCCTTTAGCTATGATACCTGTGCTTGAATTCCTGGGTCTGCTCCTCTCCTCTGGCCAGTATGAGGGGTTCTCCCTCTCTTATTTATTTTATATAATGGAGAAGACAAAAATGCAATCAGTCCCTACATTTTTTACTGCCTTGGAACTATGATAGTTCTACAAAAATTCAAAATTTTCTAAAGCAGGCCAAGGATAATAAAATCTGATTGTGCAATCTCTATAAAATACACTGCATAGCAGTTGGTAAATTGAACCGTATTCTATAATCAGATTGCATGGTGTGTAATCAGCTTATCAAGCTACAGATGTCTGAAATATGTATAATAATTATTGTTTTTTTATGCTGTACACTACAAGCTGTACATGCTGATCCTCAGCCAGCACATGATTGGGGCTTACAAAGCTTGATTGGGGGTTACATTTTTAGTGCATCCCACATACCTGGTGATCGACAGCTCACTGGCTGGCCACATCATTGAGGAAAGACGTATATCTACATTGATGATACAGGTGCACAAAGTAGAAAAAGTTGAAGGGAGCAAAGCACAAGTACACAGCACATTGCGTTTAGAAGACCAAAAAGTATGTTGAAATATAATAATGTATGTTTTTCTGGGCATGGTTTAATTATACTTAACCTCTACTCAATGGCTTATCTCATGCAAAAAACATGTACATCAACCATGAATTCTTTCAATATTAGCTCAACCCCCCACAAGGCTGATTCTCTAATAGTCTATACCTCCACTTGGACACTCTCCAAAACTCCAGCCTTTTTGTCATTTGCCAGATTACCAGTCAGGCCTGCTTAATGGATCAAGGATACACTAGCATAGGAGGAGTACCATGGGATGCCCATGGTCTTTTTACTGTATATTGCCAATTAAACATTTTATAAGTGCCACTATTTTGCAAGGTGGATTACCAGTTAAGGTTTATCATTTTAGTAAAATGGAGAAATTGCATTTGCTTTTATTCATTAGGACCATTACAAATACCTACTATAGTTATGTTTTCATTTTGAGTATAGGGACTCTTTAACATATAAAGTAAAATCTCCCCAAAACTCAGGTTTTCATTGACAAAGTAATGAGCTGTTTGTGGGTTAATACGTTCTTTCTGTGCGCTTGTTTACATGGCTAGACACAAGGCACAGGAGACGTACTTTGTGCCACCAGATTAGTCATTTTTGTATGGAGTGAGACTGTTCTGAGGCTGCTTGCAATTTGGTACAAATGAGCCATGCTCATTTTAAATGTCAGGGGCTGCCAGATGGGCCTGACAAATGTGATATGTGCACAGGTTCAGTGGCTACAGTGTAAACCATCTCGCAAATGAGAAAGGCTTTTCAAGATCCCTTAAAGATGCAGTTCCTTAAAAACATACAATGTGTCCATTTGATCATGAGGCCACAGATTTATCATCTCATATAGACTCCCTTGCCTTCCATCCCCTATATGTACATGTAAAATAACTCTCGCGTCTCGGTGTCTGGAACCAATGAAACACAGACACAAGCAAATTCCCTTTGAAGGTAGTGGCTTTGACATGAGGGGTGGAACTGGCTGACTCCCAAAGATTGGTCAGCCGTGACAACCATTTTCCATTATTGTTTGGTTTATATCCCCCTATCAAATGTATCCATATATGCACACATATAAGCCACTTAGTTTATGGTATTCAAGTCAAGTCAAGTATTAATTGTAATTTATAAATATAAATGGCACTGGATGAATTAGAAAATTATTTTCAACTTAGGTTCAGTGCACCTGACCAGAAATGTCTGCAAATACATAAAAAAAGGAACTAACCTATTGTATTGAATGTGTCCTAGAACCCAGACTATGAGCTAAAGGGGGTTATTTATGAAAGAAAACTCCACTGTGCACTGCAAGTGTACTCGGAAGTGCAGTCGCTCTAAATCTAAGGGGTAGATCTGAAATGAGTGGAAGCTCTGCTGATTTTATCATCCAATCATGCGCAAGCTAAAATGCTGTTTTTTTATTTTCCTTGCATGTCCCCCTCGGATCTACAGCGACTTTACTTCCAAGTGCACTTTCAGTGCAAAGTGGATTTTCCTTTAGTAAATAACCCCCAAAGTCCCAAGACTGTGATGCATTATCTCATGAGGAATTCCCGATGTCTCATAGAAAAACTTCAAAGGTGTTAAACTGATACTATTTTAAAACTGCGGCTATGATAATACTTGGCGGAGGTCCCTTACTCTCACCAGTAGATATCTGAATTGCTCTCACAGTGGCACCTACTGTACCTACAAAAAGGCGATCTTTCTGAGTGGAGTAGTACAATTCTGAGAATAGTAGAATAGTTAAATTAGATAACATTTATTTTGCTAAAACAGTGTGTATAATAAAAATAGCCATGGTTTTATTTATTATGTTTCTCCTTTTTTCATTATTGTTCAGTGGCATAGCCACTTGTTCTTTTCGCCGGGGGCATGTGTGACAGGGTGACACCACAGGAGCACAATTAACATGTTAATAACATAAATATATTAAAGTGTCTATGAGATTTTAGTAATTGGGTTTAGAGCAAGTTTAAATATACTTTTCTTTTTTTTGGGAGAGCTGAATCATTTTAACTTATATTGCATTAAATGGTAATTCCACTTTAGTGGGGGAAAAAAATGGTAAATAAACAAAAAATAATATAGCGTATACAACACAATTGATATTGTAATTGAATGTTCTTAAAATTACCTTTCCTTTTCAATCTACAGCTCTGTAATTTTCTGTAAAATGCAATGCAATATGGCTACCTGGGGGTGTTCTGTACACATAATATGTGCAGAATGCACCCCAGAAACAGAATTTCCTGCTTGTGTGATTGGCTCACCAATTTTCCCAGAAGTCTGCACTAAGATATAAGTCAGATTTCAGGCATCCCCTGCAACAAAAATTTCATTTTCGGTGAGATACTCCTAATAGGAAATCACATCTAAAGGCATGCAGGCCCAGCAGCTTTCCTCATTAGTGCCCTGCAGGTGCTGAAGCTGGTTGATAATTATGAAACCACTCCCATTAGACTCACTTTACCACATGGACACAGACAAACACACAGGGATTTCTTCAGAATAACAAAAAGTAGGAATCTGCAACAAAGTTTGTTAAAATCCTTGCAATGTACCAAGATCACCCAGAGGGGAATGTTTTTTCTCAACAAAAGTGGATTTACTCTGTTTTATATGTGCATATTTATTACCTGAGCTGCTCTCTTCCTACTTTACTATATTAACCGAGTAGCGCTGGACTGTTCTTTTTTATTGAATGGATTTGCTATTTCATAACAAATTTCTACATCCATTATGTTTGAAAAATTGTTGATACATATAAAAAAATAAGTAACCTCCTGTTTCTTGATTTATAAGTAAGTTTAAAGAATTTAAAAATGATTTTGAAATATCAGCAATGTTTTATTGAGGTTTGCCAGTAACTTTAGTTATTTGTGCAATTTCTTACATGTATCTTCTTGATACCAGTTTGAGGCCATCTAGTGGGTCTACTTGCTGTAAGCAGCCTTTGGCCCACTAAGTTGAAAGTTAGCACCTCTGGCCTGTCCAACATTTTCTGATTCTCTGCCTTCCTGTATGCACTGATCCTTGTCATGTGAAAAGTGCTCTTCAACATATAGCATAGTTATTAAGGACATTTCTCTTTAGGCTTTTAACCAACATCACTAGACCAGGACTGTTTGTAGACTACCTTTCCAACAGCTATTCTTTACACTTTTACTAGAACATATAGAAAGCACCAAATTTGCTCTATTTTATTTAAATTTTATAAATAGCCAAATATTTTATTTCTTTATATTGTTAACTTGGCAAATGTCACCAATACATACAGTGCCTTGAAAAGTAATTCATATCCGTTGAAGTTTTCCACATTTTCCATGTTACAACCAAAAATGTAAATGTATTTTATTAGGATTTTATATAATAGACCAACACAAAGTGGCACATAATTGTGAAGTGGAAGGAAAATGATAAATGGTTGTCAATTTTTTTTACAAATAAATATCTGAAAAGTGTGGCGTCCATTTGTATTCAGCCCCCCTGAGTCAATACTTTGTAGAATCACCTTTCACTGCAATTACAGCTGCAATTAAAGTCTTTTTCGATATGTCTCTTGTATGTCTATTTTGCCCATTCCTCTTTCAAAATAGCTCAAGCATAGTTACATTGGATGGAAAGCATCTGTGAACGTCAATTTTCAAGTCTTGCCACATATTCTCATTTGGATTTAGGTCTGGACCTTGACTGGGCCATTCTAATACATGAATATGCTTTGATCTAAACCATTCTAATGTAGCTCTGACTGTATGTTTAGGGTCGTTGTCCTGCTGGAAGGTGAACCTCTGCCCCAGTCTCAAGTCTTTTGCAGACTACTACAGGCTTTCTTCTAAGATTGCCCTGTATTTGGCTCCATCCATCTTCCCATCAACTCTAACCAGCTTCCCTATCGCCACTGCAGAAAAGCATCCCCACAACATGATGCTGCCACCACCATGTTTCACTATGGGAATGGTGTATTCAGGGTGATGTGCAGTGTTCGTTTTTCGCCACACATAGCGCTTTGCTTTTAGGCTAAAAAGTTCAATTTTGGTCTCATCTAGCCAGAGCACATTTTTCCACATTTGCTGTGTCCCCCACATGGCTTCTCACAAGCTGCAAACAGGACTTCTTATGGCTTTCTTTCAACAATGGCTTTCTTCTTGCCACTCTTCCATAAAGGGCAGATTTGTGGACAGCATGACTAATAGTTGTCCTGCGGACAGATTCCCCCACCTGAGCTGTGGATCTCTGCAGCTCCTCCAGAGTTACCATGGGCCTCTTGGCTGCTTCTCTGATTAATGGTCTCCTTGCCCAGCCTGTCAGTTTAGGTGGACGGCCATGTCTTGGAAGGTTTGCAGCTGTGCCATACTCTCTCAATTTTTGAATGATGAATTGAACAGTGCGCAGTGAAGTGTTCAAAGCTTGGGATATTTTTTATAACCTAATCCTGCTTTAAACTTTCCCGCAACGTTATCCCTGACCTGTTTGGTGTGTTCCTTGGCCTTTATGATTCTGTTTTTTCTGTTGTGGTTTGACAACACAAAACATTTTTGTGGAGTGTGTGGTGTAAGCCCTACCCAGTGTCTTTTGCTAAACTTCTCAATCATTCCTACTTCTACAGCATAAAGGCTAATTATTCTGTAATCCAAGATAAGAAATGGAGGGCTTTTTTAGATAACATGAGAGGTGCGGAGAGGACATTGTACAACTCTGAATTTCTGACATCAAGTTGTTTTTTGTTTGCACTTATCAAACAGATACCACAGAATGCTTCTAATGGTATATTAAATAGACCAAAAGGAAGGACATAAGAGAAGTTCATTGTTAGGGTGTGCATACACTTAATGCAGGACTAAACTGTAACTTTAACTATTGCAGTATAGTGACTCAAGAAAACTCACCAGTCTTGTCAAACTAGACTTGACTAAAATGGTCCTTTTTTAATTACACCACTAGTGATTGTAAATCATTGGTTTTAAACACCACTTGCAATTAACTTCCCCATGCGTTAGTCTGTGCCCTTTCCATTCTAATATTAGACTTGCAAATTATCACCAGTGGAATACTAGGGGCCAGGTGATATGAAAGTGCAAATGACAAATTGCCTTTGCTTTGTAAAAGTTCAGATAATTGATTTTGTGAAAGAGGCACCACAAAACTTCAAATGAGTCCATTGAAGCTCCGAGTCTTGTGATTAATGGAATATAAAATATAATGGTGTAGATTTAATACGTTGTGAATGTTTCTACTCTGTGTACAAATAGCTTTGGCACTTTCTTTTTTTTTTTTTTTGGGGTGGGGGGGGACTGGTTTCGTTGTTTTGCATTAAAAAAAAAAAAATGTTTGCAACAACCTGTACTTTAACGGCTTCCCACCCGCCGCATGTCATATGGTGTCATCGGGTTTAAGCAGTGATATCTAAATGATGCCTGCAGCTACAGACATCATTCAGATATCTTCTTTTTCAGCCAGCGATCTCCTACACCATAAGAATGATCATAGCGGCTGTTTAGCTGCATGATCATTCTTACAGGTGGCAAGAGGGTAATTCTTCCCCCTTCTGCCACCCTCTGGTGCTTCTACTGACTCACCCCTGCCATCTGTGAGTCAGAGAAGGGAACCGCTGGCGGTTCTGACTATAGAGATTTCCGGAGGCTGGGTGTGATGTTATAATGTCACGCCCGGCCTCTCCATTCGATAAAATGGTGCCGCCTCAGCTGGGTGAGATGTGGTGACTTATTGACCCCATATTTCACTGTAAAGAGGACCGGTCATGCTTATTCCTATTACAAGGTATGTTTACATAAAAAATAAATAAATAAAATAAAATAAAATAAAAAGTGTTAAACTATAAAAATAAAAATAAAATTAACAATTAAAAAAAAAAAAATTGAAAGCACTCCTGTCCCCGTGTGCTCGCACACATAAGCAAACTCATACATAAGTTGCTCCCACTTATGTAAACGGTGTTCAAATCAGACATGTGAGGTATTACCCCGAACTTTAGAGTGAAAGCAATAATTCTAGCCCTGAATCTCCTCTGTAACTTAAAACCTGTAACCAGTAAAAAAAATTCAATAGTCGCGGGATTTTTAAGTACCAAAGTTCGGCGCCATTTCATGAGGGTTTGCAATTTTGAAGCGTGAGATGTTAGGTATCTATTTACTCGGCGTAATATTATCTTTTACATGTAGCTAACTTTACTGTTTTGGGTTTTTTTAATGCATAAAACAGTTTTTTGTTTTTTTTCAAAAACAAATGCGTTTGAAAAATTGCTGCACAAATACTGTGCGAGATAGAACATTTCAATGACTGCCATTTTGTTCTCGAGGGTCCCTGTTTGTGGGTTCTATGTAATTTTATAGCAAAAATAATTATAATTTTTACATGTAGGAGATAAATGTCAGAATTCGCCTGGTAGGCAAATGGTTAAAGCGGTGTTCTGCCCACCGCTGCAAAAATTAAAAGCCAGCAGCTACACATACTGCAGCTGCTGGCTTTTAATAATAGGACACTTACCTGTCCTGGAGTCCAGCGATCTGATGTTTCCAGCAGCTATCAGGTGCATGCCGCTGCCATTGCAGGAAGGGAACCAGGCCTTACGGCTTTACAATGGGAATCCTACTGTGGATTTGCGAGGCTCCGCTCCTCTCTCTAACTGGGCCGCGGCCCAGACTCCCATAAGTGGGAACAGGATACCTTTCAAACACAGGGATCCATTCCCCTCCGAAAGGTGCCAAATGTGGCACCTGAGGAGGGAGGAGACAAATATGCGGATGTTCCATTTTTGGGTGGAACTCCGCTTTAACTAAGTCATAATCTGAAATATTGAATCGCAGTTTGCTGCATCACACAGCAAAAAGGCTTTCCCCCATGTTGTTAAAGTGAAGTTCTGTCTGCCCCTTTAAAAATTAAAAGTCTGCAGCTACACATACTGTAGCTGCTGACTTTAAACATTAGGACACTTACCTGTCCTGTAGTCCAGCGATGTTGGCACTGCAGCTGATGTTTCTATCGGCTTGTCGGGTGCTTCCACTGCCATTGCGGGTATGGGAATCCAGTAGTGTAGCCTTTCGGCTTCACGACTGAGTCCTTACTGAGGGCTGCGCTCTCTCAATGGCCCAGCAGAAGAGGAGGGAGGAGGACGGGGACCGAGCTACTGAGGTAATTGGCCATGGCCCGTTCTCCCGGAAGTGGGAACAGGATACCTGGAAAATATACCAGTCTTGTTGTTTTTTTCCTAAAAATGTTTTAAAATATTGGTTCATGGTCATTTTAGTGTAGCTAAAGCCAAAACTTTCCTTTAAGTTTTTGGTATAATGTTAAAAAGTTAGAAACCTATTTAATACTGGCTATGTCCCTGATGGGGACATTCTCCTTCTTAGTTCATCCTGGTTGCCTGACAGGAGTTTAAACTGTTCCTTACTTGATCCCAAAAAAAGTTTTGGCTTTAATTATACTTTAAGCTGTACCACTGATTTATTTATATTTCATTTAAAATTATACTTGTGTCATAAGGGCTCATTCATACGTGTCTAAAATCTTGAGTTTAAATGCATACAATGTATAGTTTTGTACGCATCTAAATGCAGCAATTATAGAAACGAATGGGGCCATATTCACTTCTGCATCTACAAATGAAAATATGCTCCACATTTATGTATTATTACAGGTATTTATATAGCAATGTCAATTTATACAGTGCTTTACATATATATTTTACATTCACACCAGTCCCTGCTCTTAGGAGCTTACTGTGTAAGGTCCCTAACTCATTTATACATGTAGCACTGTCCACATAGGGCTTGCTGAGTGTTGGCTTCATAGGTCTCTCCTTGGTTACCTGCAGCTGGTTGCCAATGGTTCCCACTTAGGTGCAGAGGATTTCTTGCTTTGTTGCTGAGGGCTTCCACTGTTGCTAGGGGGATTCCTATTTGGTTGCTAAGGATTTTCCCACTATGTTGCTGTTGGCTCCTTGTTGTTCCACACCTTACTCACGTTTGCTCATTACTCAAAGACCAGTCCAAGGTATTTGGGTTTTTATATTTATTTGGAACTTAGATGGGAGAAGAGATGAGTGGGATTCTCCAACAAGGACTATTCACAAGAAATGAGGACTTGGCCTCACCAGATTGGTAGTAGAAGCAGTCACACTGCTTTGACCATGCAGGCACATGTATGGAAGGGTTAAATCTTCTTGCTCTCACTAGCAGCAGAGTTAATGCACTAAATTATCTTCAGGATACTATCTAGAATCCCCTTTACTGACACCCGTCCACCGAGTCTTCTAGCTGAAGAAGGCTACCCTCACTCGACAGGCCCCAAAGACACAGATCTGTACTCACAGTAGGCAGAATCAGATCCTTCCTGGTGTCTGCCTTCCAGTCAGCTTTGCAGGACCTCTGGGTTCAGCTTCTCTCTGGCACTCTAGGCCCCTGGGTCAACCACACAGGGCTGCATGACCTCCACAGAGGAGAGTGCAGCCGCCCCTCTCCCTCCTAGGCACTGTTCCCCAGCTTAACTAACTCTGAGCACATGTACTCTGACCTTATATACAGTATCCCACAATGCAGCACTTTGCTTCTGCCAATTGCCAGGGATGTAACAAAGCCTGTACACTCACTTGCCAGGTCCACTCCCACTGTCCAATATGCCTCCCTATTGAACCAGTACGGGACAGTCAGGACAAGCTGAGCTGCACCTGAGTACAAATGAGCAGACCTAACCAATAGATCCTGCTCCCTGGTAGGCAGAGAGCACACTAAGTTTTACCTAACCATCTTCCTGGTAAGCAGACCAAAAACTATACTCTCTTCTAGCACCTACCTAGGAGGGTGCCACACACATGCTAGGGCCAATTTGGGCAGGAGCCAATTAACCTACCAGCATGCCTTTGGAGTATAAGAGGAAAACAGAATACCCAGAGGAAACCCATCTAGGCACAGGGAGAACATGAAAACTCCAGGCAGGTAGTGTCGTGGTTGGGATTTGAACCAACAAACCTAATGCTGTTATGCAGGAGTGCTAACCACTTAGCCCCTCACATTTAGAGGTATGCAAAATTAGTAGGAGTCATCTGTGTCTGGGGGCTTAGATTTTCTGTGCATGCGTGTAAACTTGTATAAGCAAATCGTACATGTCCATACTCTGTACATGGTTAAACGCCTCTAAATTTGCCTAAACACAAATATTTTACCCATGACTATGAAATGGGACAGTCTGGTTGGGCAGGCCAATTGTTTTTATGCTATATGCGATCTGTCTGTAATTGTCTATTTAAATTGTGGTGACCTCTGTCATATGGACTAAAGTAAATGGAGCAACATTCTCTTAAGGTGGAAGGAAACCCTAACTATAACTATTCTTAAACTGTCCCCCTCCCCCCTACCTATCCTGCCTACCCTGTATTAAAAAAAAAAAAAATGATGTGTGTGCTTATTTATTTTTGAATCTACTCTATCCAGGCCACGTGATCAAACAGCTCTCTGTAAGGGCTCTTTCACATGGGAGATGTGATCAGGTTCGCCTCTTAGTTATTCAGGTGGACCTGATTGGCAGGTCCATGCATTCTACGGACTGTCTGTGTTCTCTTCCAATTAGGTGGAGTGGATCCGAGGCAGTCAGGTGTACATGGCAGTCTCTTGGCCGCCTATAGAGCAGAGCAAGCTCTGTCCGTGTCCACGCAGCATTAACTGAGCAGACACAGACATGTTATCCGCTCTGCTCTGCTCCAATCAGCAGGGGATCAGTGGGCAGATGCCCTGCTGATCGAAATAGAAGGCCCCCTAGGAAGCACTCGACAACAGCTCTAAATTCTAGGAGCTGTGATATCACCCATATGCTCCCATGGCCCAGCCGTTGTCCGCGCTCTCTCCTCTCCCCTGCAGAAGCTGCTCACCGACACAGGGGAGCCAGCGCAGGGGAATCACATGATTGGACTGGACTGGGGCTGATAAAAAATAGATACAATAAAATAGTATACATCTTTTTTATACAGGTAAGACTGGATAGGTAGGAGGAGGGGGAGGGAAAATTGTAAGAATAGTTATTGTTAAGCTTTTTTCCACTTTTAAAGTGCTGTGTAGTATGTTGATTTTTTATGATTGTATTTTTACATCATAAATGCCTTATTAATATATTATTTTATTATTGGATTATGCTTTTCTCTCATGTACTACCCCTAGGGGATTGTGACATTCAATTTATTTACATTCCATACAACTTCTTTATACACCCACATGCCTCAATTAAAGTCCCAACTTTACCCCCTTTTTTTCTTGTTTACATGTGTAGTATGTTGGCTCTTAGTAAATGAAAGATAACATACAAAACGTATTTTATGTTACATCACCTCGTGGACCTTTATAACCAAAGAGAATTATGGGGGATACCATTAGCTGAATGTTAGTTACCTGGCTGTGTAATACTTTTGAGCCATACACCTAGAATACACAAAAAGAGCTAATGAGTTTTTTTAGAATTGTCAGGAATCCTTATATCTTACATGTTCCTCATCAGTGACTTATAGCAATTAAGCCAGGTAACTAGCGTTTTCCAAGTAGGTGTCAGTACAGTAATGGTAGATTATATATTTTTTCCCATGACATGGTTCTGTACAAATAATATGTTCACCAAAAAAAAAAGAAACATTTTTGATGTAGTGTAAGAGGTTACGTGATTGTCTATTTGCTTCTATTATTGAGTCTGGGGTGAAGATTAATGTATATTTAACAACTAAGCAACTATTTAAAACAAAAGTGAACAAAAAATTACGTCTTCCTTTTTGAAGACCGTTTTATAAAATATTAAAGGCCTCTATGTATCACTTTGTATGAGCAAGAACCATTTTTACTCCAGTGGCCAGAACTGTCTCGTCTATGTATTACTGGCAGACGTGTCTAATGGATGATATCAAGTAGCTAGCGAATGTGTTAAAAGGTCTTTGCTGGTACATCTTATACTGTAGAATGGCAATTTTCGTTTTTTTTGTAGGATACCTCCATAGGGAGGGCGGTATGTTACACTGAACCCAGACTCTGATCCATCTTGATAAATTGTCATGATAACATTGTCAGCTACAAGTGGCAAACAAATCTCATAGCATCACATCCTATAAAAATCTCTATTTTTACATCTCTGATCCCATTAACCTGCCTATGCTCTGTGTTTTGCAGGAGGCGAAATGAGTTTTTCGGACTGGTCAGTAAAGGAGACTACAACTGGAATGTTAAAAATCACAGAGATATATTTAGGTAAAACGAAGATACAAGAATTGATGTTGTGTTTGCCATGTTTTGCCATATAATGTACAAAATAATAACACTAATGTATTGAATTTATATTGGATGATATGCTAAAGGACATATATTTAAAAAAAAAAAAAAAATCTGAAATCTGGTAAAACCAAACTGAGCATATAAAAGAATATAAAGTTGTCTTTACTAAAAATGTCAAACCAATCATCAGAATGTAGGCAGCTGAAGTTACATCTAAATCTTACACTTGGTCAAGCCCCCAGCCTTCTAGACCAGACTCTATTGATCAATGAAATACAATAAAGGAGATGGATTTAGGGCCAGGTTTTGACTGGTTTACCAAAGGACACTTCTTCATATGCATTTTATCATATCCTGAGATTGCATTGTCTAGGCTTTGACGGATTTACTTCCAGAAGATCTGCTTTGTTTAAACTCATTATATATATATTTATGTGTGTATATATATATATATATATATATATATATATATATATATATATATATATATATATATATATATATATATATATATACACACACACACACACACACACACACACACACACACACACACACACACACACACACACACACACACACATATATATATATATATATATATATATATATATATATATATATATATATATATATATATATATATACATACACACACATATATATATATATATATATATATATATATAGTATATAGTATATATCAAACTTCAGTTTTTATGTGTACAGTACAATTTCTGTGCTGTCACCCTTGTAGCCATTGTACAAATATCCTAAAGGATAGTCAAAATAAAAAAAATGAAAAATGAACAGTGTAAATACCCTAACCTTATATACACTATATTAGCAAAAGTATTGGGACACCTGCCTTTACACACACACATGAACTTTAGGAGCATCCCAGTCTTATGCCCTGTACACACGATCGACATTCGGACCACAAAATCAGTCTGAATTTTTCTGACAGATTTTGGCCGAAACTTGTGTTGCATACACACGGTCGCACAAAGTTGTCGGAAAATTTGATCGTTCTGAACGAGGTGACGTCAAACATGTACGTCGGGACTATAAACTAGTCAGTAGCCAATAGCTTTAGTCTCTTAGTTTATTCTGAGCATGCGTGGCATTTTGTCCGTCGGAATTGTCTACACACGATCGGAAATTTATGCGATCGGATTTTGTTGTAGGAAAATTTTAGATCCTGCCCTAAAATCCGACGGAAAAAGTCAGATGGAGCCCACACATGATTAGATTTTCCGACAACATGATCCGATCGCACATTTTTCTGTCGGAAAATCCGACCCTGTGTACAGAGCATTGGCCTGTAGGGTTCATTATTCATTTGGCCCACCCTTTGCAGCTGGAGCAGTTTCAACTCTTCTGGGAAGGCTGTCCAGGTTTAGGAGTGTGTCTATGGGAATGTTTGACCATTCTTCCAGAAGCACATTTGTGAGGTCAGGCTCTGATGTTGGATGAGAATGCCTGGCTCGCAGTCTCCGCTCTAATTCATCCCAAAGGTGTTCTATTGGGTTGAGGTCGGGACTCTGTGCAGGGCAGTCAAGTTCCTCCACTCCAAACTCGCTCATCCATGTCTTTATTGAACTTAAAGCGGTGTTCTGCCCCCAAAAAAAAATGAAAAGCCAGCAGCTATACATTGGAGCTGCACGATTCTGGCTAAAATGGGAATCATTTACTTAGAAGATAGATCACGTTTCTCGTGCCGTAACATCATCTTTCACATTAAAACAAAAAAAAATTGGGCTAACTTTACTGTTTTTTTACTTTTTTCTTATTCATTGAAGTGTATTTTTTCCCAAAAAATTGCCTTTGAAAGACCGCTGGGCAAATACAGTGTGACATAAAATAAGGCAGCAATTGACATTTTATTCCCTAGGGTCTCTGCTAAAATATATATAATGTTTGGGGGTTCCAAGTAATTTTCTAGCAAAAAATATTGATTTTAAAAAGCAAGTGTCAGAAAAAGATTTAGACTTTAAGTGGTAAAACTTCCTGCATTTACACGTTAAAAATTTGGCAGACTGCCTGGATTTTTTTTCACACAGAAGTTTATTCCTTTGATCTAAGAAGAAAGAGTTAGTTACAATGTTTCATTTTAAAAACTTGGCAGACTACCCAGATGTTTTCTTTTGACAGCTGAGTGAGCAGATAAGTGTCTCCACTTGTTATATGAAAGAATCCGTAAAATACGCAATAGAGATCGTCAAGGGGGTTGAATCGAAATCATAATTTGCTAACGATTAATTGTGCAGCTCTACTACACATACTGCAGCTGCTGGCTTTTAATAATAGGACACTTACCTGTCCTGGAGTCCAGCAATGTCGGCACCACAGCTGATGTTTCCATCACCTGTCGGGTGCTGCCACCGCCATTGCGGGTAAGGGTACCCGGCAGTGTAGCCTTACGGCTTCACAGTGGGAACCCTACTGCGCATGCTCAAGGCTCTGCTTCTCTCTCCTACTGGCCCGGCGACAGGGAGAGGAGGTGGGAGCCCCACGGAAATGTCACGGGCTGCAGCCGGGATTCCTGGAAGTGGGAACAGGATACAGTACCTGTCAACGATGGGTATCCTGTCCCCCCTCCCCCGAAAGGTGGCAATTGTGGCATCAGAGGGGGAGAGGAGACAAATGAGCATAATTTGGGTGGAAAAGGCTTTAAAAAAAAAATTATCATCATATGAACATAAATCGATTAAAGAAGCTTACTCCATATATGACCAAAGTCATATCAACACCAAAAATCGGCATCATAGTCCACGCGCATGTGAAAATGCCCACCAGTTGAAAAAAGTGAAGCAAAGTCCATCACATAAGTATAATATAAAGTCAACGATAATCCTTTGTGGTTTCCACCCAATCTTTTCACCCCCCTTGTTAATAGTCGAAGATAGGCATGCTGAAAAAACATTAAATTGGTCTTAAACTCTCCAAAGCAGCTGTCAGATTTGCAAATTCTCCCATATACAGCTCAGCCAATCAGAGAGGATGCAGACATCATTGTGTAATATGTATAACGTTTACTTAAAGCATTAAAACATAAAAATTCAAATCCTTGAAATATCGGAGAACACCACAATACTTCCAGCACTTGCATCTCAACAGTCCTTGCGTGATGACCTCACAAAGTCCTGGCTTTGCGGATTCTTTAAAGAGAACAGTATCTAATTCCAAAACATTTTGTTATATGTCGGATAGGGCAGGAAATGGTTGAAACCTCTGTCAGTTGTGTATATTATGGGGTTGATTTACTAAAGGCAAATAGACTGTGCACTTTTGCAAGTGCAGTTTCTCCAGAAAAATGAGGAGGAGTGCTGCTGACTTCAATTATGCAATAATGTGCAAGCAAAAATGCTGTATTTTTTGTTTGTTTTGTCTTTTTTCATTGCATGGGATTGGGTGTTCTTTGTAAAGTGAAGCTTTACCTTATTTACTAAGTTCTGGAGCAACTACACTTGCAGAGGGCAACTTCATTTGCAAAAATGCACAGTCTATTTGCCTTTAGTAAATCAACCCCTTTGTGTTTTATATGAGAGATTTCACTTTACTCTCTTCTCCTTACAATACTATAGGAAATTAAACCTCTCTGGCAGTATGATTATTTCAGATTTTTGATGTTCAAAGCGGTACATTGTTTTGCATGGAAATCTAGCGTTTTATATTGTAGCCCTGTAATTCTTAGGAATAACACACTAAAATCTATCCAAACAAGAATCTAGTAGACATCCCGGGTATGATAAAGTTTGAAACACAAAATCATAAATTATAATATAATAAATAACTATAAATAATTATAATAAATAATAATATAATAATAAAAAATTATTCAATATTGTTATAAAATCAAAAACACTGAAATTTGCTCAGTTGCAGAATTGTCGCTGTCGTTACTTTCAGTGTTTGATGATGGATTTCCCCACAAATCACTATCACTCAGTTCTGCAAGTAATTCTAATTTATTATCGCTGTTTTCTAGATGGCCTAAACCACTTTTGATGTAAAGGGACGGTTTTGGTTGCTATGGACAATCTCCAATTTCCAGGCAGAAAGAACAGTATTTGTAAGATAAAACTACATGCAGAGCACTGGACAAACCACTAGGGACAAAAAGGATGTGAAATAATTTGATACAGTAATGCAATCTGTAAGATTATAGTGTACTGTATATGTATTGTGTTTTTAACTTTTTGAATTTGGCGCCGTGCTACGTCCCCGTAGATCAAGTGGAGGACACAGCTCGCACACAGCGGGGAGACATCGCAGGATCCTGGGGACAAGGTAAGTAACTTTGCCTGCGATGCAATCCTTAGGCTACTTTTGCACTGAGGTGCTGGGCGCTTTACTGTCGTTTTAGCTGCACTTTTCCACCGCTAGCATGGCAGTTTTAACCCCCGCTAGCAGCCGAAAAAGGGTTAAAACCGCTAAGTACCGATGCAGCGGCGCTTTGCAGGCGGGTTTGGAGCGCTGCCCCATTTTTTTAAATGGGAAGGGGTGCTTTAGGAACGGTAAATACACCGCTCCTACAGCGCTTCAAAGATGCGGCTTGCAGGACATTTTTCAGCGCCCTGCAAGCGCACCGCTCCAAGCGGGCTCCAGAGGGCTTTCACACTGGAGAGACAGCAGCGGCTGTTTGAGGGCGCTTTGCAGGCACTATTTTTAGCACTCTAGCGCCTTAGTGTGAAAGGGGCCTAAGTGTGGCCCAGGGTTACCGCTTTTGGTAGTGAAAATTCACCCCGAGCCACACTTGGGAATTCTGCCAGGGAGGTTAAGGAAACCTAACCAAAGTGAGGTAAAGTGCCCTTTGGAAGTTTTTGTATTGCTAATAAGGGTCACCAGGACAAATAGAGAGAAAATCTGCCTTGTGGGGACACGGACAGCAATACAAACCTGACAGAGGTTATAAAATGTATCCACTCTAAAACAAAGCTTTTATTCCTTAAGTTAACTAAAACTTAACTAAACAATATCATTGCTTCACCCTAAAACTGTTGCCGCTGTTACTATGTGCGTTAGCAGTTGGAAGTTTGCGCACATTTTTACTGCCAGCTAGCAGCATTCACATAGGAGTGGGTGAGATGGCTCTTAAACCACCTGATTGCTGGTATACACCTGTATCGGAGGTCTGATAGACCCTTGATGCCTCCTCCTTGTCACCTGCACTATGCTGTAACATATAGGAGGCTTTTCACCCCCCTTATAATAGGCTTATAAATATAACAGTTAAAGTGACGCAAAACTCTGGATTAAAAATACATTTTTTAAGTACTGTATGTATTCTTAACTCAGAAAAGTAACTTCTGTTATTTTAAGCCTCCTCCAAATCTCCAAATTCCGTTTTTTTTCCTGTTGTTTTTCTTTCTTTGCTCCTGTTATCCGACCTGGAGGATGAGGTAAACAGTTCAATCTCTGTATTTGCGGACGATACTAAGCTAAGCAGGGCAATAACCTCTCCCCAGGATGTGGAAACCTTGCAAAATGATCTGAACAAATTAATGGGGTGGACAACTACATGGAAAATGAGGTTCAATGTAGAAAAATGTAAAATAATGCATTTGGGTGGCAAAAATATGAATGCAATCTATACACTGGGGGGAGAACCTCTGGGGGAATCTAGGATGGAAAAGGACCTGGTGGTCCTATTAGATGATAGGCTCAGCAATGGCATGCAATGCCAAGCTGCTGCTAACAAAGCAAACAGAATATTGGCATGCATTAAAAAGGGGATTCATTCCAGAGATAAAACAACAATTCTCCCGCTCTACAAGACTCTGGTCTGTCCTCACCTGGAGTATGCTGTCCAGTTCTGGACACCAGTCCCCAGGAAGGATGTGCTGGAAATGGAGCGAGTACAAAGAAGGGCAACAAAGCCAATAAAGGGTCCAGAGGATATTAGTTATGAGGAAAGGTTGCAAGCACTGAACTTATTCTGTCTGGAGAAGCCGCTTGAGTGGGGATATATGAATTTAATTTACAAATACCATACTGGTGACCCCACAATAAGGATAAAACTTTTTCGCGGAAGGGAGTTTAACAAGATACATTGCCACTCATTAAAATTAGAAAAAAAGAGGTTTAACCTTAAACTACGTAGAGAGTTCTTTACTGTAAGAGCAGCAAGGATTTGGAATTCCCTTCCACAGGCGGTGGTCTCAGCGGGGGGCATCGATAGTTTCAAAAAACTTTTAGATAAGCACCTGAACAACCACAACATACAGGGGTATACAATGTACTGACATATAATCACACACGTAGGTTGGACTTGATGGACTTGTGTCTTTTTTCAACCTCACCTACTATGTAACTATGCATGGACTCTATCCCTTACAGAACAGCCATAGAGAAAGCGATGCCAGGCTTCACCTTCTTTAATGTACAAGGTGGCCAGCTATGATCCTGTCTGGAGCCGGTCGGATGTGTTGCGCTGTGTGTGGAATGAGCAGCGGTAGAGAGATTAGATACAAAGTCTAGGGGTGCCAGAATTTTGTTTAAAGCTGAACCTGCCCTTTAAATAAACTGCTAAAATCCCAGCAGAACGCATTTATTTATATGCATAATTACATATTGACCTGGGGAGAAATAAATAAAATGTCAGTGTAGATTTAAGAGAGTTAGTGAACATCTGCATAAAGCAAAACATCATTCATCAATTTTATTATTATAAATGGGCATTATTTTTTTACATTGGAATTCTCGGGAACACCATGGACTGTAGGCACAGGTATGGCAGACACCATACTGATATAATGATATATAACAGCGCTGTGGGTGAAGGACACTCGCTTAGTATGTTTGCAGTATGTTTGCTTTGATCCACTTCTCTCTTTCAGATCAATGCTAATGACAGCATGTGACCTTGGAGCTGCAACCAAACCGTGGGAGATCTCAAGACAGGCAAGAGTTGATTTATTACTCGATAGGGGAGGAACTTGCTGATGGGACAATGTTATAATAGGATATGACTTACAAAACTCCAACATAAAGATTTCACCTTTCTTATAGACAAAGTGGTGTATTTTATTCCTCCGTAGTTATATCTATTTATATTCCTGACGGTATAACTATAGGAATTTAGGGAGATTCGCCCTTTCTATTTGTCCTGTTTATCATTATCAAAGAGAGTAAAAAAGAATCCCACATTTTGGGTTGTCACCAGAACTGAAATAGAGCGTACTTTTTCCAATGGGGACACTAATTCTAGTGACAAAGACGGAATCCCACACTTTGGAGGGATTTCCTTTTACTTTCTGTTTGGTTATGGGACAGGAAGTAAAGGGAAGCTTCCCCAATGGAACACAGATGGCAAAAAAAAAACCTGACGGGTTATAAAATAGCTACCAACTGTCCCTGATTTCGAGGGACTGTCCCTGATTTCAAGGGACTATCCCTGATTTCGAGGGACTATCCCTGATTTCGAGGCACTGTCTCTGATTTCGAGGGACTATCCCTGATTTTGAGGGACTGTCTCTGATTTTGAGGGACAGTCCCTGATTTTGAGGGACTGTCTCTGATTTCGAGGGACTGTCCCTGATTTCGAGGGACTGTCCCTGATTTCGAGGCACTGTCTCTGATTTCGAGGGACTATCCCTTATTTCGAGGGACTGTCCCTGATTTTGAGGGACTGTCTCTGATTTCGAGGGACTGTCTCTGATTTCGAGGGACTGTCTCTGATTTCGAGGGACTGTCCCTGATTTCGAGGGACTGTCTCTATTTTCAAGGGACTGTCTCTGATTTTGAGGGACTATCCCTGATTTCGAGGGACTATCCCTGATTTCGAGGCACTGTCTCGGATTTCGAGGGACTATCCCTGATTTCGAGGGACTGTCTCTGATTTTGAGGGACAGTCCCTGATTTTGAGGGACTGTCTCTGATTTTGAGGGACAGTCCCTGATTTTGAGGGACTGTCTCTGATTTCGAGGGACTGTCTCTGATTTCGAGGGACTGTCCCTGATTTCGAGGGACTGTCTCTGATTTCGAGGGACTATCCCTGATTTCGAGGGACTGTCTCTGATTTTGAGGGACTATCCCTGATTTCGAGGGACTGTCTCTGATCTCGAGGGACTGTCTCTGATTTCGAGGGACAGTCTCTGATTTCGAGGGACTGTCTCTGATTTCGAGGAACTGTCTCTGATTTCGAGGAACTGTCTCTGATTTCGAGGGACTGTCTCTGATTTCGAGGGACAGTCCCTGATTTCGAGGGACTGTCCTTGATTTGGAACAAAGTTCCTCTTTCCACCTCATTTGTCCCCTATTTTGGTCTGACATATAAAGTTGTATATAAAATGCACTTTTTATCTTTCAAACAGTGTTTCCCAGGGCTAATACTTTCATGCAATTTCTAAATTGCTACATTTGTAAATTTCTAAAGCCAGTATAAAGGAATAGTAGTGGTATTAAAAAAGCACTTATGGGTTTAACTAATAATTTTTTGTATGGCTCTCCTTTAAAACCACTTCACCCCCGGAAGATTTGGCTGCTCAATGATCAGGCCATTTTTTGCTATACAGCACTACGTTGATTTAACTGACGTTGCAATCGCATCGTACGACGTTGTACTCTATCCAAAATGAAAGTTTTGCCTTTAGTTCTGCTTCAAGGATAAGTAACTACAGGGAAAGTTACACAGCTGTATGGTTTTAATTTTATTTTCATGCTTTTTCATATTTTATGCCCACAGTGCAGGAAAAAAATGTTTGTTTAGATGAGTGACCAGTGACCAAAACATAAACTGAATAATGCATTGCCATGTAAGAAGTATAACACCAGCAGTTTTATTAGCAGGCTATAACCATAAAAATAAAAGTGCTATTCAGGGTTGCCAACCGTCAGTAAATTTACAGACAGTTTGTAGAAATCTAAATATCTAAATATTTACAACTGTCTGTAAATATCAGGGGGTGATAATTTATCATGCTGCGTTGAGTTTTTAAGTATAAACCAGGCAAATTACTTGATATGGGTATTCTCTGTGTTTCCATATTGTGTTTGCATATCAATTGTCTGTTTTTAATAGGAATTCTTTCATTTTTCAGGTTGCCAGTAAAAAAATGTGCTCCGTCAGTAATTTTCAATGTTTTGTCAGTAAAAAATGTTGTGGGAGGTTGGCAACACTGGTGCTATTAACTCAAAAATGTGGATTACCAAGTGGTGTGTTTAGAACAGTGAGCAGATTCCACTCTCCACAGGAACATTTTTGCAGTGTGTTTTTTTTGCAGCTACTTGAGCTCTGGAAGGTTTTACCCCCTTCATGACCAGGCCATTTTTTACTATTTGGCACTGTGCTATTTTAACTTTTTTTTGGTGCGATCATATAATGCACAAATATATATTTCTTTTGGTGGCATTTGATTACCCCTGGGTTTTTTTCTTTTTTATTATAACAACAAAAAAAATGACAATTAAAAAAAAAAAAAAAACTATGTTTTACTTTCTGCTATAAAACATATCCCATAAAAATTTGTTAAAAAAATCAAATCTCTTAAATTTTGGTCAGAATGTATTCTGCTACATGTTTTTATTTTAAAAAATCCCAATAAGTGTATATTGATTGGTTTGCCTAAAAGTTATAGAGTCTACATACCCTGTTTCCCCTAAAATAAGACCTAGCCTGATTGTCGGTGCTGGCTGCAATATAAGCCCTACCACCCAAATAAGCCCTACCCTGTTTCCTCAAAAATAAGCCCTACCCTGAAAAGAAGACCTACAAGGACTTTAACTAGGGCTTATTTGGGGGTAGGGCTTTTATTGCAGCTATCACCGACAATCACACTAGGTCTTATTTTAGGGGAAACAGGGTAGTTTGGGCTATATATTGGAATTTTACACTAGTAATGGCGGCGATCAGTGACTTATAACAGGAGTGTGACGGAATTTCTGACACTAACTGACGCTGGGGGGAACTAACTAACTGCCACTGATATCACCAGTGACATTATTACAGTGATTAGTGCTAATAATATGCATTGTCACTGGTCTAATGACACTGGGCAGGAAGGGGTTAACATCTAGGGCGATCAAGGGGTTAAATGTATGCCTAACCAGTGTTTATGTGTGTACTGTGTGTTGCTTTTACTGGGGTTCTCGTTGTTTTCATTCCTCACTTTGCAGGGAATGAAAAAACAATGACATGTCCTGTCACTGAACACAGCTCTGTGTTGTTTACACTCACAGAGCTGTGTTTGGGGATAAGAGCCAATCACTGGGTGCCAGAGGAAAATCATTAGTCGGGACTCGGTGATTGGCATGTGCTATGACGAATTACAGCACAGCCGGGTCAGCGGGCACACACGTCCCCTACCAGGGAAAGCAGAATCACATGTATGTACGTGATTCTTTCTGCGCAGCTGGCCCGCACTGTAGCAGTAAAAATATAGTGTGCGGTCAGTCAGTGGCTAAAGTGCTGCATGCAGTTAGCCCAAAGCAGTGCAGTGGCTAGGCTGCAGACACATTCGCTGGTCCTAATGTGACTGGCGGGTGGGTACAGGTGAGTTGCCCTAAATGAACACTGCCTGCATTCGAGGCTGATCACCTGCGCCCACACACCTGTCACATTAAAACTAGTGACTGCGTCCATGCAGCAGCTGCGGTAAGAAGCAGCTTAGAATTTTTTATTATATATGTAAATGCATTTCTGACAATCAGCACCATGAGCTGTGGGCGGCTGTGTATCAACCCTGGCAACTCCACTGCCCTTGGCCATGGCCTATGTTGGCAATGCTAAAAATCCAGCCCCAAACAAAATACGACAATTTACAATGTAATATAATAAAAATAATTATCATATTATTAAACAATTATATCTTTCAAAAAAATATTGTACTAAATTAAAAGTTTGAAAAACGAAAATACAATTTGCGGATTTGCGGAAGAAAAAAAAATGTTCCTGGTAGAAAACTCTTCCTTTTAATGAATTCTTTTGAATAAAAAATAGGGCACGGAATCTGACAGGTTACTATGGGCAATAGCTCACATTTCCTTTCACCCGTTTTCACAAAACATCCCCAAGGTTTTATTCCAACCCTCTGCTGAAAATATAAATACACTTGTCTAGGTTCGATTGTTCCAGCTCCAGCTCCTGCTGCTAATCAGTATTCTTTGTATTCATTCATATTACCCTCAGGATGTGATGGCCAATGAAGACATTTGACTGAATGAGTGGAAAGCCCTCAAATTTAAAAACTATGCAGGAACTGATTCATCATTGTCAGTATGTGACAGAGCCTGAGGTAGCTCCATGGGGCAGCCGTATGAGTTGAATGAAAGACGACGAAGCTCACAACAGAAGGAATTACAAACCCAATTTTCTTTCCATTTCTTACCCATTCTCATACAGCAATACTACTGCTGTTCGTGTAGCGCTCATAAACACCTCATAGACAAGAAACATTTAACATTTTATCATTAAGAAATGTAACATTCAAGAAGACGACATTGCATTTTAGCGTCAGGGCATTCGTGCCAAAGTGATACATTTTACATAATTTCTTTAGAACACTAAATAGAATATAAATACTTCAGGAAATGGTAAAAATTGGTCTGTGACCAAGCTAAATCAACAATGTTAGTCATATACATAAAGTTAAAGAAACAATCCACCAAAGATTTGATTTTAACCAACTGATCTTTTAAAAACTTGAAAAAACTATCTCTCAACACAACACAAGGAGAGATCGATTTGGTCAGATTCTAATGGATTTTCCACCCTTTTACGTGAAAACAATTGTTTGTAGATCAATTGCCCAATCAATTTCTATAAGTTAGGACATGGATTGTTATATAAATGACTGTAATATTACTTGTAGGACCAGCAACAGTGCGAACATCCGTTTCTTGGTTATTTGGATATTTTCAAGTTGCATGTTAAAATGTAGCTCTCATTTATATACAGAAAAGACAAATATTGTAGGGGAACCTTTTAAACCTATTATTATTGTTTGAAAATGCTTCAAAAAGGAAAAACGTTGTTTTTTTTTTTAGGGGTGTTTTCGATCATCATCTATAATCTTCATAAGAAGTTTGAGTCAATTTTGCACCACGTATTGTTTTGCACCACTGTTTATGAATTCAGGCAATGACCAATGCTGAGAATGCAGGAATTGGTGAAATCCCTGTGGTCTGAGGCACAGTGGTGGCTGGTGCTCAATTTTTTTTGGGGGGGGGAGCAAACAAACTAAAAAATTCTGAAAAAAAAAACATCAATTGCAGCCACTGTGCCATCAAATGCAGCCACTGTGCCCATCAATTGCTGCCACTGTGCCATCAACCACAACCACTGTGCCATCAAATGCAGCCACTTTGCCCCATAAAATGCAGCCACTGTGCCCCATAAAATGCAGCCACTGTGCCCATCAATTGCCACCACTGTGCCCTCACATGCAGCTACTGTGCCCATCAATTGCCACCACTGTGTCCATCAGTTGCCGCCACTGTGCCATCTATTGCCGCCACTGTGCCATCAAACACAGCCACTGTGCCCGTCAAACGCAGCCACTGTGCCCGTCAAACGCAGCCACTGTGCCCATCAATTGCCGCAACTGTGCCCATCAATTGCTCCGACTGTGCCCATCAATTGCCGCCACTGTGCCATCAACCGCGACCACTATGCCATCAAATGCAGCCACTGTGCCCATCAATTGCCGCCACTGTGCCCATCAGAAGCAGCCACTGTGCCATCAAACACAGCCACCATGCCCATCAATTGCCACCACTGTGCCATCAAACGCAGCCACTGTGCCCATCAATTGCCACCACTGTGTCCATCAGTTGCCGCCACTGTGCCATCTATTGCCGCCACTGTGCCATCAAACACAGCTACTGTGCCCGTCAAATGCAGCCACTGTGCCCATCAATTGCTGCAACTGTGCCCATCAATTGGTCTGACTGTGCCCATCAATTGCTCTGACTGTGCCCATCAATCGCTGCCACTGTGCCCATCAATTTCTGCCACTGTGCCCCATTAAACCCAGCCACTGTGCCATATCAAATGCTGCCAGTGTGCCCCCCGCCGGCCCTCGATGTCTTCTCCCATCCTCTCTTCCCACCCTCTGCTATGATTGAACGCCTGGCATCCAATCACAAGGCCTGTAATTTCAGCCAATTTCAGGGAAATAGATCCAAGCACCTGATCGGCAGAGAGGTGGTTTAATGTTAGGACAGCGAATATTCATTCACTTTTCTAAAACACAGCATGGCGCTCGCATGTCACATTTTTTTACGCATATTAGAACCTATGGCTCTAATCAGGTGCTTCAAATCCCCCCCACCTTGCCTGAATAGGGGGTGGCAGCGGCGGCCATAGATAGATTCATACAATGCATGAATCTATCTATTGGTGATAGAGGGGGTGGCAGGAGATATGGAGCGGCACCCGTGCGCCCTTATGGACGCACCGCCACTGCCGAGGCACATTATGCACTAGTGTGCACTCAGGGTCCCTCATCGTCTGTTTACATCCAGCCACCCATAGAGCTCAGCGGGGTCGGCCCGTGTCCGCTATGCACAAAATGAATGGGAACGGATATGACATCCATCCCATTCAGCTCTGATCAGCAGGAGATCTTCTCATAGATCCCCTACTGAATGAAGTGGACTCCGCTCCATGTGAAAGAGCCCTAAGGGTGGCAGCACCCATCTGAATGAGACAATAAGCAGTCCCAAAATATCTCAGGGACCTGAGCAAGAATACCTAGCCACTTGGAAAACTTCCATGAGACAGTTTCTCACTTTTAATATTTTAGGAAATACAATAGAAATTTACTTTAACAGGAATGTAATGTAGTTCTGTAAATAGTATTTTTATTTATAAGACTTCATTCACACAGGCACTGAGGACTGTATACTGTAAATGGGCTATTTTTTTCCATGGGTCTAGACGCCAGGAGCTGCATGCAGGCAGCCCATTAAAATCTATGAGGATGCAGCTATCTTGGTTCACATTGTGGCTGTGCCTGCACAGTTTGGGTGTTTTCAACCAGTCTAAACACCAAAAGCCTAAAACCAAAGTAGTACAGTAGTGAATAGTTTGCTCCACTGTCTGATAGTCATTGGTTCTAGGTATACTGACAAAGAATGGGCAAACTGTGTCTTTCATACTATGTGGCCTCAGCTTCATTGTGTCTTGTGTAGGTTTTTCATTTGATCTTGAGGCTCACTAGATATCTGAGTATTAAAGCGGAACTAAACCCACCAAAAAACAGTTACATTCCTGGCATGCTGGGAATGCTAACTTTCACATTTGCTTGTACTGTCAACCAAACTGTCAAACCATCAAATGGCTGGTGTCATAACTGATCACATGTGCAGCATCATGGCAGTTTTATATCAAACATAAGCTAAGATGGCAGCTTCCTTGGCTGAAAAAGATAAGAGGGTTTAGTTCCACTCAGTGGCGGCAGCCAGCCCACCCCTGACTGTCAGTTGGTACACTTTCCCCATCTAGGTCACGGGCTTCCTCCGGGCGGCGGACATTGACATTGGCTTCACCCTGCATCTCCTCCTTCCTTGGCTTCAAGGTGGCATGGCTTCCCCTGCATCTCCTCCCACCTCCTCCTCGGCAGCCAATAGGATCGCTTCTCCTCTCAGGCAAACAGGTCTCAGGACCTTCTTCCTGAGCTGGGATTGGCTGGAAAGAAAATCAGGAATACAATAGCGAGCCCCGAGCCCACCCTTTTTTTAAGCCAATTAATAAAAAACCTCCATTGGAATCCAATCTGCAGGTAAATTAAATACCAGGCTCATGGATTAGTGGGGCGGCACTGGTTCCTCTTCCACATGCACATGAGATTTAATTGGTTGCTGTTGTCACCACCACTATTTTAACTTTGTTTCGTTTTCCTGGTTTATTTCCACACTGGGATTCCAAATTGGAACACAGTTACTAACTGTCTTTTAGTATCAGGAACAGAAGCTTGATTTGAAGTTTGGTCCCTGGATTAGTGTCATCTAGACATGTGCATTCGTTTTCGTCCAAATGCATTTTCGTCCGAATTTCAGCTATTTTCGTTTTCGTTTTGACAAACGATAACGAAAGCACAAAATCTGAAAAACGAAAGATCCGACATAAATAAATGCTTTATTTTTGTTTTCATTGTTACAACAGTTCGATATAGAATAGGAGATTGGGTCCTGCCCCAGGGGACATGTATCAATGCAAAAAAAAGTTTTAAAAACGGCCGTTTTTTCGGGAGCAGTGATTTTAATAATGATTAAAGTGAAACAATAAAAGTGTAATATTCCTTTAAATTTCGTAGGGGGGGGTTGTCTATAGTATGCCTGTGAAGGGGCGCATGTTTCCCGTGCTTAGAATTGTCCCTGCACAAAGTGTCATTTATGCAGGAAAAAAAGTCCTTTAAAATCACTCGCAGCTATAATGAATTGTCGGCTCCGTAATACAGAGAACACTCATTGAAAGTCATTGATAAAAAAATAAATAAATAAATAAAATAAAAAAGCGTGGGGGTCCCCCAAATTCAATTACCAGGCCCTTCAGGTCTGGTATGGATATTAAGGGGAACCCTGCCTCAAATTTAAGAAAAAATTTGACGTGGGGTTCCCCCTAAATATCCATAACCAGACCCTTCAGGTCTGGTATGGATATTAAGGGGAACCCCGCATCAAATTTAAAAAAAAATTGACGTGGGGTTCCCCCTAAAAATCCATACCAGACCCTTTATCCGAGCACGCAACCTGGCAGGCCGCAGGAAAAGAGGGGGGGACGAGAGAGCGGCCCCCCCTCCCTCCTGAACCGTACCAGGCCACATGCCCTCAACATTGGGAGGATGCTTTGGGGGTCTGTGACCCCTCAAAGCACCTTGTCCCCATGTTGATGAGGACAAGGGCCTCATCCCCACAACCCTGGCCGGTGGTTGTGGAGGTCTGCGGGCGGGGGGCTTATCAGAATCTGGAAGCCCCCTTTAACAAGGGGACCCCCAGATCCCGCCCCCCCCCCCTGTTTGAAATGGTAAGGGGGTACTAAAGTACCCCTACCATTTCACAAAGAAAGTGTAAAAAATGGTTAAATAAAACAAACACACTTTTGAAAAATTCCTTTATTAAAAATAAAAAAATAAAAAAAAGATTCCAGCGGCGGTAATCCACTCTTGCTATCCAGCGACGGACGGTCATCTCTCCAGCGATGTCTCATCTCATCCAGCGCAGCGAATACATCCTTCTTCTGTCTCCTCCACGGAGACACTGCAGGCATTCCGGCGGCTGACGTTTCTTATATACGGAGGGCGGGGCCACCCGTCACCTGGCCCCGCCCCCCTCTGACGCAAGGGGAAACCCGGGGTTCCCTGTGACGTAGGGGTGACCCGCACCCCTCTGATGTAACACAGGCAGGTTTCCGTTACATCAGAGGGGGGGCGGGGTCACCCATACGTCACGGGGAACCCCGGGTTTCCCCTTGCGTCAGAGGGGGGCGGGGTCAGGTGACGGGTGCCCCCGCCCTCCGTATATAAGAAACGTCAGCCGCCGGAATGCCTGTAGTGTCTCCGTGGAGGAGACAGAAGAAGGATGGATCGCTGCGCTGGATGAGATGAGACATCGCTGGAGAGATGACCGTCCGTCGCTGGATAGCAAGAGTGGATTACCGCCGCTGGAATCTTTTTTTTATTTTTTTATTTTTAATAAAGGAATTTTTCAAAAGTGTGTTTGTTTTATTTAACCATTTTTTACATTTTCTTTGTGAAATGGTAGGGGTACTTTTGTACCCCCTTACCATTTCAAACAGGGGGGGGGGCCGGGATCTGGGGGTCCCCTTGTTAAAGGGGGCTTCCAGATTCTGATAAGCCCCCCGCCCGCAGACCTCCACAACCACCAGCCAGGGTTGTGGGGATGAGGCCCTTGTCCTCATCAACATGGGGACAAGGTGCTTTGAGGGGTCACAGACCCCCAAAGCATCCTCCCAATGTTGAGGGCATGTGGCCTGGTACGGTTCAGGAGGGAGGGGGGGCCACTCTCTCGTCCCCCCCTCTTTTCCTGCGGCCTGCCAGGTTGCGTGCTCGGATAAAGGGTCTGGTATGGATTTTTAGGGGGAACCCCACGTCAATTTTTTTTTAAATTTGACGCGGGGTTCCCCTTTATATCCATACCAGACCTGAAGGGTCTGGTTATGGATATTTAGGGGGAACCCCACGTCAAATTTTTTCTTAAATTTGAGGCAGGGTTCCCCTTAATATCCATACCAGACCTGAAGGGCCTGGTAATTGAATTTGGGGGACCCCCACGCTTTTTTATTTATTTATTTATTTATTTTTTTATCAATGACTTTCAATGAGTGTTCTCTGTATTACGGAGCCGACAATTCACTATAGCTGCGAGTGATTTTAAAGGACTTTTTTTCCTGCATAAATGACACTTTGTGCAGGGACAATTCTAAGCACGGGAAACATGCGCCCCTTCACAGGCATACTATAGACAACCCCCCCTACGAAATTTAAAGGAATATTACACTTTTATTGTTTCACTTTAATCATTATTAAAATCACTGCTCCCGAAAAAACGGCCGTTTTTAAAACTTTTTTTTGCATTGATACATGTCCCCTGGGGCAGGACCCGGGTCCCCAAACACTTTTTAGGACAGTAACTTGCAAATTAGCCTTTAAAATTAGCACTTTAGATTTTGAACGTTGGAGTCCCATAGACTTTAATACGGTTCTAAAGTATGCTATATAGTTAGCTCCGTCAAATCTTCTTTATACATTGACAGACACCATAAGCCTTCCAAGACAGATTCGACTGTAATTCATGTGGATTTTCGGACAAATGCAATTTTTGAACGAAAAACGAAATAAATAAAAACGAATTTCGGGAGTAACTAAATAAATTAAGTTTTCGGACGAAAACGAAATTCCGAAACGAAATATTTTACTCTGCACATGTCTAGTGTCATCTCTAAAAATGTCTTTGATTTTTCAAACTGACCAATTTTGTCATGTTTCTATGTTGAATTTTAAAATCTGTTAATGATAGTCTTGTCTATTTTACATTGATAATGTTGAAAACACAATTTAATTTAAACAATATATATAGTTAATTTTATTAAATAATTACACTGTACTACTGTAATAAAGTGTTGTTCTAGCTTGGCTTCAGTTGCTATCAAGAATGCCGGTTTTGCAAGGAACCTTACTTATGCACAGGTGGATTAATTTAATTCTCTGCAATTCAGCTGTTCTACTAGTGTGGATATCCACAAAATGTAACTGTTGGTGGGATCTGTGGACACACACTGAGCAAAATTATAAACACAACATGTTTGTGTTTGCCCCTATTTATCATGAGCTGAATGCAAAGATCTACGACTTTTTCTATGTACACAAAAGGCCTATTTCTCTCAAATATTGTTCACAAATCTGTCTAAATCGGTGTTAGTGAGCACTTCTTTGCTGAGATAATTCATCCACCTCACAGGTGTGGTATATCAAGATACTGATTAGACAACATGATTATTGCACAGGTGTGCCTTAGGCTGGCCACAATGAAAGGCCACTGTATTGGGGGGGGTCCGAAAACCAGTCAGTATCTGGTGTGACCACCATTTGCCTCACGCAGTGCAGAATATCGCCTTCCGTTGTTGATTGTGGCCTGTGGAATATTGATCCATTCCTCTTCAATAGCTGTGCAAAGTTGATGGATATTGGCAGTAACTGGAACACGCAGTTGTATATACCAATCCAGAGCATCCCCAACGTGCTCAATGGGTGACATGTCCGGTGAGTATGCTGGCCATGCAAGAACTGGGATTTTTTCAGTTTCCAGGAATTGTGTACAGATCCTTGCAACATGGGGCCGTGCATTATCATGCTGCAACATTAGGTGATGGTCGTGGATGAATGGCACAACAATGGGCCTCAGGATCTCGTTACGGTATCTCTGTGCATTCAAAATGCCATCAATAAAATTCACCTGTATTTGTTGTCCATAGCAGACGCCTGCCCATACCATAACCCCACTGCCACCATGGGCCTCTCGATCCACAAAGTTTACTTCAGCAAACAGCTCACCCACATGAAGCCATACATGCTATCTGTCTTCTGCCCTGTACAGTGAAAACTGGGATTCATCTGTGAATAGAACACCTCTCCAAAGTGCCAGACGCCATTGAATGTGAGCATTTGCCCATTCAAGTTGTTTATGACAAACTGCAGTCAGGTCCAGACACCGATGAGGAGAATCTTGGAGGTGAAGATGCTGGATGTGGAGGTCCTGGGCTGGTGTGGTTACACGTGGTCTGCGGTTGTGAGGCCGGTTGGATGTACTGCCAAATTCTCTGAAACGCCTATGGAGATGGCTTATGGTAGAGAAATGAACATGCAACTCAAGGGCAACAGCTCTGATGGACATCCCTGCAGTAAGCATGCCAATTGCATGCTCCCTCAAAACTTGCATTATCCATGGCATTGTGCTTTGTGATATAATTGCACATTTTAGAGTGGCTTTTTAATGTGGCCAGCCTAAGGTACAGCTCTGCAATATTCATGCTGTCTAATCAGCATCTGGATATGCCACACCTGTGAGGTGGATGGGTTATCGCAACAAAGGAGAAGTGCTCACTAACACCGATTTAGACAGATTTGTGAACAATATTTGAGAGAAATAGGCCTTTTGTGTACATAGAAAAAGTTGTAGATATTTGAGTTCAGATCATGATAAATGGGGGCAAACATAAAAGTGTTGCATTTATAATTTTGCTCAGTGTATATCATAACTGGATTTTTTAAGTGGAAGTCCAGTCTGAGGCCGCGTACACACGGGCGGACTGTTCGCCCAACCTTGTCCGCTGAACAGTGTTTGGGCGGACAGTCCGCTCGTGTGTGGGGCTTCAGCGGACAGTTTCAGCGGACAGTTGGACGAACAAGGTCTTACGGAAATTCCAAAAAACTGTCCGCTGAAACAAGGTTTCAGCGGACTGTTCGCTCGTGTGTAGGCTTGTTCGGCCAACTAAGTCTCGCGCATGCTCAGAAAGGATTTCCACGTCGGAAGGTTGCATTGCAGTGTATTGGACGTCGAAATTTTCGATCCGTCGTGCGTGCCGAAACGTCATCGCGCACGGTTTCAGCAAACTGTTCGTCCGTCGTGTGTGGCCATGTCCGTCCATGCTAAGTTTGAGCGGACTGTTTGCCGAAACTGTTGGACGGACAAAGTTGGGCGAACAGTCCGCGCGTGTGTACGCGGCCTAATCCTATCTAATGTTTAACCTGCTCCCACTCCCATTCTGAGCCATATACTAACTAGTCTGTAGAGAAAAGATGTGTATACTTACCTATTCCCTGGGAACTCTGGTTTGGTCATGTGATCTTCCCAGTGATCAGCTTTAGTGAAGAGGAGAGATCACCCACAACAGCTGCAACTTCTATGCGGTGACATAATCCATAGGCTTGCAATGGGGCATCCCTTGTAGGCTGTCCCTCCTCTGCCCTGAAGCTGCTGCTAGGAGCAGATCATGTGCCTGGACTGGAGTGCCCAGAGAACAGGTAAGTATATATATCTTTCCTCTACAGGCTAGTTAATATAGGGCTTAGAATGGGGGTGGGAGCAGGTTTAAGTTTAGATAGAATTAGACTTGACTTCTACTTTAAAATGCAGTTGTCTTCTGTGTTATTGTGCAGGTTGATCTTATAAACCACATTTTAGCAACAGATTATCTACAGAGATATTGAGAGCTGTGAAAGTGGCTCTGGTCTTATAGCAGGAATGAATTTTGCTTCATTTCGTAGCAGACAGTAGAAAACGGACACATGAAATCTGACTGGTTTCTATAAGTAATGCACTTTCCTTATTTCTGTTCATCAAAAAAAAACAGCCACTGTGTTGGTAAATTGTATTTGAGAAACGCAAAGACGGAAAATGTTTTTGAATAGGTAAATAAAAGATAAAACATAAACTGTTTTGCTTTTTCTTTTTAGGTGGCAGAATTAGTGACCAGTGAATTCTTTGAGCAAGGAGACCGGGAACGAGCAGAGCTCAAGTTGACTCCTTCAGTAAGTTCTGATTTAAGCCATACTGGTTTTCCCTGTGTTTTTAGGGCAAGTTCCTGCTAGAAAAAAAAACTGTAATTATCAAGAAGCTCATCACATCACATGTACTTCATAAGCATGTACACTATATTGTCAAAAGTATTGGGACTGCTGCCTTTACACGCACATGAACTTTAATGGCATCCCAGTCTTAGTCCATAGGGTTCAATATAGAGTTGGCCCACCCTTTGCATCTATAACAGCTTCTGTTCTGGGAAGGCTGTCCACAAAGTTTAGGGCTCTTTCACGTGGAACGGATCCGTGATGATCTGCCCCGTGGACATCCACTTTCTCAGTGGAGATCGCTCCATCGATTCCCGCTGAGCAGGAAGGTGACCGGTCTGTCTCTGCACACTATGCAGGGACGGACCTGTCAGAGAGCCGCTCTCCCTTATGGAAGATCGGATGACGACGGACTGCAGAGTCCGTCGTCATCCGATCCGCAGACGGATGGAAAAGTAGGTTTTTCCTCTGTCACACTTTTCCGGATCAGATTGGTTCGGATGTCAGCAGACATGTCACCGCTGACATCCGACGCTCCATAGAGGTCTATGGAGCATCCGTTCAGGTCCGCCTGAAAAACTGACAGGCGTGCCTGAACAGATCGGTCATGTGAAAGAGGCCTTAGGAGTGTGTCTATGGGAATGTTTGACCATTCTTCCAGAAGCGCATTTGGGAGGTCAGACACTGATGTTGGACGAGAAGGCCTGGCTCGCAGTCTCCCCTCTAATTCATCCCAAAGGTGTTCTATCGGGTATCAGACCAATCAAGTTCAAGTTCAACTTTGTGGGAACAGTTTGGGGGATGGCCTCTTCATGTTCCAACATGACTGTGCACCAGTGCACAAAGCAAGGTCCATAAAGACATGAATGAACGAGTTTGGGGTGGAGGAACTTGACTGGCCTGCACACAGTCCTGACCTCAACCCAATAGAATACCTTTGGGATGAATTAGAGCAGAGACTGCGAGCCAGGCCTTCTCTCACAAATGCGCTTCTGGAAGAATGGTCAAACATTCCCATAGACACACTCCTAAACCTTGTGGACAGCCTTCCCAGAAGATGCTGAAGCTGTTATAACTGCAAAGGGTGGACCAACTCAATATTGAAGCCTATGGACTAAGCCTGGGATGCCTTTAAAGTTCATGTGCGTGTAAAGGCGGGCATCCTAATACTTTCAGTAACAGAGTGTATATCAATAGGTGGAGCAAAACCACAGCCAGGCAAATGATACCAGGAGAAGTGGCAACCTACATATTTTTCTGCGCAAAATTCTTTTAAGAATATTAGTGTCAATTTCCAAAAGTGATCACCCTCACTATGTTTAGTGACCACCACTGTCTCTTTTTCAGAAACTGACGAGAAATCCAAAAATGTATAGCTTTTACCAAACAGGAGGCAATCTTCCAATAAGGATACCTGTTCTAGTGATACCTGCCTGAGAGATTTCCTATTGCTTTACAGAGATTTCTTCCTGCTGTGCCTTTTGAACAGGAAGTGAGGGGATATTCCCCCCAATTAGGTGTAAAGAAAATATTTTAAAAGTGTCTCAACCATTCTCTATTCTATCTAAAAGTAGAAACATGTTTGGCTTTACATATGGTAGCTTGAGGAATTTTATTTTCCCTGTGTTATTTGCTAGTTTTTAGAATTAAAAACAAAGTTGTCAGCTTATTAAGGCTTTAGAGTATGCATAAGCTGCATTTGCTGCCACATTTTATTATCATTTTGTGTGGTATATTAAGTGTGAAAGCAAATTCAAATTCATAGAAAAGTTCCTTTCCACATGAAGGCCTTTCAGTCTGTGCCTTCCATAATACTCTATGTTCCTCGTGCATTCACTGATTACGTGTGGACCGTGACAAATCACTAATCATGAGTAGACCATGGCAACATCACATTTCAGCTATGAGGAAAGATTCGACAAACTGAATTTATTGACTCTTGAGAAGTGGAGATTAAGGGGGAATATGATCAACATGTACAAATATATAAGTGGTCCATATAGTGAACTTGGTGTTGAGTTATTCACTTTAAGGTCATCACAGAGCACAAGGGGGCACTCTTTACATCTAGAGGAAAAATAATTTAATCTCCAAATACGGAAGGGATTCTTCACGGTAAGAGCTGTGAAGATGTGGAATAGACTAGCTCCAGAGGTGGTTCTGACCAGCTCAATAGATTTCTTTAAAAAAGGCCTGGATTCTTTTCTAAATGTACATAATATAGCTGGGTACTAACATTTATAGGTAAAGTTGATGCAGGGAAAATTTGATTGCCTCTCGGGTGATCAGGAAGGATTTTTTCCCCCTGCTGTAGAAAATTGAAGCATGCTTTGCTGGGGATTTACGCCTTACTCTGGATAAACTGTGGGTGAAAGATTGTGTATATGGGATTGTATGTTTTTTTTTTTGTTTGTTTTGTTGAACTAGATTGACTTGTGTCTTTTTTAAATCTGACTAACTATGTAACTGTGTAATGCCGCGTACACACAATCGGAAATTTGGCCAGCAAAAGATTGAGAGCAGGTTCTCAATTTTTCAGTCGGAAAAAGTTCTGATTGGAAATTCCGATTGTCTGTAGCAACTCTGACGTGCAAAATTCTTAAGCATGCTCGCAAACAATTTGACGCATGCTCGGAAGCATTGAACTTCATTTTCTCAGCTCGTCATAGTGTTGTATGTCACCGCGTTCCTGAAGGTCGAAAGGTCAGCGAACTTTTGTGTGACCGTGTGTATGCAAGCCAAGCTTGAGCGGAATTCCATTGGAAAAACCATCCAAGATTTTTCTGATGGAAAATCCGCTCGTGTGTACGCGGCATAACATGTTTTGTGTGTCTTTGAACTTTTCTACCTAACAATATATATGAAGCTTGTAAAATAGTACTCTAAGAGTTGTTCAAACACATCATAACTATGTGTCTTTTCTAAAACAGGCCATTTTTGACCGCAATAGGAAAGATGAGCTTCCTAGATTGCAGCTGGAATGGATAGACAACATTTGTTTCCCTTTGTATGAGGTAAAACTGTTACTTTTTTTTTAGGAGTGGTGTATGTTTATAGACTCCCTTTTATCTCATTCTTTTGTTATGCAGTTAAACTTTAAGGTTTGTAAACTTGTTTACACCAGCCACTGCATTGCAACGCAGCAGCTGGTGTGCGGTGTGGTGCTGCTGAGATCAGCCCAGTGATGATGCACTGATCTCGGTGCGTAGCACTGTTTCCTTCTTCTTTTTTTTTTTAAACAAACTTTATTGAGATGTCACACGGACCTGTCATAAAGTTCAATTGCCAACCGCACAATGCAAGGCAGTGGACAGCCTCGAAGCACACCTTGCCCATACACCACCGCAATGCAATGGTGTGAACTGGGCACATAGGGAGGCAAGGCATTTTGCCTTAACATGTGGTGGGACTGCACTGGAATAACTGCCCAATGCAGTAACACCGCATATAGTCTAAACTTACCCTTAGTGAAAATAGGACTCTACCTATGTACTGCAATAAAACATTGTGTGATCAACCATGCTAGCATTCTGTTCCTAAGGCTGGCTATACAAGAGTAAGTTTTTTTTTTTTTTTATTCAGCCAGAGGTTGAACCTAAAAAAATGGACCAGACTCCCCCATCTATATATTGGTGGATGGGGGAATCCTCCCCATTTGTGTCTTTATTTTGTGCCTTCCCTGCTGTCAGAATACACAGATCAATGCTGTGGTGCTGATCAAAAAAAAATACAAAAAGAAAAAAATACCAATATAATGGTTGAACAGAAGGCGATCGATAAATTGATATACCTTTTGAGATGAAGACCTTCAAGTCTTATCTTATCCAACAAACCTGACTCTACAATTACTCTTTTGCACAAGTTCACACACACACTCCAAAACCTTCTCCAAAGTGGAGTTTTGGCAGAAAAGGGGGAAATAACGTTATACTTATGCTCAAAGATTTAGAATGGGATGCCCAACAAGATCAAATATGTGTAATGGGCTAATGTGTCCATTAAGTTTAGCTATATAGTATACTCAAAGCTATGAAAGTTGGTCTAGAAGGAGGTAAACACTAGAATGAGGCAAACAATGTGTAGGCTTCACAGCAACATGTCTTATTCTGTGCTTATATCATGAGTGTCCCTGAAACTAACACCTCCTCATCTTAAATGGCAGCCTTTGCTTTATATTGCCAATAAATCGTTTTTAACTCAAAAGTTCCATTCTGATTCATGTGGAAATCTGTATCAGCCTTTGTAATGGTTTTCTATCGCTTCTCAAGTCATAGCATAGTGACTTTGCATTGATTTATATCCATTAACTACTTGCAGTTAATGTAGAAAGCGTTTGTGTTAGTTGCTGAGAGGGCAGAACATAGGGCATGGCAGACAGGGGATCACTTATGCCCACATTCTGAGAGGAGGCGAGTTTGAGTGCAGCATGTCGCTCGTCAGTCAGCCTCTACCAGGATTTCCTCCGGGGATGTAATGATGTCAGCGCCTCTTCTCTGTTGCAGTCTCTCCACCATGCTGTGCAGCTATTAGCTTGATGCTCAACTAAAGGGAAAACACAGCAGCAGACATCGAAGTCGGTGCTGTTAATGCCTTAAGGAAAATTGGAAAGCTGATGTCATGTTATCAAGCTGTGTAATTTGTCCTTCATAAAAAGTTGTGTTTCTTTTTTTATTCCTTATACTGTAACTTCACATCTACGTGCTGCTTTACCTCATTAGGAAACCACAAGTGTGCTCCTTTAAAGTTGCTTTCATGTACAGTATCCTTTTTTTGAACCAGTACATATAGATTTAGAGAACATTTATTTATTTAACTTAAGTCTTTATAAAATCTGTAATTCTTTACATATATACAATATATACAGTATACTTTTCTCACTGGTTCAGGCTCCAAAAGAGAAAAGGTCCCTACCACAGTCATTCTGGAACACTTACTTGGACCAAATTGTACTCAGTAAACCGACCAGTTTTTTGGGTTTGTTTGGGTTAGAGAATGCTAGAACAGCTGAAGGAAACCGCTGGAGATAGGGTTCTCATTGGAAACAGGAATCCCCACATTGCAAATTCTGAGTGCTAACAACTACCATGCAAAGCTTGGAGACAAACGTACAGGAGGCTTCTGCAAACGTGTGGAATCAATGAGGATGACAAACATGATCAACTTCTCCAGCTCAGGGGGTATATCTCGGGCTGCTATCTCATCCTTGATGGTATCCGAGAGACCATGAGAAAAAGCAGCCACGAGGGCCTCGTTGTTCCACGCAACCTCTGCTACCAGAGTAGGGAATTCAATGGTATAGTCGGCAACAGTTCTCGTACTCTGTTTGATGGACATGAGGCACTTGGCAGCAGAAGCGGAGCATGCGGGAACGTCAAATACCCTTTTAAATGAAGCCACAAACTCAGGGTAGCTGAAAACAACAGGTTTTCCCATAGAGGGTTTGCCCAGGTCAAGGCTCTCTCAGAAAGAAAAGATAAACTGATGGCAGATAAATACTGCGCAGGAATTCAGTACATTTGATAAACAAGTCAACTGGTTGTAAGCGTTTGTACCACCATCATTTTCCAGTTAAAACACAGTTGCTGGGGGGCGTGGCCTGGTGATGTGCTAGAGCAGACGTGTGCTCTGTGAGCTCCGAGGCCGACACCGAGAAAAGTACCTAAAATCATCCAAAAAACTATATTTTTGCTACCTGGACGATGGGCCGGCGGACGGGCAAGTCTCTGCCCAAGAAAGGTGCCTCGACGGGGTCGATTAAACGATTCCTCTCCGTGGAACCGGACGAGGTGGAAGAGCAGGACGACCTAGGCCGCAAGCCACGGGGTGGAGTAGATCTCGCCTCCCACGATGGGCCGGACCGGAGATCGCGCTCGCCCGAGTCCTCGGCGGGCTCGGGCGATGAAGGGGAGCAACATCCTTCCGCCGGAGCGGCGCCGAGAGTGAGCGGTCTCCCTACCACCTCCGATCTCGCCTCCATGCTACTGAACCTCGAGCGGGTCATTAAGAAGGAGGTCTCCGCAGTTCGTTCGGATCTCTCGCAAGTATTGGTTCGTGTCGAAGAGTCGGAGCAACGTCTAGATCGCCATGCGAACGCTATCCGATCCTTACAGGCGACTACACGACAACTTGCCATTTCGCATCGTATGACCGTTTACAAGATCGAAGATCAAGAGAATCGTAACAGACGTAATAACGTTCGGATTAGGGGACTTCCCGAAGCGACTGGGGACGACGACCTGTTACCGTCCGTTCGGGGCATTTTCAACAGTCTTCTGGGCCGAGCAGCTGACGCCCCCTTGAGGATTGACCGGGTGCACAGGGCACTCCGACCACGCATTCTTGCTACAGACGTCCCACGGGACATCATTTGCCGGGTCCACCATTATCCTGAAAAGGAACTGATTATGCAGAAAGCTAGGGGAGCTACTCCGTTTGATTTTCATGGAGCAATGTTATCCTTTTTCCCGGACCTAGCTAAGGAAACCTTGGATCGACGCAGGGCCCTACGACCCCTTACAGAACTGCTTCGGGCGGCGTCCATTAAATATAAGTGGGGCTTCCCTGCGGCCTTGATCGCCTCTAGAGATGGCAGAACCGCAATACTTCGATTCCCGGAGGAGCTGCCCAAATTCTGCACGGATATGTCCGTTCCTATCCCGGAGCTGCCTGGATGGCAGGACGGCATCCCGCCCCTGCCCGCTGGGGCCGACCAGGGCTGGCAGAGAGTGAGCCGTGCCCGCCGCACTTCTGCACCTGATTACCGCCCTTGAAATGGCAACCTGCCCTTCAGCTTGTTTACCTGTTCAGGATGTCTACTTGCATTTGTGGGACATACCGCCTGAACGCAATTGGGGGGGCTCCCTTACCAAGTTTGGGCGAGGAAGCTGACCGCCTCTGGCGGCAACGAGTTTTTGCAAGGCCACGACTGAGTCACCTTTGGCCGTGTGGCCCATACCCCGGTACCTCCTTGGGGGCCTCAGTTTGGAGGTGAACATTGCTGTTCTTTTGCCTTATTTAATGGCGTGTTATTTTTCCCTCTCCCTCTCTGTGCCTTTGGAGCGTGACTGACTCGCGGTACCCCCCCCCCCATTATGTATCTTACCGCCTTAGCTTCATACCCATATTGTTCTTTACAGGCGTTTTACCGTTTTATGTTTTGGATGATGTTATCTCTGGATTTTTATGCCTTGGTGTCGGCACCGGACCGCGGGGCGCTACTTTGGACCTTTATGGTGTGGTTTGCGCCCGGCTGCCCGAGTCCCGTCCCCCCCTTTTTGAGTGGAGGCTGCCCGGCGCGGGGCCCTGGCGTCCGTTCCCCTGTTGGGGTGGCGGGCGTGGGGGCCCTGTGGCGGTCACGCAGCCCGCTCGCGCACGGCATGGAAATGCGTGCACTACTAGCTGTTCTCCGACAGCACCTTTTTTGGTTCATTTTGTTTTTCCCACTAAGGTGGGGTCTTTAATTTTCTTGTCTCCTTTCCTTCTCCTTTCCTTTTCTCTTTCACCTTTCTTGTCTATTGCCTCCACCTCCTCTGATCCCCTCCCCCCTATTTAGCGGCAGACCGCCTCTGTATTGCATCGATAATGTTGTGGTGATCGCGGTTCCTCCTCCTGAGACCCCATGGCTACTGTGAACCTTGTATCTTTTAATGTACGGGGCCTTCACGCCCCGGGGGAGAGACACAACTTATATAGGGAGCTGGACCATTTGCGGGGGGACGTGGTCTTCCTCCAGGAGACCCACCTCACGCAGACGACTCGAGTTAGACTGCACTCACCGAAGTACCCCACGTGGTACTACAGCCTCTCCGACATTTCTAAAGCAAAAGGTGTGGCCATTGGGATTCGTAGGGGAACCGCGTTCACGTTTGAGGAAATGTTGTGTGATCCTGCGGGACGTTTTCTGTTTCTGCGGGGCACCCTGGGCAGCATGCAGTGTACTTTGGCCACCTTATACTCCCCTAACAAAAACCAGGTGCGTTTCCTGGCTTCCACACTCAACACCCTACGGAATTTTGCACGTGGATGCATTCTACTAGCGGGCGATTTTAATGTTCCCCTGGAACCTACTTTGGACACCTCTAGAGGTGGTTCCTCGCTTTCCGGCAGGGGAGTGAGGTATATACGTTCTCGACTCCATGAACTACAGTTGATGGATGTCTGGAGAATTAATCACCCGCGGGAAAGGGACTTTACCTACTACTCTCCGGTGCACCAAACATACTCTAGAATTGATTTATGCTTCATTGATCACCAGCACCTCCCGCTCATAGTGAAGTCAAGCATTGACTCATCCCCCATTTCGGACCATGCTCCGATTTCCTTAACCATTAGAGTGGCGTCCGTACCCCTGAAATCCACTAACTGGAAGTTGAACGAGGAACTTATAGCCGAAGAGGCGGATGAAAAGGTGATGGGTGACAGTTTGGAATTTTATTTTAAGACTAATGTCAGTCCTGAAGTTTCGCCGGGAGTGCTATGGGAGGCCCACAAGGTGTATATTAGGGGAAAGTTCATGGAATTGGGTTCTAGGAAAAAGAGAGAGCGCTTACTACAACAGTCCGACTTGTTGCGTGACATTACAGACTTAGAACGCCGGCATAAGCTGACCCAGACTCCGGCCCTTTTCCACGCCTTAACGGAAAAACGGGAGGCCCTGAAGTCCCTCCTTCACTTAGATCAAAAGCGACACTCGCGGATAGTAGCTCACCGATTTTATGAGTGGGGAGATAAGCCCAGTAGGCTGTTGGCCAACTCGGTGCGACAGCGTAAGAACGCAGCGTTTATTGCCAAAGTTAAGACCCCCTCGGGAGACCTGGTGTTCGAGACCCCCCGTATAGCCAAGACATTCAGGGACTTTTATCAGCGTCTGTATCAGGTGCACCAGGGTGTCCATGATAGAGAGGCTCGGGGACGCCTTATTGGGGACTATCTGGCCCGTGCCGCCCTCCCGAAGCTCTCCGAGGAGGTTTTGGCTTCCTTGGAGGGGGAGTTTACGGCTGCGGAGCTTCTGGGCGCCATGAAAGCTATGGCGCGGTAAGGCACCGGGACCAGACGGCCTCACGGTATCTTATTATAGAGCGTACGCTGACATACTGTTGCCGTATTTGACCAGATATGCTAACGTGACCTCGGACGGCGGGGACCTTCGCCCGGAGACCACTCATGCCCACATCACGGTATTACCCAAGGAGGGCAAGGACCCTAGTGACTGCGCGAGCTACCGCCCTATTTCGCTCTTGAATATTGATGTGAAGATTTATGCTAAAGCCATAGCGAATAGGCTGCTCCCCTTGGTGCCACAGTGGATTTCACGGGATCAGACAGGATTCATCTCCGGGAGGAAAGCGCGGGATAATTCTCTCCGCACACTTTCCTTGATGGCTTATGTGCGGCGGACTTCCCAGCCCACCCTGTTACTTTCCACGGATGCTGAGAAGGCGTTTGACAGGGTGGACTGGGACTTCCTTATGGCTACGCTGGCACACTTGGGTATAGGACCCACTTTGCTCTCCAAAATAGCGGCGTTGTACCACTGCCCCACAGCTCAGATACGGATTAACGGTACCCTTAGTGACCCCTTCACCCTATACAACGGCACTCGCCAGGGTTGCCCGCTCTCGCCGATTTTATTTGCGATCTCCCTGGAACCATTTTTATCCCTTATTAGGCGAAACCCGAATATACATGGCGTGACAATAGGTACGACGGAACACAAATACGCGGCTTACGCGGACGATATTTTGTTTTATGTGCAACAGCCTCTGATCACCCTTCCAAATCTTATGTCCGAGTTTTCGGCCTACGGCGCGGTGTCAAATTTTAAAATCAATATGTCCAAATCGGAAATGTTAAATATCTCTGTCCCCGCCAAACAGGTATCTCACCTGAAAAAGAACTATCCCTTTACCTGGCAGTTGAGCTCCATGAAATATTTGGGCATTCAACTTACGCCCTCCCTATCGTCCCTGTTCCGCGCTAACTTTCTGCCTTTGCTCAACACACTTAGGTCAGATATCCAAAAGTGGTCCCAGCTACGACATTCTTGGCTGGGCAGAATTGGTCTGGTTAAGATGAACTTGCTGCCCAGGGTGCTCTTCATGCTTCAGATGGTCCCGTTTGGGATACCGGTGGGGTTTTTTACAATCTTGACATCTTTGGTATACCGGTACATATAGAATAGGAGAAGACCCAGGCTGAATAGATCTCTCCTCATCCGCCCTAAGTGTAGCGGGGGTTTAGCTGTACCAGACTTTAAGCTTTACTACAGGGCCGTTGTGCTGACTAGGCTCTCTGACTTGAAGTATTGCAAGGCCACGAAACTCTGGGTAAACTTAGAAACGGACCTCTGTGGCGCTGAACCTTCCACACTGATGTGGATCCCGAGGAAGTTCCGGACCCTTTTGCCTACCACGTCACCGCTTACACACTCCTCCTTGATGGTGTGGGACTCTATCTGTAAGATGTATGGCTGGTTGTATAACTCCCCCCTGATGCCCTTGGTGGGTCACAATTTTTTCCCCCCGGGTAACATGGACCCTCAGATTCACCCGTGGCGGCTGGGCACTAACACATGTCTACATCAGTTCACCGGCCCATCCGGGGTGTTGCCTCTTTCTTCCATCATGGGTGACTCCCCCATATCCTACGTGGATCGATGGAAACATCATCAACTATTGAACTTTGTTCGCATGCTCCCAAAGCCCTTGCGCACCTTGGCGGAGCTTACACCTGTGGAAACCGCATTTGCCGAACCTGGCCCGATTGAGCGGCCGGTTTCGTACTTTTATCAGGCATTGTTGTCCCTCACTTCTACGGGTACTCCCTCCTTCCTACGGTACTGGGAAAGGGAACTGCATACGGCTCTGTCTCCGTCCCAGCAGTCACAAATCCTAACCCTGGCTCATACCTCCTCTGGATCCTCTAAGACATCAGAAATGGCGTATAAACTTTTGACCAGATGGCACTACACACCGGTTGTTTTACATAGGTTTTCTCCTCAGTCCTCCCCACTTTGTTGGCGGGAGTGTGGGGAGGTAGCCACTCATGCTCATATTTGGTGGTACTGCCCGAGGATCCGCCCATTCTGGCTGGCGATTTTCTACACGATTAAAGAAATCCAGGGGTGGGAGGTACCTAATGACCCGTGGTATGTTCTGTTCCATTGCACGGGGAGGCCGACGGGCCCCTATAAGAGGTCGATTACACCACACCTCTTAAACGCTGCCAAAACCATCATTCCTCAGTTTTGGAAGCTGAAGACGATCCCCACGCTCCGGCGTTGGTTACTCAACGTGGATACCACATATTACATGGAGGACATGACTCTCTCCCTCCGGGGTAAATCTGAGTTGGCAACGAAGATCTGGGCCTGTTGGGTTGCCTTTAAATATTCATCTAGTTATGCAGCCATAATGTCTCAACCAGTGTGATGTGATCATAACTATTTCTGTCCACTATATTCCCTCTTTCATAATAGAAGAGGTGGGTGTATTTGACTGTTCCATTGTAACTAACGATATAATGTTGCTGCCCTTGATATTGGTTTATGTATTGATCGTTATGCTTTGTACACGCTTCTCTTCTTTAATAAACATTAATTATAAAAAATAAAAAAAACACAGTTGCTGAGCAATGTTTGATATGCATCTATGGGGGGGTCTATGGATAATCACAGTTTCAGGAAAACAGAGGTGACCTCCTGAGAAGCTTTTTCTTTTAAAATGTATTTGCTGAGAAGTCTGATGTAGTACAACACACACACATACAGAATCACCTTGATCATGACATGCGTCTTTCACAAACAGGGAGAACCCTCTTCAGAGCCACAGCAATGGTCATTGCACCCTCCTCTTTTTGTATGTTTCTTTTTGTCTCTTTTTGTATGTTTCAATAAAAACTGACAAGCAGTCTAATCCCTCTCCACGCCATCCAAAACGGAAAAAAAAGGGCCCTTTTTACACTGATCAGTTTTTCAGTTAAAAAGTGAAAGAAAAAATGCATCTCTTTAAATCCTACAAATTCTTCACAGCGGTCAGTTGCATTTCAGTTGAGTTTTTTAAAGTCCTGCTTGCTGCATTTTTGGTGCATGTTTAAATGGTCCTTCTTGATGCACTTTTGTTCAGCTCGAAGAGTTCCATTTAAAGAGATGAATTTTTTGGCTCGGTTCACACTAGTATGGGCCGTGCGCCCCCCGTTTGCTCGGGCATGGCAGCCAATTCATTTGAATGAGCTGCTGTCCTGCGTGAACCACAGAATAAAGAATCATGCGTCTTTTTAAAAACATGGCCACAGGAAAACCGCATGGTCCCGTGGTCGCGCTGTGGACTGAGATGTGTGGAGGTGCCATTCACAGTGAACAGCAGCCCCGCATGTCTCGCAAGAGCAGCGCAATTCAGCTGTGGGTAGTTGTGGGTGAGGGAATCTATGCGATTCCTGCACAAGCAACCAGAAGGCACAGTGCTGGCTAGTGCTGGCTAGTGAGGACTGAGCCTTAGACTGCTTTCACACTGCTCCATTGCAAAAACACTGCAAAAATGTATATGCGTTCTTGCTGCATTTTTGCTGCAGTGTGTTACATTTTTATGCATTTTTGCTACTTGTTTTTTTACTGCACCAAACATGCACAAAAATTGCAGCAAGCAGGACTTTTAAAAACACAACTGAAAGGTGTGAAGAGTTCCATAGAATTTAAAAGGGGTGCATTTTTTATGCAAATTTCTTCTTTCTTTTATTTTTATGAAAAACTGATCAGTGTGAAAGGGCCCTTATTCATTCACTCTCTTTATTGACATTTTATTCACAGATTTTACAGGCAACTTTAATTTGGTTATGAGAAAAGTTACTGCAGGCAGTCAATTTGAATGACTGTTATCCACTCCGGGCTCAGCCTGTGATCGGTGGGGGCAGAGGATCTGTCTATGAACATAGAACTATGCTCTGTGCACTATGGGCCCTAACTGTCTACAGTCCTGCTTTTTTCATTAATGTACATTTTTAGTGAGCTGAAATCCTGATTCCATTATAAAGAAGAAAAGTAAACCTTAAAACTAGAAAAAAAATATTAAAAAAAACTACATCAGAAGGTGAAAGAATCACAAGTTTCTCCAGTAGATAAGTAATACCATGGAAGCTCCAACAGCTAATCTGTTTTTCAGGAAATGTTGCATTTTAAACCTAATAGACCCCAAAAGCTTCAAGCTGTAATAACAGTGAAGGGGACAACCTAAACAGCAAACTTTCTGCATATTTTATCACTAAAGATAGTTAATGGAGCAAATTTTGGACAGTTCCAAACTTCAGTCGGATGGACCTGTAGGCTGCCTCCTGCTTGACATCCTTCAATTGAAAAATTAAAGGAATTGGGCAGAAAATTGTCACCTGTACATCGCCTGCATCCAATCATACGCCAGCACAATTTTCACAAATTGAGGGCTCTCAAATTTAATTAGCTACAGCAGGAGATTTGTCCATCTGCACTGCATAGCAAGGATAAGGCTGAACAAAAAATCTATATGTGTATGGCCAGCTTAACACAGTGCAAGACTCTACCAAACTGTTTTTAAAAATGTATGTTGTAGTATTGTCATCCTTGTCTTATCACATAGAATGTCAACAGGAACCAATACACAGGTTAGATGACCATACACTTTACTGGCGACATGCTTGCTCTAGGTCAGTAATTCACAAATTAGTGAGAGCAAAACAAAAGTATAAAAGAAAACAATGCAAAGTCCCATGTGCAGAACATAGCTGAAAATGAAACAGGTTGTAAAAAATGTTTTTTAAAATTATTAGTAAAAAGGAGGATCCTCAACAATAGATACTCGCAAGGTACCTAGGCAGCTTTTGACCTTTCAGGCTTTTAACCCCTGATCTGTCTAGCCTTCACAGGTAAGGTCTTACTAGAGTTACAACATGACTTTCCCAGTCCAGTTTTTCCTGATACATTTAACAAGTAAAAGGTGCACTGTTCAGATACCTCAGAATTGCTTGTATATGGTCCATAATAGTCCAAAAAGGGCAAGTATCATGGTAGCAAGAATAGGTGAGTCTGTCAGGGCTGCCACCAGAGGAGACCAGAAGCAAGTTCCAGTTGAGCTACGAAAAAAAACAAGGAATGGGGCGCCTCTGAGAATATATCAAAACACTTTATTATTAAGAACAATATTCACTCACATTGAGATAAAAGACTTTTGGTGCATCACTGGGCTGAACAGGAGGAACTGCAGATAGCAGAAAGTCCTTTTTTCCGGCAGGGAGCAGCACATCAAATCCCAGGGACGTGGAGGGCAGTGAGTCATTGAGTCCTTGCAGGATATCACCGATGTAGCTGCGGACCTCTCGCCAGGTCACCGTAAAAGATGGAGGATGGCCGTGCAGTATTGGAGCCAGACCTGGGTTCATAGGAAGTGAGCTGGATTTTGCTGATGTTATTCAACCCAGAAGATAACCACTGCTGGATTGTGATGAGTCTGCAGGGGACAGACCATATAGATATTGTAGCAAAACCTGCATTATTTATTTTTAGAACTGCTGCACTAATTATTTATTTTAAAATGTATTACAGGTATGTATATAGCTACAAAGAATTACCGCTCTAAGGTAATGACTTCTCCCAAAACAGCTGTCTCCACAATCCCACATAGGAGGGTCAATTTTGATAGTATAGATTAAAAGTGATATTAAAGGCAATTAAAACAACAAAAAATAAACATGTTATACTTACCTGCTCTGTGCAGCGGTTTTGCACAGAGCAGCCCTGGTCCTCCTCTACTGGGGTCCCCCAATGGAGGCACCCAAGCAGGGTCGCTCCTGACCTGCTGCTCTGCATGTCCATTCACCCACAGAGCTGTGGCTAAGCCCTGTCCCCTCTCTCTCCTCATTGCTCTCTGGCTGTGATTGACAGTAGTGGGAGCCAATGGCTCCTGCTGCTGTCACAGCCAATGAGAAGGGTGAGTCCTTGAAGAGCCAAGTGCACATGACTGGGTCGCAATGGGGCTCAGGTAAGTATTGGGGCGGGCTGCTGCGCAGAGAAGTTTTTTTACCTTCACATACCTCCCACCTTTTTGAGATGGGAATGAGGGACACCTATCAGCAAAAGCACGCAGGAATAGGACACATCCCTTGCCACGTCCTCTTAAAGGAGAATTGTACAAAAAATCAAGATTGGTTAAACCCACAAGTGCTTTATTTACCACTACTATTCCTGTATTGGCTTATGGAATTTACAAATGCAGCCATTTAGAAATTAGATGAAAGGTTTAGCGCTGGAAAACACTTTTTGATAGATAAAAAGTAAATTTTATATACATCTATATAGATCAGACCAAAATGAGGGAGAGAGGGACATTGCTCCAAATCAGGGACAGTCCCTCGAAATTAGGGACAGTTGGGAGCTATGCCTTCATGCATAAAATGCACAAAGGTAAAAAACCTTGAGCCTTTAGAATCACTTTGTGCAACCGCGTGTATGCAAGAAAAGTTTAGGCCAAAATCCGTTGGAAAAAATCCGATAGATTTTGTCGTTGGAAAAAATCCGATAGATTTTGTCGTTGGAAAAAATCCGATAGATTTTGTCGTTGGAAAAAATCCGATAGATTTTGTCGTTGGAAAAAATCCGATAGATTTTGTCGTTGGAAAAAATCCGATAGATTTTGTCGTTGGAAAAAATCCGATAGATTTTGTCGTTGGAAAAAATCTAATAGATTTTGTTGTTGGAAAAAATCCGATAGATTTTGTCATTGGAAAGTTCGACCGTGTGTACAAGGCATTACTCTTCAAGAACAAAGGTGAAACATGAAAAAAATGAATTAAGTTGGCACCCACTATATACTCCATTCTGAATACCATGAATAGCACAAGCTAATATTCTCCAAAGAAAGGATGGATCCAATGTCATGTTATGAAAATGACACAAACTGAGATGCACATGAGAACAGATAAAATGAATAACAATTCCGACAAGTTAAGATTGAAAAGACAGCAAAGAAAACAGACTGGAAGACACACTGAAAAGATGATGAATGGATGACTATATTGCCTTTCTATTTTCAGGAAAGACAAATAGCAAAATATACTGCATCAGAAAGGAACTAAAAACAATGATGGATGAAGCACTTCAGCTTCAAAGGAGACTTAAACATATTACAATCCTTTGGCAATTGTGGCTATGGCCAGGTAAATCAGGAAAGAGTAGCTCTGGATATGAGATTAATACCACTGGAAAAGATTTCTTAAGAGCTTTTACTAACCCAAGAGAAAGCCATTGATTGCCGTTCAATATAAATGTTGAGGAGAATGGGCTCTGGCAGCATGCATTTCAAGACAAAAACATAGGATCATTTGTGAAATGTAAATGTCATTTCTTTATGCATTATTGCAGTCACATTTAATTGGAACGAAAAGAGAGTGCAATAAATTTTTAGGAGAGCCGTTTTATTTTCGGGCTATGAGATGCAGTTAAAAAAAAAGAGTTTTGTTCTTTATTGTTGAAACTTGCTTCCAGTTGTTGTAATAAGGCTCACACTCATAATGATATAGGATACCTCGGTGGTTGATTTACTAAAGGCAAATCCACTCTGCACTACAAGTGCACTGCAAGTATACTTGGAAGTGCAGTCTCTGTAGATCGCAGTAGATCTGAGGGAAGCTCTGAAATGAGGGGAAGCTCTGCTGATTTTATCATCCAATCATGTACAAGCAAAAATGCTGTTTTTTTATATTCCTTGAATGTCCCCCTCAGATTTACAGCGACTACACTTCCAAGTGCACTTGCAGTGCACTTTTAGTGCAAAGTGAATTTGCCTTTGGTGAACAACCCCCCTTGTCTATATGCCTCTATAATACTTAGGGGGTTATTTACAAAAGGCAAATCCACTTTGCATTACAAGTGCAAACTAGAAGTGCAAAGTGCACTTGAAGTTGCACTGAAAGTGCACTTGGAAGTGCAGTCACTGTAGATCCAAGGGGATCCATCAAATTGAAATTTGTCTTGAACTTGGCTCCAGGGAAAGGATAAGCCCTCTCTTCCAAGCAACAGTCTGTAAATAAAACCATTGTTCTCTGTATAAGTGCAGTTGTATAAGTGCAGTGGCCCCTCTGCTGCAGGCTGACACATCCCTCTAATAATGCGGCCAGGGCCGCTGATAGGGCAGTACAACCAGCCCCATTGTAAGGGGCCCGCCCCCATCAGCTACACAGTGGGGCCCGGGCATCTTACAGTTTGTTACTGCATTTAAAAAAAAAAAAAAAAGTTTCCTAAATTCCCCTCCCGCTCCTACTTGCTTACAGAGGGGGGTTATATAATTTTCCAGGAGGGGAGTGCAGGCGCAGCAGAGGGACTATTTCTTTATTTTCGGGAACATGTACATCATGCCGCCCCACTATTTTATTAGTCCCGGCTAGCGGAGTGATACAGTGATTCTCCGTTCGTCTCCCGGCTGCATTCCTCATGAGTTATATAGAAGTTGATCGGCTGACAGGGGAGAGGAGGAGGACAGCGTGGCTGCACTGGACACAGTGAGTGGGGAATAGAGGTTAGAATACTCACTGTGTCCTATCATGTATCTCACAGCTCAGTAGGTTATCAGCATTACAATTACCGGTATCACAGGTAGCACAATAAGCAGGTGCTCTGTCATTGTTCTATCATGGCTCTAGGTCACATTGCTTTTGGGTGCTCACTGTATTATGGCTGTGCTTTGTTACAGTCTGTTACATACAGTACAGCCATAAGTTAACTCAGTGAGCACCCAAAAGCAATGTGACTTAGAGCAATGATAGAGCCATGACAGAGCACCTGCTTATTGTGCTACCTGTGATAATTGTAATGCTGATGATCATAAGAAACAACGAGATGCTACTTGAGGGTCGTTTCACACTGAGGCAGCGCAACTTACAGCGCTACTGCCTCAGGCGACCCAGACGCGACCGCTGCAGCGACTTGCAAAATGACTTCTGTATAGAAGTCAATGCAAGTCGCCCCCAAAGTCGTTCAGGAACCTTTTTCTAAGTCGGAGCGACTTGTGTCACTCCGATTAGAACGGTTCCATTGTACAGAACGGGACGCTACAAGTCGTCCTAGTGTGAACCGACCCTTAGACTTCATTTGGGGGAGCAGTAAACATGCAGCAGAGCTACATTTTTACGGCTCCCCAAACCAATCCCCTTTAACTGCTTCCCATCCAGCAATGTACCAGTAAATCGCTGGGATAGACGGATGATATCTTGATCATCACTACAGCAATGATCAAGATATCATTTTTTTAGTCCCAGCAATTCTGCACAAAGTAAAGTAATCCTAATGGCTAAGAAGACACTGGATTACTTTTACAGGCAGTGGAAGGGGGTCCCATCACCACCTTTACTGCTTTTAAGATGTGACCAGTAGCATCTGGTTCGAGGGACACAGTGAGAGGGATGGATATTGTTCTTCCCACTGTGTGATGTCAGAAACCGGAAGTGACAAGGATGTTGTCACTGCCGGTTATGTAAAGAAGCCATCACTGGCTTGAACAAGCATCTAATCAAACTGATCTTAGTTTGATCAGATGCTTTGGAGGCCAGAGGACAGATATGGGGTCTAAAAGACCTCATATCTCTCCATAAAGAGGACCTGTCATGGCCCATGCTATCACAAGTAATGTAAAGATGCAGTGTAAGATTTTTTTTTTATTTGTACTAAAATACAATTTTAAATCATTTTAAACTGCCCCCCCTTCGTGCTTATTAATTGCAAAAGTATGCATTGGCTCCACACGCATATGTAAATGGCAACAAACCTGCATTTTGTTTCAAGCCGGGATCAGGGGTGGGGTCGAGGGTGGTTGAAGGGGGCCCCGTCAGGTAGGCTGTACAGGGCCCCATGATTTCTAACAGCTGCCCTGAATGCGGCATACACCCGACTGGACTTTCCAGCAGACTAGGTCTGGTGGTCTTCCCGATGGACTTTCGGCAGAGTTCCGACTGACTTTCCGAATGAACGGACTTGGCCACACATGAACGGACTAAGTCCGCTCGAAAAGTCTGTTCGTTTTGAACGTGATGACGTAAGACGGGACTAAAAAGGGAAGTTCAATAGCCAGTAGCCAATAGCTTCCCTTGAGTCATATTTGGTCCGTCGGACCAGCATACAGACGAACGGTTTTCCCGATAGGAATTGAGTCCGTTAGATTTGAAACATTTTTTATTTCTAGGTCCTTCTGATTTTTTTTATGAAAAACGTTCGAATTAGCCCACACATGATCGGATTGTCAGACGGATTGATTCCGTCAGATCTAGTGTGATGGAAAGTCCGGTCGTGTGTACGCGGCATGACTTGCCATGACTACAGTGTTGCAATCAGTAAATCTTGTGCTTCCTATTGGTTGCAGCTTTTAGCTGTGACTCAGCAGGGGGTGTGTCAGACTGTTGCAGAAAGACCACTGCTTGTATGCAGCCATTATCTGGATTGAAGGAAACCTTGTTTGACAACAAAGACAACAGTGTGCAGACAATCAGTTTATTGCTGAATGTTCATTGTTGCACATTATTGCAGTTTCTGGTTCATTCTGTTCATATTATGATTGACACTATTACATTTTCTATAAAAAAAATAGATATTCTTGAAGCCTGGGCTGCAGTGCCACTGTCACTGCAGCGGCACAACCCTGAGAGCTAACAGACCACACACTCCCCAATCCCTGGCATAAGAGAACTGTATGACCTTACAGGGAAGGGAGAGTCAAAGACTGTCATGGCTGCAGTTTCAGTTGCCAGAGGAAACCCACAAACCTGGCCCAGGCAGATTTCAGTGCTCAGGAGCAAGGCAAACAAGCGCTCCCATTGGCTGTCTTTGCAACAGAAGCCATGCCCATTTTCTGTCCACTCATGGGAGGAACACAAAGATTGATGGGAAATGTATTACCCAGGAAGGTGACCTCTATTTAGAAGGGCTGTGTAGGGCTAGAAATCTCAGAGGACAGTGTCACCAAGAGGGAGGACCTGGAAAGGTGGGATGTATGAGGGAGAGACTCACAAGAAGAGCTATTGAGAGAGGTGCTGAGTGAAACTCCTGGGGACCCTGCTGAGTTGCTGGATCAGGACTGAACTGTTGCACCTGTAGAGAGACTATCACTGTCGAAGGGACTGCAGAGTGTGTACAGAGGATTGTGTCCTGAAGGGGAGGGACCAATGAAACCACAGGTAGGGGACTGGCTGGTGAGAGACTGTTTCTAGTTTCAGGGATTTGTTCTTAAAAGTATTCCTATTTTCCCCTTGGAATTACAAAAACTTTGTTTAGAGTGCTCCAACATAGACTTGGGCCCCAACGCCAACCACCGACAAATATCTACCACTAAACTGGGGAGGTGATAAGAAGGGGATGTGACTTATGACCACTATGTGTATATCTTCCATATTTAGGGCACCTCCATAAGTCAGGGCCTAGGAAGTATAGACTTTGTCTCCTTAAAGCAAGTTTTGTTATTCTTTATAAATATGTTTTTTTAAATATATCTTATTTGCAAAGTGTGTTTTTCTTGCAGTGGTTATTTGCCTCTGTTTGTTGTTGTTTACTATTGTTTGTTATGCTGGGCATGTTGCATGAATAAATAACATTTATTTCATTATTGGTGTGTTAGAGAGTGTGGTACTACCTAGAGGGTTATACCCCCTTTGGGGGTAAGCTCTACCTACTTTTGGGGCTGGAACAAGGTCCTTTTTATTGTGACAATGCCAGGGCCTGGATTTTTAACAACAGAGAACATAGGTTTGCCATGCTAAGTGACACCCTTGTACTAGGAAACCCTTCCCCTCCTTTACATTGGTCATTTACTTCTTTCATGTGGCTAATAATATTGTGATATTGTGTAAATTAATTTATAGGCGACGACTATTCTTTCTGATGATGGAAAAATTTGTGTGACCATTAACTATGTTGAGAAAAGCCGGATTTTTTTCTCTGACTCCCATAAACATGTGACTACTATACCTAAGGGTAAATTCAACCCTGAAAGCCACCTAAAATCTCAGGTTGTTGAGGCTATATATTTGTATTCGGCATGGTATAAAATGTTCATTATGTACATTCCATAAAGATTCTTCTCTACAACCTTATTAATAGCGGTAGTAAACCGCAAAGAAATAATTTGATTAAAAAAATGTCCACTGCAAAATAATAGCATAATGTGCTAGTATGCATTGCTGGCTTCTGCTATAGTAAATATCTCCTAAACGATGCATGTTTAGGAGATATCTACTGTACCTACAGGTCAGCCTTATTTTAGGTACAAATAAACAATTACTACCACTTTGACTTTTGGCCAGTTGAGGCCTGAATTTAGGGGTCTTTTCCATAAATCCAGGTCTTTTTTACCAGATGTTTAAACACAGCAAGCTATCAATAACTGTCACCACAAATAATCTAAAAACAAATATTTCACATTTATAACTGCAATTTTGTAGCCTATGTGTCTTTTTAGTTTGAATAATACAATAATTATAGTTAAAATTATGTAAAAACTTATGGAGATTTCAGTGCACATGCTCTGTGCTCCTCAGCAATTCATTTTGCTTAATACAGGAATGAGCGTCCAATAATTAATTAGGAGTTTATAACTTTTTGTACCCTTCCATGCATTTCATTGCAGAAGTTATAGCAGTGCCCGCTTTGTATGCAAAGCGCATAGGCTGACTTCTTAAATCAAACTACTTTTATTGTGGAATAAAGTTCAGGAGGAGGCCAGTACATTTCTGGGCACGGCTTGTTAGAACAGCAGGACTGTGAATTAAACCACTGCAGATTCCTGCCTGGGACTTGCACTATGGAAGCTTAATCTCTCCTGAATAAATGGATGGCACACGTCAGACCCTTGAGTGCAATGCAAACTAATATATCAGCATGAAGTTGTTGACAGACAGCCAGTTCTACAGATACTAGTCCAACTCTCAATGTACAAATCTGTCACTGAACAGACATGGAAAGCATTAACACACTGCAACAAAGTGACAGACTCTATTTGGATTTTTTTAAAGTGACTCTTATGCCTGCGTACACACGATCGGAATTCCGGCCAGAAAAAGACTGATGAGAGCTTTTCATCGGAAAATGCGACCGTGTGTATGCTCCATCGGAATTTAGCTTTCCGAATTCCCACCAGCCAGAAATTGATAGAAGGTTTTTCCGTCTGGAAAATTGACATGCTATCGGAAATTCCGATCGTGTGTATGCAATTCCAACACGCCAAAAATCACGCATGCTCAGATTCAACTATGAGACGGAAGCTATTGGCTACTGGCTATTGAACTTCCCTTTTCTAGTCCCATTGTACTTGTTGTATGTCACTGTGCTCTAAACGATCGGAATTTGGTGTGACCGTGTGTAGGCAAGACAGCTTGTCGGAATTCCATCAGGAAAACCATCAGAGCTTTTTCCGACAAGAATTCCGATGGCGTGTACGTGGCATAAGTTTAAAAAAAACTGCTGCAGGTATAAATTCCAGGCACTTAGAGGTCCCTACACATACCTACAGCAGCCTCCAAAGTTGAACAGGTACAACCAAATACCAGGCCTTCTGACAGTAAAGCTATAACTCTTCTTCAAAGGCGGTAGCTACAAAAGCTTCAACATTACCCAGAAATATCTGAGCTTTCCCTATCCAAATTGCCCCCCCATCTTAAGTTGACAGGAACAGTGGCAGCTAGTGCTCAAAATTTTTCGGGGGGCGCAAACAAACTGAAAAATACTGAAACTCCTCCCCATCAATTGCAGCCTCTCTGTGCCCATCAAATGCAGCCGTTGTGCCCATCAATTGCAGCCTCACTGTGCCCATCAAATGCAGCCTTTGTGCCCATCAAATACAGCCACTGTGCCCATCATATGCAGACACTGTGCCCATCGTATGTAGCCATGTGTGCTCATCATATGCAGCCACTGTGCCCATCAAATGCAGCCACTGTGCCCATCAAATGTAGCTAGTTGTGCCCATCATATGCAGCCATTTGTGCCCAATCATATGCAGACACTTGTGCCCATAAAATTCAGCCAGTTGGGCCCATCATATGCACCACTTGTACCCATCATATGCAGCCACTTGTGCCCATCAAATGCAGCAACTTGTGCCCATCATATGCACCACTTGTGCCCATCATATGCAGCCATTGTGCCCATCAAACGCAGCCACTTGTGCCCATCATCATTCACTATCGTCACACAATTGGGTGGGATCAGGGCACACTCTCTGTGCCCCAAGCCCACCCTGTTTTTAAGCCTATTAAAGCCTCTGGCTCTAATCAGGTGCTTCAAAAATACCACCTCCTGCCATAGGAATCCATGCATCCGGAAAGGGGCCAGGTGCATGGATGGGGGCCCACAGTGCACGGGCCGCCACTGGACAGGAATGTAACGGAGGCTGCCACCAGCATGTAGGTGCCTACACTTTATTCCTATAGCAGCAGATATTTTTTTTAACTGACAGGGGTTGATTTACTAAAGGCAAATAAAATGTGCACTTTGAAAAGTGCAGTTGCCCTCTGCCGGTGCAGTTTCTCCAAAACTTGGTAAATGAGGTAAAGGTTCACTTTGCAAAGAATACCCAATCACGTGTAAGGAAAATAAAAATAACAGCATATTTGCTTACACATGATTGGATGGAAGTCAGCAGAGCTTCTGCTCATTTACTAAGTTCTGGAGTAACTGCACTTGCAGAGTGCAACTGCCCTTTGCAAACTGCACAGTCATTTTGCCTTTAGTAAATCAACCTCAAAGTCTATTAAAGTCTCATTCATACCGTTGCCTTGTTCCTAATCTCTTGCATTGCACTGCAGCAAAATGTGCTGAAATGCGTTTCCATATACTACACTAGCGAAAATGCTGCAGGAGTGATTATTGGTCCATTGTGTGGATGTTTTGTCCACCAAAAACTGATATATACATTTTAGAGTAGATGTTATTAGATTCTAATACCCAGCAGCTATGTTTGCTCTCTTGAGCACTCTATTAGAAAGATTTTTTCACCAGCCAGGTTAGTGACCTGACTACTGCAGTTAAGGAATGCAGTCTGGTCACCTACCTGCCCTCAAGTTGTGATTAAACAAGGGGGGGGGGGGCAGCAATAGACTGATGAGCTCTGCATGCTGCTCTCTTTTACTGTCAGCATGTTCTTGTCAGTATATTTATATACAGCACACCTAGACTATGTTGCATTGAGGTTCCATTCACACTGTTGTGCTGCAGGAGCATGCAGAGTAATGAGCATTACACACATTGTCAATGCAGTGCCATTCATTCTGAAAGGCACGCCAACATATTTTGCTGACAGACATGCATGTCCCTACCCTGGCTGGTATAGAAATCTCGCTAATAGAATCCCCAAGAGATCAAACAAAGCTGCTGGGTATTAGAAAAATGTAGCATATAGCATTTTTGGCAGGCCAATTGTTAAGAAGCCCATTTAAATGAACGGGATTTCTTGAGGCAACACACTTGCACTAACGCACTGCAGTGGTGTGAGTAGGCCCAGGGCAGCTGCTGCCTGGGACCTATAATGAAATGCTGCCCCTCCCCAAAATATAAAAAATCACGCCCACCAAAAGTCCCCCACATTCATTATTTTATATCATGACAACTAAAGAGGACCTGTTATGGTTCTATACATGTGTATAGGAGTATAAAGAGGACCTGTCATGGCACTATACATGTATATAGGAGTATAAAGAGGACCTGTCAGGGCTCTATACATGTGTATAGGAGTATAAAGAGGACCTGTCAGGGCTCTATATATGTATATAGGAGTATAAAGAGGACCTGTCATGGCTCTATACATGTATATAGGAGTATAAAGAGGACCTGTCAGGGCTCTATACATGTGTATAGGAGTATAAAGAGGACCTGGCATGGCTCTATACATGTATATAGGAGTATAAAGAGGACCTGTCAGGGCTCTATACATGTGTATAGGAGTATAAAGAGGACCTGGCATGGCTCTATACATGTGTATAGGAGTATAAAGAGGACCTGTCATGGCTCTATATATGTATATAGGAGTATAAAGAGGACCTGTCATGGCTCTATACATGTATATAGGAGTATAAAGAGGACCTGTCAGGGCTCTACACATGTATATAGGAGTATAAAGAGGACCTGTCATGGTTCTATACATGTGTATAGGAGTATAAAGAGGACCTGCCATGGCACTATACATGTGTATAGGAGTATAAAGAGGACCTGTCATGGCTCTATACATGTGTATAGGAGTATAGAGAGGACCTGTCAGGGCTCTATACATTTGTATAGGAGTATAAAGAGGACCTATCATAGCACTATACATGTATATAGGAGTATAAAGAGGACCTGTCAGGGCTCTATACATGTGTATAGGAGTATAGAGAGGACCTGTCATGGCTCTATACATGTATATAGGAGTATAAAGAGGACCTGTTATGGCTCTATACATGTATATAGGAGTATAAAGAGGACCTGTCAGGGCTCTATACATTTGTATAGGAGTATAAAGAGGACCTATCATAGCACTATACATGTATATAGGAGTATAAAGAGGACCTGTCATGGCTCTATACATGTATATAGGAGTATAAAGAGGACCTGCCATGGCTCTATACATGTATATAGGAGTATAAAAGGACCTGTCATGGCTTTATACATGTATATAGGAGTATAAAAGGACCTGCCATGGCTCTATACATGTATATAGAAGTATAAAAGGACCAACGCATGGCTGGCGGCTGCGATGTCCGCCGGCCACCTGCGATGGCTCCACAGAGAGCCAGAATGGGAATCTGTCAATGTAAACAGGCAGATCCCCATTCTGACGTGGAGGAGAGACAGATCTGCTGTTCCTAGTGATTAGGAACAGCGATCTCTCTCCTCCTCCAGTCAGTCCCATCCCCCCCACAGTTAGAAACACTTCCCAGGGAACACATTTAACCCCTTGATCGACCCCTGGGGTTAACCCCTCCCCTGCCAGTTACATTTATACAGTAACCAGTGCATTTTTATAGCACAGATCGCTGTATAAATGTCAATGGTCCCAAAAATGTGTCAAAAGTGTCCAGTCTGACTACCGCAATGCCGCAGTCCCACAAAAAATCGCAGATCACCACCATAACCAGTTTTGTTTTGGACTCCACCACCTGTCACCAGATGCGGATTGTCACTTGCCACACAATGCGGATTGTCAGTTGCCACGTCACCTGTCACACGTTGCGAATTGTCAATTGTCACACATTGCGAATTGTCAGTCGCCACGTCACTTGACAAACATTGCGGATTGTCACTTGCCATGCATTGCGGATTGTCACTTGCCACATCACTTGCCACATGCCACATGTTGCGGATTGTCACTTGCCACGTCACTTGCCACGTTACTTGCCACACTTTGCAGATTGTGACAATCCACACATTGTGGATTGTCACTTGCCACATCACCTGCCACATGTTGCAGATTGTCACTTACCACACGTTGCAGATTGTCACCTGCCACATGTTATGGATTGTCACTTGCCACACGTTGTGGGTTGCCACTTGTAACATTACCTGCCACATGTTGCAGATTGTCACTTGTCACACATTGCAGATTGCCACCTGCCATATGTTGCGGATTGTCACTTGCCACGTCACCTGCCACACGTTGCGGATTGTCACTTGTCACACATTGCAGATTGTCACTTGCCATGTCACCTGCCACCAAATGCGGATTGTCACTTGCCACATGTTGCGGATTGTCAATTGCCACATGTTGCGAATTGTCAATCGCCACATCACCTGTCACACGTTGTGGATTGTCACTTACCACACATTGCGGATTGTCACTTGCCACACATTGCGGATTGTCACTTGCCACATGCCACATGTTGCAGATTGTCACTTGCCACACGTTGCGGATTGTGACAATCCAAACATTGTGGATTGTCACTTGCCACATCACCTGCCACATGTTGCAGATTGTCACTTACCACACATTGCAGATTGTCACCTGCCACATGTTATGGATTGTCACTTGTCACACGTTGTGGGTTGTCACTTGTAATATCACCTGCCACATGTTGCAGATTGTCACTTGTCACACATTGCCATGCATTGTGGATTGTCACTTGCCACATGTTGCGGATTGTCACTTGTCACGTTACTTGCCACACGTTGCATATTGTGACAATCCACACATTGTGGATGGTCACTTGCCACATGCTTTGGATTGTCACTTGTCACACGTTGTGGGTTGTCACTTGTAACGTCACCTGCCACAGGTTGCAGATTGTCACTTGTCACACATTGCCATGCATTGTGGATTGGCACTTGCCACATGTTGCGTATTGTCACTTGTCACGTTACTTGCCACACGTTGCAGATTGTGACAATCCACACATTGTGGATGGTCACTTGCCACATCACCTGCCACATGTTGCAGATTGTCACTTACCACACATTGCAGATTGTCACCTGCCACATGTTATTGGTTGTTACTTGCCACACGTTGTGGGTTGTCACTTGTAACATCAGCTGACACATGTTGCAGATTGTCACTTGTCACACATTGCAGATTGTCACCTGCCATATGTTGCGGATTGCCACTTGCCACGTAAGCTGCCACACGTTGTGGGTTTTCACTTGTAAAATTACCTGCCACATGTTTCAGATTGTTACTTGTCACACATTGCAGATTGTCACCTGCCATATGTTGCGGATTGTCACTTGCCACGTCACCTGTCACGCGTTGCGGATTGTCACTTGTCACACATTGCGGATTGTCACGTGACACGTCACCTGCCACCAAATGCGGATTGTCACTTGCCACATGTTGCGGATTGTCAATTGCCACATGTTGCGAATTGTCAATCGCCACGTCACCTGTCACACGTTGCGGATTGTCACTTGCCACACATTGTGGATTGTCACTTGCCATGCATTGCGGATTGTCACTTGCCACATGCCACATGTTGCGGATTGTCACTTGCCACACGTTACGGATTGTGACAAGCCAAACATTGTGGATTGTCACTTGCCACATCACCTGCCACATGTTGCAGATTGTCACTTACCACATGTTGCAGATTGTCACCTGCCACATGTTATGGATTGTCACTTGCCACACGTTGTGGGTTGTCACTTGTAACGTCACCTGCCACATGTTGCAGATTGTCACTTGTCACACATTGCCATGCATTGTGTATTGTCACTTGCCACGTCACTTGCCACATGTTTCGGATTGTCACTTGCCACGTTACTTGCCACATGTTGCAGATTGTGACAATCCACACATTGTGGGTGGTCACTTGCCACATCACCTGTGTTGTCACTTACCACACATTGCAGATTGTCACCTGCCACATGTTGTGGGTTGTCACTTGCAACGTCACCTGACACATGTTGCAGAGTGTCACTTGTCACACATTGCAGATTGTCACCTGCCATATGTTGCGGATTGTCACTTGCCACGTCAGCTGCCACACGTTGCGGGTTGTCACTTGCCACATATTGCGGATTGTCACTTGCCACGTGACCTGCCACCAGATGGGGATTGTCACTTGTCACACATTGCGGATTACTTGCCACGTCACCACCTGCCACCAAATGCGGATTGTCACTTGCCACACGTTGCAGATTGTCAATTGCCACATCATCTGCCATACGTTGTGGATTGTCACTTGTCACGTCACCTGCCACACGTTGCGGATTGTCACTTGCCATGTCACCTGCCACACGTTGCAGATTGTCACTTGCCACACATTGCAGATTGTCACTTGCCACGTCTACTGCCACACATTGCGGATTGTCACTTGCCACGTCACCTGCCACACGTTGCGGATTGTCACTTACCACACGTTGTGGATTGTCACTTGCCACACATTGTGGATTGTCACCTGCCACATCACCTGCCACACGTTGCAGATTGTCACTTACCACACATTGCAGATTGTCACCTGCCACACGTTGCGGAATGTCACTTGCTATGTCACCCACCACACATTGTGGGTTGTCACTTGTCACATCACCTGCCACATGGTGCAGATTGTCAATTGTCACATATTGCGGATTGTCACCTGCCATATGTTGCGGATAGTCACTTGCCACACGTTGCAGATTGTCAGTTGCCACATGTTTCGGATTGTCACTTGCCACGTCACCTGCCACCAGATGCGGATTGTCACTTGTCACACATTGCAGATTGTCACTTGTCATGTCACTTGCCACCAAATGCGGATTGTCACTTTCCACATGTTGTGGATTGTCAATTGCCACGTCACCTGCCATACGTTGTGGATTGTCACTTGCCACATCATCTGCCACACGTTGCAGATTTTCACTTACCACACACTGCGGATTGTCACTTGCCACACGTTGTGGATTCTCACTTGCCAGTCCAGTCACCTCTAACAGCAGCAGCGACGGGCTCCTCGTGGTGGCATAAGCAGCGGAGCGGTCTGACTGGGGGGCGAGTGACAGTTTTGCAACTGCTCTTGGTGCGGCAGTTTGCTGCCCCCCTGAAAGTGCCGCTTGGGGACCCAGGATCCCTCCGGGTCCCATGGTGGGGCCAGCCCTGAGTAGGCCCTTAATGATTTTAATAAATACACAAATGCATTAATTATTATTGTTTGATTATCTTCTTGCACTTCAGCTGAATACATCTGTTTTTCTTAACAAGAGTATTGGAATATAAAATTAAAAGACCAGTAAGTGCAGATCTGTATGCATCAAAATTAATTAACCATACTTTAAATACAAAAGCAGGTATCTGCATTGTTTTGGTATAAGCTTTGTATAATCCGTTGCATATTATCTTTCAGACTTGGGGAGGGAGAGTCAGCATTAGCAGCTAGTCAGACAATTCACACCCCTATGTGCTGATGGGTGGAGCAAAGGGATGACCACATCAGTGTGCTGCTGCTCCTCCATTGTCCACTCAGCAGGCTGGGTGTATTTTTTACAACTGGTTCTGGATTGGATTGTTTGCTGCCACTAACCGCCACTGGTTTTATTGTAGTATCTTTTCCTTAGAAAGCACAAGCATATTGTCTGGTGAACAATTAAAATATATACACTGAACATCTTGTAAACTGACAGGTATGTTTTTTAGATTAGGAATAGTAAGTAACAGTATTGTAGCCATGCTATAGGCAGTGCCGGATTAAACTCTTTGATGGCTCCTAGGCAGTTGAAACCTTGTGGCCCCAAAGGTTTCTGGAGGTTTCTCGTACATGCGCTCTGGTGGGATAATATTGAACGAAGTGGTGTGCACGTTGGCCGATAGATAGAGATGACCCTCACTACTATACATTACACGTATGTAGGTTGTACCAGAGGTTTTTAAAACTGACAGCTGAAAGAAGATGAGCTTTTAAGGCCCCTTTCACACAATAAGCCCACTCAGATCCGACTGTTTTTCAGGCAGATCCGAGCAGGCCACCCATTGACTTCTATGGGCAGGCGGATGTCAGCAGAGATGTGTCTACTGACACACGTCTGCCATCTGATTCGCTCAAGACAGAGGTATGGTGATACGTTCACCATCCATCTGGTGGATCGCATCGAATGGGATCTGATGAAAATGCTGCCTGCTTTTGTCCGATCTCCCCATAGAAATCAGCAGGGCTCTGACAAGTCCCTCCCTGTCATCCGCGGCTCAGCAGAGATCAACGAATCGATTTCCCAGCTGAGCTAGCGGAGTCTGCTGAGCTGATCTGCCCTGTGTAAAAGGGGCCTAAGAGACAAACTGTAATTTGAGTGTGATGTATATGATTTATGTACTTTAACCACTTGCCGACTGGGCCATAGCCAAAAGATGGCTACATCGCGGTCGGCTTATTCTAGGAGGGCGTCTATGGATGTCTTCCCAGAATGTTACTCTCGTGTGCTCCCTGGGGCACGCTCCTGGAAATATCTGTGATCGATGGGTCCGGAAGACCTGGCGCATCACGGATCACTGTAAATGGCCTCTGGTAGTGGCCGTTTACACTGTGAAGGCTCTGTCAAATGACAGAGAAATCTCTTGTAAACAAACCAGTGTCATGTCATGACACCGGTTCCTCCCTTCCCTCTCTGTACCGATGTGTACAGTGTGAGGGGAGATGGGGAGAGATCATTTGCAGCAACGCTGTGGGCTGGATCTGTAGTGCCCACAGCGCTGCTCAGTGCCCATACTCTGCAGTACTCTGCCAATACTCTGCAATAATCTGCAATACTCTGCAATAATCTGTAATACTCTGCAATACTCTGCCAATACTCGCCAATACTCTACCAATACTCGCCAATACTCTACCAATACTCGCCAATACTCTACCAATACTTGCCAATACTCTGCACTACTCTGCAGTACTTGCCTATACTCTGCAATACTCTGCCAATACTCTGCAATACTCGGCAATAAATAAATAACTTTCACAATACTCTGCAATATTCTGCCAATACTCTGCAATACTCGCCAATACTCTGCCAATACTTGCCAATACTCTGCAATAAATTTTAACAGAAACAATGAATTTTTTATTTTTTTTTACCGAATTTTAATTTTGATTTATAGCGCAAAAAATAAAAAACCCAGTGGTGATTAATTACCACCAAAAAAAAGCTCTATTTGTGTGAAAATAAAGGACAAAAATGTCATATGGGTACAGTGTTGCATGATTGAGTAATTGTCATTCAAAGTGTGAGAGCACTGAAAGCTAAAAATTGGTCTGGTTATGAAGTATTGTCCCCAGTGGTCAAGTGGTTAAAGTGGTGGTAAACTGAACATTTTAGCTGAATCAGCAAAGCAGCACAACTGATTTGTCCACAGTCTGGCAGGGATACAAGTAGCCTGTCATCTGGAATCCTCCCCGCTTTGCTACTGAAACAAAAATCACACATGCAAAAAATATGTGTCGCCACGCCCCCTCTCCTTTGACTGACAGATATGCAGAGGAGACTCATGCACAAGCATGAGTGAAGGGCGTGTGTCTCCTGCTGTCCCAGTAAAAGAACGTTTAATTTTAAGTGCTCATAACCTCATATGCATCATTCTCTAAGCCCACGTACACACAGTCGGAGATTTTGCCAACCAAATCCGTCGGATTTTGCCCGTCAGATTTAGTCCGAAACTGTTGCATACACACGGTTGGGCCAAGTTGGCGAAAAATCCGATCTTTCAGAACGTGATGACGTAATTTCGTGACGATGGGACTACATTCAGGCTAGTAGCCAATAGCTTTGATGTAGGAATTTGATCTGAGCATGCGTGGCACTTGGTCCGATCAAAATGCTCTACACATGATCGGATTAGGTCCGTCTGGCCCAGTTGGTCGGGAAATATTTCCAACATGTTGGAAAATTGGGTCGGACGGAGATTCGGACGCAATCAGTCCAATGTATACCACACACAGTCAGATTATCTGACGACATGGTCCGATAAGACTCATTCCGACAGATTCTCCGACCGTGTGTACAAGGGCTAATACATGCACCATTTTAGAGTTTGTTATGTAAAAATCCAAACCACTGTATTATTACCCCTGTATTCATCTCTAAGCCTATCAGAGTTCTCTGAAAATCTCCAGTAGTGGAGTTGTGACATCACTGGCTCCACCTACCAACTGTGAGTGATGTGTGCGCACACTTTCAGCACCGTGCCCGCTGCTGGGCCGGCTAATGTGTGTGTACAGCGGGGATGTGGGGCCAGTAATGTCATGACTCTGCCTCCCGAGCTTCAGTCCATAGACACGCCCATGGACCAGAGAAGAGAATACAGAGGTAATAATACAGCAGTTTAGAGTTTTACATAAAAAAAAACTATAAAATGGTGCATGTATTGGAGAAATGATGCATATAAGGTTTACAACCACTTTAAGTTGTTATTGGGTATATTACATTAATACAATATTTTATCTATTGAGTCCCTAATGTAAAGTTTTTGTTTCTTTGACTTGATTCGCTTTCTCTATCTTTTGTGAACAATTTAGGAAAGATTCATTCTAATTTTCTTTCAATAGCAAATCTATATTATTTGGATCCTTTGTTGCAGCACCCTTAAACAGTGTGGAGCACATAGGCCAGTGCCTAATCTTCCTATTTGGTAATCTGGCACTGGCTATAGATAGGTATGGTGTAACAGCTAACATTTAGTTGCTGCTATTAAAGTAATTGCAAACGTTCAATTATTATTATTTTTTTAATAACAAACATGCCAATACTTACCTGCTCTATGTAATGGTTTTGCACAGAGCAGCCCTGATCCTCTTCTTCTGTGGTCCCCCTCTGGCTCTCTAGGCCCCTCTTTTTCATCCTCACAGAAAACCGCTTTCCATGGGGGGCACGCGTGAATGCTTGCTCCTGAGTACCACTGCAGCATCTATCGACACAGACAGTGGGACTTGCCCCCCCCCCCCCCGTGTCACAGCTTTTGATTGACAGCAGTGAGAGCCAATGGCTCCTGCTGCTATCAATATGTCCAATGAGAACAGCGGCTAGAGTTGAAACATTTCAGCCTATCAGTAGGGGAGATAGAATGATGGCGTTCAAGTTCCCAGGCCGGGGCTGTGGGGGAGCTGCAGCACAGAAGGTTTTTCACCTTACTGCAGTAAGGTGAAAAACTTTAAGGCTTTACAACCACTTTAACTTGATGGAGTCTGGATCATGGGGATTAAAAGATCAGGTACTAAAGATCCGCGTGTCTCTATCACTTCAGTGGAGCTGGCAATATCCACAGAATTTTACATGTTCTAATGATGTCCCATAACAACAGCAATAAGGAGCTAATGAATTATATATATTCCTCACAGATACCATCACTCTTTAATTGCTATTGAATATCATTCCAAGTACAGGGCACAATCATTGTAAAATTATATGTTCAGGGCACCTCACACCTATAAACTAGGAAATGAGACAAAATCTGTCAACTTAATAGCTCTTTAAGAAGTATATGCCATTCCCATTTGTCAAGGCTTCATCGGTATAAGACCAAAGATGCCTTCTAATCCATGTGAAGGATAACTGTTAATACATTTTCAAATGATTAAAGGTTAGGTGTTCCTGTATGGGCAGTACATATCTGGACAACACAAATTGTTCAGTCATTTTGGTGACGTTGCATGCATGTAGAAAGAAAGCATTGGATATTGATGAACAGTTCTGATACATTAGAAATATTTTTTATCAGACTTTTGTTAGATAATAATCAGAAACATTACATTTTTCCTTGTAATGTGCATATGCTAAACTATTCAGGGTAGGTTCATACAGAGAAGAAACATTTAATATCTGTGTTTTGTCCCCACTACACATTTCCCTGTGTATAGCTTGACATACAGCTAAACCCAACTATTTTGCAATAAGCTAGACTGAGTGTAATCTTGAAGTTTTATTAATAAAACAGGGTGGGGTAAAACTATTGAGAGAAAACAAATGCAGATATATATAATCAGTATATAAAATATACAGAAATACAATGAATAAGCAAGGCTGTAGATGGCGATAATTCATTCTCACCAGCGATGCTGTGTTTAGGGGATGCAAGGGGATGCAAGTTTTAGTCCAACATTTTCTCTGACAGCTGGTTCTTTTTTTCAGTCTACGCTGGAGTCTAAGCACCCAGTATGCACCTTTTTGCTTAGACTGAAAAGTGATGGGTATTTTTATTAAAGGTGAATAGTTTATAGTTTCTGCAAAAGCAGTAAATTTGCAACTGGCTCTATCTTGTGGTCAAATCTGATATTTCAGGCAAACAACCTAATAGATATCCTGCTGGAGGTAAAACAATCTGCCTGTTATGAATTGTCTTTAACTAATAGGGGTCATTTTGTACAAGTATTGGGTGTGGAGCAGTTGAAATGATGTATAGTCGACGGGCATATATACCATCTGGTGGTAACCTTGAATCCTGTTTCCTGAAGTTTAGTAGCTAAAGAGAGTTAAGGTGAAACATTTCAGCAATCAGTAAGGGAGATAGAATGATGGAGCTCAAGTTCCCAGGCCTGGGCATAGGAGGGTAGATCTGGAGAGGACGCTTACAAGAGTAATGAGTATAGTTGGGAGGTCACGTGTAATGGGGGGTCATCTTGTAGAAGCAGAGATTCAAATTCTGTTGGGTTAGATTGCAGCTCTGACAGGGAGAGAAAAGAGCGTATATACTATAGGGCCTGTCGACACTGTATCCATTGAAGTAAACTACTTACTGGTGGCACGGAGGTGCTTGTCATCATTAAAGAATGGCCTGCCCGAAGAATTTGAGCTAGTCTCCTATGGTCTTGAAGTTTCAGTTCCCAAACCTCAGTGTGTGAAGAGCTGATGGGAAAAAAGGGAGTCATGGGTCCTGTAGAGCGTGAAAGATAAAGAGCAGAATTTGTATGATCCCATAAGGGAATTGTTTGTCGAGTGAGATCGGGAAGGGTTGAGAGCCCGAGCCGGTTGATTGGTAATGTTGAAGGAAAAGCTAGGATATCAATTGGGTTCAAGTGGCCCTTAAACTGGACCCATAACTTAAAGGACTGGTAGTGGAACCAATCCAGGATTTGTGTGAATTCTGCAGCTTTGTGATATAGGGTTATATCAGGGACTTCTGCTCTGCCCCAATGTTGTGAATCTAATTCTAGGACGCATCATTCGCCAAACACCTGACGCAAAGACTGGAGGTTTGAGGTAGGAAGAAGGATAGGGACAGTTTGGAAAAGGTACAGAAAATGAGGGAGGACATCCATTTTCAATGCGTTGATTCTACTGAGCCACAAAAGTCTCTCGGTAGCATATACCGATGGGAGAAAATTTAAGCAGAAAAGTCAGGATGCCTCCGACGGCATCTGTATCCCCAAGTAGCGAATAGATGTAGATCCCATTTTGAAGGGGAAAGAGGTTGAAATTCGTTTTAGGACCACTGGTGGGAGGGTAATATTTAAACCTTCCAAGTTATTATAGTTCACTTTAAAGTTACTGAAACTGCCAAATCTTTTAAATTCTGCCAAAATCAAGGGAAGGGAGGTTAAAGCATGCGTGACAAATATAAGTAGATCATCTGCAAAGAGGGCTAGTTTATTGTGGAGGGGACTCACCGAGATGCCACTTACAGCTATGTTCTGGTGTAAGGCCACTGCTAGATGCTCCATTGTAAGAACATAGAGGAGAGGTGATAGGGGGCATCTTTGTCGTGTACCGTTCTGAATAGAAAACATAGGAGATAGAGAACTGTTAATTATGATCTTGGACATAGGTGATGAATAAAGAGACATTATTCTCGAGACCATATGGGGGCCCAAGCCTATCTGTTGTAAGAATAAATTAACTGCCAACTAACCCGATCCAAATGATTTTTCTGCATCGATCATAAGAAAAGGGACATTGTGAGTGCGAGCGTAATCTGTCAGCAGGAGGGTTTTCAGAGTGTTGTCCCTGGCCTCTCAGCCACTCACAAAACTGACCTGATCTAGATAGATCAAGCGGGGCAGTAGTAATTGTACTCTATTGGTAAGTACCTTGGCGAGGATCATCAGGTCAATGCCAATTAGAGATATTGGCCTATAGCTTGCACAATTAGAGGGGGTCCTTACACGGTTGGGGAATGAGAGATATATGTGCCTCGAGTGTTTGTGTAGGGAACCTACAACCCTCTGTCAGAAAGTTAAATACCTTGGTCAAGAAAGGAGTTAAAAGGGAGGTAAATTGTTTAAAGAATTTAGGCGTAAAACCATCAGGGCCTGGGCTTTTCCCAGTGGGAGTGCTTGCAATAGACGTGGCCACCTCGTCCTCAGAGATAGGATTCTCCAGGGTCACAATCGTATCAGCATCTAAAGAATGAAGAGCAGTTTCTGTAAAATAAAAAATTGGCCTTGTGCACATGGCCCAGCCAGTACCCCTAGGGATGTTTAGATATACCAAGCCATGACAGAGTATAGTACAATAAGTTTATTAATCAAAAAAGTATATTTCCTACATGTAAAAAACATATAATGGCAATACATAAACAGGTTGCTGAAGCCAATTATTAATGGTGTAATCAATGAACTTGCAACTTAAGTAGCTTTGGAGAAAAATGCCGACATGTTTCGGACCGACCGTCCTTTTTCATAGGCATATATTTTAGCTCATGTGTACATAGTCTAGAAGTATAAATGTAATTAAATTAGTACAGCAGAATATATATTCAAACGTGCAAAAAGCTTGCAAAAAGGTTGTACATAATGATACATAAATATTTGATACATACCAGCCAAGCATTAATACCAATAGGAACCAGCAGGGGGTGCAGATTTAATACTGTTGATAATTGCCACAATGTATAGAGCTGTACCTGGTGTCAAATGAGCCACTTTGTTCTGATAGTACTAATATTAGGCAAGTGGTGTCAAAAGCTGCTGTGGTAACAAGATCTCTCGACTGGGAAGGTATAGAGAAAACCTAACCCAGTGCAGCCCCAGCATAGTGTAAGACAGCGTTGGTGTATTGTCTAAACAACAAGGAGAGTATGAGTATATTGGAACAACTTGTCCACAGAAAGCGTAGATAAGTGTAAATAGAGTATAGTAATGACTCACCAAGTAGTTCAAAGTATGTGGATCCAAGGCGGCATGCACTAGGCAGCGTACTGAACGCTGCCTGTGCATGCCTTATATCACCCATGGGAGTGATACTGATCAGCTGTGAGTGGGTGGAACTAAGCCGCCATCACAGCTGATGCTGGTGGGGCCGGTGGGAGTTCCGATGGCATCTACCTAACCGGCCACATAGAGAACTCTGACGTCCTGCGTCATGACGTCACCGGCGCGCGGGTAGCCCTGGTCGCAGCGCTCCAGGCTGGAGCGCAAGCGCACTATGGCAGAGTGAGGCCACCCGCCAGCTGAGCTGGAGAGCCACACGCATCCCAATAGCCATGGGGGCGTGCAGGTCTCCCACGCACCGGGTACCAGAGCAGCAATAATGGACAACGTATTAAAGGGGGAAGTCAAAAATCATGTAAATAGTATTTTAATGTAAGACATGATGTAGTTACATAATTAGCAATTGTAAGAGTGCCTCTTAATGGAATATGACAATGGTGTTAATAAAAAGGGGAGGCACAAAGTATCTGCCAAAGTGGACATATATTTAATGACAGTCTGATGTGTACTAAACACCCCCTAGTGGAATTGGATAATGGTAATGGCAGGAAACAACATTGTATACAAATTTGAGGGTAGAGGTTAAATCTGTACTGTATACAACACACACATATATATTGTGAGGGGGTTAGCTCGGTAGCGGGTGTGTGTGACCCCCTGGATGGGTTCACAACACAAAGTCAGGCACAGCAGACAGCGGTGTAGGTGCAAAAAACAAAAGATCCAGTTTATTAAGGCTACATGCAATGATACATATAACAGCCAAACAAAATAAAACAAGAAAATAAATCCTGGTCAGCTTGACCTCTAACTACACACGTAGACTCCCTGTCTAACAACTGGGTGCAGCCTTGTGCTGCCCCAGTCCCTGTCTCTATTGTAGGGGTTTGCCACACAGGCGTTAACTCACCGCACAGAACAGGTCTCAGACTCCCCAGTCTATACACACAAAACTGGTTCCAGGATGGAGCATCTCCCTATGCATGCTGGGGTTTTTTGTAGAGGTCTTAATGAGCCCACTTACTACAGCTGGGCTCATTAACTCTTCCCCTCTAATTGTAAAAGTCTGCATAAAGCCTGAATCTAGGACACACATATTTCCCATCCTGAATACAACCAGGTGATTTTACCTGCGTGCTGCCACATACCCCCCCCCCCCCTCTTGTTTCAACCTTGGGGTTGTAACACAAGCAGCCAGACACGCATGTATCCGAGACAAAGCATCCACATTCCCCATTTTAACACCAGGGCGATGCTTAACTGTAAAGTTAAATTCCTGTAGGGCCAGGAACCACCTATTTACCCTTCTATTGGTCTCCTTGTTTTGAGCCATCCACTTTAAAGGAGCGTGATCAGTCACCAGGTCAAAGTGCCTACCTAGCAGATAGTACCGAAGAGAATCTAGAGCCCACTTCACTGCTAAACATTCCTTCTCAATCGTGGAGTAATTTACCTCATGGGACTTCAACTTCCTGCTGAGGTAAATGACTGGGTGCTCTTCCCCGTTCCAGACCTGGGATAACACTGCTCCTAACCCAACGTCTGATGCATCAGTTTGTACCACGAAGTCCTTAGAGAAGTCTGGTGAGTACAACACTGGCTGGCTACATAAGGCTGTTTTTAAGGACTGAAATGCTTCTTCAGCCTCTTTAACCATAACAGACTCTTTCCCTTTTGTCAGGTTGGTGAGGGGCACAGCCTGAGAAGCAAAATGGGGAATGAATCGTTGATAATAGCCAGCGATTCCCAGAAAGGCTCGTACCTGTTTCTTGCTGTTGGGACGTGGCCAACTCTGTATGGCCTAGACTTTATTGACTTGGGGTTTTATCACCCCCCTCCCAATAGTGTACCCAAGATATTTGGCCTCCTCCTGTCCAATGGTACACTTCTTTGGATTGGCCGTAAACCCAGCTTCCCGGATAGAGTCTAGGACTGCTTGTACTTTTGGCAAATGTGAGACCCAGTCTCTGCTATGGATAATCACATTATCCAGGTAAGCTGCAGCATATTTCTGATGGGGCCTCAGAATCTTATCCATTTTCCGCTGGAATGTTGCCGGTACATTCTGTAACCCAAACGGCATTCTCTTATATTGGAATGCCCCATCTGGGGTTACAAACGCAGTCTTCTCCTTGGCCGACTCGGCCAGGGGAATTTGCCAATACCCTTTGGTGAGATCAAGAGTTGTCATATATCGGGCTGTTCCCAGCCGGTCAATCAACTCATCTATACGCGGCATGGGGTAGGTGTCAAATTTTGTAACTTTATTTAATTGTCGAAAATCGTTACAAAACCGCCAGCTCCCATCAGGTTTGGGCACTAGTACGATAGGACTGGACCAGTCACTCTGGGACTCCTCTATCACACCCAAATCCAGCATCCTTTGAACCTCCCCACGTATTGCCTCCCGTCGGGCCTCTGGTATTCTATAAGGTTTTAGTTTTACCCTTTCTCCTGGCGGGGTGATAATGTCATGCTCTACGCCAGATGTTTGTCCCGGAAGCTCAGAGAAAATCTCTTTGTTACGAAGTACAAACTCTTTAACCTCCTGTTGTTGGGGTTTCAATAAGGTGTCTGCTATTCCAACCTCAGGAACTAAGCAATCAGGCTGTGCTTGTGACAAAGTCTCCGCGACTAGGGATTCCCTATCCCTCCAGGCTTTCAGCAGATTGACGTGATAGATCTGCTCCGGCTTTCGCCTTCCTGGCTGTCTAACCCTGTAGTTCACCTCACTAATTTTTTCAATTACTTCGTATGGACCTTGCCATTTGGCCAGAAATTTGCTTTCAACCGTAGGGACTAGCACCAAGACCCTATCCCCCGGGGAAAAAGTACGGGTCTTGGCCCCACGGTTGTACACTCTCTGCTGTGCTAACTGTGCTTGGGTTAAATGTTCCTTTACAATTGGCATTACCTGTGCAATTCTATCTTGCATCAGGGCGACATGCTCAATCACACTCCTGTGAGGAGAACTCTCATTTTCCCAAGTTTCCTTGGCGATATCCAGCAGCCCTCTTGGGTGTCTCCCATAGAGCAACTCGAAGGGTGAGAAACCCGTAGAGGATTGGGGTACCTCCCTAATGGCAAACATCAGATAGGGTATTAGACAATCCCAATTCTTTCCATCTCTATCCACCACCTTCTTTAACATTTGTTTTAGGGTTTTGTTGAATCTTTCAACCAACCCATCTGTTTGGGGGTGATACACAGATGTACGCAATTGCTTCACTTTGTACAACTTGCATAATTCTTTCATAACCCGGGACATAAAGGGTGTACCTTGGTCCGTAAGCAGTTCCTTACAAATACCCACGCGGCTAAAAACAAGAGATAGCTCTTTGGCTATGGTTTTGGCCGAGGTATTTCGGAGAGGAATTGCTTCCGGATAACGGGTGGCATAGTCCAATATAACCAAAATGTACTGATGCCCCCTAGCAGACTTCATTATCGGACCTACCAAATCCATTGCGATCCTCTCAAAGGGGACCTCAATGATAGGAAGAGGTACCAGTGGGTTACGGAAATGTGGCATAGGTGCCGACTTCTGACACACAGGGCAGGAGGAACAATAATTTTCTATTTCCTTCATGACCCCAGGCCAATAGAATGTCTGCAATACCCTCTCTCTGGTTTTCTCTGTCCCCAGATGACCTCCCAGAATGTGCCCATGGGCCAATTCTAACACCAACTTCCTGTAAGGTTTGGGCACCACAAGTTGCTCAATGGTTTCTTCTGCCCTTTGAGCCACTCGATACAGCAGGTCCCTTTCCACAGTGAAGTACGGGTAAGTGCAAGTCTTATCTGGGTTCACTAACTCGCCATCTATTTTCACCACATTTTCCCGTGCCTTTATTAGGGTGGGGTCTTTTAACTGTTCTGTGGCAAAATTTTCCCTGTGAACCTCAAGATCCGAAAACTCCACAGACGGCATGTTTTCAACTGAGGGTGTTGGCTCCTCCCCAGTTTCTCGAGTTTCCCCCGCCAATACCAACAAGGGAAATTCAGGAGAGTCCTCACCACCCCCAGAGGAATTCTGGTCATCTTCCTGGTTTATAGGGGCACCAGTGGGGGGCTCAGGACAATCCCAGAGTTCCCAGAATTTTGGAAAATCCCTTCCCACAATAGCATCATGTGGTAAGTGAGACACTAACCCCACCTGATGAGAGAGGTTACCTTTGGGGGTCTCAAAAAACACTGAAGTTACAGGATACTCTCGGGTGTCCCCATGCACACAAATAACAGCCACCCTGTTCTTCCCAGAGACCTCTGTAGTAACTAATTCAGCTTTTATCAATGTTACCAGGCTACCTGAATCTAGCAACACATCAACATGTCTACCATTAATACACATTTTACATAAATGTTTCTCAGGTCCCCGAATGGCAGTGCATAATACTGTCGCAAACAGCGACTGACGTCTCTCCCTTATAAAGTCACATTGCATAGGCTCATCCACAACTGGGCAATTGGCTGCAATATGTCCCTCTTGCCGGCAGCGGTAGCAAATAATCTTTTTCGCTGCGTCTTGCAGCATGGGCTTCCTGGGTTGCTCCCGCCAGACCTTAGGTAGAACTCCCATCCCCTCACTCTCTCCACCCTCACCCCTTGGAGTCATCTTACCCGCCACTGGGGATGATCTGGTCTTAGGATGGAAAGTCCGTGAGTCCCTGGAAGAGGTGGTCAAGTTCTCTGTAGCCAAGTACCTCTCAACCAGATCCACAAGTTTATCTGCATTTTCTGGGTCTCCATGGCTTACCCATTTTTGGATGGCAGTAGGAAGAGCTCTCAGGAAACGATCCATAACCACACGTTCCACAATGTTTGGTGCGGTCAAAATCTCTGGCTGCAGCCACTTCCTGCTCAGGTGAATGAGATCATACATTTGAGATCTGGGGGGTTTTCCAACCTGAAAAGTCCAATTATGCACACGCTGAGCCCGGACGGCCAGGGTGACACCCAGCCGTGCCAATATTTCTGTTTTTAGTACCACATAGTCTTTTGCTTGGTCAGGCTCTAGGTCATAATAAGCTTTCTGCGATTCCCCAGTTAACAGAGGGGCCACCAGTCCAGCCCATTGCTCCTTAGGCCACTTTTCCCTTTCAGCAGTCCTTTCAAATGTGGTCAAAAACACCTCCGGATCATCCTCTCCAGTCATTTTTGTCAATAAACGGCTCACACCAAAGGATGCGGTATTATTGTAACCACTTGCTTCATTGGTCTGCGGACGTTGCTGTATCAATGTCTCTATTTGCTGTTGAAAGCTCTGCTCTTGCTTCTGCAACAGGTCTATGAAGCGGGCTTCAGATCGCTGCTGGGCTTGTTGCTGAGCTTCCAAACTCTGCTGCAAAGTTGCATTTATCTGCTGCTGATTTGCATTTGTCTGCTGCTGGGCTTGTTGCTGAGCTTCCATACTCTGCTGATGAGCTTTCTGCTGGGCTGCAAGGCTCTTTTGTAAAGCCGCATTTGTTTGCTGCTGATTTGCATTTGCTTGCTGCTGATTTGCATTTGCTAGAGCCAGCTGTCTCAGTATCTCCTCCATGCTGGCCTTTTAAAAAAAAATTGAAAAAAAACTGCCAAAATTCTCCACCAACTGTGAGGGGGTTAGCTCGGTAGCGGGTGTGTGTGACCCCCTGGATGGGTTCACAACACAAAGTCAGGCACAGCAGACAGCGGTGTAGGTGCAAAAAACAAAAGATCCAGTTTATTAAGGCTACATGCAATGATACATATAACAGCCAAACAAAATAAAACAAGAAAATAAATCCTGGTCAGCTTGACCTCTAACTACACACGTAGACTCCCTGTCTAACAACTGGGTGCAGCCTTGTGCTGCCCCAGTCCCTGTCTCTATTGTAGGGGTTTGCCACACAGGCGTTAACTCACCGCACAGAACAGGTCTCAGACTCCCCAGTCTATACACACAAAACTGGTTCCAGGATGGAGCATCTCCCTATGCATGCTGGGGTTTTTTGTAGAGGTCTTAATGAGCCCACTTACTACAGCTGGGCTCATTAACTCTTCCCCTCTAATTGTAAAAGTCTGCATAAAGCCTGAATCTAGGACACACATATTTCCCATCCTGAATACAACCAGGTGATTTTACCTGCGTGCTGCCACAATATGTATAACAATGGTAATGCACAATAAATTAGAAGAAAAGGTACAAGAAATAAAGTAAAAGATACTTAACATAGGTAACATGGGTATATTGTGAAAGGAGAATTGACGTGATAATTTTTACTCCCAGGAGACCAGGAATTATATACATAAATTAATACTACTTAGTGTCTAGAATATGTGTCAGCAGCATCAGCAGATGGTACACACGACAAAAACTGTAGTGTTGGTGTAGTGCCAATAGACCCAAAGGAAATCGGCAAAAATGTGATAGAAAAAATGTAATAAAGTTCTTAAAGGTCAAGCTCACATACCCCTAATTGGAAGCCCTCCAAAAAGGGTCTAAAATTGAAGGCTTCATTGAGGCCGGGGGGTGAGGTGGCATTAAGATGAAAAATCCACCTCAGTTCACTTTGAAATAAAAGTTTGTTGTGATCGCCTCCCCGGGCACTGGGAGGAATGGGGTCTAGAGCCAGAAAAGGTACATGTGTTGTATGATCAGGATGGACCGTAGCACAATGTCGACCGATCGGAAGGTCAGGGTCTTTAGTGTTAATAGTAGTAATGTAGCGGTAAATACGTTTCCAAAATGGTAATTTAGTCTTGCCAACATAAAAACAGCCACATTCACAGAGTAGAAGGTAGACAACCCCCTCTGTGCGACAGTTGACGTTTTGATGGGGATTGAAAAGTTGTTGATTGGGTAACACAATATTGTGAATAGTATTAATGTATTTGCAATATCTGCAGTTACCACAAGGGTAAGTACCTCGTAATTTAATAGTGGTAGAGGAAGTATGAGAATATTCACTACGAACAAGCTTGTCGCATATAGAGGGGGCTCTTCTAAATGTGAATAATGGCTGGGCTGGAACAAAAGGTGCAAGGTTGTGGTCCGAAGTTAAGATGTGCCAATATCTTAATACTATGTTTTTAATCTGCTGATGCTGCTGACAGTATGAGACAATATTTCGGGGAGGGGGACGTGTTGTGGTACGTTTTTGAAAAAGCAGATCATGGCGATTTTTTGCTTTGGCTTTTTTATACGCCATTTTTAGAATTTTATTTGAATAACCCCGAGCAGAGAGCCTCTCTCTAAGTAAGATGGCTTCTTGGTTGAAAAGTTCATCGGTAGAGCAGTTACGTCGTGCACGTAAATATTGTGCGTAGAGGATGGATTGTAATAGGGGCTTAGGATGAAAGCTATCCGCAGATGGAATGGTGTTTCCGGCAGTAGGTTTACAAAACAATGTGCTTTGCAAGTGACCCTCATGATCTTTGGTGATGGTCAGGTCAAGAAAAGAAATACTGGAAGTACTGTATGTCATAGTAAATTTTTAATTTAATTTATTATCAGAATTAAGGAATTTTAAAAGTTGGTGTAGTAGTTCTGCTGGACCATTCCAAAAAAACAGAATATCATCAATATAGTGATACCAGGTCACCACGTGGCGGAAAAACTGGAATGCATTGGGGTCAGAAAAGAGTGAGCATTCCCACTCCCCCAGGTACAGGTTGGTGTATGCCACGGCACAGCAGGTGCCCATGGCTACGCCCTGCACCTGGAGGTAGTGGGAACGCCCAAAAGAAAAAAAGTTGTGTGTGAGTATAAACTCCAATGATTGTATTATGAAATCTGATAGTTCTTGCCAATACTGCTGGGAACGTGTCAGAATGTGACGAATGGTCTTAAGACCTAAATGATGAGGGATGGAACTGTATAGGGCCTCCACATCGATGGCGACCAAGATAGTGTCACCATTGACGAGGAGGCCATCCAAAACCCGAAGTAGGTGTGTGGTGTCCTGTATGTATGAAGTTAAGACAGCAATTTATCAACATATTTACTGAGGTTGTCAGTCAAGCTGCCACGGCCAGATACAATAGGTGGACCAGGTGGCTGTGTAGGATTTTCGTGCACTTTAGGAAGTGCATAGAAGGTAGCTTCACGAGGAAAGGCCGTCCTAATGAAGTCCCGAGTAGATTTGTCAATAGTATGTTGATTAAAAGCTTGATCTATTAGACTGTAAAGTTGTTGGGTGGAATCTTGAATGGAAGTATGAGATATAGTTCTGTAACAATTTGTGTCAGAGAGGATAGCAAGGCACATTGCTTCGTAGTCGGATTTATTTTGAATGACTATATTCCCACCTTTATCAGCAGGTTTTATAACAATAGAGGAGTTAGTTTTAAGATTCTGAAGGGCAAGATGTTCATGGTATGTGAGATTTCTATGGTGTTTCAAAGTGGATTTAAACTGACGTAGTTCTCGAGTAACCAATTTGAGGAATAAGGCTGCATTGGAATTTGTGCTGGGGGGTGGCTATGCACTAGATTTCTTTTTTATAGACGTATGTGGCCTACTGGTTATTAGATCACCATCGACCTCAGCAAGAATACGATCAAGATTGATGGTATTGATTAAATTGATAGGTGCGTTTTCGTCAAGAAGATCAATGAGATTCTGAACTGCAGATGCCTCAGCAAAAGAGTGAAGTGCTGGGTCAGTGAGTGGGGTTTTAGAATACAAACTCTGTAATAGTAAGTTTCGAATAAATAAGTGGATGAATAAGTAGCTCATCTGACACCAGGTACAGCTCTATACATTGTGGCAGTTATCAACAGTATTAAATCCGCACCCCCTGCTGGTTCCTATTGGTATTAATGCTTGGCTGATATGCATGAAATATTTATGTATCATTATGTACAACCTTTTTGCAAGCTTTTTGCACATTTGAATATATATTTTGCTGTACTAATTTAATTACATTTATACTTCTAGACTATGTACACATGAGCTAAAATATATGCCTATGAAAAAGCACGGTCGGTCCGAAACATGTCGGCATTTTTCTCCAAAGCTACTTAACCACTTCCCACCCAGCCAATGCACATATACGGCCGGGTGGGAGCCGTCTACTTCTGATAGGACGTTCAGGAACGTCCATCAGAAGGAGCGGGATCGCGCGCGCGTGCCCGCGCAGCAGCGCGATCCCGATGCGCCCGTGTCACCCAGACACGGCGCATCTCAGATCGGCAGGAGGGCTCTGTGATTGGCCCTCCTGATCACATGATGGCCGTGTCCAATCACGGCCGTCATGTGATGTAAACAAACAGCCGGTTGCTAGGCAATCGGCTCCTCCTCTCCTCACACAGAAGTCATCGCTGAGGAGAGGAGAGCAGATCGCTGCAGCCGGCTGATGATCAGTGAGTATGAGCTGTTTTTTACAGCTTTTTACTCACTGATCATCAGTCTAGTGTAAACACAAATCACCACACAGTGTAAACACACCACACAGTATAAACACATGTCCCCACACATGTCCCCAAAACATACATGTCCCCAAATAATAAATACACATGTCCCTAATAATAAAAAAATGTCCCCCACATATGTCCCACTAAAATCACATGTCCCAATGATTATCTGCACACATATGTACGTGATCACCTGCACACATATGTACATGATCATTTGCGTACATATGTCCGTGATCACACAAACAAATTATTATACACTTAACGGAATTTTTTTTACCAAAAACATGTAGCAGAATACATTTTGGCTTAAATTTATGACAAAATTTGATTTTATTGGATTTCTTTTAAAATAGAAAAAAGAAAATAGTTTTTTTTCCAAATTTCCCGCTTTTTGCGCTTATATCGCAAAAAATAAAAAATGGAGTCGTGAATAAATACCACCAAAATAAAGCTCTATTTGTGCGAACAAAATGATAAAAATTTCATTTGGGTACAGTGTAGCATGACCGCGCAATTGTCACTGAAAGCACTAGAGCGATGAAAGCTGAAAATTGGGCTGGGAAGGAAGGGGGCGAAAGTGCCCTGTATTGAAGTGGTTAAGTTGCAAGTTCATTGATTACACCATTAATAATTGGCTTCAGCAACCTGTTCATGTATTGCCATTATATGTTTTTACATGTATGAAATATACTTTTTTGATTAATAAACTTATTGTACTATACTCTTTCACGGCTTGGTATATCTAAACATCCCTAGGGGTACTGGCTGTGCCATGTGCCCAAGGCAATTTTTTTTGCATTGCTTTATTGGGATGACACTTAACAGCCCAGTGTTGATCGCCAGCCTGCACGAATTACATTGATTTGAATTTTCTGTAATATAAGACATCATTTACTTTTCCAACGCAAGTTTAGCTTGTGTTTTGGATGGAAGTGAAATATCATAGAGGGACTGGTAAAAATCCCTGAACACCAAGGATATGTTTGAAGGCAAGGAGAGAACATCACCATAGGGGCCCTGTATATGCGGTATAAAAGTGGAAGAATGTTTGGGATGAAGGGTATGGGCTAGCGACCTACTGTATTTGTCTCAAAATTTGTATTGATGCAGCGCTAGCTAATCTAAGTCAAGAGTGGGCCAAAGTAACTACCGAGAGAGTTTCAACTGTAGGGGAGCGTTTGTCTCTTCTTGAGGTTTTGTAATGCAGAGGCAATAGAAGCCGATCACTCCTTTTTTATGCATGTTCCTATCTGGATGAATTCCCCCTCTTAAGATGGCTTTCAATGCTTCCCATTGAATGGGGAGTGAGGTAGCTTCCGTAGCATGATAACAGAGTAAGTTGGATATGGTCTCTGAAATACGGGTGACGCATTCAGGGTTTTGCATAAGTGTGTCGTTCAGTCGCCTTCAAGGTAACAGAAGGGACTGAAAGTTTCAGGAGTGGTCAGACCAAACCATGGGTTTAATATCACATTCCGGGGACCAGTCCAAGTAACTGTGGTCTATCAAGAAGTAGTCAATTTGACTGTAGGAATGGGGAACAGGAGTATAGTAGGTATAGTTCCGAGACTTGGAGTATAGAACCCTCCAGACATCTATCAAGTGCATGTCGTAAAACACCCTCTTCAGGGCTTTCAGTTTAGAGAAAGAAACATTGGACCTCGAAGTGGAGGAGTCCAGTAGTGGGCCTAGAGGCTTGTTGGAATCACCTCCCATGATGAGCTTCCCATCTATAAAACCTGACAACAGTTCCAAGAACCGCAACGCCGTTCGGACCCGATTGGTGTTGGGTAGATAGATATTGGTTATTGTAAATTTAAAACCCCACAAGGTAAATTTCACAAATACATACCTCCTTCGGGGTCGGTATTCCACAGGAAGTGCTTTATGGATAGCAATAGAGAGGAGGAAAAGGGGAAAAATAGGGAAGAGAAGAGGAAGAGTCAGGAGTTAAGAGTAGAGAAAGATAAAGAGACTCAAAAATAACTCTAAAGTGCCAGTGGGAGCAAAGCACTGTGTGAAATATCTCAAATGAGGCACTAACCGTGTGAACAATCTGAGATGTGATCCCGACAGCATAACAGGCAGGGGCACATTACAGAGAGTACGCCTCATACCACATTAAGTTATATTTGAAAACTGTAAGGTATAATATAATAAAATATGCCATTCTTAAGCATAGAAAAGACACAATTGATGACACAATTCCCCAGAAGGACACAGCCAGGAATAGAATAGTAAAGTCGGCTGCCAACCATAATATTCAATGGTTCAATGTCTAATGCGCCACCCCATGAAAAAAAAATCAGCGTCATACTACTTATGATAATGAGAATTTCTCAACAAATACCAAAGGGTCTCACTCAAACCCAGACCACTGGTGCCTAATATCATGCCAAAAGGCAAGACAGATTGTATGTGTAGGGGGAGAAGGGGTTGAGAACCCTTAAAAATCAGACTACAAAACCAGTAAATTTGTAACTCCCAACCCTTTAGAACAGCTAGACGGTCAGAGTCCAAGAAAGTCGGAGATAAATTTGAACCCTAGAGTAAAACTCCCCTCCGCCCCACAGTTATTGCAACCAGAGGATTGGAGAATTGTCCCTACCATGAAAGTCTATAATAGAATAAGGAGAAGGAAAAATATTACCTCTTCAATGATAAAAATATTACCTCTTCAATGATAAAAAACCTGAGCAGAGGATGTCTCTGTGGGCCTGACAATAGGATGTGGGAAGAGGAAAGCATATAACAACATAAGGAAATAAGGGTGAGAAGGAAATGTCAGGCCTCCGGTGACAGAGGTTGGCAAAGTCTTTCTTCAGTGGACATGGATGTGGACCTGGTTTGGTGGCTTCATTGTGGAGGAGGCGCATTGTCCATCAGCTGGCAATGATCGTCAGGGGGATCAAGCCAATTTGGGACGATGATAGGGTCCTGATCAAGGAAATGGAAGAATTCAGTATGTTGATTCGGATCTGACAAGATGTATTTATGGTCCCCTTTGGTCACTTTGATCCTGAAGGGTTGGCCCCAGGTATAAGAAGCGTCCGCTTGACGGATCAAATCGAGCAGGGGACAGACAACTCGACACTTGTACAGAGTGTGTCTCGAGAGGTCCAGGTACAGATAGATGGAGGAACCGTCAAAGGCCACTGGACCCAGTCGCCATGCTTTACACATTATTTTTTTCTTCAGCGTATAGTAGTGGACCCGACAAAGCACGTCTCTGGGACGATCAGTGCGGTCCCTTTTAGGTCCTCCAACTCTATAGACTCTGTCCAATTCAATGAGTGAGTTAGTGTCTGGGCCTAAGACTTGGTCGAGTATGGCAATAATCGTTGGTCTTAAGACATTACCTGCTATTGCTTCTGGGATACCTTGGAATCGGATGATATTCCGGCGGCTCCTGTTCTCACCATCGTTAATGCAGAATTGGTGTTGGTGGAGACAATAGAGATGGGTGGTGATTCTAGCAGCATGTTCCTCCTGAGAAAGAGCGATAGCTGACACAACAGTTTCTGAATCTGAGACCTGTTGCTTTAAGCTCTGTGTGGAGGGAGGATTTCATCTTGGAGGCCTATGACTTGAAGTCAGCATAGAAGGCAGAGAGGGAGACTGTGATTGCAGAGCCAGAGGATCCCCCTGAAGCTCATGAGGAAGCTGCAGCTGAGCCATCCTTCATAGGCATAGCCTCTGGGAGCACTGGCTGGGCTGCAGAAGCCGAGGACTCCAGGGGAGTGTCACTTAGCTCTGCTGTGTCAGGGCATGCAGAGGAAGCTGAAGGGATAGTGGAGCTGGACTGGAATTTTGAGCAGGGTCCAACTCGATGCCATCTTGTCCTTCTGGGAACAGGATTCCTGCAGGGCTTGGCAGAGGAGATATTGCTGTATGGAACCCTGCTGTAGATCATCAGCGGCGTGAAAGGCAGATGCCGACGTGAGTATTGTGCCGGTTAGTGAGCTATACGATAGCCTGCGGGAGTCGGGAGAGCACAGAGCTCAGTGAAGTGCATCTTCAGCCTTGCATTGTTGGCCATGCCCCCGACACTTAAATGATTTATGCAGAATTAAGTTACAAAAATAAATATTAACCACAACTATCAGTGCCCATCAGTGCAGCCTCACCAGTGCCCATCAGTGCAGCCTGATCAGTGCCCATCATTGCAGCCTCACCTGTGCCCATCATTGCAGCCTCACCTGTGCCCATCATTGCAGCCTCACCAGTGCCAATTATGCAGAATCACCTGTACCCATCAATGCAGCCTCACCTGTGCTCATCAATGCAGCCTCACCGGTGCCCATCAATGCAATCTCACCTGTGCCCATCAAAGTAGCCTCACCTGTGCTCATCAATGTAGCCTCACCTGTGTCCATAAATGCCGCTTCACCAGTGGCCGTCAATGCAGCCTCAACTGTGCCCATCAATACTGCTTCACCAGTGCCCATCAATGCAGCCTCACCTGTGCCCATCAATACAGCCTCACCTGTATCCATCAATGTCACTTTACCTGTGCACCTCAATGCCGCTTCACTAGTGCCCATCAATTCTGCTTCACCAGTGCCCATCAATGCAGCCTCAACAGTGCTCATCAACGCCACTTCACCTGTGCCCATCAATGCAGCCTCACCTTTGTTCATCAATGTAGCCTCACCTGTGCCCATAAATGCTGATTCACTAGTGCCCATCAATTCAGCCTCACCTGTGCCCATCAATATCGCTTCACCAGTGCCCGTCAATGCCGCTTCACCAGTGCTCATCAATGCCGCTTCACCAGTGCAGGGGAAGAGAGAGGAAGAGGAGAGCCAGCCGGATCATCACAGATCGGGAAATGTCACTGTAACAGTTTTTATTTGAAATGCCCAGTGTTCCTGGTACTTGCCGTCACACAGTCCCACATCCTGGCCTGGATGTTTTGATAGATGTCACTTGTCCCGGCATTGGATCTGTGTTCTGTCTATCAAAGTACCCAGGCCAGGGGGCAGGACTGTGTGTGACAGCAAGCACCGGGAAGACTGGGCATTTCAAATGAAAGCTGTTACAGCGGGTAATCCCTGCTCTGTGATGATCTAGCCGGCTCTCCTCTTCCTCTGGGCGATCGCCGGGAGAACGGCTGCCATTCAACCCCACCCACCGGCGGTGCTAGCCCCCACCCCCCTCTGAGGAAGCTCTCTCTCGCCCTCATTAATTTTCCACTCGCAAAATGCGAGCAGGCAAGTGGAAATTTTGAGGGCTGCTTTAGTATATGTGATAAAATGCCAGCCAGCTGCACTATTCACTTCATCGTTAGATGCGGTGGCCGCATTCTTTTTTGTTTTTGTCTCTTTACCCGTTTTCACCTGGTGATGTGACCAGTAACACACCCCCCTGTATTAGCATGCCCCTAATCTGGATGAAGGAGCATAGGGGCACCTTTGGAAAGCAGCATTATCAGTCTGAGGGGAGGGGGAGTTAGATGTACTAGCAGATTTAAATACACTAACAAATTTTGCAAAAGTTCACCGCTCCAGGCCAATCCACCGGCAGGCTACCAACTCTCCAGATAGGTGGGGGTTCCAGGTGCAGGCTGATTGCACAAACCAAGTATACAGGAAACAAACAAAACTCTGCACAGCCGCACACCGGATTAGGTAAAAAATGAAAATGCCTTTATTTCTTCAAGTGAAAAAACTCCATATCACACGAAACATCACAGCAAAGGGAAAATAGAACAAAATTTCGGATGCGTTTCACGCTAAAACCAGCTATGAGTAAGCGCTGGTTTTAGCGTGAAACACGTCAGAATTTGTTCTATTTTCCCTTTGCTGTGATGTTTCGTGTGATATGGAGTTTTTTCACTTGAAGAAATAAAGGCATTTTCATTTTTTACCTAATCCGGAGTGCGGCTGTCCAGAGTTTTGTTCGTTTCCTATATACTAACAAATTTAAGCCAAACTCCAGCTGATTGTAAGCACCCCTGCCAGTGTTGAATGGTTTGTCTCATCCCTGTAAACTGATACAACTGCAAGAGAGCTTGTTCTTTTAAAAAACAATAGACTTACTTGCCAGATCACCAGATAAACATAGACGAAAGAAAAAAAACGAAAATAAATGCTGCCATTATATCTAAAAATTGACAAACTGCAATATAATATTAATTTGGATAAAACTGCTTTAGGATAGTCCATTACTCCAGATTTACATCAACATGTCAAGGTATTTTGATCTTTGTATAACTCCAAGAGCCAGCCCACTGCATCCAGGTAAGAAAAGTGACATATAAGCATATTAAACTTTAGCTATAAAGCGGAGGTCCAGCTGAAAAAAAACAAATGTTAAAAGTCAGCAGCTACAAACACTGTAGCTGTTGACTTTTTGTAAGCCCACTTACCTGTCCAGGGTGCCTGCGTTGTCGGCCGCCCGAGTCCATCGAATCGGGTCCCGGCGCTGCCATTACAACTAAGGGAAACAGGCAGCCTTGTGGCTTCAAGTCCTGATTCCTACTGCACATGCACGAGTCACGCGGCACTTTGCGAATGGACGACTGTGTTTTGGGACACACACAGTTCCCAGAACACAGCACGCCCCATTCCCCAGGAGACAACGCGAGGAGGAGAAAAATGAAGATCACCGCGGAGGAAGAAGTGGTAGATTAGGACGATCTGCCTAGCAACAGCCATTTTTTTCAGATTTTTACGAGCATTAATTTTTTTAATTTTTTTATTTTTTTAGGGTGGACCTCCGCTTTAAGGAGCATGTGAAATGTATACTGGTTGTATTTACTTAACAGTATAATACATGAATGCCTCTAAAACATTCTATGTCAAAACATTGGTGTATCTTTTTTCTTTTTCATTTTCTGCAAAACTTGTATCAGATCACCAGCCTAAATTCAGATAATAGCAAAGACAGGCTTCTGAAGTCATGTTTAAATATATAAAGCTGTGATTTTACTAATGGATCATGTGACGCCTTGTACTGTAAAAATCTCACAATCCAATGACAGTACATAAGGCATGCCATTAAAAAGACAAATGGTACATCAATGTGTGTGCCACTCAACAAATAGCAAAATTGAATGTAAAACCAAGGGCTCAGGATGAGGTATTGGAGAAAGGTGATTGGACCAAACTCAAATAAACTTAAATGGCTTTAGAAGTAAACTCTAGGATTAATTGAGATCCCAGGCAGGTGCTAGAAACGTAATTCACGAAATGATCAAGAACATGCCAAGGAAGAGGAAAATGTGTTGCTTTTCAGATAATTTCCCAGAAGCTTCATAAAAGAAAATTGATTACCGAAATTTAATAAGTGCAGCAGAGTTAGAGAGGTAGTAATCAAATGAGTTTTTAATTAGATTTCAGGTACAAAAAAGAGGGGTCATTTTAGTTTGTGTATGTGGATTTAAAAAACCCTTTAAGCCGATTAGCAGGTTATTTACCCTTTTTCATTGGAGTTAAAAAGTATTGCAAAATGAAAGCTCTCAATCAGAATTGTATGGAATTATTTTTAGGTTTACATGCTGAAAACATTAATCTTGAAAGCAAGGTTAATAAAACAGACCACCATAACTCAAAGAAAGTATAAAAGATTTGTTTAACACATATGGGTATTTATATTATTTATACTATTTATAGTCACTAAATCAAGAATACCCCAAAAAATTCACCTTGCAAATAAGATAGTTAATACTCATCTCTCCTTTGCTGCCAGTCTCCGCTGTATTGAAGAGGTTTGCTGCCTGAAGAATCTTTAGAATCCAACATTTCCCAAAGAGTCAGATTCCTGGTCCCACACCCAGAAGTGTTGGATTTAGAAGTTTATTTAGGTGGCATACTATATATCTAAATACAGTGTGGGTCAAGGTAGAGATGAGCATTAACTATGTTTTTTGAAGAAGACCTTTTTGTCACTTATATTCTAGTGACAGGAGTGGCTTTAAATAGTACTTTGTCATCTTTCATATTACATTCCTGCTGTCCCAACTTGTGGACGGGGCCACTCAACCTGCACGTGCACTGGGGTATCTCTGCATGTACACGTTCACCAATGCCCAGGACTATGTGAAAGTCAACTCTATGCTGGTATTCCAGGTTATAGATGAGCCGCACACCGTGTGCAGTGATGTAACATACAGAGTTCCTCTGTGATGTATCTAGTCCCATGTCACTATACACATTTCTCTATAAACATTACATTTAGTAGGGACACCGCAAAGCTTATGCCCTCTTCAGCAGTCCAGCTTATCTCTGCCACCTCACTGCCAGTGACAGAATGGGGTCCCGCCGAGCACTAGCGTGGACCTCCTGCATGCACATAATTAACTCCTTTTCTCACCTATGCCGTGCGGCTAAGTATATGGGGTCTCCATACTGTGGGTTCAGTCCCAATTGCTTTTGGGGAACAGACCACTAGGGAGGGAGCCAAAACACAGACTCCTTTGTTACCTACACCAGGTACCACGCTTATTGACTGGCTGCTATGTATTCCCAATAGTTCATGGTTAGCCATAGCAACTGCTCTCCTGCTGCGACTCTTCTGCTGAGTTAATCCTTTGCCGTGGCGTTGCTTCTGTACCCCGTGTGTGTGTTTTACAGGTCCTGTTCCTTCATATGCCATGTACCACCATGCACCCTTTTGCAGGCTTGCAATAACTTTACTTAGATGCTTGGGAACATTACAGTATAAAGTGTAACTCAGTCCTCCTGACTAATTACGCTGTGGCTGTCCAGGCATACCTGTACAGGCGTGAGTTTATAATTGGTAGCGTCTATTTCTGGTGAGTCCCCACGTTAGAAGATGAAGGTTGCACAGGCTACATCCTTCCAGGTGATACGAACACTCCGGCTTCCTATGTGGTCCAATTTCAGCCAAAGCCCTTGAGCCCGGCCTTCCCCCTATTTATATGTGAACCGGAAAGGAAGGCATGGCCCAACCCACAGCCAACCTCTAAAAACCCTCTTCTAGCCTAGGTTGTCTAGTCTTAACCTTTAAAAATAAATCTCTCTAGTAGGCACTTGCCTACAAGCTGATATTCTTTATATATAGCTTTAAAGCGGCATACCCAAAAACAAAAATTGCAGCTTACCAATCAAAGCCTACTTTAATAGACCAAGCTGTCCAGCAAAAGTTGGAAAGGTTGAGACAAACTATTTAACACTGAGATGGATGCTTGCAATAGTCTGCTTTTATTCATTTATATAAAACCTTTACATAAAAAACTGTTGCTGCAACTTCTTAAAGTTCGGCTCTAATGTGTTTGTCTGCTCCATCCAAATCTATTTTTGTGCTTAACACTACCCTCTTAGTGCCCACACTGTCCCTCTACCTAGAGTGAAAATAAAGGAAAAAACCTTGAAAAAAAAAACGAATGCAGCCACCACATTTAAGAATTGGTAAGCTGTAATATATAACATTTTTGTTTTTGGATTCAATGCTGCTTTAAGTAAGACTGGCTGCGCTGACTGAAAAAAGCCAACAGCAGGGCTGTGGCAAGAAATACTGCCTCTTGTGTACTCAAGGCTTTGATGATGTCATGTTTCATGCATCAAGAATAAGGGCTGGAGGAGTTTATGAAACAAAAATTCAGGTACGTTTCAGGGGGTTGAGGAAAATAATGGCAGGTAAAAAAAGATCCTGTCCCCAGACAATTCATTTCCACAAAATAATTTTCATAATACATACATATATAATATATGCCTTCCTTGTGTACACCTCCCAAAGTCCTGAGACTGCTGACATCTTGGATGTGATGTCAACAGCCCCAGCAGACTGTCACTCTAGGAGGCGGAAAAGCTGGGCCAGCACAGACAGTGATTAGACACTCCCAGAAGAGGCGAGGGCTACGACATGCAAGGACAGAGGGGGCTGTACTAGGGAAATTACTCTTTCTGGAGTAGTCAAACTTTCTAGCTATCTTCAGGTAAATATCTAAAGAGGAAAAGGAAGAACTTATGGAAAAATTATGAGAAATAAAATGGAAAAATTCACTTGATGATGCTTCAATATGAGGCCTTATGGGGGGAACCCAGAGTTGGCCTTTATGAAATGAGTGCCTATACCTAACATTTCTTAATTGAAAAAGTCTATTCACTACTTCTAAATGGGTGCTTATTAACCTCCTTAGTGGTATTTCCAAGTGTGGCTCGGGGTGGATTTTCAGTACCAAAAGCGGTAACCCCGAGCCACACTCTGGATTGCATTGCAGGATCCAGTCAAAGTTACTTACCTTGTCCCTAGGATCCTGGGATGTCTCCCCACTCTGTGTGCGAGCTGTGTCCTCCGCCGGATCTATCACAGTGCCGACCTCCATTCCCTGTGAGCGTTACGACGCACAGGGACAGAGAACGGCACCAAATTCAAAAAGTGAAAAACACATTACATATACAGTATACTGTTATCTTACAGATTACGTTACTGTATCAAATTATTTCACATCCCTTTTGTCCCTAATGCTTTGTCCAGTGCCCTGCATGCAGTTTTATATTAAATATACTGTTCTTTCTGCCTGGAAACTGGAGATTGTCCATAGCAACCAAAAAGTGTCCCTTTACATCAAAAGTGGTTTTAGACCAGCTAGAAAACAGCGATAATAAATTAGAATCACTTGCAGAATTGAGCGAAAGTGAATCTATCATTAAACACTGAAAGTAATGACAGTGACAATTCTGCAACTGAGCAAATTTCAGTGTTTTTGATTACATTATTGAATAATTTTTATTATTATTATATTATTATTTGTTATAATTATTTATAGTTATTTATTATATCATAATTTATGATTTTGTGTTTCAAACTTTATCATACCCGGGATGTCTACTAGACTCTTGTTTGGACAGATTTAAGTGAGTTATTCCTAAGAATTACAGGCCTACAATATAAAATGCCAATTTTCCATGAAAAATAATTCTACCGCTTTCTGCATCAAGAATCTGACATAATCATACCGCCAGGGATGTTAACCCTTTCCCGTCGAGCGTACGCACATCTGCGTACTCGGCTTCCGGGGGTTATACCGGGATGATGCCCGCACCTGCAGGCATCATCCCGGTACCGATTTTTACAGCAGGCGATTGGCTATCCAGGCATAACAACCGATGCGGCTAAAAGCCGCTCGGCTGTTATGCCGGAGGAGCGGGAGGGGACGCCCCCCCCTCCCGCCGCCTCTCGCCGCTGTTACCAGTGCTCCCGCTCGATCGGGAGCACCGATTAAAGATCCGTCGGCTCTGGCTGCTGGGGAGGAACTGGAACGAAGCCGTAATCGGCTTCGTTCCAGTCTCCTCATCGTAAACACGGAAGCGACGACATGACGTCACTTCCCGTTTACTCGGCTGCCAATGGCGCCGGTTTTAAAAAAATATCCGGTATTCAGAATCGCCGTTTTCGGCGATCTGAATACACTGAAGTGTAAAGGAGGGGTGGGGGGTCTTTTAGACCCCCGATCCCTCCATAAAGAGTACCTGTCACCACCTATTACTGTCACAAGGGATGTTTACATTCCTTGTGACAGCAATAAAAGTGATCAAATTTTTTTATTTTTTTTTTAAACAATTTAGTCATTTAAAAATAAATAAAAAAATAAAAAAAAAATTTTCAAAGCGCCCGCCGTCCCCGCGAGCTCGCGAAGCAAAGAAAACGCATGCGGAAGTCGCGCCCGCGTACGTAAACGGTGTTCAAGTCACACATGTGAGGTATCGCCGCGATCGTCAGAGCGAGAGCAATAATTCTAGCAGTAGACCTCCTCTGTAACGCTAACCTGGTAACCGTAAAAAATGTTTAAAGCGTCGCCTATTGAGATTTTTAGGTACCGTACTTTGTCGTCAATCTACAAGTGCGCGCAATTATAAAGTGTGACATGTTTGGTATCTATTTACTCGGCGTAACATTATCTTTCACATTTCGCAAAAAAATTGGGCTAATTTTACTGTTTTGTTTTTTTTTTATTCATGAAAGTGTCCCTTTTCCCAAAAAGTTGCGTTTAAAACACCACTGCGCAAATACCGTGTGACATAAAATATTGCAACAATCGCCGTTTTATTCTCTAGAGCCTCTGCTAAAAAAATATATATAATGTTTGGGGGTTCCAAGTAATTTTCTAGCAAAAAATATGGATTTTAACTTGTAAACACCAAATTCCAAAAATAGGCTTAGTCATGAAAGGGTTAAATAACTTATCAGCAACCTATCTGCTCTCATTACTTGCAAAATATTTACCTATTTTGTGCCACTGAAAGATGAACCCTGTCTGGTTGCCATTGGCTATTGACCAACATTGCTTTTGCTGTGTATTGGCTATTAAAGAATCCTATTTATGTCTCCTGACTAATGGCCTGCGTTCTTGTGTACGTAGGTTCATATGTCCTTCTTTACCAACAGATTAGTCTAACTCAAGCTAAATATAGCTGCAGCTTGTCAGTGTAAATGGTGCTTGTCATTCTGTCTTAAACAGCTACGTGTACACTTGTAGCATCTGTACAGCCCAACATTTTAGTGATTTTGGCGAACATGAGCTTTACGCTGCGCTGGTATTTAATGACAATTTATCAAGTCATTACTCCACCATTAATTAGGCTGTAATATGTTATTGAATGAACAATAAAAATTCCATCTGGGAAAATAAATGGGTACATTTTTTCTGTGCTTTTTGAATATTTTATCACTCACTTTTGTATCTGTACCTACTTTTATATAAAAAAAAAATAATCAATTGTGGATTTAAGATTTCAGGGAATCTAACAAAAAAATATAAAGGGTATGTTACAGAGAAATCGTATTTATATGAAAGAGCCAAGACTAGAATAGGCCCTAGTATATGCAGTTTTTACCTAGTTGTTAAAAGTAATTTGCTGGGCCAGTTATCATGTTGTCCTTATCACAATGTATTGAAGTGCTACATCTTTAGTATAAGGTTTATTGAAACATGTTATTTTATTTTTATGTTCACAAACCTATATACTTTTTTCAAATAAATTAATTTAATTCCTATTTTACAAATAAATGATTTGTTCTTTTCTGAAAAAATTTTTTTTAATTACTGACAGCATTACTGCATGACTCAGCTGAAAATAGCACTAGCTTTAGTTTGGGGAGCTCCTACGGTGTATCTTTTGAGTATGGTAATATTTACAATTTGAAGCGGTGAAAAAATACCCTTTGTGAGATTAACTAATGATTTATGAGTAAATGAGGCTTTAGACAGGTAAATGCAAATGTGTGACCATTCCACGCCAATGCTACATATTTGGGGGTACATTTTAATTAGATAAATTGAAGAACAACATTAAAATGACATTGTTAATTAAGCCTACTTGGTCCATCCATTACACTTGTTTGTGAAGCAAACCCAGAGAAAGCCCAGCATTGTCTGCATGTTTGTTGGCAGACTGTTAGGCTGGTCATACATTATACAGAATTCTTGTACAATTTTCCTTTAGATTTACCAAAACGATATAATATGAGGTCAAACTAAGCACGTTCAGTTTGTATGCAATCAGGCAGGCCCTTGCACCACATAGTTGAAGGTAGATCGAAAGGGAATTGAATTAAAACCAAAATTGTATAATGTATGGCTAGCTTAAAGTGGAGCTCCCCCCAAAAGGGGAAGCTCCATTTATCTGCCTCCTCCCCCCCTTTCCACTGTCACATTTGGCACCTTTGGGGGAAGAGGGGGGAGCGAATACCTGGTTTTGACAGGTACCCACTACCAATTCCGGCTGAGATTGTTCGGCCCCTCCTCCTTCTACCGCAGCCAGCCCATTCACAGAGCGCAGCGCAATTCGCACATGCGCAGTAGAGAACCGGCTGTGAAGCCAAAGTACTTCACTGCCAATTTGCCTTAGTGGGAATGGCTGTGGCAGCATCCAATAGTCGATTGAAAAATTGGCTCGGGTGAAGACACTGCTGGATTCCTGGACAGGTAAGTGTCCTAATATTAAACATCAGTAGCTACAGTATTTGTAGCTGCTGACTTTAATTTTTTTCTGCAGGAGCCTGGAGCTCTTCTTCAAGACTCAAACGAGCAATATACTGCTGTAAAGCAAAGCAATGCCACATGATATTAACAGAACAGCCTGTCAATTTTGTTGACCCTTATCTCTTTTATTTTGCAGTCTCTAGTGAAAGTTAATGGGAAACTTAAGCCAATGCTGGACTCGGTGACCGTAAACCGTGCCAAATGGGAAGAGCTGCACCAAAAAAGACTGCCATCCCAAGACAGCAATGCCTCTTTTCCCACACCAGCTTCCTCACCCCAACCACTTGTAGAGTGTCTGCTGAAGACTTAAGCTTGCAAGTGAACCGCCGCCACGAGTGAAAGTTATTTAAAAAAAAAAGGCTGTCTTAAGCTTAGCTGTTTAATTAAGTTACCGCAGCCATGCTTTTATTGGTGAGGTGATAATGGTCATGGCTTGGCTTTTGCCTGGAAGCTCAGAAGACTGACGCTAAAGAGAGGTGAAAATTTGGTGTCCAGGAAGTTCTGAGGAGGAGCCAGGAGGAAGGCTTCCTATACAAGAGGAAACACGGCACTCATTTAAGCTTTGCAAACTCTTTACTGTTGCTGCACAGTGGATAAAACACTGAACTAAAACATATGCTTAACCCATGCAGCACAGTGACTACAATGCACAGTATAAACGTCCATTACTAAACTAATGCTAAGAAAATAAATAAGGCATATTTTTTATTAGTGTTTGCATTTTCTCATGTACATACACAAAGGAAATTGTGCCTGCCTGATGTGATCGTTTTCGCACTACCAATATTTTACATGCTTAATGTACATTCACTGCATTTTTATTTTTTCCACCTTGTAAATGAATGGAAATCTCCAATGGCAGCTTATTTCCAGATTGCCCAAAGAAAGAAAAACAAACTATGCAGAGAAATTATATATTATTTTGAATAGATTGACTACATTTTTTGTTGCTGTTTAAATTGTTGCACCATTTGTGTTTTGGGTTGTTGTGTTTTTTTTTTTTTTATGTTTTTTATTTTATGGGGTTTTTTTTTCTGCAAATTCACACCCATTAATTTGAACCCAGTGTATTATATGGTTTAATTGTCTACTTGTGTTTTGAATCTGTTCTATAGAAGACCACACTGACATGCGACTGTTATTCGTCAGGTAAAAATCAATGATAATGGGTCAGAGTACTTCATGCTAAAACTTTGACTACCTCCTCTCATTAGCTGTTTTTTTCTTCTTGTACATTTTGTGCTTCAGAATTAATATTGCCCTGTCAATAGTAGGTCAGGCATCACATTGATGAATGATTGGTGAACACACCAAACCGTAAGCATGACAGGTCAACACGGTCAAATGTACTTAGATCTACAGTGTATAACCTATGGGTCATCTTCCTTTCTTAAGGCATTGATCATTTTAATAGCTACATCCAGAGGTGACTGCTGCTAGCACAAGCAGGTGATCCATTGCAGATATGCAAATCACATCACTTTCATTCAACAGTAAAGCACAATTATGTTAATCTTCCTTGTAATGTTAAGATGCGACCTAAAGTTATTTTTATAAATATTTTACTACTAAAGGTAATAATAATTTTGGTAGTTTAAACTGCTGCCTTGCACAGACATGAATCCCCAAAGAAGCTGTATTATGGTGTAAAGTACAATAGGGTTACAAAATAGACCAAGGGTGCAAACAGCACAAGAGCACTTGACACAACCAAGAACAGATCTAGGTTCCTGTGGGACAGTTCACAACTAACTGAAAAATAGTTTCACTTGAAAAAGCCATACCCAATGGTATAGTCATTTTTATCCTTCATAGCCAGCAGCAGAATATCTGCCACATGTTTTGTATATGGGAAGGGGCACCTGGTTTAAAATTCACCTGCTCAGCACTCCAGAATCACCCTGTTTGGTCCTTAATGGAGAACTCTGCCCATAGCTCATTGTTTTCTTTGGTAAAGTGGGTGCATAGTCCAGTCCCTTACTGGAGGAGAAACACAACTCTCTAAAGCTGGCCACAAAGGGATAAAAATTTGGTTGGCTCAGCAGGGACTGGACGAATATCGATCCATCTATGGCCATTCCCATTCGTGAGAAGTCGCTTTAATAATAAACTTCGCACGAATGGGTTTGTTGGAATATGTTTGTTCGATCAGCTCTACGGTTTCTGGTTTCAGCACTTATCAGTGTATTCTGACAGCGGAGACCTGTTGTCAGAATACAATAACACAGCAGGGAGGGATCAGTGTATGGCCAGCTTAAGATATCCCCAACCCCTGGAATAGCTATGAAAGCCAAGCTTTTGTTTTCAAGTCCACAATCCATGTTCCTGTTTAATATCAGCAAGAAGATAAATGATACTGCCTATCTGTTTGTTTTTTTCCTCTAGCGAATAATTCATAGGAATATAGGGAATTCCCTAGTGAAGGAGTGAGACATTAAAATTATACACTACCAGGTAGCAGTAAAGTGAGGTAGCATTTTAGCTATTAATTAGTCTTTACTGCTCAATATAATTTCAGAGGGGAAATCTACACCCCTACCATCGGATTGGCTGAGATAGCCTGGACTCAGCTGTGATTGATATGCCTGGTGAACTGGGGGAACAGTGACACCAGAATTATGGTACCATCACCCTTTACTGAGTTCTCCATGACTGTATATAGAAAATGTTCAGAAATTCCTACTCAAACCCCCCTAAAGAGTCTTTCATTATTTAATTGAGGTTATAGAATATAAATGCTCCTATATTGAAAACATCTAACAAAGTATTGTCCTAAACAGTAAATTATTGGATAAAGTATGTATAAAGGGGGTAACAGGATTTTTCTTGGTACCGTCAAAGACATTACAACAAGATTACAATTAAAAAGTCTTTATTACATATTTCACATAGAACAAAACAAACATTTTTTAAAATCTCATCAATTAAAATTCCCTCTTGGGAGGAATACATATATTTATTGAACAATTATTTGTTATTCTTATTATGTTTTTGTTACAGAATTGTATTTCCCCACTGAATTCCTGAAGAAGCAGGTAACCCGCAAAAAATGTTGAATACTGGCTAACTATGTATCCTATATGCGTATACATCATGTTTATGTGTATGGACAATTACTAGAGTTGCAGTTTAGCCAACCAAGTGGGAATTTTTATTGATGAGTTTTTAAACATTTTGTGTTTTGCTATATTTGAAATATGGAATAAAGACTATTTATTTTTAATCTTGACGTAATGTCTTTGACAGTACCAAGAAAAATCCTGTTGCCCCCTTTATACATACTTTAAGTAATTTAATTGAGGTTGTTACTAACCATTATTTTAACTATCTTTTTTTCTTTGTTGTGTGACATGTTCATTTGGTCTCTAGATTGCAACTGTACATATTATGTACATATTTTGATACGCTGCACACTGTTAATTCCTTATAGCATTAAGAAATTGTATGATACAGTCTTCTGTTTTCTGTCATCTTCCACACAAACTGTTACTTCCACTTGGTGTTACAAGAAATATATCTACATATGGCAACTACTATATGCACACAGCTGATCTAAATGTTTGACACAGAAAGCCAATATTCATGTTTCCAATAACTAATTATTTCAAAAGCAGATTTTTATTTCAAAGATTTACCGTGATAAGCTTTGTTCCATAACCTGTTTTTCTGCACAACACTGATTGTTCTTGTGGTCTACTTTGCTTTATCTCTATCGGTTTGTATATTATAAATGTAACTTAAAAGACCAGTGATTGCAGTTTAATTTCAGAATTGTTAATAATATTCACAGATAGATACGTGACAAAATAAAGTACCTTGTGAAAACTATAAAAATCACTGAAGTATTATAGAGGGAGTACAAAAGAATATCTTTATGAATATATGATTATGCCTTGTGATAGTGTGCCCAGTACATTAGCTAACCCTTTCCCATTAAATTGCACTCACAGTACTATGGTTAAAAAGTGAAGAATCCATAGTAACTTTAGAAGTGCTTGTTATGTTTTACTCTCAGCTCAGGTGCACTATATAAGAAGGAAACTTACATTTGCCATTTTGTACCATTTAGAAATCTGTCCCTGCTTATGGCCTGAATGAATTATTTTTATACAGACTTGTATTCAAGTATTCTTAACAAAGACACTTTTAGTAGTTACAAAAGACTGCAACCAGCAGTGCCTACTAGTAGTTTATATCACGAGCACTAGTGTTGTAGTTTGGGACACTTCGAATTTATTCTTCACCCTTTGCTTTTCGCCTAGATCCCTCTAATAGAATCCTACCATCTTCATGTGATCCATGCAGCCATTTTTGTATGTTGTAACAGCCATATGGCAGATGAGGCCTGTCCATTTAAAAAGAACCAAAGGTCCTGTGTGTGGTTATTGATAGGTAACAGATGAATAGGCTGCAATCCCTTCAATCTTGCCTGATTACACAATATAGCTCCTGTCAATGGTATACATACTTTAGGTAACCACAGAGCTGCAAATCTTTTGGTTTCGTTGGTAATACATTTTTTGGCTGTCATTTTGCCATTCACCCAAGGAAAAAAGGAACGGGCATTAGAGTAATTCCTGGCTGCCCAAAACACTTTGGTCTTTAGACAGACAAAGAGCATTCCATAAGGAAGCACCAGGATTTGTGTTTCATTGGTCTAGCTACAATAAACTGCTGTAGGAGAAAATGTGGTTGGCTGCCATGAGCAGTGGCACATCATGGCTCTTTGCACTATTATTAAAGGCCGTGCTTCTTTGGCAACTCCAGGATCAAAGCCAACGCCAGTGTTACACTCTGATTTACTACTCTGAACATGTGAATGCAGCTTGAAACGTTTTTTTCTCTGAAGGTTTATTTGGTTTATGACCCTTCTATTTTGAATGTACGTTCTAATTTGCATGTCGGACATTGCAACTTCTAGTTCCGTAGTTATATTGTTGTACAATTTGATTATGATTATTCAGGTGTGTGTATTCCTACTCTACATATACATCTACACAGCACATCTCTCTAAATAAGATGCACTTTCTATCCCATGCCTCACTTTCCATTAGGTATACTCAAATCTATGGATAGTGTTGTGCCACAATATTTGTATCCTTTTTTTTCCCCTTTTTTTGTAGGTTATACAACACCATGCCTGTTAAGTTGTAATTTGTTAAACTCCGTCTTGTTTTTAAATAGCATGTTTTTGGGTAATGGCATTTATGGCTCTGTTTTTATTTGTTACTTTTCTCATAGAAATAAAAAATTACTGTATTTTGTTTTGTTCTTGTTTGTATGCACTGTCAGTCTGTATTGAAGTTCCAGATTAAAACGCAAACGCGCTGCACAGGTATGAAGTTTGTTTCCACTGTAAGGTGGAAACAAAATGTCTCAATGTTATTATTTCATACTGTTTTTCTGATGTTAGCCTAAAGAATCCAATTAAAATTATTCTAAAAAAAAAAAAAGGAAAATACCAGTCTACCCTAGCCCTTTTTGTCACATTTAAGCATCTAATACTTTCATATCTCTCCAGTGCCCTTGTAACCATGGTAGTGCATGACATATTTGACAACTCCATTGCCTGCATTCACTGGTCTCAAAGCACACTAATGCCCCGTACACACAAGCAAAATTCCCGCTCAAGCTTGGCTTGCATACACATCGTCACACAAAAGTTCTCTGAACTTTCGGCCTTCAAGAACATGGTGACGTACAACACTACGACGAGCCAAGAAACTTAAGTTCAATGCTACGGAGCATGCGTCAAATTGTTTCCGAGCATGCGTAGGAATTTTGCATGTCGGAATTTGTACAGACTGGGCTGATGCATACACACGGTCGCACAAAGTTGTCGGAAAATTTGATCGTTCCAAACGCGGTGACTTACAATACGTACGACGGGACTATAAATGGGCCAGTAGCCAAGAGCTTTCGTCTTGTCATTTATTCTGAGCATGCGTGGTAATTTGTCCATCGGAATTGTCTACACATGATCGGAATTTAAACGATGGGATTTTGTTGTCAGAAAATTTTAGATCCAGCTCTCAAACTTTGTGTGTTGGAAATTCTGACGGAAAAAGTCCGATGGAGCCCACACACGATCGGATTTTCCAACAACATGATCCGATCGCACGTTTTCCGTTTGAAAGTCTGACCATGTGTAGGGGCATTACAGGGTCAGGGAGGTAAACAGCTGACTTTTTTTTTTTAACATTCAGGTATAAAGAGTTCAACATAAGCCATTTCAAAGACAATAAAGCAAAATAGACTAAATTGGTAACCATCCTGCCTATAATCGCTCGTCATTGTCAAAGCCTCAATGGCAAACTAAACAGCGTATGCATCCCTTCTGTAATTTTATCAAATAAAATAAACTAGTATATACACACATTTCCAGAATAACATCAAACAGAGAAGACCAAGTCGTCAAGAGATAGAAAAAGAAAGATGAATAAAGAGAGGGATAAAAATAAAAAGGGGGAGGGGGTAATGGAAAAGGGGGGAGGGAATAGAGTAGGGAAAAAGGGGAAATCTCACTTCCCCAAATGCATGATCAATGCAAATTCCTTTGAACAGGAGAGAAAGCAATGGGGAAGTATCCTGTTTCTGGGGTAATGGTATGCAGGCCCGAGCAGCGTTCAATAGGTGGATCAGCAGAGAATTTTTATAACATTTCCTAGAGAGGTCAGAGTGATGTAAGAGGTACCTAGCTGGATCATCCCCTAGATCAACATCCTTCAGCTGTATGACAGTCTCCCTGACTTGTGACCTAAAGTTGGTCAGTTTGCTACACGATCAGAAAACATTATTATTATTATTCAGGATTTATATAGCGCCAACAGTTTGTGCAGCGCTTTACAATATGAGGGCAGACAGTACACTTACAATACAAATCAATACAGGAGGGACTAGAGGGCCCTGCTCGTTAGAGCTTACAATCTAGAAGGGAGGGTCAAGTTGAAACAAAAGGTAATAACTGTGGAGGGATGAGCTGATGGAGAAAATGAAAATACAGTTAGGTGTGGGTGGGGTAGGCTTCTCTGAATAGAAGTGTTTTCAGTGATCGTCTAAAAGCTAATAAAGTAGGAGATAGGCGGACAGATTGGGGTAGGGCATTCCATAGAATTGGAGAGGCTTTGGAAAAGTCCCGGAGGCGAGTATGGGAGGAGGTGATGAGGGAGCTAGAGAGCAGGAGGTCTTGAGAGGAACAAAGAGAACGAGTAGGTTGGTATTTAGAGACTAAACTAGTGATGTAGCTGGGGCAGAGTTGTGGATGGCTTTGTGTATAGTTGTTAGTATTTTGAATTTAATTCTTTGGCTGAGCGGAAGCCAGTGGAGGGATTGACAGAGAGGAGTAGCAGACACAGAGCGATTGGTAAGGTGGATGAGTCTGGCAGCGGCATTCATGATGGATTGAAGAGGTGATAGACTATGTAGACTTAAGCCAATGAGAAGGTAGTTGCAGTAGTCGAGGCGGGAGATGACCAGCGAGTGAATTAAGAGCTTTGTTGTGTCATTGGTTAGAAAGGGGCGTATTTTGGAGATATTGCAGAGGTTGAGGCGGCAAGATTTGGACAGTGATTGGATGTGTTGCTTGAAGGAGAGTTCAGAGTCCAGGACTACACCTAGAACCTTGGCGTGAGGGGATGGGCTTATGGTTGTGCCATCGATTTTGACAGTGAGATCAAGGGAAGGGGCATATGGGGGAGGAAAAATTATAAGTTCAGTTTTGGATAGATTGAGTTTGAGGAAGTGATGTGACATCCAGACTGATATATCTGATAGTAAATTAGTGAGGAGACAGAGGAAGTGAGCTGAGGGGTAGAGAAATAGATTTGGGTGTCATCAGCATAGAGGTGGTATTGGAAGCCATGGGAGGCTATCAGTTGACCCAGGGGGGATCTATAGATTGAAAATAGGAGTGGTCCAAGAACAGAACCTTGGGGGACCCCAACAGAGAAAGGACGAGGAGAGGAGGAAGTAGAGTTGTAAGAAACGCTAAAGGTGTGGTTGGATAAGTAGGAAGAGAACCATCGTAGAGTACAGTCACGGAGACCAAAGGTGTGGAGTTTTTTGAGGAGGAGGGGGTGGTCAACCGTATCAAAGGCAGCAGAGAGGTCCAGGAGGAGGAGTACAGAATAATGTTGATTGGTTTTGGCCGTTAGTAGATCGTTTGTTAGTTTTAGGAGAGCAGTTTCTGTGGAGTGTTGAGGACGAAATCCAGACTGAAGGGGATCAAGAAGGCTATTATCAGCGAGGTGGACACTCAGGCGGTTGTAGACCAGACATTCGAGTAGTTTGGTTAAGAAGGGGAGCAAGTAGATGGGGCGTAGGTTGTTAGGATTGGATGGGTCCAGTGAGGGTTTTTTAAGTATGGGTTTGACAAGTGCATGTTTTAGAGAGTTGGGGAAGATGCCAGAAGAGAGGGAGAGATTGAAGATGCGAGTTAGAGAGTGTAGCATAGAGCCAGAGGGTGAACGTAGCATTTGTGAGGGAACAGGATCCAGAGGGCAGGTGGTAAGGTGGACATTACCAAGTAGTTTAGCAATTTAACAAGGAGGATAGTACCCTTCTCTTCTTTGCAACACCAGCAAGTATTTGTCGCTTCTGGGTGGAGCTTCCCCAACAGGATTGGGACCCTATACCAGCGGGTGAGCATTTTATACCCCAACTTCTGGTATTTTCTTGTGATGTACTATGTTCTATCTACTCATATGATATGTATATATATATATATATATATATATATATATATATATATATATATATATGGACTGACCCTTTAAAGTAGTAGCAAACTCTTTTTTTTAACTTGTACCTACAGGTAAGCCTATAATAAGTCTTACCTGTAGGTACCGTGAATATCTTCTAAACTTACACTGATATTCACACTACATGCAGCCGGTGACATTACAGGCGCATGCGCTCTGAAGGGATATCCATGTCGTCCCTTCAGAGCTCCTTGCCGAGGTCCATGACTCCCACCCACATGCACAGGAGTGACGTCATTGTGGCACAGGCAATCAGACGGCCGGAGCACCCAAACCCAGAAGGAAGCCCGGGTGAAGATGGAAGCCCCGTCGGCGGTTACAGAGCACCGCTAGAAGGTTTCATTCTAAGGTAAGTATTTCATAACGTGCTGGTATGCGATGCATACTAGCGCATTATGCCATTGTCTTGCTAGTATTCTATGCATACTAGCACATTTTACCATTGTCTTGAAGAGATTTTTTTTTTTTTTTAAAGGTGCGGTTTACTAGAGCTTTAAGCCTAAAATGTTTGCCCGTTTTATCCCAACATTAAGCACCCTCACTACATGAAATGGTAACAGCACAATTCTTTACCTCTCAGATGAATACAATCTATTTTGGAGTGCAGAACCTTAACAGTTAAGTAAAAAGCTAGGCAACTGATCCAGCTTGCTGAGCCAAGATCAACCTGGAGTTTGTACATTTGTTCATTCATTTAGTTTGGGAGCTAACTGCATTCCATCTGTCTCTGCAAAATGTTTTGTTTTTAAGCCAGTACGGCACAGGGAAATTGTAGAAAAAAATATTTAGCAGAAACGGTTGTACCAGCTCACTCCATATGCCCAGATTTCTGCAGTATCACAAATTTCCACTGGCAGAGAAAGCAACAGAATCTAATGCTTTCATGGGACACTGTAGGACAAAAAAAGCTATTATATAACTGACCTAAGGCTACCATTATGCTAAATGTATAGATAAAAAAAACAAAAAACAAAAAAACAGTAGTGTATTTGGATGGACGATTTACTAACGTATGAGACGGGAATGTGGTCAGTATGAATATGCAGATAAAAATGAATGTTGTTGATACAGAGGATGTTGCCACAGGCCACAGCTATGGTGACAGATGGAATATAACTACAGACTTCGGCACACTAAAGCCTAAACAGGAGACGGTGAAAAGCAAATTGGTCCTCACTGTGTGCTGTGTTGTTTGTTGTTTCCGATGTGTTCCAAAAATACAAATTGTGTCATAAGTCTGTATAGCAGCAAGGCTGCTTTATAATGGGAATGGATCCAAAGTCCTGAGCCAGTATAGAAAACATTCTTCACAAAAAGTGTGAAATAATTCAAATACTCTGATTTAAAGAGTATCTAAACCAAAGAACATTTTTTGCAGCTTGCCATTGCTTTGACATGGTAGTTGCCTTATGCCGAGTACACACGCCCAGACTTTTCGACAGCAAAGGTCCGACGGAACAAATCCATCGGACAATTCGATCGTGTGTGGGCTTCATCAGACTTTTGCTGTCGAAAAATCAGACGGAATTTACATTTAGAACATCTTTCCTACGGACTTGAATCCAGTTGAAAAATCCATTCATCTGTATGCTAGTCCGACGGAAGAAAATTATTTTAGTCCGGTCGTATGTCATCACGGTCAAATCTGTTGAACTTTGGCGTGATTGTGTGTGTCCAAGTCCATTCAATTGGAAAGTCTGTCGGAAGTCTGCCGAAAGTCCATCGGGAAGACTGTCGGACCTAGTCTACCGGAAAGTCCAGTCGTGTGTGCACGGCATTAGTGTTCCTTATTCAGATTTTTTTCCCTTTATTTTCACCTGGTGATCCTGCCAATAACACACATCCAGTCCTAGGATGAGAGCTCTTACTCTACTGTATTTATGGAGGAGCAGCACCGATACCTTGCTTGCTTCTGGTATAGGCTACATAACCTCCCTTTCCTCCTCCATAACTTGGGGGATAGGATCTGTAGACTCCAATTCTTGAGATTTCAGTACAGCAGGAGGAAGTCAGGAGCTCACTGAATTTTTGGCAGCATCAACAGTTTTTTTTTTTTACATTTATTGAACAGTTAATAAAACCCTTTCAATTATATATTTGATAGACCAAAAGAGAGCCCAGTTTAAGAGAGGTTCGTAATTTTTTAAGGCTGCGGCCATTCAGTTTTCTAAGAACTGCAACTTGACTCGTTTCATGTCTGAAGTCACTAATATAAATTACATTTCATGAAAGCTGAACCCATTCTTATGTTTTACAAACTGCAATGGGATTCTAGATATCAACATTTCACCTTTATGAAAACTTATTGGAGCCAAAAAATTCATACATTTGGAAGCATCTGAAATACAAATTTCTATGCTTCCGAATTGTATATGAAATACGAAATTTTTGTATTTTCGAATCCAAATTCTGTTACAACGGAAACATGACTGGTGTTTTGTTGGCCCATAAGAGGTTTTTTTCTGCTGCTGAGTGAGGGCTGAGTGAGGGTTGGGAAAATTACCTTTTTTAATATGGGAGTGGGAGACTGGTACTGGTAGTCGATGGGAGATTCAGAATTGAACAAAATAAGAATGTGCATTAATATCGTTTTATTATTGTCATAATAATTACGATTATTCGTTATGATGAAGTTAAAAACCAAGGAGGTCAGCACAGCACAGGGATGATGGGAGCCCCTCATAATGAGCACAGCACAGGGATGGTGGGAGCCCCTCATAATGAGCACAGCACAGGGATGGTGGGAACCCCTCATAATGAGCACAGAAGGGGTACAGCCCCAGGAGGAAGTCAGCACAGCACAGGGATGGTGGAAGCCCCTCATAATGAGCACAGCAGGGGTATAGCCCCAGGAGGAAGTCAGCACAGGAATGGTGGGAGCCCCTCATAATGAGCAAAGCACAGGGATGGTGGGAGCCCCTCATAATGAGCACAGCAAGGGGATGGTGGGAGCCCCTCATAATGAGCACAGAAGGGGTACAGCCCCAGGAGGAAGTCAGCACAGGGATGGTGGGAGCCCCTCATAATGAGCACAGCAGGGGTACAGCCCCAGGAGGAAGTCAGCACAGCACAGGGATGGTGGGAGCCCCTCATAATGAGCACAGAAGGGGTAATTGTTCCGAAAAGTTAACGAACCTAACGAAAATTCGTATTTCGTACGAATCCAAATTAAATTTCGGACACGAATTACAAAATACAAAAAATGGCTAATACAAAACAGAACGCAAACTAAACAAATTTATTGACGGCGCACATGTCTAGTACTATCACTTTGATGAATGTAAAAAATGATCTATGAATGCAGGAGGCAGACCTTTTATTTCTCCACCTGTTTTCCATGGATAGATTGTTTTTTATTCATTGCAGCTATAATGCAACTTCTATAAATGGAGGAGGTGGGCAGAAAGGGCGGGCATATTCGGCACTCTTGATGAGGGCATATGACAGTTCCCTTTGCTTCAATAATCCCTGCAGCACAGGAAGATTATGATGACAGGGTAGAGGATTAGAGGATGGAAGATTTCACACATTGCATTGACTGTAAGTAATGTCCCCTGTGGTGATCTCTGTAAAACATTTATTTTTTTGACTACACTTAGATTTAATACATATGGCTTTAAATTTAGATGGTCAACTTTGAAATCACAAGCCATGATATTAGTTTTGTGCCCAATGCAGGGTTACACAATTTAGGTCACTATTCTCTACAAGGTGCCAATTAAATGTGATTCAGGGCATAGAGATGGCTCTATTACCAATCAAGGCAGCAATCTGTTAAGAATATATTCGGTAATAAGTGACATCAAATTATAGCTTTGAGGAACATTGTAATTACTAATTAAGAAAACAATCAACTAATGTATTAAAAATCTCCTAATTAATCACTTTCCTATTATCACAGCAATTTACAATGTATTTAGCCTTATTATTGGCAGTCCATTTAGTCAACCTATAAACCAAGGGAAATATTAATTTTGCTTCAGTTGTAAATATTTATTGAAGCATTGAATCCAAGCGATAAGATGAGTCTCTGAAGTTGTCTAAATGCCATAAAACTTAATTGTCAGGGATAAATGTTTGTACTGTCCCACACCACCTACTCAGAATCAAACTTGCATAAGAAGGTAACAGTTGAAGTATGAAAGCTTGAAGTTGATTGGCTGCTTTTAAATGCACTTAAAATGGACCTGAAATTAAAAAGTAAATGTTAGTTGAATTATAGGAAACATTTAGAAATATTAATTGTGCCTGTTCAGTACCCTGAAAAACTTACCTTTTTTTCTGACAATCCTTCTGAAAAACAGCAGTGTGCTACCCCTTATATGAAAGTGTCTAGGTACTCCAGTGCCTACATCCCTATAGCTGTATATCTTCAGTGAGAGGTTTAAGGCACTGTTACCTCTGATTGCTAGTGTCAGGAGATTTGGAATGGGATTTTGTAACATCCCTACACTGCTTCTTCCATCTCTCCTTGCTGGAGGCTCTGACATGAGGAAGCAAATCCCTGCCTCCACCAACATGATTACTACAGCCTCTGACTGCTTGTTTCAGGAGATTTGGAGGGACAATTGGTGAGATCACTATTGTGCTTGACAGAGCTCTCCTTGCTGGAGGCTCTAACATGAGGAAGCAAAACCCTCCAAGATGGAAACCTGCATAGAATGCTCCCCCACAGCCCCCCCCCCCCCCAAATTCACTTGAGCCCCCTCTCAATCCAGCGATGTGCTCCCACTGCTGTCAATCACAGCCAGTGAGCGAATGAGGAGAGAGCGGGGATGGGGCTGAGTCAGGATGCATAGAGTGGGACTCGGGAGTGAGCACGAACCAATGCCCCCATAGCAAGTAGCTTGACATTGGGGGCACTGGTCAAGGGGGAGGAGACAGGAGTGCCAAGAAGAAGAGGATCGGTGCTGCTTTGTGCAAAACCATTGTTTAAAGTGTTAATAAACCCAGGCAACTGTATATCTGGTCTCCCACAGTACACAAAACATGGAAATGCAATTATTTTAGCAAATATAAACTGCTAAATACCCTTTATCATCACCAGTATATAGTATTCTTGTGATTTCTATCGGACATGTTTGGTTTGTGCTGATTGGTTCTGTGCTGATCACATGCACTCTCCCAAGAAAAAAAAAACAATACACACCAAACTGAGCATGTGCAGGCCGACTCCAAAGGCTCTGTCCTTCCTGGACTTGTCCAGGGGGAAAGTGCATGGAGGTGAGGATCAGAGAAGATAGGATCAAGCAGCCTTTTTACACAATACAGAGGATTACCCCTTAGGTTCCACAGTGATAATTACAAGCATGCTTTACTGCATATACATACAGATTTTACTGTTCTGGGTTTAGTAACACTTTAATATCACTTTAATGTGTATTTTTGTATGTTGCCATTCCCACCAATGTGTCAATTCAAAATTGTACGTTTTGAAATTTTCAAAATTGGACTTGAGCACTGTTAAAAACAACTGCAAATCTGAGCACATTTGCTCGCATGCACTAAAATGCTTTGGTGTGAATGGGGTTGTGGAAGGGATGCTACACCACATGATGGATCCATCCAGAGATAACAAAAACAAAACTGAAAAAGTGTCTAAAGCCCTTATGACCCTGCATTTGTGAATGCCCACCCATTGCACTTCAAAGTGACACCAGAGTAATGATACTACTGGCTCTCAGCCAAAAAACATTTTTGGATCATTGGAGTCACAGGCAATGTAGCTTGAAACTAGTAACTGTCTAATGTGATGGTGAGCAGAAGAACAAGCTTGCTGTAATGAAATAATATTATCAGTTGACATTGTATTGATTCAAGGCAGAAGCATGAGCAAAGGTCTATGTATGGCCTGCCTGGCTTAGGCTCTGCATATAACCTGACCAAACATTGCCCTCACACTAACTGCCCCAAACATTAAAACCTCCTAAAAACCATAGTGTCCTGAGGGTGAAAGGCAAAAGCAGCAGCAAACAAGTGTCAGATGGATTCTTATTTTTTTTTCTTTGGATTCTCGTAGTTAAGAAGAAGCACTTACGTGTACCATTAAACTTAAAATCCTGTATGAATTTCCCTAACCCCTCCTACCTTGTACTAAAGGTGCTGCACAGACCCGATTTACATCCGATTATCTTCCATTGATTGTGCTGAAGATGTGACTAGAGTCAGATGCCTATGTCGCTTCTCATGCACTGTTGTTCTGTCCTCCAACCCCTAGGTCATAACAGGTAACAGCAATGATGGATGCTGATAGAGGGAGGGGTTGAGGCAGCATCTCTAGGCTGGGCTTTGGTCACTTTGAGTCAGAAAGGACCGGTAGGGGCTACCTCACCGATTTTATCATCTATAGGTTACCATAGTAATGTTCTTCACTCTGGACACCAGGTGGCATTGCTCGGTCAGGTGCACTCTAGGTCCGGCTGGTGCTTGACAAGCAATTTGTAAGGAGAGTTGACAGTGGAGTTTATGCAGCAGGACTATAATTGTTGAAGAGTGCAGAAGACTAAGGAGTTAGGGATGATTAGAGTAAACAAAGGGTTAATAATGGGTTGAAAGAGGAAATTTGTATTAAAAAAAATAACAACAAAACAACCATTTTCTTTTTTCTTGTCAGGTTGCAGATCTAAGTTAGGTGGTAAATAGAAACTAGGATGTCAATGACTAAACAATAAAGAGTAAAATTATGGAAAGCTGTCAGAGAATGCTTTGCAGTAGAACTGCCACATCTGCTAATGCCCAGCGGAATCAAAGATTGGCACATAGAAATGTGCCAATTTCAAATGCACGTGCGTGCACAGGCACGAGCGGCCACAAGGATCAATGTGCCAGTGCGCACATGCAATGCATGACAGATTCTGGCACCCAGTGACCTATTTAAAGCCAGCAGCATGAGCCATTGGTTGCTGGATGATCTTCAGCTCCCCCCATATGTTCCTGTTCTTGATATTATTGGATTTTCTGTTACCAACCCGGCTTGCCTTCGAACTGTCTTGTCTCCATTCCTGGATTTGACCCTCAGCCTGCGCCAATGACCCCTCTTCTGCTTGCTGATCCTTTGTATGATTTTTGGCTTACTCTTTGACTCTGCTGTTGCCTGATTACAAGTGTATGACCTCGGCTTACTCCTGACTCTGCTTGCTGCCTTACTCCTGGCTGACAATCCATGTGTGACAACTGGCCTGGCTCCTGACCCTGCTTATGGCTCTCCCTTCTGCCAAGTCTCATCTGGTATGTCTGAGTGACTCCTGTCCAGCAGTGCATTCTGCTTGTCCAGCTGCCATCCAGCAAACATCTCATCATCACTCAGCCTGTTGCAGCTGGCAACTCCTGCTTCTTTGGACATAGCACTCCCTGTTACCACCTTCAGGGGTGCTCTGCACTCAGCTGCAAGGAAAGCTCTCTCAGCCCCTCCGACTCTGTCCAGGTACGTGGCAATGGCTAAATTGACTTGGAACACCATGGATATGGGTAGAATAGAAATGATGGTCAAGATGTGGGGTGATATTGTCATGGTGAAAGGTAAAGCCAGATGCTCAGGGCCACCAATAGGGGGTTCAGGAAGGGGGCCTTTCAGGTAAGCTGTATGGAGCTCCATTATTTCTAAACAGTGATATGGGAGTGGGTGCATGGAACCAAAGTGTGCTGTGGAGAAGTCAGGCATCAACACTCCAAATAATGTCAAATGTTGAAGAATCTCATGGAGGCTGCAGGCCTGCAATAGAGGGGAGTAAGTAACAAAAGCTATTCTAATGCAGGCACCAACCCTCTAGAACAGGGGTCTCCAAACTTTCTAAACAAAGGGCCAGTCTATTGTCCTTTCAACTTTAGGTGGGTGGACTATGGCCAGTAGAAGTAGAAAATGTCCTGGCATCAGTGGGAGCATAGAATGCCCCATCATTGGTATTAAGGGAAGGAATAGTGTCCCATTGTGGGTATCTATGGAAGTAATAGTGCCCCACCGTTGGTATCAATGGGAGGAATAGTGCCCCATCATTGGTATTAATAGGAGGAATAGTGCATCATCCTTGGTATCAGTGGGAGGAATAGTTCCCCATCCTTGGTAACAATCAAAAGAATAGTGCCCTATCATTGGTGTCAGTGGGAGGAATAGTGCCCCATTTCATATGCCAAGCACCTTCACAATCTCTTGCATGTCCCACACAAAATATACACAAGGCCAAGGATAAATCCAAGAAAAAAAAAAGCTTACTTGGTCGGTAAGTAAGCTTGGTTTTTTCCTCGGATTTATCCTTGGCCTTGTTTATATCTTATGTCACCCTCCAATGTTGCTTACTGCGATGGCCCATAGATAGGGACAGTGATGGTTTTTTGTATCACTGTGTATTGGTCAGGCAATGTACTGACACCTTCGCAGCCATTGAGCTACATGCTGGGTGCTCAGTGTGCTCCTGTGCCTTTAAGAGGGGTTGGGCTCCCCTTCAGTCCACCTGCCCTCCATCTATCCATCAGAATGCATGTCCCACACAAAGCCTCCTTATCTACAATCCATTATTTTGGAATAATGTTGATATGTCTAAGTTGACCATAACTGCTGATTTACAGAATATACAAAACGTCAATGTCCTTGTGTGTGGTAATCAGAAAAAAGAACTTTGAATAAATCCTCTCACCTAATAATGCCTCCTGCTCCTCTTTCTAAGACTCAGTGATGTGTCAGATGCTGCTGTGACTCGGTATCACAAAGAGGAATATCTGGGGAAAAGGGCAACATTTTCTGTATCACTTCAGTGATTTGGTTGTGAGGGGATCAGAAACCACGGACAGAGATGAATGTTGTCACTGCAATGTTATAGGTAATGAGCTGCATAGTCATTCATAACCCTCTGCTAATCCCACAGGATCCAAATATGCAATAGAAGCACCATACAAGTCAGACACAGTCTCCTGCTCTCGTTTGCTAACAAATACTTAATAGAAAGCATGACAACCCTTGTTTCTTGTCATAAGTCTCTGAGCTCAAATATGAAAATGCTATGAAAATGATTTAGGAAAACCTAAAGTGTGTCTAAACCGAAGAAGAAAAATGTTAAACGTTGCAGCTTATTAGTCTTTAGACGTGGTGGCTGCATCAGTTTTCTTTTTAGGTTTTCTTTTACTTTATTTTCACCTGTTGATCCACCCAGTAACACACTTCCTGTTTTAGGATGGCTACGCTCATTCCTTCCCTGTATCCCTGGAGGAGAAATTTAGATTGGTTGGGGGTGTAGGTGAAATCCACTTTTATTTTCCAATATTTTTATTCAAATTTTCAACAAGAAGAGTTACAATTTCAGTATCTGACAATGTAGATACATAAAAGCACAAGAAAACAATACGAAACAATTCAAGTAGAGAGAAGCAGGAGGAAAAACTGGCAATACATGTGTGGAATTGCGAGGGTACTTCAAATAGTTACTGGCCCACCCCCTCCAGGTAGTCGTCCTAGATCTTGCTTCATTTAGGGGTCAAGAGGCAAACATCTGAGCCCTTATTATCCAACCCTCCCTTTTGACTTCAGTGCTATAATAAATCCTAAAGAAATGATAATAGAAAAGGTACTGGCACATGTGTTTTCAGGTGTACTCAAATAAAGAAGGAAAAGAAGAAAAGTAACTATAGTAAGATAGGGTAAAGAAATAAGGAATAAGAAGCAAAGAAAGAGAGAAAGAGGAAGAAGAAGAGGAAAAAGAAGAAGGGGGATGCACTCCAGTTCCCGGGGACCGCCCCCCAGCCACACACCAGAAAAACCCCTTTACCCAGTTACGAGATCTCTAATCCAAGGTTCCCACACTCTGTTAAACCAAGCCATTCTATCAGCAAGTATTGCCGATAAACGTTCATTCACCATTATCCAGGACAATTTTGTTTTAAGTAGGTAAAACGGGACAATTGGTGATCTCCACGATTTGGCTATGGAGATCCTCGCTGCGACAAAGATAAAAGCTATAAGCTTGCTCATTGGCTTTGAAGCCCCTTCTACGGGGCGTCCCAGCAGCGCATGCAGGGGCGATTTGCGGAGGTTCACACGGCTCAAAGAATATATAAAATTGTACGTGCGGATCCAAAACCGTCGCACCTTCGGGCACGACCACCATATATGATACATGGTACCATCTGCATTACAGCCCCTAAAGCACCTCGGGGACGCCCCAGGGGCGAAGGTGGCCAGTCGAGCTGGGACCATATACCACCTCATCAGCACCTTATAGTTTGCTTCAATCAAGGAAGTGTTAATAAAAGATTTAGATGCACCTTGTATTATTTTGTTCCACTCTTCCATCTTCAAGGTGGTATGCATATCCCCTTCCCATTTCTCCATATAAGGCAATTTCTTAGAAGGGGGGAATAAAATATTGTATAGCAGAGATATGTGGCCCGTGAGGTTGTCGTGTGTCCTACAAATAGTCTCCATCGGGGTGTATGCAGTGAGTGCAGAGATGCGACTTAATGTCGCCAAAAAGTGCGCTATTTGAGTATAGCGGTAGAATTCCGACCTCGGGAGCTGATACCTTTCATGTAGGGATGTTCGCGACAGAGCCCCCCTATGGTCACATAAGTCTGCTATACGTAGTAAACCTTTGTTGGTCCACCATGAAAAATCTTGGGGGCGGAGACCCGGGGCGAACATGGGATTATTAAGCAAAGGGGCTAGTGGGACATGTCCGGATCTGAAGTTGTGGGTAGTAGCTAGCCTATCCCACAAATTTAGAGAGAGGGACAAAGTCGGGCACATCACCTTAGGCCTGTCTTTTGCCCTCAACCACATTAAGTGGCTAATTTCTTTTCCTGGAAATTGAGAGGATTCCAACAGCATCCAGAGCGGTCTGTCTCGATAGGTATGGAACCGAATTAATTGTGAAATTAGTGCCGCCTGGTGGTATTTAAGCAAATCCGGCATGCCCAGGCCACCCTTCGCCTTCGGTGTATACATCGTCTGTCTATTCACCCTGGGTCTTCCGTGCTCCCATATATAGTCCAGCAGCTTACTCTGGAACCTCTGGAGTTCTCGCCTATCAATAGAGATCGGTAGAGACCTGAATAGGTAGAGTACTTTAGGTAAAACTGTCATCTTGATTGAACACAACCTGCCAAACCATGACGGAGGGTTATTCGACCATCGTTTGAGATCTGCAGAGATTTTTTTAAACAGTGGGGGGAAATTATGTTTATACAATGATGTAAGAGTAGGGGTCAGTGTGATACCTAAGTATGGTAAGGCCTTGTCTTGCCATTGGAAAGGAAAAGAGCTCTGTAATGCTCGGACTATGTGTGGTTGTAGGGATACGTTACGTGCCTGAGATTTGGAGTGGTTTACCTTTAACCCTGAGAATGTTGTAAAATGTTGCAATACCCCGTGCAAAGTAGGTAAGGAGGTGACTGGGGAGGAGAGGAGCAGTAAGATATCGTCTGCGAACAAAGCGCATTTATATTCCCGTCCGCCGCTTTTAATACCCAGTATGTCTGGATGTTCCCGGATTTTAATTGCCAATGGCTCCAAAGCTAAAATAAACAATAGAGGGGACAGGGGGCACCCTTGGCGGGTCCCCCTGCGTATGTAGATGTTCGGTGACTGGTAACCTTTGATCATTAGATTCGCCGTGGGGGTGTCATAAATCATTGGCCAAGAAACTCGGTCCGAATCCATATTTACCCAAATAAAGAATAAATAATTCCAGGACAAAGAATCAAATGCTTTATGCAGGTCGAGAGAGACCAGTAGTGCTCCTCTCTGTCCCCCTCCATCCCAAACTGAATTCAATGCTGAGATAAGATCAATGACGCGTCTGGTCTGATCTGGGGCTTGTCTAGTAGGGACAAACCCAGACTGGTCCGGGTGAATATAGTGTGCTAGGAACCCATTCAAACGTGTAGCCATTATCTTGGTCATTAATTTAAGGTCCACGTTGATTAGAGAAATGGGCCGGTAATTTGTGCAATCACCGTGGTCCTTGTTTGGCTTGGGAATTACATGTATGTAAGCCCTATTCTCGTGTGGAGGCAAAGGGCAGCCCCTACGTAACTCATTGTAGAAAGAGCAGAGATGAGGAGTCAGAATCTCGCTATATTTGCGGTAATAGTGGCCCGAGAGACCATCCGGGCCCGGCGATTTTGACGGGTGCAGAGATTTAATGGCCGCCGCTATTTCCCTCTCCGTAAACTCTGACTCCATTATCTCCACATGATCTCTGGATAATGTGGGGAGCGGTAGATCCCGCAAGAATGCTTCCGCCTCCTGTACATTAAGATCATTGGGAGAATCGTACAACTTAGAGTAGAATGCGTGGAATTCCTTCATGATGAGCTGAGGATTTTGGGAGGCGTGGCCATTTTGTAATCTCAATTTGGGGGGTGCTGGATTAAAAGGTCTTGGATTGAGTTTCCTCGCCAGTAGGGTGTTAGGCTTGTCGCCGAGAGAATAGTACCGGTGCCTATTCCATCTGACGTATTTGTCCGCTCTTGTTGTGAGGCTCAGATTTAGAGCCAAACGCGCTGCGTCAATCTGGCTCCTAAGATCTGTTTGCGGGTTGGATTTTTGTGCCTGAGTTATGTCTAACAGCTCCTTCTCTTGCTGCTGAATCATCCGGTCCCTTTCCCGTTTGATTCTGGCAGATAGTTGTATTAGTTTGCCCCGAACAGTGGCCTTATGGGCCGCCCACACTATGGAGGGAGAGGTATCCTCAGAGGGGTTGTCCTGGAAATAATGACGTAAAGTTTTTTCTATCTCATCAGCAAAGAATGGGTCATTCAATAAGGATTCGTTTAATCTCCACGCGGTCGAGCACGGTCTGGCCCATAAGCCCATTAGGACCACCTGGACCAGAGAGTGGTCAGACCATGCCACAGGGATAATTTTTGACTCCAAGACATATGGGAACAAAGGGGACAGAGTAAACAAATGATCTATACGGGAGTATGTTTTGTGCACTGGAGAATAAAACGTATAATCTCTAACAGAGGGGTGTGCATTGCGCCAGAGGTCGATGAGGTCATAACTGTGCAATAAACGAGCTATTTCGCAGCTGTGTTTTGGGGCGTGTTTCAGAATAGGCTTCCCCAGGTTAGACCTATCCAAGGTCCGATCCAGGGAAGCATTGCTGTCGCCCCCGAACACTATATGACCGGCTACATGGGGCATTACCACCTGTAACATTGCCCGGAAGAAAGATAATTGACCCGTATTAGGGGCATAGTAGGAGAGAAAGGTGACAACGCTGTCATCTATCTTCCCAACCACCAGAATATATCGACCTTCCGTATCTTTTCTAACATTTGTTGGAGTGAAAGGGACGCGTTTCGCAAAGCATATGGCCACCCCCCTTTTCTTATCGGGTCCACTAGACAGGTAAGCTGTGGGGTATCTGGCATTCAGATATTTGGGGGCTGAGTTCCGTGAGAAGTGTGTCTCTTGTAATAGTAAAACGTCCACCCCCATTTTATGGTATTGGTGAAAAGCCTTTGCTCTCTTGGCCGGAGAATTAAGGCCTTGTACATTATGTGTCACTATGGAATAAGTCAGTTGTGGATTATTGGCCATGATGGTTTAGCAGGTTGTACTCACTGTGTTGCCGCTGGAGGCGGACCCCGCCGAGGCCGTCAGGATTTCTCGGCCGGATCCAGTCCCGGAACCAGAGCGCATCCGTAGAATAAGAGGTTGGAGAAAGTAAAGAAAAGAGGAAAGACATAAGGTTAGAAGTATAACAATAACAGTAGAACTGCGCATTCATTGCCACCGCAAGGATGGCAAAGGTAACTAAAGTTACAGCTAAAAGTAACCCGTGAACTGTCTGACAGTGCACCTATTGGGGCACCAAGTCCCCTTTGTTTGTCGTGGAGTTGTCCCCACTAATAGTGTAGTAACAAGTCCACCACGAGTGGCGTGCACCCTCCTCCGGCTCTGAAAACACGGCCGTTGAAGGGGTCAGGCCAGGCCACCACCGGAATCAAAGCATGCTAAAAAAAACAAAAGCAAGGTAAAATTAGGGAGCATAACATAAGGTTTCGTCATCCTCAAACTATTTGGAAGAGGAAACGAATAAACTCGAGTAAAGTAGCTCCCCAGGCAACCGTGAAACAACATCCCCCCTCCCCCCCCAGAAAAAAAAAAAAGAAGGGATAATATAAAAAGGGAGTAGAAAAAGCCATCATCACCACATAGAGGAACAATAACTTCGCTCCGTCTAGGGGGGGGGGGGGAACACCCAAAAAAAGAAAAGGAAAAATAGTAAAACAAAACAAGAAAAACCCTGAAGAGTCACAGGACAGCGTCCGAGTCCCTGAGACATATCAAGTACAATTTTGGAAGAGGCCCATCAGGGCCGATTTGGGGTATGGAGGTCCCACGACAAGTCAGGTGACCGACTGAGACTTCTTGGCCCTGGACCTGCCTTGCCGTGACCACAAGGGGGACACCGGTCGACTCTCGTCCATAGGGGTGTTGGGGGCATGAGGTTCCTTAGGAAGCAAACCCAGATTCTGGAGCAATTCCTCACCAGACTGGAAATCAGTGAAGTAGTGGGTTTTACCCTTGTAGGCGAATGTCAATCTGAAAGGAAAAGACCATCGATACTTGATGCGGTGATCGATAAGTTGAGTCAGAAGCGGTTTTAGTGTTCTCCTCTTTTGGATCGTCGATGGAGCTAGGTCCGCGAAAATCTGGATCGAGTGTCCCGCCATAGAAATGTCTCCCCTCTGTTTTGCTTCCAACATTAATCTTTCTTTAATCCGGTAAAAGTGAGGTTTGACTATCACATCTCGCGGTAGTCCATCCGCTCTTGGGGCAGTCAGGGCCCTGTGAACCCTGTCCAGCTCTAGCTGATGGGGGGAGATATCTGGTATCAATTCCGTCATCAGGGCGTGGATCGATTCTTCTAAGTTCGTCTCCGTCTCTGGGAGGCCTCGTACTCGAAAGTTGTATCTCCGAGATCTGTTCTCCAGATCTTCAATCTTTGCGTTCGCTTGGTCAAGTTGGTCTTGGAGAGATGTAATCATTCTAGAGTTCTGGTTCACACGCTTCACCGTACCATCCATTTTAGACTCAATGGTGTCTAGCCTTTCTCCAATGTTTTGAAAGTCGTCTTTTATGCCTGTTGTAATTATATCGCATGCCTTGGACAGTTCTTGTTGCAACAGGGCAGAAAATCTGGCCAACAGGACAGTGTCCCCCAAGTATGCAACTGTAGGGGTGGGGTGCTGGGCAGGCCCGTCTCCATTTTGACTCAACACAGCCTCAGCCATTTCGGCCATCTGCCTGTCTGTAGAAGAGGCTGGGGAATCTGTGAACCGTAGAGCTCGTTCAGGGGAGTCTGACAGGGGAGACGATTGAGAGTGTCCCCTCTGTGAGGAAAAAAGCTCTTCCTGGGACTGGGATGAGAAGGGATCCCTGTGGACTTCAGCCTGGGTGATAAGGCTAGAGCGGGGCAGTGTTGTCAGCAGGGCTTGTCCACCTCCTCGCGCTGCGCCCCCCCTCTCCCCCTCCTGCATGACTTGAGGGGAATAGGCATAGGCCGGATCACAGTCTGCTTCTGTGTGGTCCAGTGCTATCTGGGGTCGCTGGATGTTAGGCCTGCTGCTGTCTGTGATCTCTTCTCCTCGCTGCCGCTCAGTCTGTGTCAGACGCTGCGGAGGGGGTTGTGGGCTGCCTCTCTGAGTGTCTCTCCTTTCCGGGCGCCATTTTGGCCTGCTGTGAGGCCTGTGAGGTGCGGGACTTACGAGGCTGCTGGGGATGTTTGCGCTTCTGTGATCTGTTCCCTGTCGCTCTCCGCTGCATCCTCCGCTCGCGGGAGTCTGTCTGCAGACCCGGCGGCGTTCCGGTCGTTCCCCCTCGCTAGTGATAGCTGAAAATAACCGGAGGAATGCGGAGCCAGATCAGAGCATGTCCGATCGCGGCGCCGCGCGCATGCGCACCTTGAAATCCACTTTTGTAGTATTAGTTTTCGTGCTAAATATAAGGACCTTGTCCACATATTGTGTATTTCTTTTGGGAGTAAATCTTCTGGGACAATTCCCAGAAGTGCACATTTGGGATCTATTGCCACCCTCGTTAAAAAAAGGGAGTTCAGAGTTGTAAACATCTTTTCCCAATAGCGGTGACGTTTGGGACACTGTTGAGTACTGCCTCAACCTCTTTCCTCTGGGGATTTAAACCTTCTGAGATAATTTGATGGCCTAAGAAATTTACCCGGGTGCAACACCACTGTGCTTTCTGAATGGATAACTTCACTCCGGCCGTGTTTAACTGTCCAGGATGTGTCAGAGTTCTGTAAGGTGCTTGGTAATATCAGTACTTTTGATTATGATGTCATTGACGTATGCCAATGTTCCTCGCTCTAAGGCATCTGGCATAGCCTTGTGCATGAAGACAGCAAATTTATGGCCAGAATTAATAAAGCCGAAAAGCATAAGCACCCAGCAGTACAGTTGGTTCCCAAAACTGAAGGCTAGTTTATACTGATCTAATTCACTGACTTTTATGGTCCTGGGCACAGTCGAGGGCCGAGAATACCTGGGACCCTTGGAGTTGGGCTCTGCAACGGTCTATGTAGGGTACGGGCCATCCTGACATGTAGACACACTTGTTGAGTTGTCGAAGATCAGCGCACAAGCACCACTGTCCATTGGGTTTCAAAATATTCAGGATGGGGTGATTGTATGAGCTGTGAATGAGTCTAATTATACCCTGTTACATCAGAGGGGGCGGGGTCACCCACACGTCACTGGGGAACCCCTGGCTTCCCTCTCCAGCGTCAGAGGGGCGGGGTCAGGTGACGGGTGGCCCCGCCCTCCTAATATAAGAAACGTCAGCGCTGGGATCTCTGCAGTGTCTCCGGAGTGGAGACAAAAGAAGGATGTATGGACAGCGCTGGACTGAGAGATCCCCCGTCGCTGGATATGATCATCCATCGCTGGACCCCGGAGACCCGTCGCTGGATAGCAAGAGTGGATTAGCACCGCTGGAATCTTTTTTTTATTTTTTTTATTTTTAATAAAGGAATTTTTCAAAAGTGTGTTTGTCTTATTTAACCATTTTGACACTTTCTTTGTGAAATGGTAGGGGTACTTTTGTACCCCCTTACCATTTCAAACAGGGGGGGGGCGGGATCTGGGGGTCCCCTTGTTAAAGGGGGCTTCCAGATTCTGATAAGCCCCCCGCCCGCAGACCCTCACAACCAACGGCCAGGGTTGTGAGGATGAGGCCCTTGTCCTCATCAACATGGGGACAAGGTGCTTTGAGGGGTCACAGACCCCCAAAGCATCCTCCCAATGTTGAGGGTATGTGGCCTGGTACGGTTCAGGAGGGAGGGGGGGCCGCTCTCTCGTCCCCCCTCTTTTCCTGCGGCCTGCCAGGTTGCGTGCTCGGATAAAGGGTCTGATATGGATTTTTAGGGGGACCCCCACGTCAATTTTTTTTTCAATTTGATGCGGGGTTCCCCTTAATATCCATATCAGACCTGAAGGGTCTGGTTATGGATATTTAGGGGGACCCCCACGTCAATTTTTTTTTTAAATTTGACAAGGGGTTCCCCTTAATATCCATGTCAGACCTGAAGGGCCTGGTAATTGAATTTAGGGGAACCCCCACGCTTTTTTTTTTTTTTTTATCAATGAATGAATGAATTGTCGGCTAATGCAGAGAACACTCATTGAGTGTTCTCTGTATTACGGGACCCGACAATAGCCGCAAGTGATTTTAAAAGACTTTTTTTCCTGCACAAATGACACTTTGTGCAGGGACAGTTCTAAGCACCAGAAACATGCGCCCCTTCACAGGCATACTATAGATACCCCCCAGCTACGAAATTTAAAGGAATATTACACTTTTATTGTTTCACTTTAATCATTATTAAAATCACTGCTCCTGAAAAAACGGCCGTTTTTAAAACTTTTTTTTGCATTGATCCATGTCCCCTGGGGCAGGACCCGGGTCCCCAAACACTTTTTAGGACAGTAACCTGCATATTACCCTTTAAAATTAGCACTTTAGATTTCTCCCATAGACTTGTATAGGGTGTTCCGGCTTTTCGAATTTGCTGCGAACAGCCCAAATTGTTCACTGTTCGCTGAACAGGCGAACAGGCAATGTTCGAGTAGAACATGAGTTCGACTCGAACTCGAAGCTCATCCCTAGTGTTCATTAAAGGTGTGTGAGTACATTTTATTCCCTGCTCCTGTATTTTCTGGGACAGTCATACTAATGCATCTGACCCCTTCAGTTTTTGTCCCTTTTTTACAGTTATAGGTAGTAGGAAAATTAATAATTTCTCAAGCTACATAAACTTCAACTGTTGCAGGAATTTCAGGGCTGAGGTCATTCATAGTATCCTTCTGGGTGCCCCCTTTAGTCGACTCCATAAGCAGTCATTTATCAGGTCAATTTGGGTGGCAAAACAATGCAGTAAGTCATTGCCAAGGTACATTTGGGATTGGGTATTATCCAGCACTATGAACACGTGGGTGGTTGTCTTGTTACCTATAGTGATCTTTAAAAGGCATCTAGCAATTTAGTTGTGGTCCTCAGACTCATCAATGGCATCTGACATCCAATGTTGCTGAGGAGTGGAGAAACAGATCATTTCCATTTTGGAAAGGTGGCTAACAAGCCCATGGCTCACAAAGCTATGCTCTTACTTTAAATCAATGTTGGCATATTTTGACCTATTAAGACCATTTATTTATAGGGATATATAGGTCGCTTCTAACCCTTTCCACTTCTGTCAAGAACTGGGCATGATTTCCCCTTTTCTTAGTTTTATTTTCCTTATGGAAGGATATGGTCAGTACACTATCTTGGAGGGAGATCTCTTTTATTTTATCATGGGGAATTTAAAAAAAATGGTCCTCATCTCCTACTCTCAGGCCAGGATTGTCAGGTTGGATAACAGTAACATCGAGAAACTGACTATTCCTGAAATCGATTTCTAGGGAACCAGGCCTTTCTTCCACCAGGTGGCAGTGTTGCCAGGAATGGGGAGTGTTAAGTCACTCATAATTAAATTGGGGAGTGACCACATTACTTGGCTCACACAGTCAACAATTGTGGTGAGCATCTTAAGAAGGTCCATTCCAATTAGCATATGATGGTGTGGGAGATTTGCAATAATAATAGGGTACCTTATTTCCTTATTACCTCATTTAAATTTAAGCCAGGCAGTACCCATGACTTGCAGTGGTTCCCCCACCCCGATTAGTGAGCAATCAAAGCTCCTAAGTTTGGGTTTGTTGGGCATTGAATTTACTACTTCATTAAATTGTTCCAGCGACAGTATCGTGGCTTGGGATCCTGTGTCAATTAAACCTGAAATGGGGTGATCACCGGCCTCATGTACCTTTACTGTAGTGAAATATCTTCCATCAGATTCAGTCAACTCACACATGATGTTGAGGATCTGTGGGCTTTTCAGTGATTTACAGTTGGCATTTATCTCACCACATGTCACAGCTTCTTTGTGCTTATGATTCCTGCGGAATGGCCTGCGTACTTACTCGAGACATAAGAAGAAGGAGTAGGAGGCATCCCGCACGATTGGTCATTTACAACAACTCTCAGTGGCTCAGCTACATTAGAGGGGTTTAGAAGGATACTGAAAAACAGGAGCAGAATTAACAACCCAACACTGATTCCTCCTGACCCTTTGATTGAGCCCCCTGTTTAGGGGCATGTCAGGGGTATGTTGTGTGTCTCCTGTCATCGGACCCAGGGTTGTCCCCTGCTGGAGGACTGTCTGGGGTTTTACGTATTCTGTGACCCTGGGTTGGTCACAGCAGTGGCCCCTAAAAAAGACGGGTTAGCAGATTGGCAGTTAATCAGGTGTGTCATTTGTTTGCACATTAATTGCAGATTAATCTGGGTCACTACCTGTTCAATTTGTCTGCTCATGGCACTTTGGCGATTTGCCCTATTTTGTCTGATGCAGTTACGTTCAGAATGGCCCTGCCGAGATGCATCAGACTCATCACCACTCCTCTGCTATTGATGGTGCGGCCTTTCTCTCTGGAGTTCCAACCTGGGGTTTCTGTAATAACCGTGGTGCCTGTGGAAGTTGGGGTATCTGTTAAAGCGGGGGTACCCCTGGAAGTTGGGGTCTCTGTTAAAGCGTGGGTACCCTTGGAAGTTGGGGTCTCTGTTAAAATTTGTCTTTCTGTAAAGGTTAGGGTTCCTGTTAACCACTTAAGCCCCGGGCCATTTTGCTGGCCAAAGACCAGAGCACTTTTTTGCGATTCGGCGCTGCGTTACTTTAACTGTCAATTGTGTGGTCATGCGACATAACTCCCAAACAAAATTCAAGTTCTTCTTTTCTCGCAAATAGAGCTTTCTTTTGGTGGTATTTGATCACCTCTGCAGTTTTTATTTTTTGCTCTATAAACAAAAAAAGCGACAAGTTTGAAAAAAGCGCATTATTTTTTACATTTTGCTATAATAAATATCCCCCAAAAATATACAAAAAAACACTTTTTTTCCTCAGTTTAGGCCTGTTGTGATATGGCCGAAACCTGAGTGACTCCATCTTTATAAGTTCATATAAGATTAACTTGGGTTAACTTGTTAGTTTAAACTCTGTATCTACAGACTGTCGCGGTTTCCTATAAAGCATACATATAAGAAAATATAGCTTGCATAAGCAGTTTTATTCTGTACTGTCTAAATAAAGAAATTGTGTCTTAATATGTCTGGGCCACAGGACTCATGACTATGAGTCATGAAAGCTGATGGCATAATTAATGATATGTAATGATATGTAATGATATGTAATGTACACCTCTGTATTAACCACACCCATGTTCTATGCAATGATTGGCTAATAATAGCGTATGTAAGTTGTAGACAGGCCCCCAAAATTTGACTTCTTTTCTTGTGTTCAGTATTAAGCTGTCTCATCAGTGCTGCTGTGCTGAGCGGGTTTCGTAAATGTGGTAATTGCCGTAATTATACCTAGCTGGTCTTTGTCAGGTATATAGATTTTAACATTTGACATTTTAACCACAACAAGGCCGATACGTATTCTTCTACATATTTTTGGTAAAAAAAATCGCAATAAGCGTTTATTGATTGGTTTGCGCAAAAGTTAAAGCGTTTACAAAATAGGGGATCATTTTATGGCATTTTTATTAATATTTTTTTTTTACTAGTAATAGCGGCGATTAGCGATTTTTATCATGACTGCATTATTATGGCTAATGCATCAGACGTTTTTGAAACATTTTTGGGACCATTGTCATTTATACAGCAATCAGTGCTATACAAATTCACTGATTCCTGTGTAAATGACACTGGCAGTGAAGGGGTTAACCACTAGGGGGCAGTGTAAGGGTTAAGTATGTCCTGGGGAGCGATTCTAACTGTGGGGGGGTGTGGCTACATGTGACATATCACTGATCTCTGCTCCCGATCACAGGGAGCAGAGATCAATGACACTGTCACTAGGCAGAATGGGGAAATGCTTGTTTGCATTAGCATCTCCCCGTTCTGCCTCTCCGTGAGGTGAGCGCAGGTATGCCTGCGGCGATCGAGTCCGCGGGACCCGCAACCTGACTCACGGAGGTCCCGGCCAGCATGCGTCACTGTAGGCGCACACGTGATGGCAGTCGTGACATTCTGCCGATGTAAATCAGCGTGTACCTATTAAAATTGAGATCTCAATTCAAATTTGAATGGTGGTTGTTCTGGGACCCCTGCGGATATCCCCTCTGACCATTTCTGTGCCCGGGGCCCCTTTCCCCCTCACTACTGTAACCTTGCAGTCTTTGTATGTCCCCATCATCTGCTGTGGCTGGGGCGTAACTCTGGGAGGTCCCGTGGGTCTACCATCTCGGACTGCCTCAGCATATGATTTTCTATCTGCAAACCGAGAGTTTGAGGGGTCACAGTAGTGGCTACTACGGTTTTAGGGTTGGGTTTGGTTCCTCTTTTCACCCCACCTTCACTACATTGCTGGATTAAGTATAGGTGATCATTCACTCTGACTAACCAATCCAGGGAACATCCCTTTTTAAAATCCCTTGCCATCCCCTAATTTTAAGCAGGTAATGCTTCATAAAACGAGTCTTGAATTCTGGCTGGTCCGCATTGGGGTCCTCTACAGCCAGAAAGTAAACGCTTCTCAATACGGCCAGAAATTCTGTGGGGCACTGATTAGGGCCACATTTTAATTTGTAGGCTTTGGCAGCGGTGACAGTTTTGTAGGGTCCAAACTCCATTTGACACCTATGTTTAACCGCTTCCCGACCGCCTCGCGCAGATATACTGTGGCAGAAGGGCACATACAGGCAGATTAACGTACCTGTATGTTGCCCTTTAAGAGACCGCTTATGGGCACGCACATGGGAGCTCAGTGAGCGTGATCGCGGATACCCGCGATCGTCTCACAGAGAGGAATAACGGGGAAATGCTGATGTAAACAAGCATTTCCCCGTTCTGCCTAATGACACTGACACGGACACTGATCACAGCTCCCTGTGATCGGGAGCGATGATCAGTGTTGTGTCACACACAACCCTTCCCCCCAGTTAGAATCACTCCCTAGGACACACTTAACCCCTACAGTGCCATCTAGTGGTTAACCTCTTCACTGCCAGTCACATTTACACAGTAATCAATGAGTTTTTAATTGTACTGATCACCGTATAAATGTGAATGGTCTCAAAATTGAGCCAAAAGTGTCTGATGTGTCCGCCATAATTTCGCAGTCCCAATAAAAATCGCATGATCGCCGCCATTACTAATTAAAAAAATGAATAGTAATGACATAAAACTATCCCCTATTTTGTAGACGTTATAACTTTTGTGCAAACCAATCAATACACACTTACTGCTATTTTTTTTTTACCATAAATATGTAGAAGAATACGTATCGGCCTAAACTTTGGGGATATTTATTATAGCAAAAAGTAAAAAAAAATTTTTTTTTTCGAAACTGTCACTATTTTTTTGTTTATAGCACAAAAAATAAAAACCACAGAGGTGATCAAATATCACCAAAAGAAAGCTCTAGTTAAACCAAGCAGTGCCGAATCGCAAAAAGTGCTCTGGTCTTTGGCTAGCCAAATGGTCCAGGGCTTAAGTGGTTAATCTCCCTCCATGACTGGCCATACAGGGCCTGTAATGAATCAAATAATTGTATGTACTTTTCTTCAAATATCCATGGTAGTAACTCAATTTTGGTGCGATCATTCTGAATGTCTAAGATTTTTAAGGTACGTTCGTATGTTCCTAGATGGTCAGTGATGGTTGGCAATTTTTTTGCATTTGAAATAGAACTACACATCCTTTTCATATTGTTTTAAATTTACTGCAGCCCTATCATGAAGTGAAGGTCAGGGGAAAGGGCTTTTCTGCTGCAATTTCTTTCCATATAGAAATAGTCATTCACTAATGGAACATAATCTGACATAATTTCACTGTAAATCACTGTCAAGTGTGTGCTCTGATAAACATTCTCATTTTTCTGTGAACGCTATCAAGAGTCATTAATGCCGTAAATATTAATGATACATTACTCTTATGTTATATGTCGGAGGATCCTGGAGTCCCCTCATTCCACGACAAAATCCAGGTGGAATGATAGAAAATCAGTTATGCATCATTAAGTGGACCAGAAACAGTGCATGCCATCAGAATGACACACTCTCGGGATATTAAAGCGTTTGTTAACCCCAAATTTTTTTTTAAAAAATCCTGTTCCCTTAAAGCATGTTATACCGCACAGTGATGGGCTCTGTCATTTGGCCCCCAGTAACACCTGAAATACCTGGCTATGCCCTCCTTTCTGTAAACTGAGCACGGTGTATCATGGCTGCTGAGCCCTGACACTGTGGCTAGTTTGCATGCATCAGTCGCCCGCAGCCCTGCTCTGTCCTCCTCTGTCCTCTCTCCCCCTCCCCTCCCTGCCTGTCAGCTCTGAGTCTGTGCCACTCTGCTCCCCGCCCGCTCCTGCTGCTCAAATTATGGTTAACATTACACTATCCTCTCTATGTATTCCTGTAATGGGCCCTGTGTCTATGCCTTATAAATATAATGCTGCTATATACCTGACTGGCGGTCACGTGATCCGCTGCCTTTCACTCCTCTCACTTGACAGCTGCAGCAGGTGGGGCCACCTCTCTCCTCCTCTTCTCCTATTGACTGAGGTCAGTGGGGGATCCGCCCACTGCAGCTGTCGGGACGAGAGAGTAGAGAGAGGCTCACGTGAGCGCTGATCTACACTCTGAAACAGGTATATAGCAGCATTATTTTTATAAGGTAAAGACACAGGGCACATTACAGGTATACAGTTGTGCTCATAAGTTTAGATACCCTGGCAGAATTTTGGCCATTTTTCTGAGAGTATGAATGATAACACAAAAACATTTATTTCACTCATGGTTAGAAGCCATTTATTATCAATCAACTGTGTTTACTCTTTTTTAAATAATAATGACAACAGAAATTACCCATATTACCCTGATCAAAAGTTAACATACCCTGGTGATTTTGGACTGATAACATGCACACAAGTTGACTCAAAGGGGTTTGAATAGTTATTAACCACTTGCCGACCGCCGCACGACGATATACGTCGGCAGAATGGCACGGGCAGGCATATGGGCGTATATATAAGTCCCTGCCTGCCCGCGGGTGGGGGGCCCGATCGGGCCCCCCCCCGGTGCCTGCGGCGGTCGGCATTCCTTCGAGAGCGATCCGGGATGAGGGGGCGGCCATTCATTCATGGCCACCCCCTCGCGATCGCTCTCGACGAATGGAAATCCCCCGTGACATCACTTCCTCTCCTGTAATGTAAACACAGGAGAGGAAGTGATGTATTCTCTCCTCCGTGTCGGTATTTTTCGTTCCGACACGGAGGAGAGCGGATCGGTGAGTTGCACCAACACTCTACACACACAGTAGAACATGCCAGGCACACTCACACCCCCCCTTTACCCCCCGATCACCCCCCCAATTACCCCTGCCCCCCAGTCACAGTGACACCAATGTCATTTTTTTTTTTTTTTTTGCATTGGTGTCATTTGTGACTGTAATAACTGTTAGGGCAGTTAGAGTTAGCCCCCTTTAGTTCTAATGTACCCCCCTAACCCCCCCAATAAAGGTTTAACCCCGTGATCACCCCCCGTCGCCAGTGTCACTAAGGCTGGGTTCACATTGCAGCGGTTTATGAGAACGAATGTGATTCGCACCGCACTGCAGTGCAAATCACATCCGATCTCTGTGCGATTCGAGTTCAGCCATTCGCCGCACCCGCCGCACCCGCCGCAAATTCGCACGGGACCCTTTTTTTGGCCCGCAGCAGAATCGGATCGCATGGGTGTTCACACCATGCGATCCGAGTTTGCAGATCGCACTGCGATATGCGAACTGATCTGGGGGTGTCAGTAACATTTCACTGACACTCCCAGCAGTTCGCATAGGGCAGTGTGAACTGCCGCCGGGAGGCATGCGATGCGGGAACCCGCCGCGGATTCGCGGCGTTTCCGCATCGCTCCAGTGTGAACCCAGCCTAATAAGCGATCATTTTTCTGATCGCCGTATTAGTGTCACAGGTGACGCTAGTTAGGCAGGTAGGTATTTAGGTTCGCCGCAGCTTTTTATAGCGCCAGGGACCCCCATATACTACCGCATAAAGCCCCCTGATTGCCCCCTAGTTAACCCTTTCACCTGTGATCACCATATAACTGTTACAGGTGACGCTGGTTGGTTAGTTATTTTTTTATAGTTTCAGGGCACCCGCCATTTATTACCTAATAAAGGTTTAACCCCCTGATCACCCGGCGGGTGTCATTTGTGACTAATAACTGTTAGGGCAGTTAGGGTTAGCCCCCTTTAGTTCTAAGGTACCCCCCTAACCCCCCCAATAAAGGTTTAACCCCGTGATCACCCCCCGTCGCCAGTGTCACTAAGGCTGGGTTCACATTGCAGCGGTTTATGAGAACGGATGTGATTCGCACCGCACTGCAGTGCAAATCACATCCGATCTCTGTGCGATTCGAGTTCAGCCATTCGCCGCACCCGCCGCACCCGCCACACCCGCCGCACCCGCCGCAAATTCGCACGGGACCCTTTTTTTGGCCCGCAGCAGAATCGGATCGCATGGGTGTTCACACCATGCGATCCGAGTTTGCAGATCGCACTGCGATATGCGAACTGATCGGGGGGTGTCAGTAACATTTCACTGACACTCCCAGCAGTTCGCATAGGGCAGTGTGAACTGCCGCCGGGAGGCATGCGATGTGGGAACCCGCCGCGCATTCGTGGCGTTCCCGCATCGCTCCAGTGTGAACCCAGCCTAATAAGCGATCGTTTTTCTGATCGCTGTATTAGTGTCACAGGTGACGCTAGTTAGGCAGGTAGGTATTTAGGTTCGCCGCAGCTTTTTATAGCGCCAGGGACCCCCATATACTACCGCATAAAGCCCCCTGATTGCCCCCTAGTTAACCCTTTCACCAGTGATCACCATATAACTGTTACAGGTGACGCTGGTTGGTTAGTTATTTTTTTATAGTTTCAGGGCACCCGCCATTTATTACCTAGTCTCACTAGTGTACCCCTAAATTTAGGGGTGTCTACTTTCCAAAATGGGGTCATTTGGGGGGGGTTTGTGCCATCTTGGCATTTTATGGCCTTCAAAACTGTAACGCCCTTAGAAAGCCTGAAGGCGGTGCTTGGTTTTCGGGGCCCCGTACGCGGCTAGGCTCCCAAAAAGTCCCACATATGTGGTATCCCCGTACTCAGGAGAAGCAGCAGAATTTATTTTGGGGTGTCATTTCACATATGCCCATGGCATGCGTGAGCAATATATCATTTAGTGACAACTTTGTAAAAAAAAAAAAAAAAAGTTTGTAATTTTCCCGCAACTTGTGGCAAAATATAAAATATTCCATGGACTCAACATGCCTCTCAGCAAATAGCTTGGGGTGTCTACTTTCTAAAATGGGGTCATTTGTGGGGGTTTTGTGCCATCTTGGCATTTTATGGCCTTCAAAACTGTAATAGGTAGTGAGAAGTGAACTCAAAAATGTACGCCCTTAGAAAGCCTGAAGGCGGTGCTTGGTTTTCGGGGCCCCGTACGCGGCTAGGCTCCCAAAAAGTCCCACATATGTGGTATCCCCGTACTCAGGAGAAGCAGCAGAATTTATTTTGGGGTGTCATTTCACATATGCCCATGGCATGCATGAGCAATATATCATTTAGTGACAACTTTGTGAAAAAAAAAAAAAAAAAAAAAAGTTTGTAATTTTCCCGCAACTTGTGGCAAAATATAAAATATTCCATGAACTCAACATGCCTCTCAGCAAATAGCTTGGGGTGTCTACTTTCTAAAATGGGGTCATTTGTGGGGGTTTTGTGCCATCTTGGCATTTTATGGCCTTCAAAACTGTAATAGGTAGTGAGAAGTGAACTCAAAAATTTACGCCCTTAGAAAGCCTGAAGGCGGTGCTTGGTTTTCGGGGCCCCGTACGCGGCTAGGCTCCCAAAAAGTCCCACATATCTGGTATCCCCGTACTCAGGAGAAGCAGCAGAATTTATTTTGCGGTGTCATTTCACATACGCCCATAGCATATGTGAGCAATATATCATTTAGTGACAACTTTGTGTAAAAAAAAAAATATATATATTTTTTTGTCATTATTCAATCGCTTGAGGCAAAAAAATAAAATATTCAATGGGCTCAACATGCCTCTTATCAATTTCCTTAGGGGGTCTACTTTCCAAAATGGGGTCATTTGGGGGGGTTTTGTACTGCCCTGCCATTTTAGCACCTCAAGAAATGAGATAGGCAGTCGTAAACTAAAAGCTGCGTAAATTCCAGAAAACGTACCTTAGTTTGTAGATGTGACAACTTTTGCGCAAACCAATAAATATACAATTATTGACTTTTTTTTTACCAAAGACATGTGGCTGAATACATTTTGGCCTAAATGTATGACTAAAATTGAGTTTATTGGATTTTTCTAATAACAAAAAGTAGAAAATATCATTTTTTTTCAAAATTTGCGGTCTTTTTACGTTTATATCGCAAAAAATAAAAATCGCAGAGGCAATCAAATACCATCAAAAGAAAGCTCTATTTGTGGGAAGAAAAGGACGCAAATTTTGTTTGGGTACAACATTGCATGACCGCACAATTACCAGTTAAAGCAGCGCAGTGCCAAAGTGTAAAAAGACCTCTGGTCATTTACCAGCAAAATGGTCCGGTCTGAAAGTGGTTAAAGGTACCCACCCTCACCTGTGATCTGTTTTCTTGTAATTAGTGTGTGTGTTTAAAAGGTCAATGCAGCTGGGTGTTATTGGGAGAATCAATTTGATCAAAATGGTCCTGCTACCTAAATTGCTATACATTTTCTAGCACTCCCCTGTATATTTGCCTCCTAAAATCTTTAAGACCATTCACTTAATATTGAACACTTTTGTTTGCAGGATCTGGCAGGCATAGATTACCATGGCTTACCCTTAAAAATCCGGTGTCATGGTTATGCAGTGATCTTCCTCTGTTTGCTTACCTCCCCTCATGTGTTCTAAGAGGCCAGCCACTTCCACCTGGTGGTTTTTATAACCTCTCCTCTAAGCATGGCTCCACCCCAGGCCCTATCAGGGAACCCTATATTAACCTGTGCACTGCAAGCCAGCGGTGCTGATCAACCATTGTGTATTCATTGTGTGTTTGGCTTCCTGTTTCCTGCTTGCCGTGTGCTCTACATTTGTCTCGGTTACCGACCTTGGCGTGTTCTCTACGATTCCTGTCTGCTTGCGACCTTGACCTTTTGCATGACTTCGACCATCCCTGTCTGCCTGTGACCCTGAACCTTTGGCGTGTACTCTGTTGTTCCTGTCTGCTGGTTGCCCTGACCTCTGCCGTATCCCCTTACTATCCTTGTCGTTCCAGCCTGCTGCGTCCTTCTCCTGTAGTCTACTGTGAGCGTGAGCTGTGAGACCCTAGGGGCCGCGACCTGGAGCCAGACTGCTGCATAGTCCATCCTCACCACTGGAGGCTCTGGCGAACACCCGCTGGCTCTAAGGCCGCGTACACACGCGCGGACTGTTGGCCCAACTTTGTCCGTCCAACAGTTTGAGCGAACAGTCCGCTCAAACTTAGCATGGACGGACATGGCCACACACGACGAACGAACAGTTTGCTGAAACCGTGCGCGATGACGTGAACGGCACGTACGACGGGACGCAAAATACGACGTCCTATACACTGCAATGCAACCTTCCGACGTGGAAATCCTTTCTGAGCATGCGCGAGACTTAGTTGGCCGAACAAGCCTACACACGAGCGAACAGTCCGCTGAAACCTTGTTTCAGCGGACAGTTTTTCGGAATTTCCGTAAGACCTTGTTCGGCCAACTGTCCGCTGAAACTGTCCGCTGAAGCCCCACACACGAGCGGACTGTCCGCCCAAACACTGTTCAGCGGACAAGGTTGGGCCAACAGTCCGCGCGTGTGTACGCGGCCTTAGACTCCGTGCCCTGGGGAATCTATGCTCCAGCTCCCATTGGGATCTGTGTTAGTGATCCTGTAGACCTGTGTCCTGAATCTCCCTGGTACAATCCGCAGCAGTCAGTCCTAAGGTCCACTACCTAGAGGTGCATTTCCGACTCCTACGGAGTGCATCTGTCACCTGGTGCCAGGTGACCTGACATCCAGTCACCTTGGGGAGGGGGGGGATAATAAAAAGGAAACAAATGCAGCCACCACATCTGATGATTGGACATGACACCATATTCACAATTGGATATCGTTGGATGATTTAACCCTGCGTGGGTTGATGTTTGTTTGCCAAGCATGAGAGTGCAAGGTACCTTCATTTGGTGAGTGCGATTCTAAAGGGGAGTAGAATCAATAAATGCACACGGTGTGCTGGAAGATTTGGAGAAACAAAATTTAGATTTACCTTCATTTGGAGCCATTTTGACCTATTTATGGACTGTTTAATCAAAAGCTATTATTACAGTCACTATTGTTATAGTGGGTGTTCATTGTACAGTATTTAGGCACCAGCGCTAATATTTACTTTTAGGTATAGGGTAAATACGTTTTCTATTAGACCAGAGGAGGTACCAAGCCTTGCTAAGTGGCCAATATTAACACTCTGCGCATACACCTTCGCAATCTATATTTTGTGGAGCCAGTGTCTAGGTTCACAGCTGACCCGCTCCAGCATCCTGTTTCACCACCAATGCCTTTTGGAATTGGCCCCTTAAATGGCTTGGCAACCCGTGGCAGGTGGTACTCAATATTTTTTTGGGGGGGTGGTGGTAAACCAATGCCACCAACGTCAAACCAATGCCACCAATGTTCTAAGACTCCCTGGCCAATCGGGTCTAAGGACCCGCTTCCTGATTGGTCTGGGAGGAGAATCAGAAAGACAGTAGCGAATTTTAATTTGCTATTGTCATACAACTGAGTGGGCTCAGGACACAGTGCTCTGCGCCCCGAGCCCACCCTTTTTTGAAACCAACTAGAGCATCAGGCTGTAATCCTGTGCTTCCAACAAAAAAAACCCTATTGAAATCCATGCGTCCTGCTCCCTGCATGTAGATTAGGTACCGGGCGCATAGATTACGGGGCGGCACCCCTGTGCCCCTAATGGAGTGGCCGCCATTGTTGGCATCCCTTTCTTTCATACCCATACCCCTCTGTGGTTCAACTGCTCCCTACCTGAGTTACTCCAGGTTCCTGATCCTGTTCTATGGCCCACGCACACAGTCATATACCTGCACCAGTTGTTTACTGGCAATAGGCTCAAGATATTTGCTGAATTGCAGACTGAATTTACCCTTCCCAACTACATGCTATTTCGATACCTACTCATAAGGTGTGCCTAACTCCTGTTCAGTTATCCAGATATAAATCTACACAGAATCCACTATGTCCCCAATGCAGTTTCCTACATGATCACATGGGATCTCCCTTTTCTCTAGAAGATATGTCTACTGGGGCCCCTGATATTGACAAATTTCAAACCTTCTTCCTACATGAAACACTGTGTACTGCCCGCAAGCTGATTGTGAAACATTGAATGCAGACTACCCCCCTCATACTTGAGTCCTGGATACAAGAGGTGAACCTTACTCTTCCATATGAGAAGCTCATACAGTCTCTTGAAAAAGTATTCATACCTCTTGAAGGGGGGCAGTGGCAGTAGTGCGAGTGAATCGCTGCCTATCGAGCGCCAAGGGGGGGGGTGTTGCAAGTGGATCGCCACTTTGAACGTTCGAGAGCCCCAGGGGTTGGGGGTTGGAAAAAATACTGAGCACCAGCCGCCATTGGTCCACTGGATAACTATTAGTCGTGTACTCCACAAATCTGGCCTTTATGTCAAACCACAACAGAACTTAAGAGCTGAGTGCCTTTGTGGCAGATTATCAGGTATTCTTCTGTATATACAAGGTCTTTAAAAGAATAAAGCATGGGAAATGTGCATGCATTACAGAGATGCACTGCATATCTTTTTTTGTTTTCATTTGCCTTGACATATGCGTTAAAATGTACAAATCATTCACACTGTACTACCCTGGCACGTTCACAGTATTAAAGTATTACTAAGGCCGCGTACACACGGGCGGACTGTCTGGCCAACTAAGTCCGTCAGACAATCCGACAGACAGTCCGTCCTACTTTCGAATGAACGGACTTGACCAAACACAATGAACAGACAGTCCGCCGAAAGCTTGCGCGATGACGTGTACAGCACGTACGACGGGACTAGAAATACGACGTCCAATACACTGCAATGCAACCTTTCGCCGTGTAAATCCTTTCTGAGCATGCGCCATACTTAGTCCGTCGAACTAGCCTACTCACGAGCGGACTGTCCGCTGAAACCAAAGTTGGACGGACAATATTACGGAAATTCCGAAAGACTTAGTCCGCCAGACTGTCCGCTGAAAAAGTCCGCTGAAGCCCACACACGAGCGGATTGTCCGCTGAAACACGTTTCAGCGGACCAAGTCCGTCAGACAGTCCGCCCGTGTGTACGCGGCCTTAGATATCATTCAAAGATCTAGTAATGTGGTGCTATGTTAAAGCAGTCTTAAGAGAACTTAAAAGATTTACAACTGCTGTTGACTTGTAAAATGGATTTTACTCTCATAGCAAACTCTGCTACAGTGCCTTAAAAAATTATTCATACTCCTTGAAATTTTCCACATTTTCTCATGTTACAACCAAAAATTTTAATGTATTTTATTGGGATTTTATGTGATAGACCAACACAAAGTGGCACATAATTGGGAAGTGGAAGGAAAATTATAAATTGTTTTCAAATCTTTTACAAATAAATACCTGAAAAGTGTGACATGCATTTGTATTTAGCCTCCTTACTCTGATACCCCTAACTAAAATCTAGTGGAACCAATTGCTTTCAGAAGTCAACTAATTAGTAAATAGAGTCCATCTGTTTGTAATTTAATCTCAGTATAAATACAGCTGTTCTGTGAAGCCCTCAGAGGTTTGTTAGAGAACCTCAGCAATCAATCATTTGAAAATGGAAAGAGCATGATACAATTGCAAACCTACCAAGACATGGCCGTCTACCTAAACACACAGGTCTGGCAGGGAGAGCATTAATCAGAGAAGCAGCCAATAGGCCCATGGTAACTCTGGAGGAGCTGCAGAGATCCACAGCTCAGGTGGGGGAATCTGTCCACAAGACAACTATTAGTTGTGCACTCCACAAATCTGTCCTTTATGGAAGAGTGTCAAGAAGAATGTCATAAGAAGTCCCGTTTGCAGTTTGCGAGAAGCCATGTGGGGGACACAGCAAACATGTGGAAAAGGTGCTCTGGTCACATGAGACCAAAATTGAACTTTTTTTTTTTTCAAATATAAAATTTTATTGAATTCCAGAGGGGTCGAGGCTCCCCAGTACATATAGTAAAACATACACACAGGGCAAAGGTTACAGGAGCAGCAGTACAAAAACCAGGTCATGAGACAAGATATAACAAATAACATTCCAATGTATGTGCAACAAAAAGGAGGAGGAAAATATGTAAAAATAGCCCATGTCTACGCCCAGTCAAACAGCACCGGAGCAGGAGTAGACCCCTCCGCCCCCCCCCTGTAAATGAGAGGGGGGGCGTCCCGAGCTCCCGGAGAGAAGGAGCGCGGGACTAAGAAGGAATAGTAACTAAAAGCAGAGGAGTGAGATAGAAGGGTCGGAAAAAAGGAAGGGGAGGGAAAAAAAGGGGGGGTAAGAAAGGTAGAGAGAAAGCGTAAAAGAAATTAAAAGGGCAGAAATAGACATGAACATGACGGTGGCCCCAGCCATCCCCCCCAAAATTGAACTTTTTAGCCTAAAAGTAAATTGCTGTGTGTGGCAGAAAACTAACACTGCACATCACCCTGAACACACCATCCCCAATGTGAAACATGGTGGTGGCAGCATCATGTTGCGAGGATGCTTTTCTTCAGCAGGGACAGGCAAGCTGGTCAGGGTTGATGGGAAGATGGATGGAGCCAAATACAGGGCATTCTCAGAAAACTCAATTCAAGAAAACCTGTTAGAGCCTGCAAAAGACTTGAGACTGGGGCAGAGATTCACCTTCCAGCAGGACAACAACAACCCTAAACATACAGCCAGAGCTACAATGGAATGGTTTAGAAGCATATTCATGTGTTAGGATGGCCCTGTCAAAGCCCAGACCTAAATCTAATTGAAAATCTGTGGCAAGACTTAAAAATTGCTATTCACAGACGCTCTCCATCCAATCTGACAGAGCATGAGCTATTTTGCAAAAGAATGGGCAAACATTTCACTCTCTAGATATGCAAAGCTGGTAGAGAAATCCCCAAAAAGACTTGCAGCTGTAATTGCAGCGAAAGGTGATTCTGCAAAGTATTGATTTAGAGGGGCTGAATACAAATGCATGCCACACTTTTCACATATTATTTGTAAACCATTTTGAAAAACATTTATCATTTTCCTTCCACTTCACAATTATGTGGCACTTTGTTTTGGTCTATCATATAAAATCCCAATAAAATACATTTCTGTTTTGAGTGTAACATGACAAAATGTGGAAAATTTCAAGGGGTATGAATACTTTTTCAAGGCACTGTATACAAACATATAGGATGTCCTTCTAAATATAATCAAATATGGGACAGGTGGATAGCACTACCAGAGACCTGCATTTGAACCATCTATTATTGTATGTTATGGGATTGTTAAGGGTTTTGTAGGCCCTGATGGTGTACTTACTCGTTACATAGCTATAAAAGTCAATCATGTCGTTGTCTTGTATCATTTTATGTTCCCGTTTACTTTTTTACCAGTCTTTAAAGACTTGCTTATACTGTATGTTGAATCGGCTCCTGTGACAATGTAATGTAGACTTGTTTATTACCAGTGTATATTGTAACTGACTGTCTTTGTTTTAATAAAGTTGTTGTTGAACATGAAAAACGCAATGCAGCAATGCACATCAGCGCACTTGCACTGCCCTGCTCTCAGTGCGCACTTTGCAGTGTGAATGGCCCCTAAACGCAGGAGAAGTTTGTTTATTTTTCCCAGATCATTTTTCCATTTTTTAACCTTCAGTGATATTTTCTGAAGCTCTGGTTCCTTCATTTTGCCCAAGATACAGACAAAAGGTTTGCCAACGAAAGAAAACAGAAATGCAGCAGTATATAGAATTCAGTATGAGGCTCGTAGCTCCTTTCTGCAATAGACAAGCCTGTAATCTGATAAGACCCATCCCGCCACTTGAGGATCTGCAGAAATGTTCTAGAATAGGCAGAGATCCAAAGAACACGGGAAGAATAATGAAATGCTTTGCATGCCAAATATTTCAACCTGTTAGTCTTTTATTTAAAATTGATTCTGATCTAATGGAAACGCAGGATATTGTTTTACATTGGAGAACTTATGAATTTATTGAATGTAACCAATTAACAACTCTTCTTTCCATTGTTGCAGGAGGGGCAGTTAATATATTCCTGGGCATGATACCCTCAACAATGTTGTGTCTGTATCTAGTTTTTCCATTGCATCAAGCATGATGGGAGCTCATAAATGTTACTGGTCCCTTTACTGGCTTAATCATAGCTGAGCATGGCCAGGGCACAGAGAAAGAAAAGATCAAGTCTTTTCACACTACTCCTGGGATTTATTGTGATTGGAAATGATCACCTTATAAAACAACCCATTCAGTTTAAAATAGAAATGAAGGGCAAAACATTTTTGTATTCATATAAAAAATATATATAAATACCTTTTTCCCTTTTTTTAATAAGTGATCTTATTCTCTCTGTTCTCAGCTGCATAAGAGTTGGGGGGGGGGGGGGGGGAAGCAGCAGCACACTAAGCTTCCCAGTGAATGGTTGTGCAGCGGGGGCATGTCAGAACAAGTCTGATCATTTGAGGAGAGTACACTGAGTTCCCAGCATAGCTAGAGAACTGACCACGGTGTGCTCTCCTGCTTAGTGTGGTTAGTTTTTAATAGGAAAGAAGATGGATTGACAGGAACACCAGGGATTTCACATAAAGGAAGCAATGCAAAGAGAACAGAATACTTTGTCATACAAGTACATGGTACAGAAGGCACATATCGAGAACATAAAGTGGTGGGGTAACAAACGCTTTAAAGTCCTTGCATATAGATAAAATTTATTTCACAGATTGTGCAGTATGGCTTCTAAAGTCATGACTGGGTACTAATGTGGTGTTTTAGATACAAGCTGTGTATTGTTTAGTTCTTGTTAAACTTTGGTAAAGAGTATATCAAAAACACTTCTGATACACATTACATTTTGGTTGTGAGTAATCGATCTTACTATTTCAATTATTGTTCATCTACCTGACAATCACCCACACTTAGGGTCTATTTATTTTTATTTTTTATTCCATAGCATTTGCACAGCCACTACAAATAATCCCTGTAATGTGTCTAATATATGTATTTCCTATGATTAACAGCTCAACAACTAGTGGCCATCATGCAGTATTTTCCTAAAATACCACAACCAGGAAATCACTGCATTATGGTCATTAGATAGATCTGACGATCATAAGAAATGCACGTTAGAGACATAATGAGGATTTAGTTACAGCAGTTGCGTGAAAAATGAGGCATTTGCATAGCAACGTTTTTAGAAATAGAACCCATATGCCACATACACACAATTGGAATTTCGGCCAGAAGAAGACCGATGAGAGCTTTTCATCGGAAAATGCGACCGTGTGTATGCTCCATCAGAATTTAGCTGTCAGAATTTCCGCCAGCCAAAAATTGATAGCATGTTCTCAATTTTCCCGACCGGAAAAACCTTCTATCAGAAATTCCGATCGTGTGTATGCAATTCAGACATGCCAAAAATCAAGAATGCTCAGATTCAACTACGAGACGGAAGCTATTGGCTACTGGCTATTGAACTTCCTTTTTCTAGTCCCGTCGTACGTGTTGTACGTCACCGCGTTCTAAACTATCAGAATTTGGTGTGACCGTGTGTAGGCAAGACAGCTTGAGCGGAATTCCATCGGAATTCCGTCTGGAAACCCATCAGAGGTTTTTCCAACGAGAATTCCGATTGTGTGTATGCGGCATTAGGTTTAAACTCCCTCATAAGCAGGAATGCCCCTTTTTTTTTTTAATTTAGTTAATTTTTATTGAAAAAAGATTTTTTTACATAAATAAAACATAATTTTCCAAACATAGGAAAAAAATATATATCACAACAAGAAATACAGATTCTTTCCTCAAAAATTTACCTAGCACCACAGGCATAGTCATACATGACACTCTAGTTGTCGCTGACCCGCCTGCAAAACTATCCCCCCCCCAAAACCCCATTCTACGAACACGTGCTGCTAAGTCCGGCCAAGCCTATTCTGGCTAGCCCGTAAGGAGATGGCAGGTCACTTCAGGAACAGGAGTAAGGAGCATCAGGAAAACTTCCAAGCCACACCAAGCCTAAGCCGAGTGAGTGCACCTTAAGTCTTATCCTCCGCTATCTCATCCAGGGGGTAACCAATGTCTCTCAACCATGGATTCCATAGCACCTTGAATTTTTTTAAGTTATTTTGTCTAATAAGCATTGCTCGTTCACACCAAATTGTAGAATTTATGGCATTTACCCATGCTTGTAGTACTGGGGGGTTTTTTGCCTGCCAGTTCATCGCAATTAACCGTCTGGCCTGATACAGGCATCTTAGTATAGATATTTTTGTTACAGCAGGGATTCTACCCCTTTCCATAATCCCTAATAGACAAGTCTTGGCTTCTGGTTCCAAGGTGGTATTAAAGGTCCTATTAATTCTATGTACAATTTCTATCCAGTACCGATATAGTTTTGGGCACTTCCATACCATGTGAAGAAGGTCCCCTGGTGCTCCACATCTGGGGCACTCGCCATTGGACTTTCTACTTATCTTCCACATTTTTTTAGGGGTATAGTATGCCCTGTATAGGAAAAGCTTGTGGGACATGCGCTGCGATGGGGAGATAGACACCAGGTTCCCCTGTGCTAGGATCTCATCCCATTGCTCTTGCCCAATTGGTCCCAGGTCTTCCACCCATCCTCTCCTACTCTTATCCGGTCCCTCTCCATTCAAGACTTTATCCTTGAGTTTTATATATAAGCTAGAAATCTGACCCTTTTTTTGCCCTTGTCCGAGGAATCCCTGAAACAGGGGGGTCTTCATCCTCTCAATAATAAGTGTGCCATACTGTGCTTGTATCCCGTGTCTCACTTGCAAATATATATAAAACGTTTTGTTAGAGATACCAAATTCCTGATGGAGATCTTCAAAAGATTTCATAATGTTCCCCTGGTAGAGATGCACCAGCCTGCTAATCCCCCTCCTCTCCCACTCCAGGGGCCGATCTATACTATTTAATTCAGCCAATTCTCCATTGTTCCATAGGGGGGTATACTCGGTTACTCCCCTATAGCCCAGAAGTTGCTTGGCTATCTGCCATACTTTCCTCGCCAGAACATTAGTATGGCATTTACAAGCAAATGAGTTGGCCTCCAAAACTTCAACTAAGGTTTTATGATATGCTTTATTAATCATCAATTTATGATTTGGACAACCACCCCCTTCTAGTCCAGCCCCAGTTAAATGCTGGAGCTGGGCTGATAGAAAGTATGTTCTTGGATGCGGTATCCCTACTCCTCCCTTTTCTACAGGGAGCTGCAACTTCCGCAGCCGAATCCGGGGCTGTCTCTTTTTCCATATTAATTCACGAATCAGTCCCTCCAATCTGTTGAACCACTTCTGTTTGATCCAGAATGGGGAATTATGGAGAATGTATAAGATCTGTGGCTGCCAGATCATTTTTACTAGGTTGCAGCGTCCCGCCACAGACAGGGGAAGACGACACCAGTTATTGACCTTCTGCTTCAATTTCGCCAGTAATGGTACCAGATTCTCCTCAACATACTGATTTATATCTCTAGGAATTCAGACGCCCAAGTATTTCAACTTGGGTACCACTTCTAGTCCCAAGACTGTAGGCGATGTTAGGTCTCCAGACTCCAACAATGGCATAAGGGCTGATATACTCCAGTTAATGACCAAACCAGATTGTTGCCCAAATTCCTCCATCAGCCGCACTACACTGTTCAGAGTAGAGCCCACATCGCCAATAAAAAACAGGACATCATCTGCAAATAAGGCCAACTTCTCCTCCTCCAGTCCGCGCCGGAATCCCTGGATGTCCGGGCGTGATCTCGCCAGCACAGCCAGGGGTTCCATAGCCAGCACGAACAGGAGGGGAGACAACGGGCACCCCTGCCTCATACCCCTTTCTAGATGAAACGTATCGGAAAATAGGGTCCCCATTTTAATCTTGGCCCTAGGTCCCCTATAGAGTAATTTTACCCATTGGATAAATAGGGGGCCAAAACCGAAGCGTTCCAATACGCCCCAAAGATAGCCCCACTCCAGGCTGTCAAAGGCTTTAGTAGCGTCTAAAGCTAGTATGGCACCTGGGCTGTCATTATCTCTAGGTATTTGTAAATTTAAAAAAACCCTCCTGATATTAGTGTTAGTTGTTCTGCCCGGGACAAACCCGGACTGATCTGGATGTATTAATTTATGAATATAACTATTTAAACGGGTTGCTAGGACCTTGGCTAAGATTTTTACATCTGAGCATAACAGGGATATCGGCCGGTATGACGAGACCTCTTGTTGATCCTTCCCCTCTTTGAGAATTAAAGTGATATTAGCCTCCAGCATTGAAGCGGGGAGCTCCCCCGCCTCTAATGCATGGCTTAACGTTTCCAGTAGTGCCGGCATCAGCTGTTCACTATATCGTTTATAAATTTCAACTGGAAGCCCATCAGGGCCAGGAGATTTATAGTTGGGCATACTAATCATCGCACTTTTTAGTTCTTCCAAAGTAAGTGGTAAATCTAGATTCAATTTATCCTGGTCTGAGAGCATAGGGATAGCTGTTTGATGCAAGAAATTAGTGGCCAGACCCTCATGATCCTGTATAGTTGATTTATATAAAGTTCTATAATAGTCACTAAGTACCTTCATAATCTTGGGAGGCCTGGAGACAAGATCGCCCTTCTGTGTTTTAATTGCCTGTATTACTGTAGAGGGGCCATTAGATTGAACCAATAGGGAAAGGACTCGACCCACCTTCTCTCCTTTGCCAAAATAATATTGACGTTGGAAAATGCGTTGATTCTCTACCTTTTTTAGAAGTGCCATTTTATATACCTGTTGGCTCTCCACCCAGGCCTGTTGTTTCCCCGGCGATGGGTCCTCCACAAACTCTCTCTCAGCCTGGATAACATCATTTCTAATTTTTCCCTCTTGGTCTCGAGCTTCCCGTTTTGTTATTGCAATTTTCTGTATGAGTATTCCTCTAAGAAAGGCTTTTAGGGAATCCCAGACTATTCCAGGTGCCGCTGTCCCTCTGTTAGTTTGGAGAAATTCCCCTATTCGATCCACTAAGAGGTTAGAGCTGTCAATTAGTTCCAACCAAGCGGGGTTTATTCTCCACTCTCTCAGTGGGACACTCTCTCCCGTATTCAAGATTAGAACTAAAGGGGAATGATCTGAAATCCCACGTACTCCATATTCTATGTCTGCCACCAACCCAACTGCCTCTTTGTTCCCCAAGCCCATGTCTATTCTTGATAGCGTCTGGTGGGTACTGGAAAAACAAGAATACTGCCTATCCTGAGGATGTCGCGTACGCCAGATATCCCTTAATCCGACTTCTAGTAAGAATTCATGTAATCGACCTGTTCTATTCCCAGCTGGACAAGGGAATCTGTCCAGGCGCTTATCTATGATTTCATTAAAATCACCGGCTGTTATCCACGGGACGCCCAATTTACCCAAGCTAAACATGAGAAGTTTATCCATAACCTCTAACTTAAAGGGAGGAGGTATATAAATATTCGCTAAGACATATTCTTGCCCATCCACCAGGCAATGCAAAAAGACAAATCTCCCCTCCCCATCTATATGGGATTCTTTACATAAGAAATCTGTACCCTTCCAAACTAGCACACTCACGCCGCGAGAATACGATGAATAGAAGGAATGATAATATGCCTGGAATTTCCGATTATGTAGCAGAGAGGCCGTGGTTGGGGTTAGGTGGGTTTCCTGTAAAAAAAGCAAAGCAGGTCCCTTTCCCTCCGTCTCCAACATCACAGACCCCCTTTTCTTGGGGTCTCCCAGGCCCCTCACGTTCCACGAAATTATGTTCCACCTACCCATCAGCTCCAGTAATTGATATACCCAGGGAGGGGAGAGGACGAGGGGGGAGGGAATCGCTTCCTCTCCCCAACGCCACTCCCCGTCCCGACCTGTCCCCCGTCACCACCCCATTACTCACAGCACGTGTTTGAAGACTCCCCTCGCTCCCCCCACCCACCCAACCCTGCCCATCAGGGTAACCCCTAGGGGTCTCGGTTGTAGCCGGTATAATCATACCCCATTCAAGAGTGTCCAAACTCACCGCCCCCCCACATGGTCTTACCATACCCGTTTAACACACTTTCTAAGGTGGGATCGTAATCCCTCCATGACACCAATTATGCCCCTCTATAAAAAGGAAAAGAAGGGGGGGGTCGGGGAGGGAAAGAGGAAAAAAGAGAAAAAAAAAAAGGGGGGGGTGCTACTGTAACTTCAAAAACTCGGTGGTTATAATATTATTTACCCTCAAAGTATATATATATCCCCCCTCCCCCAACCCCCCCCCACCCCTCCCCTCAAATCCCACCCTCCCAACTCACCTATAAAACCTCATTTACCGCATCTAGTGTAAAATTGTGTAGATTATTAATTCGCCATGTGATATCACAGTGCTCTATAATCCATAATGCTTACCCCTACCCTAGTCAATTTGTTATATCGTTTTACCCATCTCACTCAAGTAACGAGTAGTAGCATTTTAACTCCCCATTCCTTCATTGAGATGAGTTCATAAATAAAGTTATTTCTGGTAATATACATACACAAATTTGCATTCCCCCTTACAACCCCCCCCCCCCTTCCTACCTCAACTATAACCATATCTTTATACACAATGTGAGTCACCCTATAGTGTTCAATAACTCGTAATACATTAACCCCAATCTCTAAACTATTCATTGTATCCATCTACTTCCCTACCCCACCCTGTTAACCATTGATAACAGACAAAAAAAAATATATATATATATACAGTGGTGTGAAAAAGTGTTTGCCCCCTTCCTCATTTCCTGTTCCTTTGCATGTTTGTCACACTTAAGTGTTTCGGAACATCAAACCAATTTAAACAATAGTCAAGGACAACACAAGTAAACACAAAATGCAATTTGTAAATAAAGGTGTTTATTATTAAAGGTGAAAAAAAATCCAAACCATCATGGCCCTGTGTGAAAAAGTGATTGCCCCCCTTGTTAAAACATACTATAACTGTGGTTGTCCACACCTGAGTTCAATTTCTCTAGCCACACCCAGGCCTGATTATTGCCACACCTGTTCACAATCAAGGCATCACTTAAATAGGAGCTGCTTGACACAGTAAGGTCCACCAGAAGATCCTTAAAAGCTACACATCATGCCGAGACCCAAAGAAATTCAGGAACAATTGAGAAAGAAAGTAATTGAGATCTATCAGTCTGGAAAGGGTTATAAAGCCATTTCCAAAGCTTTGGGAATCCAGCGAACCACAGTGAGAGCCATTATCCACAAATGGCGAAGACATGGAACAGTGGTGAACCTTCCCAGGAGTGGCCGGCCGCCCAAAATTACCCCAAGAGCGCAGCGACGACTCATCCAAGAGGTCACAAAAGACCCCACAACAACGTCCAAGGAACTGCAGGCCTCCCTTGCCTCAGTTAAGGTCAGCGTTCATGCCTCCACCATCAGGAAAAGACTGGGCAAAAATGGCCTGCATGGCAGAGTTCCAAGGAGAAAACCACTGCTGAGCAAAAAGAACATCAAAGCTCGTCTCAATTTAACCACAACACATCTTGATGATCCCCAAGACTTTTGGGACAACATTCTGTGGACCGATGAGACAAAAGTGGAACTCTTTGGAAGGTGTGTGTCCAAGTATATCTGGCGTAGAAGGAACACTGCATTTCATAAAAAGAACATTATACCAACAGTAAAATATGGTGGTGGTAGTGTGATGGTCTGGGGCTGTTTTGCTGCTTCAGGACCTGGAAGACTTGCCGTGATAAAAGGAACTATGAATTCTGCTGTCTACCAAGAGATCCTGAAGGAGAATGTCCGACCATCTGTTCGTGTACTCAAGCTGAAACAAACTTGGGTTCTGCAGCAGGACAATGATCCTAAACACACCAGCAAGTCCACCACCGAATGGCTGAAGAAAAACAAAATGAAGACTTTGGAGTGGCCTAGCCAAAGTCCTGACCTGAATCCTATTGAGATGTTGTGGTATGACCTTAAAAAGGCCGTTCATGCTCGAAAACCCTCTAATGTAACTGAATTAGGACAATTCTGCAAAGATGAGTGGGCCAAAATTCCTCCAGGACGCTGTAAAAGCCTCATTGCACGTTATCGCAAACGCTTGGTTGCAGTTGTTGCTGCTAAGGGTGGCCCAACCAGTTATTAGGTTTAGGGGGCAATCACTTTTTCACACAGGGCCATGATGGTTTGGATTTTTTTTCACCTTTAATAATAAACACCTTCATTTACAGATTGCATTTTGTGTTTACTTGTGTTGTCCTTGACTATTGTTTAAATTGGTTTGATGTTCCGAAACACTTAAGTGTGACAAACATGCAAAGGAACAGGAAATGAGGAAGGGGGCAAACACTTTTTCACACCACTGTATATATATTTTTCCCTTCCCCCCCCACCCCCCCCCACAAAGACTAGTACAAGCCGACTTCAAGCACCGCTAAAGAGTCTCCTTATGTTCCTCCAGCCAGTTCACAACCTCCTGCGGGGAGTTAAAAAATAATGTTGAACCCAAGGCAGACACTCGGAGTCAGGCTGGATACAATAGGGCATAAATTATCTTGTGCTTTTGCAAGGTGTGCTTAACAGGAATAAACTTCGCTCTCTGTTTCTGTAAATCTGATGAAAAATCTGGATAAAATGATACCCTAGTCCCCTTATAGAAGATGTCTCCTAATCCCCTAACTCTCCGCATCAAAATCATTCGATCATTATAATTGATAAATTTCAGTATCATTGGCCTGCAGCGTCCCTCTAATAGATGAAATCTAGGAGGGACTCTGTGGGCTCTTTCGATGCAGGAGGGCGAGGAGAAGGAGACATCTCCCAGTAATTCCTTAAACCAATTTTCCAAAAAAATTATGGGGTTAGGACCCTCGCTTCCCTCTGGCAGGCCAATTAATCGCACATTATTCCTGCGGTTCTTATTGTCCATGTCGTCGATTTTGGATGCCTGTGCGATAATTTGTTTCTGGAGTGTGACCATTTTGTTCCTGCAGGGAGGATAGTTCATCTTCCACCATACTTAATCTTCCCTCTAAAGCATTTGTTCTGTCAATGGTATTGCTTAATAGTTGGCTCATAGCATGCAGTTCATTTTGAATATTTCTTAATTGACTGTCCAGGCCAGAAATAGAGCTCTTGCACTCATTAACCGCCAACAATATCTCTCGTAGAGTAGGTTCACCGCCCCCCACAGATCTTTGGACCATCCTGTTTTCCTCCTGGGGTAACTCACCTACCCCCCCCTCCTGGAGGTAGGGTACCAAGATCTGGTGCAAAATGACCTGCACTTCTCCTATCCCCCAGTGTCCCCTGCGTTTTAGGTTGGCCTGGCAGATGGTGTTGTACTTTCCTGCCTGGGGAAGTCGCATGTGCAAAGCGCTCGAGTTTCGAAGCCGCAGAGGCTTGATTTAATTTTTCCTTGGCAGCACGCGTTTTTTGGTTCCCCTCCCCATGGGACATGTCCTCCACAGCTCTTTTACTAAGCATGGTAAAGTCCGCGTGAAAAAACGCTAAGCCAGCAGAGGGTAGTAATATGATGGTTTATATCGCTGAATCAAATCCCCTCAGAAAAAAGCCCAGCTTTTAATTCAAAGAGCCTGAGGGGGGGGAACCAGCCAATCCACCAGCCACACGGTACCGAGGTCCCACATTAATTATGTTATGGAGCGGGCTCTCTCCAACTGTCGGTTAACAAGAGAAAAGCAGGGGGGAAAAACAAACGTTTCGTCCAAACAGGGGACACCAATGCACCTCCCCGCTGTCTATTATTGACAAGACCACAGTCTCCACCACACCGCTTCTGTCATCAGTCCCGCTAGACTACCCAGCATACCTCACCATTCCAAAGCCAGGGTTACCGTCGGCTAGACTAGCGAATGTCACCGAGTGATCTTGTATCGGTCCAAGGCAGTCACAAAGCCCTCTCTGCGTATCCTCGTGCAGCGTCACAGGATTCGTATGGCTTCGGATCTCCGGCCGAGATCTCGCGATAGCTGAGCCGTCCGTGGGACCCTCCTCGGGTAGTCTCGGCAATCTCCGACAGCGCCGGCCAACAATAATAGTAGTACACGCTACCCGGTCCGGACAATCGAAACAGAACTCCAACCAGGGAAATCAGGAAGCAGCAGCTGTAGCCGCCAGCGGCTCACCTTCCTCTAGTCACAGGGCGGAGGCAGAGAGTTCGGACACTCTCACTCCCTCTCACTTACTCACACCCATCTCCATCCGGCCACACCCCCCAGGAATGCCCCCTTTTTAAAACATTACTTTTTTGGCCCTTACATACGAAATGGTAGTGAAAAAATACACAATATCCCAATTAGCATCACCTCCAAAAAACTTTTAATATGACACCATCCATGGGATTAAAAAATCACAGAGAAAATGCAACGATTTTTATATGTACACGCATTTTATACACCAAATAAAAAAACATGTATTTCTTTCGAATTTAATAATTTGTTGCATGATAGTTATGCCCCTTTGTCCATACACATATACCTCTCCATCCTGTATTGCAGCACGTCACTGTCTGCCCCTCCTCACTACAGTATATAATGTGCTGTAGCACCAATGGTGGTCTACATTTTAGAAGAATTTTTAACTAAGACCATTGGTGCAAGTGCTTCATTATTTTGGCCCATGCTATCCCAGCAACGCATCGAAACTTGTTTATTACATTGTTTATTTGGCACAAGGAAAATTTGCTGATATTTACCCAAAAACAATGTTGTATTTCCTTTGTAGTCCCACCATGTGTCAGTATAGCTGTTAAAGTTTCCCCACCACCAATCATATTAATAGCTGCGCTGATCAGTCTGAATTTGAATATCTGTGAAGAAATAGCAGTTGATACTATTTATACTGTCATACCACCAATCCACCTTGTCTTGTGGTGTGACTGTACTGTATGCAGTGCCAGATTAGTGCTGCCTATTGCTACAGCGTATCATTCTGCTGACTGTCACTGACACATTCTTATAATAGATTCTGCCCCAATTTGCAGTTTCTTTATTGTAAAGTGTCCCGTGAACTTACAATAAAGTCTTCTTTAGTGCAATCGTGGCTGTTAAGTCTTCATCAGGCCTTAGCACAGGTACCCTAATTCTGTTATCATTTTATTTTTATTTTTTTTTATTTTATTTTTTTTATTTTTCTTCAAGTGGAAGGATTACTTTTTTTTTTCAAAAAGTATTTATTGAAAGATAAAGAGTTGCAACAGTTACAGGCACGATATTGTAAGATCATCATCACGGATGAGATACATAGAGCCAATAATCATACATTCAGCAGGATTTGATTAACCAAATCAAGATAAATTGAACGATCAAGTTGGATAGACAGCGTTACAGCTAACAGGAGAGCAGTGCCGGATATACATCGGAAGTAATATTCTCAAATATTACTAACTGGATGGATCATATATTAGAAATTAGTTGCAATAGCAATGTTAACATGAACATCAAAATTTCTAGGGTAATAATGAACAGCAATTACTGAAGAAGCGAGGGGAGAAGGGAGTGGGGGGGGGGGGGGGGGGGGGGGAGTCCTTGAAGTGAAGTCCCTGGAAGAAGAAAAAAAAAGAACAAGAAGATGGACCATATAACCTGTATGTGGCTGGTGATAGGTTAGATCTCAGATGGGGTGTTGGAAACCCCTATGTCCGTTTGGTGCATCCCATAGTACGAGAAGGTGAATTGGCAAATATTGGTTATGTCCTCTGGAGGAAGAGTGGAGGACATGAAGGGTTGCCACAATGCATAGAAGCGGGCTTTCGATCTGTCATCACGAAAGTTTGCGTTGAGGCGGTCCCTGTATAAGAGAGAGAGGAGCTCTCTTTGTATTTGGGCAACATTAGGGTAAAGAGATGATGTCCAATTCTTTAGGATGGTTCTCCTGGCGATGAGTAGGCATAGCAAAGTCCAGTCCGAATGTGTTGGGCGGACTCTTGAGTAGTTGGTGGGCTCAGGGCTGGTGTTGAGAGACCACAGTAGCAGTAAAGGGTTCCAGTATCCAAAAATGAGGAGGAGGGGGTCCTTTGGTAGTTTTAGCAAAGTTATTTTGAAAATGTAGGATAGGACTCGGTCCCAAAATGGGGAGATATAGGAGCATGACCAAAAACGGTGGGCCAAGGAGAGCCTGTGTTGAAGACAATGGGGGCATTTTGCACTGTGCTGGTCGGTGTTGGACGGTAGGAAGGGTAAATATGCCCTGTGGGCAATTTTCAATTGCGTTTCTCTCCACACCTCATTGGGGGTTAGGCGTTGCACCTTGTTGAGACCTTGCAGAATCTTGTCAACTATGTCCGCATCAGGTAAGTCTTTACCCCAGTTGGCAACCGATGAGGATGTTAGTGGGGAGGAGGTTTTCTGGAGCAGGGGCTTGTAGATGTCTGAGATTTTGTATGAGTCATCCTTGAGTAGCTGATCTAGAAAGTTGGGAGTGAAGCGTTTACGCTCTTCTCTGCAGATGTCCCTTAAGTAGCTTATGCATTGCCTTAGATGGAAAGCGTGAGTTGGCGGAAGGGAGAACTTTTCTGCTATGATTGGGAAGGGCAGCAGATGACCTGATTCCAGATCGCAGAGTGCTGTGAAGTTTGTAAGGCCTTTCTCTTGCCAGACAGAGAATGGTTTGTGGAGTAGACCAGGAGGAAAGTTGGGGTTCCCTTGGATCCAGAGGTGTCTAGATATGAAAGGGGGAAGCTTAAGGCATTTCCTAGTTTCCCTCCATGCGATAGCAGTATCCCTCAGTAGGAGTTTGTGTTGGTACAGTGGTGGGGTCGATTTCCATCTACAGTGGAGGAGTGCAACCAGTGATAACGGGGATACCATGGCGGCCTCCATAGAGTAGTTTGATTATCTCGAGGATTGGGAAATCCAATCTAGGCTGGTTCTCAGCAAACATGACAGGTTATGAATTCTAACATTAGGAAGACTGATACCCCCCCTCGCGTCTAATTTCTTCAGGGCTATACGTGGGCGTTTGCCCTGCCATAGAAAAGATGAAATAGCGGAATCCAGAGTTTTGACATCCTTATGGTGAAGGAGCAAGGGGATGGTTTGTAGGGGGTATAATAATCTGGCGAAACTAACCATTTTCAGTGGCATCTTCCCAGGAGCGAGAGGGGCAGATCCATCCAGTTCACCAATTCCTGGGAAATTTTTGTAATTAGAGGGGGGTAATTGAGACGATATAGGGAGGAGGGTAGTTTTCCTATTTTTATACCCAAATATGTAATGTGGGAGCTGGCGACTGAAAAGATGGAGTGTTGTGTCCAGAGGGGCTTGGGTAGAGAACCTAAAGGGAGAACTTCACTTTTGCCGTAGTTTATGCGGAGCCCTGAGCAAGACCTGAATGTGTCAAAAACCTCTCTGATGGTTGACAAAGAGGGATGTGCGCAGGTCATGTTGGCCAATGCGGAAGCCATGTAAAGGGGCTTTTTGAATTAGATATCTGGAAAGGGGTTCCAGGGCGATATTGAAAAGGAGCAGAGAAAGTGGGCAGCCCTGGCGGGTGCCCTTGTGTAAGCGAAAGTCCTCGGAGAGGAGGCCTGCTGCTACCAATTTAGCTGCCGGGGACGTGTACATGGCGTTGATAAGATGACAGAAGTGCCCCGTGAAACCCATTTTGGACATAGCCATGGAGAGCCACTCGAAGCTGACATTGTCAAAAGCTTTCTCCGCGTCTAATGTGATGATGGCAAAGTCACCCTCCGGATTGTTTTTACCATGTTCCAAAGCAAGCATGACCTTGCGGATATTCAAGGTGGCAGTTCTGCCTTTCACAAAGCCAGATTGGGCAGGGTGAATCAGGGAGGGGATAATGGCAGCTAGCCTTGTGGCAATGATTTTAGACAAAATTTTGACGTCCAGGTTGAGCAGGAAATGGGTCTATAGGAGCCTGGGTCAAGAGGGTCTTTCCCTTTCTTTGAAAGTAGCTTTATAATAGCCTGGTTTCCTGAGGGCAGATATGGACCACCAGACCATATACCATTGTATACCTTGTGGAGAGTGGGTTCTGTGATGGATGGGAGGGTTTTGTAGAATTCGCTTGTGAAACCGCCTGGGCCTGGGGCTTTGGACGGGGTTAATTTGCGTACGGTGGTAGAGATTTCAACAAGAGAGATGGGAGCATTGAGGGCCTCTAATTGTTCAGAGGTGACCCTGGACATGACCACATCAGCTAGGAATGACTGAGCAGATGCGTTATCTATGGGGTCCGGAGCATAAAGTGCTGTATAGTATTTAAGCATCACCTTGTTAATCTCTTGCCGGGTGTTATGCATCTTACCTTCGGTGTCCCTGAGGGAGGTGATTGCATCGGGTGGGAGGGACCTTTGCAGAGCCTCGCTAAAAGTTTGCCCGCTTTATTTCTGAACTTGTGAAGTGTTGCATCGAAGTGGGATCTTTCAGTTAGTTCAAGTGTGTCCGCCCATGTGTCAAACACTTTCTTGGCCGCCTGCCATTCAGATCTAGTGTCGGGGGAGTCATTGTCAGAGAGGGATCTTTGGGCTAGATGTAGCCGCGCGCTGGCCTGTTTATATTGTGACAAGGCGTTTCTTTTAAAAGAGGTAGCATAAGAAATGATCCGCCTTCTGAGGAACGCTTTGCCAGCGTCCCAGAATGTGTTTGGGGAAACAGAGTGAGGGGCATTTGCCTCAGAATATTCTAGCCAGGATTTTTCCATAAAGTGTTGGAAGTCAGGGTTATTGTGGAGGTATGAAGGGAAGCGCCACAGTTTAGGGCGGGGGGGGGGGGTAGGTCAAGATTGTCAATTCGGACTAATATCGGGGCGTTGTCGGATATAGCTATATCTAGTATGTCTGCTTCAGAAATCATGGGAATGAGGTTGTCAGAGCCAAAGAAGTAGTCGATTCTCGTGAACACAGTGTGGGAGTGAGAATAGAATGTGAATTCCCTGTCCGCAGGGTGTGTAAGACGCCAAAGATCGCGGAGGTGGAGAGAGTCCATGGTGGAGGCAAAGTGGGTGGGAGCAAGGGGGACGCATCCTGATCTGTTGCGTTGCATGGAGGATCTGTCGTCAGAGGGGTGTAGAATATCATTAAAATCTCCTCCAACGAAATGAGGGACATGGGTATTTTGGAGTAGCCATGAAGTCAGATCTCCATAGAAAGATTTGCTAGGGTTGTTAGGAGCATAAACATTCGTGATCACTAATTCTTTGGAACCCAAACGGACATGCACCGAGAGGAGCCGGCCCTGGGAGTCTGATTGCATGGACAGTACCTCGCAAGGGAGGTTTTTGTGTATCAGCAATAGAACACCCGCTTTACGTCCAATGGCGTCCGATCCTAATACTTTGCCAACCCATAGCTTTTTCATTCGATGGAAATCAGGTGTGGTCAGATGAGTTTTCTGTAGTAGGGTGATATCTGTTTTTAGTCTTTTAAGATGCCGGAGGACCTTCATTCTCTTGTTAGGGGACATGAGCCCCTTTACATTCCAGGAGATAATTCTCATGTTAGGGGGGTCGGAAAAAGGAAGTGGGCCGGTTTTATAGATTTGTTGCCACATGGTGGGTGATGTGAATGGGACTGCGGATCGAATTGTAAGGACCTGTTGGAGCTGCGGGACGGAGTTAACATGGTAGCTAGTGTGGGGTCAGTGTCCCCGTTGAGGGGATAGGGAGAGGGGTGGCAGGGAGGGGGAGGGGAAACCTGAAACAAGAAAAAAAACGTAAACAATCGAGCAAACTTCGCTTTTTTCCGCATGGAGTCACTGTGTAGGCCAGCCCCCAGTACACGACCCTGTGATAAGATACGCAGGCGCCCGAGCAGGAAGCAAAATTATGGGATCGCCTGCGTGGATCATGTGTTGGGGTATAGCAACAGTTGTACACAATGAATCCAGGGGGAGCAGTATAAAGTCAGAGATGTAACATAATGACACAAGCAGATGTACAATGTAAACATTAAAAAAAAAAACCCATTGAAGTAGAACATTTAACACAGCCGGAATGCTGCGAGTTGCTCCTAGCCGAGGCCAAGAGGAAGAGCAGGGGGATGGGAGTAATTCGAAAGCAGTGTTACGTCTACCGGGGGGGGGGCAGTCCAGGAATTCGACCGTAGCAAGGGATGCCTGGGTGATTAACAAACAGAAAAAAAGATTCAACATAGAGTAAACTCACAGATCAGTGCCAGACTTGTAGCACTGTTGGGAGAGAGCTCTGAGGAGGTAAAGAGGACAAGGACCGAAATTGCCGACGTCTCCTCAGCGAGGGGTGACTCGATGGTGATTGTCCGGTGAGGAAGGTCTGAAGCGTTTTGGAGAATCTTTTCGTGGGCTCCTTTGATCCAGGGAGCGGTTGAGCGGAGAGGTCTTGGATGGGGTGTGGGGGTGCATACCCGGTTGAAGAGAGCGGAGGAAGGCCTCCGCCTCAGAGGGATCCTGGAAAGAGAGTTTGGAGCCTTGAGGCGAAGTATAGCCGGGAAGGCCAGGGTAAACTTGAGTTGTTGTTTAAAAAGTTCCGTGCACACTTGCTGGAATGCTTTTCTTTTCTTTGAGACCTCAATGGAATAGTTGGGGAAAACCAGGACCCTGATTCCATCAATTTGGAGAGAGCGGGTTTGCCTGAACTTTTGCAGGATAAGGGCCTTGTCAGAGTAGTTGAGATATTTTGCGATTATAGGCCTAGGGGATTTGCGTTCAGGTACAGCGGGTCCCATGCGATGGGCCCTTTCTACTGTGCAGGGACCTGGGAGGCCTAGTGCTTCTGGGATACGCACAGCACACAAGTCAGTCAACGCGGAGGCTTGTAGCGATTCGGGGATGCCTACAAATCGCAGGTTGCTCTGTCTGGCCCTATTTTCCAAATCGTCGAGTTTCTGTAATATGTACTGATTTGTCCTGTCCTGGGATTGCTCCGTGGCTTGAGCCTGTTAGAGCTCCTCTTCCATATTTGATAAGCGGTTCTCTAAGTCATTCAGCCGGGTAGTATGTTCCCCTATTTGGGCCTTTAGTTGTTTCATGCCAGCATTCACGGCCTTTTCCACAGATGCTGCTATCATGGGTGATAAGAGAGCAGCTGGCTGTGTGGAGGCAATGCCCTGTGGTGAGGAGGTATGGTGTGAGGCTAAGGGTTGTGGAGGGAGAAGAGAGGCAGAGTCACTGCTTACCTCCATGGCCGCCGCGCTTGATTCTGTGAAGGGAACCGTGTAGGCCGAAGCCGGGGGCCCCAATTTGCGGCTGGGCCGCGGACGCCGAAGGAGCCGTGTGGGTACGGGCTCCGGTTTTCTCCACAAACCGGTCCATGGACAGGGGGGAAGTCTCCCAGAGGAATTTGTGTGATCGCCTGGCTGCTCAGAGGGATTTATATGCCGTTTTGCTATCGTGCTGCGGGAGCTGGAAGGCAGAGCAGTCACTCCATGTGGTGCCGGAACCAGAAGTATTATTTTATTAACGTTAACTGCTAAAGCCCTGTAGAAGTGAAAGGCAGTTTTCCCCTGAAATGCGTTGGCTGTATTTGATGCTCTTAACCATTAAATGTACACATCCAAGCACTTACCGCCAGGCCAGCACTTCCTTTGTCGCTATTAGAATTGGGCGAACAATTTGAGCCAAGCAAAAGTTCAGCCTGAACATCGCACTGTTCGCCCGTTCAGTGAACAAGCAAATTTGCGGCATGTTAACCCGTCGAGCGCCCCACAATGCACTGTGTGCTTCACAGTGCATTCTAAGTTCTGACTGGGCAAAGCTTTGCCCATTCAGGGCACAGTGAATAGCTGGTTATTAAGAAGCAGGCCCAGGAAGCCAGCTGATGCGTCCTTAACAACGGATGAGTAATCAGCTGTCAGTGTCACTGCCCCTTGTGACGTCACCGACCCAGCATGCACCAGTAGGTGACATCACAAGGGGATGTTACCAGGTGGCCCCGCCCCTTACCTATTTAAGAACTGTCAAACGGCAGAGCAGGCATTCAGCGTTTTTTTTTTTCTGGGTCCGGCTGCCGTCATGATTAATGATGGATCTACATCGGGCAACATTGTTTTTTTTACTTTTTTAATAAAGGAATTGTTAAAAACTGCCTCCTGTCTTCATTTATTTTTGACAATTTTTTTCGTGAACAGTATGCATTGAAAATAACGGTTTAGTTTGCACACATTTATATGTGTAAACTGCAGAGCCACACTGTATTTGCAAATATGTGCAAACTAAACCCCTGTTTTTAACGCATGCTGTTAATATAACTTGGTTGGTTGCAGGCTGGTTGGTAAGAAGGAGAGACCACAGACATACTATAGGAGATGGTGAAGAACTGCAGAAGATTGTCATGGGCTGCAAATATGTTAAAGTGGAGTGTAGCTGCTGACTTTTAATAATCAGACAATTACCTTTCCCATGGTCCAGCGATGCGGAAGTATGAAGCCCCTCTCTTCTCCACGGCGCTGGCATTCTTACTGTGGGCACCCGGCTGTGGCTTCTCAGCCATGCATGCACTGCACATGCACGAACTGCACTGTGCGCTGTGAATGGCCTATGACATGTCCCAGAAGATTGCAGGGAGGGAGGGGGGAGAGGTGAACTTGCTTCTGGCGCTGCGGAGCCCTGAGAGCAAGTGGGAGTGGGAAGAGATAGTCAGAGACTTCAGACATACTACAGGGGGATGTCAGAGACTGCATCCATACTACAGGGGTTTTATCAGAGACTGCAGACATACAAAGAACATTAAATAAAATAAATGAATCACCCTAAATGCATGCAAAAAAAATAATGAATAAATAAATTCCACACCTTTTAAAAAAAGAAGAGTCAACTTTATCTTTTCGAGAAAATTTCACCTTTACAACTAAATGACTCAAAGTGAAAATTTTAATTTCAGCAAAATGATGGCAATAGCAAAATCAGTCGTTTTTATTTGAAATAACACCCCAGAGCTCTAGTTGCACATTTCAGACAATCTAGTTTTTATATACTGTCCGGGTACTGGGGCTCTGTGCCCCCTCTGGCACTTACAAGGGCTGTTGCCAAAATGTGAAGAGTCAGGCCATTGATCCTGGACAGAGAGAGCTATGAGGAACTGCAGAAATTTTTTTTTCTCACCGAGTAATAAGTGATGGAATGCCCCTACTCCTCTCTGGAACAAGGAAAGTTTTCTCAGTAAACTTCCATACTAAGAATCAGCTCTAAAGAAACAGAGAAGACTGAGAACTATGCTTCCTCCCTCGACGTTCTCACACTTTTAATGTGTGCCTGTTCCAGCAAAGCCCCTACCAAACTAACAATATCTTCTCAAGTGCCAGACAATATGGTATCCAAAACTCCCAGCTCTACTGTTCTGCATCTCTCTTGCCCACAACATCAATCTTAATTTACAGTCTGTCATTTTTTCTATGTCTGTTATTTGTACCGTGCTGCAGAAAATGTTGATTCAACAGCAGGCCAGAGGCAAGATGATTGCCAAAGTAAAACAAAAATTAAACAGGGGGAGCTAACAAAACTGGAAAGAAAGTACAACTTTTGCAATAAAAAAACCCTTATATGTAGGGAAGCCATTTATCAAGAACTCCCTGAAGCAAAACTGATACTATGTTGCAAAATTAAGCAGCCAACTATAATTGCAAAAATATGTCTAAATAGCAGAAAAATGTCTCCAGTAGATAAACATTGTAATATTTTACTTAGGAACATTTTACCAGTCAACTAGCTAATGATTATGCACAATTACTAACCCTAACCTGTGTTTATTAATAGAAGCAAAAAGTCCGCAAGAAAGAAGGCCATCAGATTTTCCATTATTTTATTACATTTTAGGAGATGATAGCAAATAGCTGGATCAGGTGATCTACTTTCTCTGGTTCTTGGAGATGCCCTTTGGTTGACTGCTTTTAAGGGGAATGATTGGATAGGTCACAAAATCAAACCAATTACCTCTGTTTATGGAGTGTCTGGTCATTGGTGGTGGCCAGATCATATATATACTTATGAGTGTGTAACTTGTGTAAGTCACTCCATCATTTTTTATTTTTTTTATGTTAGAACAATCCTCTCCAGGTAAATGCTATACAATGCGTGACCAGGGCTGCTGATAGGGGGTAGAGCTGTCCCTCCTGTACCAGGCCTGGGCCCCATCAGTTCATTAGAGGGCCAGTAATCCCATGGGCTGTGGCTCACAGCAATTGAATAAAAGTTCCCAGGGCCCCATCAGTTAGAGAGGTTAGAGACTGCTTACTCATTTTCAGAAGCAGGAGGAGTAATCATTTGTGCCATTGTTCCCAACAATTAAATTAAAGTTCTAGCCTCTTTTTCTATATCAATCCAGTGGGGAGGGCCAGAGCTTGAATTTAATTGTAAGGAGCTGCTGCACTGAGGATTGCTCTGCCTAATCCCAGCAATGGATAAATAGTCCCTTCTCTATCCCTGGCCCCTGCTGCTGGGGCCAGGCAGGATAACAGAGCATGCATAATAAGGTATTTAAATAAGAACTTCAGTCTTTTTAAGAAGATAAATAAAAGTACAAATATTGTAGCTGCTGACTTTTATTAAAAATACATTTATCAGTCCAGGGATCCAGTGCTCTCTTCGCCTGGGCTGGTTCTTCCCTGGTCTTTGGGTCCCCCGTGCTGCCATGATGACTGTGGGAAGCCTACTGTGACTACCTGAAGCTTCACAGCCAGCTCCCCACTGCACATTCACAAGCAGTGATGCACTCTGTGAATGGTCCCATAGGAACTTCCACCTGGATTTCCTAGGCCAGTAATGGCAAACCCTGGCACCCCAGATGTTTTGGAACTACATTTTCCATGATGCTCAACTACACTGCAGAGTGGGAAATGTAGTTCAAAAACATCTAGGGTGCCAAGGTTTGCCATCACTGGCCTAGCTGATCCCAGTGGAACTGGGACCTGGTACCAGTCAAACCTAGATACCTGCCCCGCCCCCCCAAAAAAAAAAGTTTGCAATAAGGAGAGAAAGGGGCAAGGATACGGGAATATTCTCTTATTAGATAAAGTTCTGCTTTAACCACTTACGGGCCACCCGCCGCAGTTTTACATCAGCTGTTTGAAGGAGGTTATTGTTGTTATGGCAGCAGATAGCTGCCATAACCCCAGTATCCTCTTCTTCAGCGGGCGGTCTACTACAAGATAAAAGTGGTCTCTGTGGTAGTTTTGCCCATGAGATCACTTTTATCGCTTCCCTCGCCATGCTCCTGTGCCCTCCGCCATTTACCAGAGCCATCGGCAGTGGTAGAGGAGATTGGGTCTGGTCACTTGCTGGGTATGGAGTGAGGGTAAGATGGCCCCCACCCATCTCCATAACAATGCAGGGCCATATTTTTTTTAATTATTATTACATTTTTTTTTTATTGCATTTTAGTGTAAATATGAGATCTGAGGTCTTTTTGACTTCAGATCTCATATTTAAGAGGCCCTGTCATGCTTTTTTTTCTATTACAAGGGATGGTTACATAAAAAAGTGACACTTTTTTTTAAACAGTGTAAAAATAAAAGGTAAAATAAATAAGAAATTTTTTTTTTTTAAACGTGCCCCGTCCTGATGAGCTTGCGTGCAGAAGCGAACGCATATGTGAGTAGCGCCTGCATATGAAAACGGTGTTCAAACCACACATGTGAGGTATAGCCACGATCGGCAGAGCGAGAGAAATAATTCTAGCATTAGACCTCCTCTGTAACTCAAAGCATGCAACCTGTAGGGATTTTTTAAACATCGCCTATGGAGATTTTTAACGGTAAAAGTTTGTCGCCATTCCACGAGCGGGCGCAATTTTGAAGCGTGACATGTTGGGTATCAATTTACTCGGCGTAACATTATCTTTCACAATATAAAAAATTGCGCTAACTTTACTGTTGTCTTATTTTTTAATTTAAAAAAGTGTATTTTTTCAAAAAAGGGTGCGCTTGTAAGACCGCTGCGCAAATACGGTGTGACAGAAAGTATTGCAACTACCTCCATTTTATTCTCTGGGGTGTTAGAAAAAAAAATTATAATGTTTGGGGGTTCTAAGTAATTTTTCAAGCAAAAAAAACTGTTAACTTGTAAACAACAAATCTCAGAAAGAGGCTCGGTCCTCAAGCGGTTAAATTCCCTTCTATATGTGTGTGGGGGTGGCCCTTTCAGGCAGACTGCATGGGGGGGGTGCTCTATAGGGCCCAATGGTGGGAAGGAGTCCCCACTATGGAGGTTGTCTGATAACTTCATATCAAGAGAGTTGACGTCTAATGTGCATGATCATGCTTTGGGATCATGCTGTAGCTAATTATGGATCTCCATTGTATCCCACCCTGTGATGCTCTGTAAGTAGATTTATTGACTTTAGAGCTTCTTTTCATCCTGGTCAATACTTTGTCCAGCAGAACTAAACTCACAGAAATATTTAACTTATTCCAGTGATGCAACAGTTAAATTCCTTGCCGGACATTTTCATCTTCTGCCTGGCTACTTTCTGGTACCGGGTTTTTGGCCTCTTGATTGGTAGGTTTGGGAATCATGTCATCCCATGTGGAAATCTGCCATTCCGGCACAGCCAGGAATGCACATTGAGCTATGCATGCGCAGCTCAGTGTGCATTGCCAAGAAAACTGCGAGCCGGCAGGTAAGTGTTTGTTACTGCAGAAAACACAGGTCATGTCTTTTCTGCAATAGCAGCTACCAGCTACTTTTGCAAGACGGTAACAGCTACCGGCTTGCAAAAGTAATAAGAGAATTAAGGTTTGTCAGCAATTCAGAAAAAAGTTAAACTTTAACTACTTCAATACTGGGCACTTACATCCCCTTCCTGCACAAGCCATTTTTCATCTTTCAGTGCTGTCACACTTTAAATGACAATTGCACGGTCATGCTACACTGTAACCATGCAAATTGTTTTATAATTTTCTTCACACAAATAAAGCTTTCTTTTGGTGGTATTTAATCACTTCTGGGTTTTTTATTTTTTCCTAAAAAATAAAAAAAAGACTGAAAATTTGGAAAAAATAAAATTTTTGTAAATAAGTCATTTTTTTTCTCCTTCACTGATAGGCTGTACTGATGGGCACTGATGAGGTGGCAATTATGGGCACTGATGAGACAGCACTTATGGGCACTGATGAGGTGGCAATTATGGGCACTGATGAGACAGCACTTATGGGCACTTATTAGGTGGCACTGATGAGGAGGCACGAATATGCCGCACTTATGGGCACTGATAGGTGGCACTGATAGGCAGCACTGGCAGGCGCTGATGGGTAGCACTGATGGACACAGATAGGCAGCAATGGTGGGCACAGATAGGCTAAATGGTTAGGTAGCACTGATGAGTGGCACTGATGGGCAGTAGTGATAGGTATTGATGGGAAGCAATGGTGGGCAGCAGTGATAGCCATCACTGACTGGCATCACTAATGGGTACTGATTGCTTACACTTGTGGGCACTATTTGTTGGTACTGGTGGGCACTCACTGTTGGCACTGGTGAGCACTCACTGCTGGCACTCGTGGGCACATTGCTGGCACTGTGGGCGCTTTATTGTAATCAGGGCACTGATTATCAGCGGCACAGCGAGGGGGGGGGGGGGCGATGTTCATGGCCGAAGGTCACGTTGACCACAGGCCAAGAGCGATCGTGAGCATGAGAGACATAACAGGGACGAGTGTGTGTAAACACACACTTCCCTGTTCTGTTCTGAGAGGCATAACAGATCATGTGTTCCTATTAGCTAGGAACCACGATCCGTCACTTCCTCTAGTCAGTCCCCTCCCCCTTCAGTTAGAAACACATAGCAGGGAACACAGTTAACACCTTGATCGGCCCTAATGTTAACCCCTTCCCTGCCAGTGCCATTTTTACAGTAATAAGTAAGTGCATTGTTATAGTACTGATTGCTGTATAAATGCCAGTGGTCCCAAAAATGTGTCAAAGTCTCTTATGTGTCCACCATAACGTCACAGTCCAGATAAAAATCACAGATCATCGCCATTACTAGTATAAAAAAAAATGCTATAAATCTATCCCCTTTTTTGTAGACTCTATAACTTTTGCGCAAACCAATCAATATATGCTTATTGCAATTTTTTTATCAAAAATATGTAGAAGAATACATATCAACCTAAACTGAGAAAAAATATATATTTTTTTGAAAAAATGGGGATATTTATTATAGCAAAAAGTACAAAATATTGTGTTTTTTTTTCAAAATTGTCGCTCTATTTTGTTTATAGCGCAAAAAATAAAAACCGCAGAGGCGATCAAATACTACCAAAAGAAAGCTCTATTTATGGGAAAAAAGGATGTCAATTTTGTTTGGGTGCAGCTTTGTACGGCCGAGTAATTGTCAGTTAAAGCAACTCAGTGACGAATTGCAAAAAATGACATGGTCATTCAGCAGCCAAATCTTCCGGGGCTGAAGTGGTTAAAAGAGAATTCTCTGCATTGTTGCTTTGCTCTTACAACTCTCCACAGCATTAGTGATAACAGCTCTCCTGCTGCCTTTCCTTAATTTAGATATATTTTCAAAGGGATCAATTACACTATTGTTCCAAATGGCATTGCCACTGCCAGATGTCACAGAGATAGGTTACTAGGGGAACTCCCTCAAAATTTTGGTATGGGGCTCCCTGAATTGTAGTACTCCTTTTAATGTACATTTTTTTGGCAGTTTTAAATAAAAGTGCAGATGAACAAAACAGCATAACCTTATTTTGCAAGATATATCGGGATTAAGGATGAGCTGAGTGTTCAGTCCAAACACAAGTTTCATCCGAATGCCGGATGTTTAGGGTGGTTGGCATGGACGAACAGCATGACATAGAATCCCTGGCCATCTAAGTTAATGGGCTGGATGATGTCAGTGGTTGCTAAGGACACGGTGGGTGCAAACACAACAATTGTTGGACAATCCCTAGCCCAATAGCCAAGAAAATGGCTAATAATGATTTTACTAATTTGGCTGCCATTGATTTAAATGGGATCCGGTTCTATCATCCAAACATATCTATTGTTTGTTGAACCCTGCTCACAAAACTCAGGTACATTTTGGCTTAATACTAATTGGAAACTTTTTGGTCAAAAAAATTGTAATCAGATGACAGTCACCAAAGAAGTGGTCCTGCTGTGACTTGCTAATGCAGGAGTAAGCATATTATTAATGCATATTAAAATGCATTTTTTTAGTTGAAAAAATAAATAAATGCATGCAATAACTCAATTCATAAACACACATTATTGGATAGGCATATGTGTCAAAGGAAAATAACTGTCATTAATTATTTTCATCAGCAGTATCATCTTCATAAGTTTTGCACTAATCAAATTCCTTAATAGCTTACCATTTAGCCTTGCATAAACCTCCATAATATTAAAATGTATAACTTAAAGTAATCATGTCTTGGCTAATATACTGATCATCTGCCTTAAAGTAAATTGATATAAAAAAATGTTTCTTTTGTTTAGTAAAGCTTAAGAAAACCTCTGTCAGGTTAATTCTGTCTGCGCCCATCAGGGGGGTTTCTCTTAATGTCCTGGAGACAACATATTAAGAATAGTAAAAAATCTCTACAATTTACATTTTAATTTTTTTTTTTAAAGGATTCTATTCCTTCCCTTCTGTATCCAAAACTTAAAAAATAAAATATTGGTTATACATATACAAATACTTTCAAAGTCACTGTAGCATTCACAGGCTCCATTATCTTGCAGATGTGATATGTGACTTCCTGATATTAATCAGCTGGTATAACTGTAAAGATCTGTGATTTAAAGTTAGGGCCTTGGTCCAACAAGATCAGCTTTTGCCATTTGTCTGGCTGTACCACATGTGTCTAGAAGAGTTTGGCTGTGATATGGGCTGTTTCGGTTAGGGACCTAAATGGTAAACTTAGAGAAGTGATCCACAAATACTAGATTGTATCAGTACCCTGAGGTCATCTCAGTCATGGTCACATGTCCATGGTCAATAGTTCAAACAGCAGTAGAGATCTCCAAAGGAGTAGTGTGATAAACCTGCCCTTCATGGAGTGCATACACCTGACACTCCTGGCAAGCTCAGTGCACCTAGTCAGCTAATCCTGGGTGCATAGGCCACCTTAAAAATTTTCATTCCTACTTCACAGGGTCTGACAGACCCCAAGAGCAGTGGATCGAGGAATCACCAAATGGAAGATGTCTCTTTGCTCTGTGGGTATCCAGGCTTATATGCAGGATATATAACACTGTATCCCGTACTTCAAGTCTGTCCAACGGTTGGAGCCGTTGCCTTAGAGTACTTGAAAGTTTGATTCATTCTCAGTGGGTAGGTTTTTTCTTCTTGAGAGATATCAGGATTTTCTTGTGAGATATCAAGATCCTGCTGTTTCAAAGTGACCCATTCATACAAGTAGTATATGTCATCATAAGTTGGGAACTTTGACTCTTTTGAACAGCCAGCCCAACCACATGACTCATTGGCTCTACTCTAATGGGAACAACCTCAGAGTCCTCCAAACACTAAACCGCATCTAATTAATTATGGTTTGCACTTCCAACATTACTGTGCAGCACTCCTGACATGTAATGCATTATATAATTAAATCAGGCCAATATTGCCACCCGTTGTTTTTAAGGCTCTAAGGTTAGCATTTTCTAGATATGCTAAACTTTTCAGTGCTGGCCCACACCAGGGCCAAGAGCTCCAATTTGAATGAACTATAATTGCGTGAATTCCGCTCTGCTGGTTGTAGGCTGCATATGGCATAAGCGATAACACGCTCAACCTCATCTTGCAATTTTTGTTCTTTTGTCGATACAGTTCCAAGCTCTTGACAGCTGCCATCAGTATATACTCAGAAGGGCTTTGTACAGTTGTCATATGACAAGAGGGGTGCAGTGGTAACTGCTTTTTTAATGTTTCAAAAGCTTCTCCTTTAGCTGTGTGACAGTGAGCCTGAATGGAGGGAGGCAATTTGCTGTGTTGAGTGAAATGTCTACACAACAACTGTGAGAGATGCGCAGCAATCTATGCCAAGATGGGGATGAATCGTTGGTGGTACCCTACCAATCCAAACAATTAACAAATTTAGTGATAGTCTTTGGAATTGATCAGCCTTTCACTGCTTGAATCTTGGCTATTTCAGGAGAGACCCCTCTACTACATGGCCTAGGTACTGTATTTGAGTTTGCATTAAGGTGACACTTGGCAGGTTTCAACTTAAGGCCATACTGCTGCAGCCCGGTTAGGACCAGATCCAGATGACAGATGGGCCCCTCTGTGAGCCTATGGAAGGTTCTAGGAGCATTGGCTAGGCTGAAGAGCATCCAATTGAATTTAAACAGTCCAATTGGAGTGATGAAAGCTGCTTTTTCCGATCCTCTTCCCTTACAGCAGTGTTTCTCAATTCAAGTCCTCATGGCCCACTAACAGGTCATGTTTTCAGGCTTTCCATTATTTTGCACAGGTGAATTGATCAGTTTCACTGCCTTAGTAATTACCCCAGCTGTTTCATCTGAGGGAAATCCTGAAAACATGACCTGTTAGTGGGCCATGAGGACTAGAATTGAGAAACACTGCCTTACAGCCACTGGCTAAGTCCAACACTGAGAAAAAGCTGGCTTGCCCCAGAGCCAATAAAGGCTCTTTTACCTGTGGCAAAGGGTAGGCATTTTGATGAGTGCATGCATTTAATTTGCGATAGTCAACACAGAAATGCAGACTTCCATCCTTTTTGGGGCAGCCTATGAGCTCCTGCTTTCTCTGATGACACCATTCTTTGGCATGTTGTGGGGTAAGTACTTTACTTCCTGATATAAGGCTGGGGAAGAATTACGGTATCATTCTTGGACTGGGACTGTGTCACCAGTGTAGATAGGATAATCTAGAGCTGTGGTACACTCACAGTTCTCTAGCATGTGTCCCTCCAATAAATGATGCAGCATCCCTTGCTGTTCCAGAGAAAACGTGTGCAAGGGCACACTGGTTTAATAGCTGTTGGTACTGGGAGTCCCATCATTTGTTAAGGAGGCGCAGGCAGCCTTGACCCCCAGAATAAGAAATTTCAATGTAATTTTGTGGAACTGTGAACATGTCAGTGATGACTAACTGTGCTGGAAGTGTTGTGGGGTGGTGCCTAGATTAACAAGCTGAACTGGCACTTTACCCACATGCACCTTGGACAAAGCCCAGGCTACCACTCTCTCCTCCCTTCTATGTCTCTTCTGGGTTTGACTATTACAGTAGTTCCCAATAATTTCTTCCTTGCCCCTACAGGGGGTGTGTCAGGGCTGTCTTAGCCCTTCCTCCTCTGGGCTGGCCGCTCAGCTGTCAGCTAATTGCCAGCTCTTCTTCTTACCAGCTGTTCCTGATGATGCTCGTCTGGCCTGCCTATTTAAAGCCTTCCAGCTCACTTCTCCTTTGCCTACGCGTTAGTCACATCACAAGGAACCATCTCCTGCTGTTTGTTTAAAGACTGGCTTGCTGACATCCCTCCTGGCTTCTTATCCGGCTTGCAGTTGCTCTCCTTGGACTTTGGACTGGCTGATTACCCGATCTGGTTAATGAACTTTGGACTGGCTGACTACCCGATCTGGCTACTGGACTCTGACTATGCTTGACTACGCTTTTTCTATTTACCTTTTTATTTTTATTAATAAACAAGTGTGATTTAATTGTACTTCTGTCTCAGTCTGATTCATGGTTCCTGACAGGGTGGAGACGCCACCTCATGCTTTTGGTAGCAATTGGGTTTAATGACAAGGAGTTAACAGAACTATCCCCATATTTTCTGGCTGACAGTTATCATGCATGAATTAGGCTTGGTAAGTACTAACCAGGTTCTGAAGCCAGAGCTGCTCCTTGTAGGGGTTGGTTGGGTGGTTGCCATATGTGTGCACATGGGGTGTGCCTGATGTGCTTGGGCACACCCTAATCACCTTATAATATATATGTATACAGTATTTCACAAAAATTAATACACCTAGTACACATTAGTAAACCTTCACATTTTTGTAAATATTTTATTATATCTTTTCATGTGACAACACTGAAGAAATGACACTATGTTACAATGTAAATTAGTACAAAGACAAGACACACTTGTCTTTGTACTCCTCACCTGGTTGCTACCACACAAGCTTGACACCATCTGAGCCAAATAAGTTTATCTTGGTCTCATCAGACCACAGGAAATGGTTCCAGTAATCCATGTCCTTAGTCTGCTTATCTTCAGCAAAGAGGCTTCCTTCTGGGACAACAGCCATGCAGACCAATTTGATGCAGTGTGCGGCGTATGGTCTGAGCACTGACAGGTTGACCCCCCCCTTCAAGCTCTGCAACAATGCTGGCAGGAATCATACGTCTATTTCCCAAAGACAACCTCTGGATATGATGCTGAGCACGTGCACTCAACTTCTTTGATCGACCATGGCAAGGCCTCTTCTGAGTGGAACCTGTCCTCTAAAATCTCAGTTTCAGGGTCTTGCCAATCTTCTTAGAGAGTGATGACACCAAATTTATTAAAACCTGCTCCCCATTCACACCTTGTTAAACACCGGGAACAGAAAATGGCTAATTGGGCCCAATTTGGAGATTTCACTTAGGGGTGTACTCACTTTTGTCGCCAGTGGTTTAGACATTAATGGCTGTGCGTTGAGTTATTTTGAGGGACAGCAAATTTACACTGTAATACAAGCTGTACACTCACTACTTTACATTGTAGCAAAGTATAATTTCTTCAGTGTTGTCACATGAAAAGGTATAATAAAATATTTACAAAAATGTGAGGGGTGTACTCACTTTTGTGAGATACTGTATATATAGGCCGGAATGTCGGACGGTTTCTATTATTATTATTTTTATTGTATTATGTCACCCGACATTCGGGCCGTGTGTACTAGGCTTTATCCATTCACAAGCTGTCTCCCAGATAGGGTGAAATAGATGTCCACCCCTTAGACATCTATAATATAACTTTTAAGTGGTAGATGTGCAATAAAACTTTTTTATGCAAATTCAAGTATGCGTACCCTATTTCCCGGTTAGTCCTTCCTCTTGGACTGAGCACTGTGAGCCTAGGCTTCTGTTTGTTTTTTGTTTTTTAACCCTTTGACAGTTCCTAAAGTTGTAAGTACTGCTACACGAGTCAGGAGTCTGTTTACATCTCTTTACTGGACTGTCAGCTATTTAGTGGATGTGACTCGAGTGGTGAATTTAGGGTATAGGTATATGCAAAAAATTTAAAAAGTTCAACTTTTTTGCATACATCACATGTTTATGTGATTACTGTTGTATACCCCAAAGACAGCTGCTCACAGCCATTTATGTCTATGGGTGGCTGTACGCAGCACATGAGCTAGCTGATTTACATTGTATGGGCTCAGGAGCCCATATGCAAGAACCAAAGGATCATGTTCCTTGATGCCCTGGGTTCCCAGGAAGTGAGTTGGATGATGCTGAATGTCATTCAAGCCAGAAGAGAACCCGTTCTGGATAAAGCTGCTGTGAGTTTGCTGAGTACAGCACCAAGTAGAAGGTGAGCATTGCAGCAAAAGGTGTTTTTTTTTTTACAGCTGCCAGGCTAGAGATTTTTTTATTCTATAAAAAAAAGGTGGAGTTAGGCTTTAATTTAGCAAATAACACATAGTAATAGAAATACCACATGCAATATACATTTGTGAAATTTGATAATACAGATGATAAGGAGGAGTTTTGTGAGCTACGTGTTACTAAAAAGAGTTGTCAGAAGCCGTTTCCAGTTTACCTAGACAGCCCCTTTAAAATATGCTAACAGTAAAACAGCATAAACGTATGCAAATCCAAAAACTGTACAGTGCATGCACCACTTCGGAATATTTCCATATTGATGTATAGCAATGTACCTCTGATGATTTGCATTGCAATGATTAATGGCAGTCTTTGTCTGTTTAGAATACATTTGAAGGAAGCTTTCCATTATCCAGGCCAGTGAAAAAGTTGCTCCTTAATTACAGTCAATCTGGAGATTAATTCTTGTATCAAGTCAAAGAAAAATAAGGGAAAAAAAGCAGCCTGCAATTTTTAGTGTCCAAGCTGAATTTTTTATACTGTACAGTATTCCTGAAATTTAGAGTCATCTTTGTTCATGTACCTGACAGTTATTACACTTGGAACAATGTGGCTAAAACTCTGCAATTACAACTGCTACAAATTAAATTTGCTGTTATATATGCCGTAAAAAGTAGGCCCTGTCAAACGCATATTAAGGATACATTGGGTATAGAAAAGAATCACCACCCTTAAAATAATCCCATTTTGTTGCTTTGCAGCCTGAAATGACGACAGACACAGTTTTTGTATTATCCAGCTATATTTACTCAGTGAAACTTATAACATCCAAGTGAAAGATATAACACCAACATGTCAGAAAAAAAAAGAGTTGGAAAAGGGATCCCCCCTCCTAAAAAGGAAATTCTTGAGGAAAATCTGCTGCCCCCTGCCAGAAAGTTGTCAATGGAAAGAAGGTTTACCTTCCAACATGAACATGACCCAAAGCACACAGCAAAAATGACCACACAGTGGTTGAAGGAGAAAAAGGTGAATGTCCTTGCATGGCCTAGTCAGGGTCCAGACTTAAACCCCATTGAAAATCTGTAAAATGACTTGAAGACTGCAGTCAACAAATGGTCACCATCAAATTTAAAGGATATCTAAAAATTTTCTTAAAACAAACATGTCATACTTACCTCCTCTGTGCAGTTGGTTTTTCACAGAGTGGCCCCGATTCTCCTCTTCTGTTGTCCCTCAGTGGCGTTCTTGGCTCCTCCTGTTCTTAAGTGCACCGTCAGAGAAGCGCTCTCCCTCGGGGCACTCGTGCGGGCACGCTCCCGTGTCCTGCTCGTGCGTCTATTGACTCGGCCCCACACCTGGCTCCTGCGTCATTGGATTTGATTGACAGCAGCAGGAGCCAATGGCTGCGCTGCTATCAATCTATCCAATCAAGACCCGAGACATTGGCTGGAGCTGGTGTGCTTGTTCCAGAGGCAGGAAAGACAGGGTTCAGATAAGTAAAATGGGGGCACTGGGGGGCTGCTACACTAAAGGAGGTTTTTCACCTTAATGCATAGAATGCATTAACATGAAAAACCTTGAGGATTTAAAACCCCTTTAACTGAACTTGAGCAGTTCTGCAAAGAAGAGTGGGCAAATATGGCAAAGTCTAGATGTGCACATTTAGTAGAGACATATCCCAACAGACTAAAGGCTGTAATCAAAGCCAAAGATGGCTCTCTGCTTAGGCTCTCTCTTGCCATGGCCTGGGTGGGAAAAAAGACCAGAAACAGGGAGAATATGTAACTCTCAGCAACTCACTGACCACTCAAGGGAGAACATCTGTGTTAGGACTAGATTATGGACTTTAAGAACTCTTGTCTTGGGAAGGGACTAACTGGGCAGCCTACTGTAGATAGTTAGGGAAGAACGTTGCTGAATGTATACTATATGGCTGGACTGTATTTGCCAGTATGTTCACGTGAAGCATTATCAACTGTTCCACATCTGGTCTGAAGTTATTCAAAGGTGGATGGAGGTACAAAGCGTGTTGTAAGAACCAAATCTGTAAAGCACATATGGGGTAAGGAACAAAAATGAGTTAACTCAGCAGGGGAGTTAGAGAAATTGTGTAGTTGCTACAGGTAACCATGGACTGGTGGGAATGTAATAGCAGCCAAACAACATAGAGTGGTACCACGTATGGGTTGCAGGTCCTCTTGCAAAGGGGTCGGGGCTCTGACTCATTCCCTATCGGTTGGTTCCCCAAAAGCGAACAGGACCAAATCTGCAATATGGAGGCCCCATAAACCTAGCCGTAAAGTATGGGAGAGCTGAAGGAGTTAATCAAGTGCAAGCATGAGGGCCGCACTTAGTGCATGTGGGGAATCCATTCCGTCACTGGGAGTGAGGTGGCAGAGGAAAGCAGGACTGGTGGAGTGGGAAACAAGCTCAGCGATGTCCCTCTCTAAATGCTACATTCATGGTGTGCAGTGACATAGGCTGGAGTGTCGCTCAAAGGGAACCTGCAAGTTGTTTTACAGCTGCACAAGGTATATGGTTCATTTCTAACACGGGGTTCTGCCTTCATTTTCACTTCACATGACCGTGGCCCTGCCTGGTCCCAGGCATTAGTGAGCGCATGCACGAGAAAGGTGCCCCTATGTGACATATGGGACTTAATGGCTCAAAATTTTTAAAACCAAACTATGCCTATCATATTTGATGTTGTAAGAGCAAAGAAATCCTCCTTTGTTTTAGTGGTATTCCGCTGTCTTGTTCCATCACACAAGAGCAGTTTTATTAAATATTTATATTGCATTGCAATGTTCAGATTTTGCTTGTGGGAGTCGTAGTGTCATGTTGCGGCCATATGAGCATTCTTTATTCAGCTACAGAGAACTGTAACATTTTGTTAAAAAATGCCTTAGATGTACTTTTTCAGGATCCTCTTCAATATTCTACACATAAAATGGTTTGCATTGTTATCATCACTTGTCAGATGTCTTCCGTCCTGATGGTTTGCTATTTGTATCCTTTCAGCTATTATTATATCTATTGCATATTTGTTAAAAGCTAAGCCAAAAAAGACACCATGAAGTCAATCACGTTCAAGGATTCTTAAAAAAAAAATAGGCAAAAAAAAAAGTGAGGACTCTTAAAGTATAATTATAAGCAAAACTTTTTTTTTTATTATTTTAGAGTAAGGAAGTGTTGTAACACCTGTAAAATTTTTCCGCCATCTGTGTCTCATTACGGAGATTTCCCTTCACATCCTGTCCCATAGCCAATCAGGAAGTGAGAGAAAATCCCTGCAAATTAAGGCAATTCCTTGGAGACCCTCTGGTCACCAGAACTAGTGTCCCCATTGGACAACCTACAATTTGGGATTTTTCTTTTACTTCCACCCTCAAAGATAATGGTAAACATAACAAATAGAGAGGGGGAATCTTCTTCGTGGGGACACAGACAGCTAAAAAAAACTGACAGGGGTTCTAATCCCTCTCCAAGCTATCCAAAACTAAAAAAAAAAAATGTTGCCTTTAGTTATACTTTAAAAGAGAAGTTTGGGATTTTTTGCTGCATCTGTCCCACGCTGGCTCTAAGACTGAGAACTGGGTGATCAAAGACCACTGATTGCTTAGTCCTCAGTGCTCCATATGCAAAGAGTCGGTGACTGTCAGTCACCGGCTCTCTGCTCTGCCCCCCCCCATGCTCACTGGAGAGCTGGGCTGTGGAGGAGGCGGAAGCAGCTGGCTCGGGCTCTCAGTGGCTTGCTGAGAGGCTGAACCAGGTGCTGGTCCAGGCTCCTGGGTGGATTTCCCCAGCCTGGACTAGCTCGGTGCCTGGACAAGCTTTGGCTGTACTTCTTCTTTAAACCCTATCTGATCCAAGGAAAAGCAAAAAAAAAAAGTTTTTAAAACCTAGTTTTCTCTAATAAGCAAAATAATTTATCCAAGTAAAAAAAAAATGTTTTTTTCTGGTCTGTCATACTATACTCTTCCCCAATCACAGATCATGTTACAGGCAGTGTAATCAATGAAAGAACTTGTCCCCATTGCCATCAGTGCAACTTAGCCCAGAGACATAAAGCTATTAACCCCCACAGCACCGAAAGATCAGTAGTAGGAAGAGGACAGGACAGCGCTGCAGTGAAGATTTCTGCAGAATCCAGCAACCTTCACATTGTGGGACATTCTTCATCACAGGTAGGTAATGGAACTAAAGCTGTAAGGAAAAAGTTTTTTTTTAAATAATCTTTAGCTATAAATATTTTAAAATGTGTTTGAAAATGTATGTGGGGCAACTGGGAGCACAAAAGAGGCAACATTTAAAAGTTGGTTTATAATAATTTTTTTCCTTCTACATACTTCTGTTTTATGATTAGTGGTCATTTATAGCTGTACAAAGTTTTTTTCCAAAAACATAAGAAAGCATTTTTAAACATTTTCATGTTACTTCAACAGTCTTTACAGGCAATACATATCTGCTATTGTCAGATTTGTTTTAATAAGCAATATATCCTAGTTTTATACTATAGAATACAAAAGGCAGAGTATATTATATATATTTTTTGATTGTAGCATACATCACTTTAAAAGATCAGGGTGGGTAAGGATGTTCTCGGGCTGAATGTGCACATTTATGTTAATACTCATATTTTTTGAAAAATGTACTTTCAATGTTAAAATAAATGTATAATTTTTTCTTATATAATTATGAGTTTTGATATAACTGCTATATATATATATATATATATATACAATTATTTTAATAGAAGGCTTGTACCCCAAATGGACAGCATCCCTTGAGGAAGCCCAGGATGTGGGAGAAACATGTTGGGAATTCTATGTAATGTGCTGTATCCATACAAACTATGTTCTATGTACTTGGCACAATTGTTTTTAGACTTTTTGTTATCTGTGTTTAAATAAAATAATTTTTATATTATCCTTTGAGATTACTGTACCTTACTTGCACCTTAAAAATCCCACACATTTCTCTGTACTTATGTAATCAAGGGAAGTGGTGCTAATAATAGTGGTTGGTCCATGGTTAAAAAATCCATTCTACTTACTTCTTTTTTATGATTAGTGGTCATTTATAGCTGTACAAAATGTATTTTCCCAAAAAATAAGAAGGCATTTTTGAAAATTTTCATGTTACTTCAACAGTCTTCACAGGCAAGACAGAGGTAGTAAGTGCTATTGTAAGTTTTGTTTTAATAAGCAATATACCCTCGTTTTATACTATAGAATACAAAAGGCAGAGTATATTATATTGTGATCACGTCCCGACTTACTAAAACCTCACAGGGCAGCAAATTTTGGGAAAAGTGTTTGATGAATCTTTTCCAATAGAAAGTGCTCAGAACTTTCCTCTCTGGCATTTAAGACACAATACAGAAAGAATTTAGCAAATGTATTAAAAAGTGTCTCCTTTTCAAAAACTGACTTTCTGTGTAAATCTCCAAAATAACCAATTTCCCAGAAACGGCCATGTGAAAATCAATAAACACCAATATTAATGATTCCTAAGAACGACTGTTAAATCTGATATATACTCCAGCCATCTAACTGAAATGGCTTCACAATCTATAATACAAATTTTATATCTTTGCGGAGTTCCACCTTTTGTCTTCGACAAAGTCATTATACAGAACAATCATAGGAAGCCGCATGTGGTAGATGCTAAGTCATTCTACTTTAGTGCTGCTATATTGGTTAGAAATTAACAACCTACCTCTTACTAGTGACGGACTCATTTAAATGTCAATAAAATGGCACATCAGTTTTAGTGCGTTTGGTTTTCAGAGGACCCTGAAAGTGCTGTCTTGTTAACTTTCAGCTGATGCTCCATGACATGTACACTAAGTGCCCCTTTTCATGAAATAATATGTTAAAAGGCAGTGTCAGCACCACGGACTGGCAGTCTTAAAGGAACATTATCTTGAATAATTTATATTCTATAGTGTGATGTGTTTTTGCAACAATGGGTACATATATAAAGGACAATACATAATTGAACACCACGTAATCAGGACTGGTAGGGGACACAGAGAACGATTCCCCACCTTTAAACCCCCCCCACACACACTTACTGTTGCTCTGACTGTAACACTAATGGGTTGATTTACTAAAGGCAAATTGACTGTGCACTTTGCAAAGTGCAGTTGCTCCAGAGCTTAGTAAATGAGGTAAAGGTTCTCTTTGTAAAGAATACCCAATCACATGTAACAGAAATAAAAAAAACAGCATTTTTGCATGCACATGATTGGATGATGGAAGTCAGCAGAGCTTCTGCTCATTTACTAAGCTCTGGAGCAACTGCAATTTCAAAGTACACAGGGGGTTATTTACGAAAGGCAAATCTACTTTGCACTGAAAGTGCACTTGGACGTGCAGTCGCTCTAAATCAGGTAGATCTGAAATTAGGGGAACCTCTGCTGATTCTATTATCCAATCATGTGCAAGCTAAAATGCTGCTTTTTTATTTTCCTTGCATGCCCCCCTCGGATCTACAGCGACTTTACTTCCAAGTGCACTTTCAGTGCAAAATGGATTTTCCTTTAGTAAATATCGCCCACTGTTTTTTTTCCTTTGGTAAATGAACCCCTAAGACTCCCTGTAACTCCAACTTTAAAAGTAACCCTAACAATAACCCTCTCTATCACCATAATACCAATCCAAATTGTACCCCTAACACAAACCATCCCTGCCTCCCTAAAAGAGTAACTTAACTTTTTTTTTGGGGGGGGGGGGATTAGCAAAAAAGAAATAAATAAATAAAAAACAATAATATAGCATATACAATTGCAACACAAGTCATATTGTAATGAAATGTTATTAAAAATTAACTTTCAATTTCAAACTGCAGCCGCTGTAATTTTCTGTAAACTGCAAAACAATATGGTTACCTGGAGGAGTTCTGTACACAATGGTGTACATGATGGTGTACATGATGGTGTACAAAGCCCCCTCCCCCCCCCCCGAAATGTGATTTCCTGCTTGTTTGATTGGCTTACTGATTTTCCCAGACTTTGCACTAAGATACAAATGATAAATGATAATGATTTAAGCACCACCTGGAACAAAAATGTAATTTTGGTGTGATACTCTCAAAGAAAAACACGTCTAAAGGAATGCAGACTCTGCCACTTTTTCCATTAGAGCCCTGCAGGTACAGCAGCTGATTGATAATTATAAAACCACCCCCATACAGATTCACTTTGCACATAGACACAGACAAACAGCTAATTCTTCAGAATAACAAAAGGTAGAAATCTGCAACAAAGTTTATTAAAATCCTTGCAATGTACATAAATCCCCCAGAGGGGAATGTTTTTTTCTCAACAATAGTGGAGTTACTCTTTAACCCTGCCTATAAGCTTTCACTAACCCCCCCCCCCTGTAACCATAGCTGTAACCCCCTTTATAAACCTAGCACTGATCCTCATAATTGCCCTCCTAGTAATCCAAGCACTAATCTTCCCTATAACCATAATACTAACCCTAACACAAACCCTCCCTGTAACCCTCACACTAATCTTCCCTGTAAGCCTAAGTATCAAATTATTCCTCCCTGTAACCCTAGCAGTAACCCTAATTTAGCCCTCCCAGTTAATCCTAACCCCAATCCTCCATGTAACCCTAACACTAATCCTCCATATAACCATAATACTAAACCTAACACAAACCCTCCCTGTAATCATTACACTAATCTTTCCTGTAAGCCTAACTTTCTAATTATTCCTCCATGTAACCCTAGCAGTAGCTCTCCCTGTAATCCTAGCCTTATCCCTCATTTAGTCCTCCTATTAATCCTAACCCCAATCCTTCCTATAACTCAACACTAATCCTCCCTATAACCTTAATACTAGCTCTAACAGAATCCCCCGCACCCCCGTGACCTTCACACTAACCTTTCCTGTAAGCCCTAACACACATCTTCATGTGTAATCCTAACCATCACATTAACTCTCCTAGTAATGCTAACATTAACCCTTTATACCAATGCTCCCTTTAACCCTAATCTTAACCCTCATACTAATGGTCCCTGTGAGACCCCTTGGCTACATAGCACATTTTATTACAAAGGTAAACCTAGCCTTTAAACATAATGCCCTTATCTATTCTGCAGTGCTATCCTAAATATCAGCAATACATGTGTCTTAAGCTACTAGCCCCAAATGCCTAGTTCTGGAATCTACTGCTTCATCTAACAAACCCTGACCAAGGTGAAAAGTCAGCAGGTAAGGTATACAGTTGTGCTCATAAGTTTACATACCCTGGCAGAATTTATGATTTCTTGGCCATTTTTCAGAGAATATGAATGATAACACAAAAACATTTATTTCACTCATGGTTAGTGTTTATTTGAAGCCCTTTATTAACTTTGTGTTTACTCTTTTTAAATCATAATGGCAACAGAAACTACCCAAATGACCCTGATCAAATGTTTACATACCCTGGTGATTTTGGCCTGATAACATGCACACAAGTTGACACAAAGGGGTTTGAATGGCTATTAAAAGTAACCATCCTCACCTCTGATTTGTTTGCTTGTAATTAGTGTGTGTATAAAAGGTAAATGAGTTTCTGGACTCCTGACAGACCCTTGCATCTTTCATCCAGTGCTGCACTGGCGTTTCTGGATTCTAAGACATGGGTAAAGCAAAACAATTGCCAAAGGATCTGCGTGAAAGGGTAGTTGAACTGTATAAAACAGGAAAGGGATATAAAAAGATATCCAAGGAATTGAGAATGCAAATCAGCAGTATTCAAAATCCAACCAAGAAGTGCAAAATGAAGGGTTCTGTTAAAACCAAACCACAGTCAGGTAGACCAACTAAAATAGACCAACTAAAATTTCAGCCACAACTGCCAGAAAGAAAAACTCACAAATAACTTCAGGCGAAATACAGGACAACATGTGGTGACTATTTCAAGATGCACAATAAGGAGGCACTTGAAGAAAGTTGGGCTGCATGGTTGAGTCGCCAGAAGAAAGCCATTACTACGCAAATGCCACAAAGTATCCCACCTATAATATGCCAAACAGCACGGAGACAAGCCTCGAACCTTCTGGCACAAAGTCATTTGGAGTGATGAGACCAAAATTGAGCTTTTTGGCCAAAACCATAAAAGCTATATTTGGAGAGGAGTCAACAAGGCCTATGAGGAAAGGTACACCATTCATTCCTACTGTGAAACACGGAGGTGGATCGCTGATATTTTGGGGATGTGTGAGCTACAAAAGCACAGGAAATTTGGTCAAAATTGATGGCAAGATGAATGCAGTATGTTATCAAAAAATACTGGAGGAACATTTGCATTCATTAGCCAGGAAGCTGCGCATAGAACATACTTGGACATTCCAAACATGACAATGATCTAAAACACAAGGCCTAGTCGACCTGTCGTTGGCTACAGCAGAATAAAGTTAAGGTTCTGGAGTGGTCATCTGAGTCTCCTGACCTCAATATCATTGAGCCACTCTGGGGAGATCTCAAGCGTGCAGTTCATGCAACACAGCCCAAGAATTTACAGGAACTGGAGGCATTTTGCCAAGAGGGAATGGGCAGCTTTACCACCTGAGAAGATAAAGAGCCTCATCCACAAATACCACAAAAGACTTAAAGCTGTCATTAATGTTAAAGAGAGCAATACACGGTATTAAGAACTGGGGTATGTAAACTTTTGATGAGGGTCATTTGGGTAGTTTCTGTTGCCATTATTTATTTATTTAAAAAAATGATTTTTAAAAAGTAAACACAGTTGATTGATAATAAATGGCTTCAGCCAAACACTAACCATGAGTGAAAGAAAAGTTTTTCTGTTATCATTCATATTCTCTGAAAAATGGCCAAGAAATCATAAATTCTGCCAGGGTATGTAAACTTATGAGCACAGCTGTATACCGTGTCAGGTCATGTGCAGCACCATCTAAGCTAAACGCTGAAAGGGTGGTATTACATTTTTTTTGTAATTCTTTGTCTATAGGGAAGATAAGTTCTCTGATGTATATTTACTGCCACTAGCCTAAAACTCTCTAAAGCATTTTCTTAAAAACAATACCTTCCAAATTAACAAGCAGATACAATGAAAAAAAAAAAAAATCCAAACATCCTATTTATTAATTACTACATGTTGTTTTGCTTTGAATTTCTCTTTTATTTTTTCGGAAAAAGTAATTTAAATATGGAATAGAATGTATTAAATTATGTCTTTCCTGTACATTTACTATGATTCATCATTTATTTCAGCTGTCCTGCGGCAGAAATAATTGTACAGTAGTAGAAGTACAGGTAATTCCCCCACTATTCCAAGGGATGATGCAGTATAGATGTATTAGATATGCCAGGTTTAATCTTCCTTCTAGGACCGTAGTTCTTTCCATTGTATTGCTCAATAATTGGCCCATAGAATGTAATTCAGTTTTAATGCTACTTAGCTGGTTATCGAGGCCACCTATAGAAACTTTGCATTCATTAACTGCTTGCAGTATGTCGCGTAGTGTAGGTTCACCGTACTCTATCAAAGGGAGTTCCGCTAAGGCTTTTGTGTTATGTGCTGTCTTGCTTGCTGCTACAGCTAAGTCATTCACCTTGCTTGCACTAGGTGATCGGCCTGGGTTTGATGTTAGTTGGCTAATACTTCTCCTTTCCGGAGCAGCCCCCTGTATCCTTATTTGTCCTGCTGGCTGGTGAGGTCCCCTTCTGATAGGGGAGGTTGCATGGGCAAAGCGTTCAAGTTTTGCTGCTGTTGCGGCAGATGCCTGGTTTGCTTTTTCTTTGGCGGCCCGAGTTTTTTGGTTCCCCTCACTAAGCAGGCCGTCCTCGTTAACCCGTTTACTAAGCATGATGTTACAGCTGGGGATAATAGTATTGCTAGATTACAATAAAGCACCCCACCAAACAAAAAACTAAAAACAAGGAGGGGGGGAGATATAACAAATGGGGGGGAGGGGGGCTAGTTTGCTTCCAGTAAAGGAGTAGGGACCCAATGGGAGCACAATTTCCAAGCAGTTAACTTTTATTTATATAGTCCGTCTATACGATATAAGACCATGCAGTACAGTACAGCTTAAATAATATAATGGCCTCAGACCCAAGGTACTCTCAACTAGCCGTCCCAAAAAAAGAAAAAAATTTTCACCAACACTGACACTGCCAAAAAAGGGGGAGAAGAGAGTGCTATATTAGCAGTTGAAAGCAGACTTAACCGTGGGCAGTATCCAATTCACACTCACTGCTCGCATTTAACTTCTTCACAGTTGAATGTAGGATTTACACAATTAGGTTGGCTCAGTTCGTCATGCTATGGACACAACAATGCAGTCATATAGAAAGGAGAGGGGGGGGAGAGGATTTCCACCAACTCTATCATGGGAAGCAGAGCTGCCAAGCCATACGGTGAACCCCGACTGCACCAAGAGCCTGACAGCCTCTACCTCCCAGTAAATTAGTATAATAGTTTGATAGTTTAATAAACCATATAGCTGGAACTGGAACCGTTCATTAGTCATTCAGTTGCACATTCCCGGCTCCTGCTCCCTCCTCTTTGCATCCCTATCCCCCACGGCTCTCTCCCGCTTTACCGTTAGCCTAAGCAGTTGCCTTAGGCTTCACCGAGGCTCCTCAGGCACAACTCCACTTGCTGCGTTCTTCTGTTTGCAGGCTGCCCGCTCTGCCGGGTTGCTACAGCAGGGCTCGCGATGTACCGGGACCGATATGTGGGGTCCTGCGGGTTCCCACGGATTCCTTTGGTTCCTTCCTCGTATCGCGCCGCTGACCAGCCGAATCTAGGGCTCGCGATAGTACGAATACCCGCGAGATCTCCCTCTGCTATCACCAACGTCACAGGCGCTGTACCAAGCGGGTTGGTGGTTTCCACGAGCTCAGGGATGGGGAGGCCGCTATGTTAGACACGGCATGCCGCTTCCATTACCAGGCCGATTTCATCCCATCAAGGGAGAGTGAGGGGAGACGAGACCAGCGCGCCCCGCACTCACTCACTCACTCCCACATCCGACCACGCCCCCTACTGCTGGGCTGAGGACGAGCTCTTCCCATTACAGCAAAAAATAAATGGGCTACAGAAACAAATAGATATACAGGCACTGCAACTAGACGCAATGGAAAATAGGAATCGCAGGAATAACGTTCGCCTGATTGGTCTCCCAGAGGGGAGCGAGGGCCCTAACCCTATAAACTTTCTGGAAAACTGGTTTAGGGAACTCCTGGGCGAAACCCCTTTCACTCCACTTTTTGCCATAGAACGGGCTCACAGAGCCCCTATAAAGCCTCGACCACCAGAGGGCCGCACTAGGCCATTGATATTGAGACTTGTGAATTATAACGACCGCATTATTCTGATGCGTAGGACCAGGGAACTGAGAGACATCTTTTACAAAGGGACTAGGGTCTCGTTCTACCCAGACTTCTCACCAGACCTACAGAAGCAGAGAGCAGAGTTTATTTCCATCAAGCGTACTCTTCAAAAATACAAGATAAGCTATGCACTGCTGTACCCTGCCCGGTTACGCATAACCGCTCTGGGCTCAACTTTTTTTTTTGGCACCCCAGATGAGGGGGTAAAATGGCTGGAGGAGCATGAAAAGGATCTCTAGCTCCTTTAGCACTACCAGGACTTCCCCCCTTTTTTTTTTTTTTCGCTCGGTCTCTTGCTTTGGATGAGGACTGTACAATATTTTCACGAGAAATAACTTTATCAAGCACAAATATGGAATGTTTAATATGGTAGCTAGTTTTAGGGAGAGGTATGTCACTATGAGTTCACTTATCAGCAAGGAGGGGGTAGCAGGGTGTTGGTACGAATAGCACAACATAGCATAAATATCACTATAAAGGTTCAGTAGGTAAGCATTATGGGGGCTAGCACTGAGTATCCCCCCCTGCCCCTTTTTTTTTCTTTTTTGCGTTTCTCCCCAAGGAAGGAGGGCTAGGGGGGAAAATGGGGCGAAGCAAAGGGGTAACTAAAATAGAAGTGCAAAGGATTAGTGGGGCTGAGGGGGGCACTTCGGGCGCGCATTGCTGGTACAACGGTATCGGGTGGGGGGGTGGGGCGGGGGGGCGGGGCCCGTCGTGGGATGGCGGGCCCCCTCCTCCCCCTCCCCCCTCCCCCCGCCTGGGTTAGAAATTATCAACACTCATGGGTAGTGTACATATTATTTCATGGAATGTGAGGGGGTTGGGTGATCCAAAAAAGAGGGCAGCAGTCATGATGGAAACAGCGAGGGGGGGACCTGGTTTGCTTTTTCTCCAAGAGACGCATCTAACCCCTAGCACAGCCCCACTGTTAAACAATCGGAAGTTTTCGGCATACTACCACTCCTTTCATACATCATACTCCAGAGGGGTGAGTGTTTTTGTTAAGAGGGGCACGAATTTTCTGTGTAAGGAGTCCTCTATTGACAAAGAGGGGAGATTTGTTTTCCTATATGGCCTGTTGGGCGGGCAGCAATATATCCTAGCCAATATTTATATACCCCCTCCCTTCAAGTTGGAGGTAATGTTTAAATTATTGGCGTTTTGCCTAGATAAGCCGGGTGTCCCATGGATAGTAGCAGGTGATTTCAATGAAACGATGGACTGGCATATGGACAGATTTCCTGCACCAGCGGGGGCTAGAATAGGGCGTTTGCAGGGGTTTGTCTCCAAAATAGGATTAAATGACCTATGGCGAATACGTCATCCTCAAGCAAGGCAGTACTCTTGCTTCTCCAGTACCTATTGCACATTATCAAGAATTGACATGGTACTGGGGAATAAAGAAGCTGCGGAGGTAGTACAGGATATAGAATATGGGGCAAGAGGGGTCTCAGACCATTCCCCCCTGTCCATGACAGTGCTTTTGGGTGCTAGAACAGGTCTAAGGGAGTGGAGGATAAATCCTGGCTGGTTGGTACTAATGGGCAGCTCAAGTCCCTCTCAGGATAAGATAGGGGAATTTCTTCAAATAAATAGGGGCTCAGCCCCTCCTGGTATAGTCTGGGATTCCCTAAAAGCCTATATCAGGGGTACATTAATACAACAAGTCGCAATAATTAAGAAGAAAGCCCGAGAACAGGACCTAGCAATAAGAAACAAAGTTACTCAGGCGGAGCAAGCATATATAGTAGCCCCATCGACTGCAAGCCAGCAGGAATGGTTGGCTAGTCAACAAGTCTATAAAATGGCTCTTCTAAAAAAAGCAGAGAATAGGCGGATATTCCAGCGCCAGCACTACTTTGGCGAAGGAGAGAGGGTGGGTAGAGCCCTCTCTCTTTTGGTCCAAACTAATGGAGCGCCAACAGTAGCTCAGGTAATTAAGACCCCAAAAGGTGACCTAGTTTCTAGCCCCCCTGCGATCATGAGGGTACTCCAGGATTACTATAAAAACTTATACAAATCCGCCATCCAGGGACGAGGTAATCTAGCCACTGACTTCTTACTTCAGACAGCAATTCCAACATTATCAATAGAGGACAAATTATCCCTCGAGTCACCGCTCACGCTGGAGGAGTTAAAAAATGCAGTAGCTGCAATGCCTAACGATAAATCTCCAGGGCCAGATGGCTTACCAGTAGAAATCTACAAACGCTATGGGGAGGTGCTATTGCCAGAACTTTTGGCGACATTGAACTATGCATTGGAAGCGGGTGAACTTCCTGCCTCGATGCTAGAGGCCAATATTATCTTGACTCTGAAGGAGGGGAAGGATTCCCAGGAAGTCCCATCATACCGACCGATATCCCTGCTATGTTCGGATATTAAAATACTAGCCAAGGCACTAGCAACTCGGTTAAACACATATATCCACAAATTAATACACCCAGACCAGTTGGGATTTATCCCGGGTAGGTCAACTAGCGCTAACATCAGAAGAGTCTTCCTCAATATTCAAATACCCAGAGACAATGAGGGATTGGGAGCTATTTTAGCACTAGATGCCACTAAGGCCTTCGACAGCCTAGAATGGGGCTATTTGTGGAAGGTGTTAGAGAGGTTTGGCTTTGGCCCCTTATTTATCCAGTGGATAAAACTACTGTATAACAAACCTAGGGCCAAAATCAAGATGGGCACCGAATTCTCTGAAACATTCCAGCTGGAGAGAGGTACAAGACAGGGGTGTCCGCTGTCCCCCCTCCTATTTGTATTGGCCATGGAGCCCCTGGCGGTCCTAGCAAGATCTTGTCCGGACATTCAGGGATTCCGTCGGGGTAGGGAAGAAGAAAAAATTGCTCTATTCGCGGACGATGTCCTGTTTTTTATTGGAAATGTGGACTCTACCCTGAATAGAGTGGTGCAGTTGATGGGTGAGTTCGGCCAACAATCTGGTCTAGAGATCAACTGGGGCAAATCAGCCCTTCTGCCACTGCCTAGACCTGGAGATCAGGGGGTGCTGCCAAGGATTGTAGGTCTGGAGACGGTGACCAAGTTGAAGTACCTGGGTATCTGGATATCTGGTGATGTAAACCAATATTCCAATCAAAATCTAGCACCATTATTGTTGAAAATGAAGACGAAACTTAATAGATGGTGCGGCCTCCCTCTCTCAGTGGCGGGACGCTGCAGCCTAATAAAAATGCTTTGGCAGCCTCAAATACTTTATATTTTACACAATTCCCCAACCTGGATTAACCAGAAATGGCTCCAAAGCATAGATTCGCTTATCCGGGACTTAATTTGGAAAAAGAGGCACGCCCGGATAGGGCTACACACGTTGCAGCTCCCCATCACAGAGGGAGGGTTAGCCATACCCCACCTGGGGGCATACTTCCTGGCTGCCCAACTCCAGCATTTAGTAGGGGCGGGGCTCCAAGAGGGGGGGGGGTCTACAAACCATAAGTTGTTGTTGCTGGGAACACCCCATAAATTAGTACCCGAAGCTCTAGAGGCCAATTAATTTACCCATAGATGCCCTACTAATACCTTGATGAGGAAAGTATGGCAGCAAGCAAAGCAAAAGTTGGGTTATGTGGGAGTAACTACATATACCCCCCTATGGCAGAATCGCCACTTGTGCGAATTAAACAAGATAGATAGATCTCTGGAATGGGATAGCCAGGGGATTAATAGATTGGTGCATCTTTATGATGGGAATATAATGAAGTCCTTTGAAGCTATTAGACAGGAATTCAATGTCTCTAACAGGACGTTCTATAAATATTTACAGCTGAGACACGGAATTCAAGCCCAATTCGGGACACTCGATATCGAGCGTACCGAAATCCCCCAGCTCCAGGGTCTTATGGACCGAAGCCAAGCAAAAGGCCAGATTTCGTGGTTATATACAAAGCTCAGAGGAAAATTCTTGAAAGGTGAAGGCCCAGCTAAAAGTAGGCAGGGCTGGATAGGGGATGTAGGTCCGATATCCCAAGAACAATGGGCTAAGACGCTCGAAGAGGGGCACCTGGCCTCTATATCTCCATCCCAACGTGTGTCCCATCTGTTCCTTATATATAGAGTATATTATACCCCCCAAAAACTGTGGAAAATGGGTAGGAAACCTAGTGACGAATGCCCTAGATGTGGGGCACCGGGAGACCTCTTCCATATGGTATGGAAATGCCCAAAATTATATAGCTATTGGCTAGAAATAGTTCTTAAAATAAATAGGGTCTTTAAGACCACCCTGAAACCCGAGGCCAGGGCTTGTTTGCTGGGGATATTTGAAGAGATTAGAATTCCTCCTAATTAAGCCATCGGTCCTGAGGTGCCTATATCAGGCCAGGCGGCTGATAGCACTAAATTGGCAAACCAAAAATCCCCCGGTAATTGAACAGTGGGTCAATGCAATTAACTCCATGGTATGGTGCGAGAGAGCAATGTTCATAAAGTCAAAGAATCTGAGGAAATTCGGGATATTATGGAACCCTTGGTTGATAGACATGGGGTTCCCTCCGGAGTGAGTCTATCATGAGGGTGGACCAGAACCCGTTTGGCGTGGGGAAGGGAGGAGCTGCTTCCCCCCCCTCCAGGCGGACTCCCTTATGGGTGGACCGCGGGGTGGGGTGGAGTGGCTTTTTCCCTTTTTTCCTTTCCTTTTTTTTTTCTTTTCTTTTCTTTTTTTTGCCCGCCCGAATATGGATATCTGACCACGTTCAAAGCGACCAGTGCCGGCGTTGCGCGCTCGAAGTGGGGTGGGTGGGTGGGGTGGGGGAGGAGGGGAGGTGGAAAACGCATATCGAGGGCTGGTATTAATGTGTAGGCGGGTTATAGTTTTACTATTGTAATTTCCAGCCTGCTATGTAAACTGTTTTATATAATCTATAATATTGTTATCTATATTTGAAAAACTATCAATAAAAATATATTAAGTTAAAAAAAAAAAAGATATGCCAGGTTTAGACTAGAAGCAAACCTCTTAATAAAAATATACAAATATAATATAATATAATATAATATAATTCATACCACAATCTTATTTTGTGTTAATAATTAATAACTTCTAAATTGTAATCTGCAGCCAACCATGATGTTCTAAAAATGAGAAATGCTATATAAGTACCTCAAATAAATAACGTTTGTAAGACTGCAGTCAGCCTTTCTTTTTGGTGATATACTGGCTTAGTTTAATACACATACAGTATACAGGTGTAGCGCACCCCCACGTAGAAGCCGCTAGTGGACTGGGATCCACCGCCCTGCACAGCCAGGCACACCAAAGTTTAACAGGCACTCAGAGTAAGAGGACAGTCCGTGACTTTGTTTTTGTTATTTATTGAGGGATAATAATTTGGATAGGGATTGGAGATTACGGGATTCCCACTTGAACAATTCTTCAGGGACAATTCTTCCTATATACAGCTATATGCACTCCTCACTGCCTCCAGCACACTTGCTTGCAGAACTTTAGACTCAGCTGGGACACTTTAGTGTATCTGGCAAAAAGGCAACAACCGGATCTTGTAGCAAAAAGCTCTTTACAGGCAGGGACCCTGGGCCCCTTGGGTTGTGTAGCAAATACAGTGTCCAGCTTCAATCCCTGTGGCTACTGATCCCAGCACCACTTTTTCAGGCACTGATAGCCCGCCTGGCTGCAGCTGCTCCTTTCACTAGCCCATCTGTCTACTTCTCCACAGTCCTCCCAGACTGCACATTCTCCAGCCCACCCAGTTGACTTCTCCTGGAGAACTCCTGGATGTGCTGATTCTCACCTGCTGTCCTCACACCTGCTCCAGGACAGGACTCCTCCATGTGCTGTAAGAGGATACCTCTAGCCTCCCCCCCCCCCAGACTAGGGGACACCCTCAAGGGCCACTGACAGCCTCCTCAGCATTCCTTCTCCATTGTCCACCTGACTGCCTCCTGCTGGCATGACTCAGAGTATTTAAAAGGTGCCCTCCCCCTGCTAGCCCACTTGCAGGGGATTGGCTGGGGCTCTCCTCAATGCTCCAGGCAGCTCCTCCTAACCTTCCACCCATTCTTCTGGAATATTCTTCAAAGTTCCAGCTAGTAGGGAGAGGTACCAAAGGTGCGGCCTGATGAGTTATCCAGCCTTCCTGAGTCACTCACCCTGACCCGGAGTCAATCCAGCCTGACTCTCAGCCAGGCAAAATTTTCCTACACTACAAACTAACTATGTACAGCTAGCACTTTACACTAGAGGGTGCTACATGAGGATACCACCAGGGAAGCTTCTATTGGGCCCTTGTTCGAGGTGTACTTAATTTTGGCCCCTACACCGTCTACTACCCCTTACCTTAGTATTATACAGCAATCTCTGTTAGGTGTCACTTCAAGGCCCATGGCACCTATAAAAAAAAGACCCTTATTTCCCTCTCCCCATTAACTCTGAAGCTTTTCACCAAAATGTTGTCATTGCTGAAGTATCGCCAAAATTTGGTAGGAAATAAAACTTTTAATTTTGCTTGTCCCTAGTGGAGAGGTATTCTAACTAGTAGACCCCCTGGAAAGATGGGTGCAGAGTACTGGGATGATTCACCATGCATCTCTATGGGTAAGTTTGTATTTTGTCTGTGTGTTTTATACACCAGATGCTGTTACAGCTCCAAACTAAAATATCCCATTTCATGCATGCCTCTAGCAGGAGCTCAAAGTCTTCTAAGTAACACTGAAAGTGAAAAATAATAGGATTTTTTGTACTCACCATAAAATCCTTCTCTCTGAAATTCACCGACTGACACAGCTTCTCATCTTTAGACCATTGGGTTGTTATGCCACCTTCAGGAGAAGACTAGGCATTACATGTTAACATGTGATAATAAAACTAGAACTTTCTAGTTCCGCCCAAGGGGCGGTCCCTTAGGTAACAACCCCTCAGCATGCTACTGCAGCCTCAGTACATCAACAACCAGTATAACGTAAAAAAAAATATGAGGGGTGGGTGCTGTGTCAGTCGGTGAATTACAGAGAAAAGGATTTTACGGTGAGTACAAAAAATCCTATTTTCTCTTATATTCACCGACTGACACAGCTTCTCTTCTTTAGACCATTGGGACGTCCCCAAGCAGTGCCAAAATGAGGGATGGGAAAACAGCATAAAACTTCATCCACCATGGCATGTGGGAGCTAGTACAAACTTTACCCACAAAAACGGCAGTGTGTGGAAAAACCACCACAAAAAAACAGGGTGCTCCTCAACGGAAAAGCACTACCCTCAAACAACACCAAAAACTGCAGCGTAGGCTTGTACTACAATCTGTCTGATCCACCTGGAAATGGTGGCCGACGAGACCGCCATGCCTTTCTGTGGACCAGCCACCGAAACAGTGATTCTGACTTCCGGAAGGGAACCGTGGCAGACAAATACACCTTCAGAGCCCGAACCACGTCCAGAGCATGAAGGGCCACCTCCTTAGGATGTGTTGGCTTAGGACACAGAGATGGTAATACAATGTTCTCATTGATGTGAAACGCCGAGACTACCTTCAGCAGGAAAGATGGTTGGGGACACAACACCACCTTATCCTTGTGGATAACCAGATAGGGCGACTTGCAGGACAAGGCCGCCAGTTCCGAAACCCTTCTGGCCGATGAAATGGCAACTAGAAAGACCACTTTCTGGTAAAGAGTCAACAGGGGAAACTCTCTGATATCTTCAAATGGCGGTTTCTGAAGCGCCGATATTACCAGGTTCAGATCCCCCGGTGGTAACGGTGGACGCACCGGAGGGACTACATGTCGCACCCCTTCAGCAAAAGTGCAGTAGAGTGAGATGCCAGGGGTCACTGAAAAAGGACAGCCAAAGCTGATATTTGTCCTTTAATGGTGCTAAAACGCAATTTTCTGGTCCACCCCTTGCTGAAGAAACAGCAGGATTCTGCATATATAAAAGGAGCACGGATGCCATCCTTTCTCCACATGGAGATGCAGGCCTTCCAGGTACGAAGATATATCTATAGAAGAAGATTTCCGTGCTCTCAACATAGTTGGGATCACGAGTCCGACAGATCCCGGTTCCTCAACACCTTGCTCTCAATAGCCATGCCTTTAAAGCCAGCAATGGTAAAGCAGAATGGAGACTCAGACCTTGAGACAGAAGGTCCAACTCGCAGCGGCAGTCGCCAGGGAGCGTCTGCCACAAGGCGCACTAGGTCTGCATACCAAGGACGCTGAGGTCAATCTGGGACAACCAGTATTACTGGGAACCCCTCAGCTTCCACCCTGCGAAGCAGATGTGGTAACAGTTTCAGTGGAGGAAAGGCGTAGATCAGCTGGTACTGATCCCACGGAGCCACCAGCATGTCTGACGTGTCTGCCCATGGATCTCTTGTCCTGGACACGAATCTCAGCACCTTCCAATTGAGACAGGAGGCCAGAAGATCCACATCTGGTGTGCCCCACCACAGGCACAGTAGCCTGGACACCTCCGAATGTAACGCCCATTCTCCTGGGTCCAGAATCCGGCGACTTAGATAGTCCACCTGCCAGTTCTCGGCACCCGGGATGTAAATGGCCGACAGGGCCAGTACATGTCGCTCTGACCACCGAAGTATGTGAACGACCTCCCGTGCAGCGGCCGAACTTCTTGTTCCTCCTTGGTGATTGACGTATGCCACAGCAGTGGCGTTGTCTGACTGGATCCTGATCAGACGCAATTACAGTCTCATTGACCATGTGGAGAGGCATAGCCTGATCGGAGAGGCCCTGAGTCGACTGAACTCCCATCACTCCACCTCAGCCGTTACGATCACTGTCCATTTCAGAGGTAGAAGCTGAAGCGGACTGAAGCACCGGGGACCTCAGACACCAGATCAGGGAACCCCTGACTAACTGGCTATAAGGATATAAAACACTGGCTATAAGGATATAAAACACTGGGCAAATGGCCGCCAGAGCACAGGGACACATGCTGCCGCTAGAGAAAGCTGAAATACGTGTTCAGGCTTCTATAAAATAGCCGCTGGCGTTCAGTATAAGGACAAATCACAGGAAACCTTACATACTCCTGACCACTGTACACCGGGCTGTACATGACATACTTCTGACCACTGCACTTTGCACATTATAAACCCCTGAGCCTACGCCATATATGTTTTATTGTAATACATACTCTGGACCAACGTGTTCATTGTCTCAACAGTTGCTGGTTGCTAAGTAGTCCTTGACTTTTTCAATAAATTTATTTTTTAAGGTAGGTCTATGTTCTGTCTGCAGAGAAGAATATGTGATGGAAGCTTGGCAGTCTGAATGACTCCCTTGTTTCTAGTGATACACATCTACACCCTGACCACTCTGTCACTTGGTCTTTGTACAACCGTTCCCTGATTTAAAAACATCCAATTTACAAACTACTCAAACTTACAAATGAAGGGAGACAACAGGAAGTGAGAGGAAATCTCCCCCTAGGAAATTATCTGAACAGGGGCCAGACAGCATAACAAACCTTACAAGGGTGTTACCCTTCTTTATGCTATCCAAAAAAAGTAGAACTTTTTTTTTTGGCTGGAATTACACTTAGAAAATGTATCTGTTCCAACTTACATACAAACTTAACTTAGGAACAAACCTAAACCTTTGTAACCCGGGGACTGCTTGTACATCTTTCTTTTCTTCAAGATAAAAGCTTAGGGGCTGCCACTCAGGCTGCCAAGGTCCGATGAGTTGGATTAGGCTGACAGTGAGGGTGCAGGCTGGGGAAAGGTTCATCCAGACCTAAAGCACACTGTAGAAATAGGGAGAGATGGCCTGGTCAGTGCACACGTCACCAGGTTCGAATGGTTAGCAGGTAAAAGCAGCCTCAACTTTATACATCCAGACCACACCCCCAACATGTTTCACCCTGCCTCTGGGACTTAATCATGATAAAGATCCATGAAACATGTTAGGGGCATGGCCTGAATAAATTGAGCTGAGGCTGCTTTTACCTACTAACCACTCGGGCCAGGCAAGTTTTGCAGCGGCTAGGGCATCTCTTCCTATTTCTACAGCCTTTCTTTGTTTGTTGTATTGTGAGCATGCATTTGCCATTGTTTTACTTTTAATACATTTATGTGAGGTAATGCACAATTCCTTTATGCCTTCGTGTTTGTTATTTTCTATCAAAATAAGCCGCTTCAGAGGAGCACACCAGCTGAGGAGGAGAATGGATAATCAGATGTCCCGGTATTGATGCTCTTTAGGTTCCCGCATTACCTTACCGATATCATGCCATGATTATATATGCATTCCTCAGAGTGATTCTTTCAGGTAGACTTTCTCCTTTAATACAATGATAATCGAATGCGGTGACTACAGCTACAATTCCCCCTGGTGGTATTTCTTTTTTTAAAAGAAGCATACAGGCTGATTCCGGGAACGCAATTCCTAGTGGCAGCTGTTTATTTAGTTTCTGTATTATCCCACACATATGGTAATAATGTCAATCACATACCCCATGCCGAGGCAGTAACATGCTCCACTTCATTTAATAACTTCAGGGAATAGCAGGTCTTTTTGACTTGCCAATTCTTACACCTAAAATGCTGGGGTTTATATACATCCTATGGTGCAGCCGGTAGTACAAATAAGCATCTGGCATTTTCCAAGCATTGGTTCACCCACAAATACTGAAACCAAGATTTACTTTGGCTTATTTCCTGTCTTTTTCAACAGAGGTTTGTTGTATTAAGCACAGTGCCTCTACTTGTACTTTTGTTATAAATAACAGCAACAAATTGTCTAAGTTCTTCCAATGTGCTGTTCAGTAATATTGCATGCAGTTCATTGATGATGCTTGGGGAGCAATGGCTAGCATAGAATAGAACTGATACACAGCTCATCTCATGGGTTGCTTAACAGACAAATTGAGTTTTCGCTGTGGTATAAGTTCATGTGTGAATAAAGTTACAATAGGTTAATTTTTGCAGTTATGTTAAACCACCTATGTCACCACTTAAAGCACATATAAACCAAGCAATTAAAATGTTATATATTGCAGTTTAGCAGTCCCTAGATCTGCTAGCTGTATTCGTTTTTTACTTTTTTTTTTTCAGGCTTTTTTTTCTTTGTTTTAAACCTGGTAGTCCTGGGAATATCATATATCCTATGTCTACGTTTTTTTTCTCCACTATATCTATACAGGCAGCCATGATTGTCACACAGTCTGGACCTCAAACACATTTGCCTTTGTTCATCTTAATTACATCATGGATTGCTGGGATGTGTAGTGCTTTTCACAGGAAGTGACAAGCACACTGTATTTCTGGCAAGACCAAAAGGTATTTTCTTTATTTTCGGAAAAATGTTCTTAGCATGAAAATTTAAAACGAATGCAGCCACCACATCTAAGAACTGGTAAACTGATATACACTATATTACCAAACATATTGGGACACCTGCCTTTACACGCACATGAACTTTAATGGCATCCCAGTCTTAGTCATTAGGGTTCAATATTGAGTTGGCCAAACCTTTGCAGCTATAACAGCTTTAACTCTTCTGGGAAGGCTGTACACAAGGTTTAGAAGTGTGTCTATGGGAATGTTTGACCTCTCTCCAGTCTCCAGTCTAATTCATCCCAAAAGTGTTCTATCGGGTTGAGGTTGGGTCTCTCTGCAGGCCAGTCAAGTTCCTCCACCCAAAACTTGTTTATCCACACTATATTGCCAAAAGTATTGGGCCACCCCTCCTAATCATTTGGAGGGGTGGCCCAATACTTTTGGCAATATAGTGGGATTATGGCGTGGGGCTGTTTTTCATGGGTTGAACTTGGCCCCCTAGTTCCAGTGAAGGGAACACTTAAGACGTCAGCATACCAAGACATCTTGAACAATTTCATGCTCCCAACTTTGTGGGAATAGTTTGGGATAGCCTTTTCCTGTTCCAACATGACTGCGCACCAGTGCACAAAGCAAGATCCATAAAGACATGGATGAGCGAGTTTGGGGTGGAGCATAGAGTCCTGACCTCAACACGATAGAATGCCATTAAAGTTAATGTAAAGGCAGGTGTCCCAATACTTTTGACAATTTAGTGTATGCTTAATTTTTATTTTTGGACAGTGTCTGCACATAGCCAACCCAACACATGTATCCTTACCCAGTCAACCTCCCTCACTGGATCTTCCAGGTATTCAGGAGCACATAACCTCCCATATGAGACAGTGCTCATCCCTGAGTGGCCAATCACCAGGCCTGAAAATTGTCACATGCATACTTACCAACTGTTCTTTTTTTTGTAATTGTTTATTTTAAATTTTCAACATCATACAGAAGAAAATATACATGCAATATTAATATTAACATATCGAGATTGCAGGTATACTTTGATTACAGAGCATACAAAATCTAAACACATAGAGGTATAGCGATGTGATTAAAGTATTAATTTGAGAGGGGGAGAGATAGTCGCATCCCTAAAAAAATAGAAATTGAAGTGACCTTCTACCGTATCTTTAAGGGGGTTTTACCAACTGTTCTTGATTTCCAAGGACAACTCAGTTGTACTGCGACCTCTGTGCCCCAAGATGTAGAATAAGGCTCACTGAGGCTTACTGCACATCTGTGCCAAAGGACTCATAACATTTGGCAGACTGGTAGCTGGGTTCTCATTTAATTACTCTAAGCCAGTTACTGGGGCCCTATGAGGGGGGCCCACACTTTTTTGTTTACTAAGAAACTAGTTTGTCATTCTGGCTTAAAAATTATAGGCTATAAAAGAGGGGGGTAAGTGAAGCTTCAAAGGATAACTTGGTATGCGGAAGTGAACGGAGAAGGGTTCACCATCAGAAAGTATAGGAAACAGGACTGTGCAATGCTTTGTGAGTACCCATTTGAGAAGAGGATGGACATTCTTCCCTTCTTCTAAAATAAAATCTGATTTTTAAAAAAGTTTTATTATTTAACAAAACCTGACTGGTGGTTTCTGGGTTAGGAAAAAAGTAGTAAATATGCTCAGTGCCAAATGAAGTTGACTCTGTCGGTACAGTGAGGGTTGGGCTTCCCAGTGTCAGCCCTGTGAACTGAAAGAAGATATGGGTGATGATGTGCGCACACATGGGCTCAAACCAGGTAACCTGGAACCTGGAGTCCCTATGTCACGTCTTTTGGGGGAGCCTGAGGAAGCTTTCTCAATGACTGGGGAGGCTTGTACTGGGGAAATGAGCTGTGTTCCAGGTACTGTGTCTATGTCAAAAAAATCAATCCTAATGCCGCGTACACACGACCGGACTTTTCGACAGACTAGGTCCGACAGTCTTCCCGATGGACTTTCGGCGGAGTTCCGACGGACTTTCCGAACGAACGGACTTGGCCACACACAAGCACACCAAAGTCCGACGGATTCGAATGTGATGACATACGACCGGACTAGAATAAGGAAGTTCATTACCAGTAGCCAATAGCTGCCCTAGCGTCGGTTTTTGTCCGTCAGTCTAGCATACAGACGAACGGATTTTCCGACCGGACTCGAGTCCCTCGGAAAGATTTGAAACATGTTTTATTTCTGAGGTCCGTCTGACTTTTGGGAAAAAAAAGTCAGCTGGAGCCCATACACGATCGTAATATCCAACGGATTCATTCTGTCGAAATAAGTCCATCGAAAAGTCCAGTCGTGTGTATGCGACATAAGTTGCAAGATCTTCAATCAATCTTCAGTAACTGAAAAGAGTCCAAAAGTTATTGGGAATGTGACTGCCAGCCCTGTCCCACTAGTAACCCTTACATGTTAAGCAAACAAGCAGGACAAAACTCTGGATAGCCGCACACTGAAAAAAGACTTGAAATCCCATCTTTAATTGAAACAACGTGGGTCACATCAAAACAATATAAAAAAAATCCACAGCAAAAGAATAACAGGGTACAGGAAAACTGACGCGTTTTGCACCGTTATCAGTGCTTACTCATCGCTATGAGTAAGCACTGATTATGGTGCGAAGCACGTCAGCCTTTTCCTGTGCCCTGTTATTCTTCTGCTGTGGATTTTTTTATATTGTTTTGATGTGACTCACGTTGTTTCAATTAAAGATGGAATTTCAAGTCTTTTTCCAGTGTGCGGCTATCCAGAGTTTTGTCCTGCTTGTTTGCTCATGGTGTGTGTAATGGTCAGCACCTGGGGCTCATCAATAGGAGACAGAGCTTCAGTCCTCGAGGATTACTTTAGAGCGGTGGTTCATCCTTTCTAAACCCTTACATGTTGACAGAGTTCACTGGAAAAATGGAATGAGGACTGAGAAATTACTCCTTTATTCACCTTCAGTAATTTTTTAAAAAAAATTCCCAATTAAAGAAAATTTTATCACAGTTTATAGGTTTTTTTTTGTCTTCCTCTGTGTCCCCTGTGGGTTTAGGGTCCTGAGGATGCAGGTTTTTAATATATGTTGTGTCTTTTTTCAACTTGATTAATTTTGCCACTGTGATCTGCATACTTATTCCAAGTGAGTCACTGAAAAGATGATAAAGCCAATGGATCAGTATGACAGCTGGGCAACTAGCACTTTCAGGAGGAGAAGTACCTCTGCCCTTAAAGGAGAAGTACAGCCAAAGTTTATTTGGCTGTACTTCTGTGGATCACAAACGTGCAGATCGTTCTGCACTCCTGTTACCTGTTTTCAGCAGACAGCAGGCTGAAGCCTGTTGTCGGCTGACGCCACAGAGCTGGTCCGGGCTCGGGAAGGATCACGACCATATGCCCAGGATCTGCCCACATGCTTGCACTGGTACCCAGCTCAGCCTCTCAGCAAGCCGCTAAGAGCCTGAGTCGGCCGCTCCCGCCCCCTCCACAGGCCAGCGCTCCAGTGAGCGGGGGGCCAGAGCAGAGAGCGGTGACTAACAGTCACCAGCTCTCTACTAAGGAAGCTATGAGAACTGAGTGATTAGCAGTGTTTGAATGATCAGTTCTCAATATTAGAGCCTGCAGGGGAAATATGCAGCATCAGACCGATGCTGCAAGATTAGAGCTTGCAGGGGACAGATGCAGCATCAGACCAATGCTGCAAGATTAGAGCCTGCAGGGGACAGATGCAGCATCAGACCAATGCTGCAAGATTAGAGCCTGCAGGGGACAGATGCAGCATCAGACCGATGCTGCATCCACCTAGGTAAGTATGATTAAATACTATAATAACTTGTAGTACTGCACAAGGTGGTCAGGTACAACAAGTTCAGTGTTTCGCTGGAATGTATAAGGGTGCAGGCTGTCAGATGCTTGATCCAGAGAGCTGTATAGCATCAGAGATTGAAGAACGCCGCACACCGCTAGCTCAACAAGTGCAGAATAATGTAAGCAACCTCAGCCTTAGACTCCTTCTAAGCCATGCCATTGACATGTTTCGCCCCACCCACTGGGGTGTGGTTTTAGTTGAAAATCTGCCCCTGACCCCACCCCTCTGTTATTTTTCTAGACTGAAGACTGAGCTCAGAAATTGAGGCTCGTTTTTTGGCATGGGGGTCTCTTGTAATAAGGATCATGAATGTTCTCAGGCTTATTGCACAGAAATCTGTTGGCAATAAAACTTGCTCCTATAAAAGAATGTTGTGGGTCTAGTGATTCATAGCCCAACACTTGAACTAAACATGTGACTAAAAAAAGCACTTCCCTAATTTTTAATAAAATGGTACAAGAACGTTCATGTGACTTATCCTAATTACCGTATAGATCTTTAGGACATATTGCTAACAACTTTGCAATGTACTGTTTATTGATTACCTGCAGGACACATTTTGGGAAATGAAACAGAAGCTTCAATTTAAATAGTTCAATAAAAGAAGTTTCCTTTGGTTCCCCTTGAAGAAACACCGTTTGCCTTCCCTTCCAGCAGCCCAGATTACCTGCCGTTATTCATCCCTCAATGTAATGCCGGCATCTCTCCAACTGCAGAGACTTTAATAGGGGCAGACTTAAATAAACACACACTTTTCTCAGGTCATTGCTCACTAACTTACTGCACCACACTGACAGCTCCAGCTTCTTAATTTGTCTGTTTCTTTTTAATTGACCAGATTAATTATTTCCACCTTGCCATTTGTCAGGGAGGTCACTGCTCCTTCTCACCACGCTAATAAACTAATTCAGTTATTGTTCGTGTAATTAAGAATGTGAGTTACAGGTCACATTTTTAAATTGGTTTGCTGTGCGATAAATTCAAGTTTTATTAAGCCTGGAAAGCCAGGTATAACTTTATCATTTTGTGGAAGAAAGGCTATAACAGGCAAGGAGATACCTTGATTTAAAAAAAAGGCTTGGCCTGATGTTTATTGTTTTGTAATGATACCTGTTTTATTGTTATCCTTTGATGCCTTTTTCATGCTCATTGCTTGACTGGCTGATACAGTGGTGGGCAGTCCTGAAAGAAACCCACCAGAGGTCATCTGTAATAATGTACATTTTAACCCTTGAAATGTTATTATAGTTCAACCACTTCAGCCCCGGAAGGATTTGCCCCCTTCCTGATCAGGCCATTTTTTGCGATAAGGCACTGCCTCGCTTTAACTTGCGACATTGTAGCCAAACAAATGTATTTATTTATTTTTTACCCACAAATTGAGCTTTCTTTTGGTGGTATTTGATCACCTCTGTGGTTTTTATTTTTTGTGCTATAAGCAAATTAAAAACGCAAATAATGTAAAAAACACAATATTTTGTACTTTTTGCTATAATAAATATCCCCAAATTTTAAAAAAAATAAATTTTTTCCTCAGTTTAGGCTGATATGTATTCTTCTACATGTTTTTGGTAAAAAAAATTTTTATCAAAAATAATCATATACGCAATAATAATAGGGGATAGATTGATGTGATTTTTATTCATTTTTATTTATTTTTTACTAGTAATGGCGGCGGACTGTGACACTTTTGACACTATTTTGGGACCATTGACATTTATACAGCGATCAGAGCTAAATATAGCCATTGATTACTGTATAAATGACACTGGCAGGGAAGAGGTTAACACTAGGGTGGCGATCAAGGGGTTAACTTTGTTCCCTGGGTGCATTCTAACTGTAGGGGGGATTGGAACTGACTAGGGGATGAGAGAGATCAGTGTTCATACTTATTATGAACACACAATCTCTCTCCTATCCCCTGAGAGAGTTTACACACACAGATCCCGGTTCTCGCTCTGTCACGAAGGATCGCAGGTGCCGGGCAGGCATCGGGGACGTGCATCGGCTTTGGGGACACATGACATGTAGCGTATGCTGTGACGTCTTAAAGGAGCAACGTACAGCTACAGCGATTTGCCCAGCCGGGCCAACCTGCTGCAGTATAACTGTAGCGGCTGGTCGACTAGTGGTTAACCTTACCCCTCAATAATCACTTTATTTTTGTATTATTTACTCGTATTCTCTCCTTGTCAGTGCAGAAATGACAGGCTGCAAAACCCTTATATCTCCCACCTAAGGTCAGTGATAGGAGATGCTCCTAAAACTGCTCGATATCAAAGATGTTGTCAGGATTACAATAATGAAATAAAGCTACAGGCTTTGTTATTCTGGAGTTCCATCCAAAATTACAACGGCAGCACCCCAACCCCCTCCCACCAGTTTCTTTTAATAAAAAAACAGCTATGCATGTCTGTTTCTTGCACTTTTCTGTACAGTCTGGTGTTATCACTGCAGCTTCCTCTTCATCATTGCCAGTGACAGGCATTCCACCTGGCCTCGGCGACACTCACATAATGACATCCTGGAGTACTGTGATTCCAGCCAGGGTGATGATGCACACGCTAGGGGTATGTGACTGTAACAGACTCAACCACCGATTATGGCTCATGGAGGAGACTGGGAATTTTGTCTGCTTCTTCCAGTCAGATAATGGTGAAGATCTCAGTTCAGCCTCTGACCCCATGGAGAGCAGATCATTCTCTAATGATGGACAGCCACGTGATGAATGCTGAGAGCGAGGCTTGGATTCATTCTCTGAATAAGGACAATAAAGCTTTCCTTCTGGAGTGGATGGAAAGGTGTAATATTAATCTTGTACAGGTTAATAGTCAGAGGGAATATGGAGGCACTCCTGCAGACTGGGTTGGAGGGGCTTCTCCACTTGGGACAGAAATATTTATCAACATTATCCTTCAAGAAATCTATGCAGATAAATTATTTCCACCTTTTCAGGCTGCTGGAACATTGCATGAGTTTGTCTCATAGACTGTTGTAGACATGAGTCGGACTGTCTGAAGTGGGGTCGGATCACTGTATATGTTATTGTGTCTCTCCCATTGTGTGCCTCCTAGGTGTGAGTTCTCATTGTGAATTGAGTCAACTATTGTTTCTGTCTGTCTGCTCATCTCTTGAAGATGTGATTAATATTGTGTCCACTTTACCTTGTTATGGAACTATTTTGGGATGTTTATGTATTTATACAGTGGCAGCCCATCCATACTGGCCCCCTAATCCATGCGCCCGGCCCCTAATCTACATGCAGGGCGCCGGATGCATGGATTCCAATGGTGTTTTTTTTTTTTTGCATTACATAATCAGAGCCTGAGGCTCTAATTGACTTTAAAAAAGTGTGGGATTGGGGTGCAGAGCACAGAGTATATTTCCGCTTCCCTTACAAACTGGGCTTATGTGACTTTTGACCTTGTACTGACAGAGTCACTTTAATTTTTGTTTGTTAATCATTAATTAATTACAAGCAATACCTAGGCAAGTCATCTTTAATATCTTCTAGATTGTAAGCTCTTACAAGCAGGGCCCATTCCATTCCTCTCGTATTGAATTATCGTTTAACTGTATTGTCTCCAATTCTTTTGTAAACTGTTGTCTCTATATGAATCCTGTGTAATAATAATAATAAATATAACAATATAAAAAAAAGTTTAATTCTACTTTAAAGAAAACAGTTCCCCTTTTTTCCTGCAACAGCCCTCACTATGTGCTATGTAGAAGAGATTATTTTTCATTGAAAACATAAAAAAATGCATATTAAACAATTGAAAGCTCTCATACACACAAACTGCAGCATGCAGAGTGTTTTAATAATATACTACAAGGTAGGACATATAGGAACACCATTCAAGAGTTTCCTTGATAATAAGCAAAATAATTTAAATGCTGTTTGTATCAGTTAATTCCACATATCATCAGTAGTAAAGGTATGTTGGTGTGAATGGAGGCTCGTCATAGACTGTTCATGGATTTTGCATTAAAGCAGATAAAACCTGAGAAATTCTTCCTCAGCTTAGGTGACACCCACCCAACCTGATATGGCATAATAACAGAAATCACACCTTTTAATAGAATTGAGTATATTATTCAGGTTGGTATTTTGCTTTATCTCCGGGTGTAGAGCACACAGCTCCTTGGGGGTTTGGCACACAATACACTGTTACAGCTGAAAGTCCCGTTTTCCATATTATCATCTAACAGACAGGAACTTCATAAACTTTCAAGACAACCTGGATGTGATTTCCAGTTCTACTGCACAGATCCAGGTGAGGTTTTATTAGATATATTTGTACCACACTAAATATACTGAACTAAATTTTTATTTGATGTAGACATACTGTATATATTTGTGTATATTACTATACTAAAATGTAAAAAAAAAAACGCAAGAAGGTCAGCGACACGTTGAATCCTGCAAAAATCACATAAACGTATTGATCTTTCTATTATTAGTTCATTTTTTCAAAAAAATTTCTGTTCTCTGTTGCTATTAAAAAAAACAATAAATTCTTTTGTTTTTGTAAAAAGTATTTAACCACTTGCAGACCGGACCATTTTGCTGGTCAAAGACCAGACCACTTTTTGCGATTCGGCACTGCATCACTTTAACTGACAATTGCGCGGTCGTGCGACGTGGCTCCCAAACAAAATTGACGTCCTTTTTTCCCACAAATAGAGCTTTCTTTTGGTGGTATTTGATCACCCCTGCGGTTTTTATTTTTTGCGCTATAACCAAAAATAGAGCGACAATTTTGAAAAAAACGCATTATTTTTTACTTTTTGTTATAATAAATATCCCCCAAAAATATATAAAAAAAACATTTTTTTCCCTCAGTTTAGGCCGATACGTATTCTTCTACATATTTTTGGTAAAAAAAATCGCAATAAGCGATTATTGATTGGTTTGCGCAAAAGTTATAGCGTTTACAAAATAGGGATAGTTTTATAGCATTTTTATTAATCATTTTTTATTATTTTTTTTTTTACTAGTAATGGCGGCGATCAGCGATTTTTATTGTGACTGCGACATTGTGGGGGACCCATCGGACATTTTTGACACATTTTTGGGACCATTGTCATTTATACAGTAATCACTGCTATATAAATGCAGTGATTCCTGTGTAAATGACACTGGCAGTGAAAGGGTTAACCAGTGGGTGGCAGTGTAGGGGTTAAGTGTTCCTAGGGGTGTGTTACTAACTGTGGGGGGGTTGGGCTTTCATTTAGTGAACACTGATCTCTGCTCCAATCACATGGAGCAGAGATCAGCGTCACTAGTTGCTAGGCAGAATGGAGAAATGTTGTTTACACAGCATTTCCTCCATTCGGCCGCTCCATGAGACGATCGCGGGGATGCCCGCGGCGATCGAGTCCGCAGGTCCCGCGACCGGACTCACGGGGGTCCCGACCAGCACGAGAGCACGCCGCCGGGCGGCGCGCTCCCGATGGCAGGGCGGCATTGAATATTGGACGTACCTGTACGCCAATATGCCTGCCCGTGCCATTCTGTCGACGTACATCGTCGCGCGCTGGTCGGGAAGTGGTTAAAGTGTCTGTAAAATAACAATACATTTCTCTTATTTGCCCCTCTTTTGTCTGTTTAATATATCATTGAAAGTGTTATATTATACAGTATGTACAACAAGTGCAAAACAAAAAAACTGCCGTTCATCCAGCCAGAAATCTTGTAGTATCATACCACTGGGGAAGCAAAATGGCTAATTTGACCCAATTTGGACATTTTTACTTAGGGGTGTACTCACTTTTGTTGCCAGCGGTATATACATTAGACATGTGCAGAGTAAAATATTTCGTTTCGGAATTTCGTTTTCGTCTGAAAACTTAATTTATTTAGTTACTCCCGAAATTCGTTTTTATTTATTTCGTTTTTCGTTCAAAAATTGCATTCGTCCGAAAATCCACATGAATTACGGTCGAATCTGTCTTGGAAGGCTTATGGTGTCTGTCGAATGTATAAAGAAGATTCGACGGAGCTAGTATATAGCATACTTTAGAACCCTATTAAAGTCTATGGGACTCCAACGTTCAAAATCTAAAGTGCTAATTTTAAAGGCTAATTTGCAAGTTACTGTCCTAAAAAGTGTTTGGGGACCCGGGTCCTGCCCCAGGGGACATGTATCAATGCAAAAAAAAGTTTTAAAAACGGCCGTTTTTTCGGGAGCAGTGATTTTAATAATGATTAAAGTGAAACAATAAAAGTGTAATATTCCTTTAAATTTCGTAGGGGGGGGGTTGTCTATAGTATGCCTGTGAAGGGGCGCATGTTTCCCGTGCTTAGAATTGTCCCTGCACAAAGTGTCATTTATGCAGGAAAAAAAGTCCTTTAAAATCACTCGCAGCTATTATGAATTGTCGGCTCCCGTAATACAGAGAACACTCATTGAAAGTCATTGATAAAAAAATAAATAAATAAATAAATAAAAAAAAAAGCGTGGGGGTCCCCCAAATTCAATTACCAGGCCCTTCAGGTCTGGTATGGATATTAAGGAGAACCCTGCCTCAAATTTAAGAAAAAATTTGACGTGGGGTTCCCCCTAAATATCCATAACCAGACCCTTCAGGTCTGGTATGGATATTAAGGGGAACCCCGCGTCAAATTAAAAAAAAAATTGACGTGGGGTTCCCCCTAAAAATCCATACCAGACCCTTTATCCGAGCACGCAACCTGGCAGGCCGCAGGAAAAGAGGGGGGGACGAGAGAGCGGCCCCCCCTCCCTCCTGAACCGTACCAGGCCACATGCCCTCAACATTGGGAGGATGCTTTGGGGGTCCGGGACCCCTCAAAGCACCTTGTCCCCATGTTGATGAGGACAAGGGCCTCATCCCCACAACCCTGGCCGGTGGTTGTGGAGGTCTGCGGGCGGGGGGCTTATCAGAATCTGGAAGCCCCCTTTAACAAGGGGACCCCCAGATCCCGGCCCCCCCCCCTGTTTGAAATGGTAAGGGGGTACAAAAGTACCCCTACCATTTCACAAAGAAAGTGTAAAAAATGGTTAAATAAAACAAACACACTTTTTAAAAATTCCTTTATTAAAAATAAAAAAAAGATTCCAGCGGCGGTAATCCACTCTTGCTATCCAGCGACGGACGGTCAGCTCTCCATCGATGTCTAATGTCATCCAGCGCAGCGCAGCATCCTTCTTCTGTCTCCTCCACGGAGACACTGGAGGCATTCCGGCGCTGACGTTTCTTATATACGGAGGGCGGGGCCACCCGTCACCTGACCCCGCCCCCCTCTGACGCAAGGGGAAACCCGGGGTTCCCCGTGACGTATGGGTGACCCCGCCCCCCTCTGATGTAACGGAAACCTGCCTGTGTTACATCAGAGGGGTGCGGGTCACCCCTACGTCACAGGGAACCCCGGGTTTCCCCTTGCGTCAGAGGGGGGCGGGGTCAGGTGACGGGTGGCCCCGCCCTCCGTATATAAGAAACGTCAGCGCCGGAATGCCTCCAGTGTCTCCGTGGAGGAGACAGAAGAAGGATGCTGCGCTGCGCTGGATGACATTAGACATCGATGGAGAGCTGACCGTCCGTCGCTGGATAGCAAGAGTGGATTACCGCCGCTGGAATCTTTTTTTTATTTTTAATAAAGGAATTTTTCAAAAGTGTGTTTGTTTTATTTAACCATTTTTTACACTTTCTTTGTGAAATGGTAGGGGTACTTTTGTACCCCCTTACCATTTCAAACAGGGGGGGGGCCGGGATCTGGGGGTCCCCTTGTTAAAGGGGGCTTCCAGATTCTGATAAGCCCCCCGCCCGCAGACCTCCACAACCACCGGCCAGGGTTGTGGGGATGAGGCCCTTGTCCTCATCAACATGGGGACAAGGTGCTTTGAGGGGTCACGGACCCCCAAAGCATCCTCCCAATGTTGAGGGCATGTAGCCTGGTACGGTTCAGGAGGGAGGGGGGGCCGCTCTCTCGTCCCCCCCTCTTTTCCTGCGGCCTGCCAGGTTGCGTGCTCGGATAAAGGGTCTGGTATGGATTTTTAGGGGGAACCCCATGTCAAATTTTTTTTAAATTTGATGCGGGGTTCCCCTTAATATCCATACCAGACCTGAAGGGTCTGGTTATGGATATTTAGGGGGAACCCCACGTCAAATTTTTTCTTAAATTTGAGGCAGGGTTCCCCTTAATATCCATACCAGACCTGAAGGGCCTGGAAATTGAATTTGGGGGACCCCCACGCTTTTTTTTTTATTTATTTATTTATTTTTTTATCAATGACTTTCAATGAGTGTTCTCTGTATTACGGGAGCCGACAATTCATAATAGCTGCGAGTGATTTTAAAGGACTTTTTTTCCTGCATAAATGACACTTTGTGCAGGGACAATTCTAAGCACGGGAAACATGCGCCCCTTCACAGGCATACTATAGACAACCCCCCCCTACGAAATTTAAAGGAATATTACACTTTTATTGTTTCACTTTAATCATTATTAAAATCACTGCTCCCGAAAAAACGGCCGTTTTTAAAACTTTTTTTTGCATTGATACATGTCCCCTGGGGCAGGACCCGGGTCCCCAAACACTTTTTAGGACAGTAACTTGCAGAATCTTTTCTCTCTGTCAAATCTTTTTTCTCTGTCGAATATTTTCTCTATATAATCTTGGACTAATAGAGGTAAGGTTAGGCACATTCGACCACAGGTTCTATAGACACAGATTGTTGTCAGAGTCATGTCGAATCTCCTATTCTATATCGAACTGTTGTAACAATGAAAACGAAAATAAAGCATTTATTTATGTCGGATTTTTCGTTTTTCGGATTTTGTGCTTTCGTTATCGTTTGTCAAAACGAAAACGAAAATAGCTGAAATTTGGACGAAAATGCATTCGGACGAAAACGAATGCACATGTCTAATATACATTAATGGCTTTGTTGAGTTATTTTGAGGGGACAGCAAATTTACACTGTTATACAAGCTGTACACTCTACTTTACATTGTAGCAAAGTGTAATTTCTTCAGTGTTGTCACATGAAAAGATACAATAAAATATTTACAGAAATATGAGGGGTGTACTCACTTTAGTGAGATACTATATATATATATATATATATATATATATATATATATATATATATTTTTTATATATATATATATATATATATATATATATATATATATATATATATATATATATATATATATATATATAAAATCTTACTCAATTTGGATAGAGTGGGGAAGGATTAGAACGCCTGCCCTTTTTTTTTACCATTATCCAGGCACCCATAAGGAAGATTCACTGTCACTTCCTGTCTTGCTGGCATCAATTTCACCGGAGGAACGCTCCAACAGGGACACAGACAAAAAATACAAATCTGACAGGGTTTCTAGCCTTCCCCTACAGCAAAACAGGAAGTGAGGAAAACTCTCTCTAACGGAGTCCCGGATAACAGTATAAAACTAGTGCTAATCGCTCTCCACTTACAGATAATGTTTTGGTACATACACTTTAATGAACACAGAGAAGCATTCATTTGTTATTTATTAATATAGTTATTTATATTTTTTGTTTTTCATGGTCATTTTCATAGTCGTGAGTTTAAAATTTTTCAAAGGCCAACCGAGAGCCTTCGGCCTTAGTGGCCTAATGTGTTATGTGGCCATTTTTGATGATTGTGTCTTTTTTAAACAATATTTATATTTGTAAAATTATCCATGTTGAAGATGCATCTTTAATTTCAGCAAATATATTCCCACAGGATATGAAAATAATCAATGTAATTCTAGAAGTCTTGCCCCCTCATTGGTCAGTAGTCACATCTGTTCATGGAGGTAGAAAGGAGTTCAGTGGCATCGCTCTTGGTCCCCGCTCTTGTGTTCAGGAAAGTCACTGCACATTAGTAAATGCCTGAACACAAATCACATTACCCGAAGCATTTTGATGATAGGACATTAAATTATATCCCTGATTAAGGAACATTGCTTTTAGACTTAAGATTTATTAACTCTGTAATTTATCACAGCAGTGTCCTTGATATGATGTACAGTGAGTTGGGGTTGAACAAATTAATTGCATTTTCTCATTAGCATCCTTAAAGATATTTTATGCAATATGTATTTGTGATGCAGACTTCAATGTTTAACCTGTTCTGGGATTTAAACTGCACGTTGAAATAGCTGAAGACTTTAAATAGACTGCTTTAATGCCATAATAAGAAGATCACCTGCATAAATAAAATAGCATTTTCAGAAAAGTTACAGACAATTGTTACAGACCCCACAGACTTGTCTTTATATTTACATGGTCTCCCCTTGGTTTCTTCCTGGTAATTCAGTACCTTCTCATACTCCAAAGACCTGCTGGAAGTTTAATTGGCTCCTGTCTATATTGGCCTTGGTATGTGAGTGCGTGCATACCGTATGTACATATGTGAGAAAGGAAGCTTAGATTGTAAGCTCCTTGAGGGCAGGGACTGAAGTGAATATACAGTGTGTCTGCATAAATTGTTGGAACCAATAAATGCTTGTAAAGAAGGTGATAATAATAATAATAATTTCTTGAATATTTGAACAGTTTCATGGATGCCAGGGGTCATGTTGTTATCCCAGGGCTGCTGATAAGGCAGTACAGCCAGCCCTCCTGTACTGGGCCCAGGCCCCATCAGTTCAAAAAGGGGGCCCAGGCACCTGTTGATCAGAAGGACTGGCTGTACTGTTACTGCAAATTCCAATTCTCTTCTGCCTACTTACTGCAGCGCTGCCAGCTTCTCCTCTTCTTTCCCCCTCTGGCTGCACTGCAGGGGGATTGGTGCTGTCGAAGCCCCCCTGTGTGCCCCTTCCTCCACAGCGCTGCCATATTCCATCCTTGCCTCTCCTGCCAGAAGCTGCTGCAGGCACACAGGGGGATGTTTCCAGATGGAGAGCAGGGGAAAGTGTCAGTAAAAAATGTAATCTACTGGCGCCTACCTTTCCTTAATGAACACAGTGATTGGTACCAATTACTCCTGTGTTCATTCCTCAGTTTGTGAATAAGCAGGAAGCCTTGGAGTGCTTTCTATTCATTCATCTGTGCAGCTGAGGCTACAGAGAAAGGGACTGATAAATCTAGGTCCTCAACCACTTTCAGCCAGTGGAAGGGGACCATTGCCAGGCTGTATGGGGTCCCATGATTTTTAAAAGCAGCCCTGTGTTATCTACTAAGAGGATAGATAAATCATGTGCTGAAATCAGTCTGTACCTTCCAACACCATACATTTAGGGCTCATGCACATTGCATCTCAAAAAAGCTGAAAGAAACTGCTCCTACAGACTTCTGAGCTCTGATTTTTTTTCTCCCTGGAAACTCCCTTCCATGTTAGCCAACTATGCACACTATGGCTTTTTCAGAAGTTTCCATGCATATGCCCTTACAGGCAGGCATGGACTGGCCATCGTGACTACCGGCAGATTCCCGGTGGGCCGATGGCTCAGTGGGCCGGTCTGGTGCAGTCCTGGAGCCGATTCGCTCTGACAGTGAGTGGTCACGATTTCACTCTTGTCAGAAGGAGCAGCTCCATCACTTGCTGGAGAGAGCATTAGACGTTATGTTTCCTCCAGCCTGCAGGGGGAGATAGACAGTGGCAGACTTTCCTTCCTCTCTCCCCTATCACTTGTTATCACATGACTGGAGAGAGGAAGAAAAACTACCTTCAAAACTGTGAGTACATGTGGGAGGGGGAGGAGAGGGAGGACACTCTGATGTGAAGGGGGCTTCTGATGGGGACTCTGATGTGAAGGGGGCTTCTGGTGGGGACTCTGATGTGAAGGGGGCTTCTGTAGGGGACTCTGATGTGAAGGGGGTAGCTGGTGGGGACTCTGATGTGAAGGGGGCTGCTGGTGGGGACTCTGATGTGAAGAGAGCTTCTAATGGGGACTCTGATGTGAAAGGGGCTTCTGTAAGGGACTCTGATGTGAAGAGGGTGGCTGGTGGGGACTCTGATGTGAAGAGGGCTTCTGATGGGGACTGATGTGAAAGGGGCTTCTGTAAGGGACTCTGATGTGAAGGGTTTGCTGGTGGGAACTCTGATGTGAAGGGGACTCTGATGTGATGGGGCTGCTGGTGGGGACTCTGATGTGAAGGGGGCTGCTGGTGGGGACTCTGATGTGAAGGGGCGGCTGGTGGGGACTCTGATGTGAAGGGGGCTGCTGGTGGGGACTCTGATATGAAGAGAGCTTCTGATGGGGACTGATGTGAAGGGGGCTGCTGGTGGGGATTCTGATGTGAAGGGGGCTGCTGGAGGGGACTCTGATGCGAATGGGGCTGCTGGGGGGGACTCTGATGCGAAGGGGGCTGCTGGTAGGGACTCTGATGTGAAGGGGGCTGCTGGAGGGGACACTCAAAATTAAAGTGGGCCGGTCATGATGAAGTCCAGGGCCAAATTTTTGTCCCTGTCCAGCCCTGCTTACAGGCAGAAAAAAACCCACCAAACTTGTGTTTTTGAGCGGCCCTTTCGAGCAGAAAAGACAACTAAGTGCCCAAAAACACGCAAAAGAGTGAAAAAGCGCAAATGAGTTTCAAAAAGGGCCAAAAGAAAAAAAGAAAAAAAAGAAAAGATGAGCTGAGGGGAGGGCTTCCAAAAAAAAAAAAAAAGGCTTATGCTCACAAAAGCTCAAATAAAGTCAATACAAATGTCCAAAACAGCACAAAAAAACACACGCTTCTTCGAGCTTTTAGGCAGAGAAACAATAGCACAAATGCCTGTAAAAGCAGCTTTTTTTTGAGCTGCAGTGTGCAGGAGCTCTTAATATTTCAGTTGTAACCTGAAAATTCCTAAATGTGTCTATTTCTTTCAAGGTGTTATGCCTTGTACACACGGTCGGAAATTCCGACCACAAAATCCGTCTGATTTTTTCCGACGGATTTTGTCCGAAACTGGTGTTGCATACACACGGTCTGACAAAGTTGTCGGAAAATCTGATCGTATGGAATGTGGTGACGTATGTTGTGTACGACGGGACTACGTAGAGGCTAGTAGCTTTGGTCTCGTAATTTGATCTGAGCATGTGTGGCACATTGTCCTTCGGAGATCCTGCTCTCAATTTTTTTCTGTCGGAATTCCAGACGGAAAAAGTCCAATAAAGCCCACACACGATCGGATTTTCCGACAATATAATCCGATCTGACCTTTTCCGTCGGAATTTCTGACCGCATGTACAGGGCATTACTCTCTTTTTGTGACATCTTTGTTCAGGGTTTCTCACAATCAGAGTGTTTTTTTAGCCTTAGTAGCTACACATGAATGATCCCTTCAGCTCACATCCCAAAACCTCAAATTGGCCATATTTGAGCTTTTTGTAGTCCAATAAACAAATAAAATCTTGGAGTTCTAACCTATGTTAGATGTGAAACCACACTAATAGAACATGCTCACCACTGCTATAGGAGAGACTCGATGAGGGATTGATTTCATTTGGCCAATGGTTTTATGCTTATTGAGCCCATGCACTCAGGATTTTTGTAATATTAGAATTTTTTTTCTGGCTAATTAATGGTATGATCTGTACTGTTCTCTTCACCTGCGTTGCGTTTTTATGTTAGATCCAACTTTATGTCACTGATTTTATCTGAAGTTTGTGAGATATTGGGGTCAAACCTGATTGGATGTTTGAAGAAAATTCAAGCTTGGATGAAAATGAGTCCTTTAGTAATTCAACCACGTATACACTATATATATATATATATATATATATATATATATATATATATATATATATATAAAGATGGCTCCAGGGCTCTTCTATAAAATACATCTAACAGCCCTTGTACATTGTTGGATTGCCTTATAGAAGGCAGTTGATGTGTTCTTTTGTCTTGAGGTTGTATTAAGGTCTTGAGGTTGTATTAAGACTTGTGAGCAGAGTTCGCTGACTGGTGAGCAAGGAAGAAAACAAATGAGATAACACTGGCAACTTATCAATAGATGACATTTTCACCTGGCCAGTTATACTGGAGATGACAGCTGTATTTATTACAGTGTATACAGCTTATATCTAGCAAACCGGAGCGCTGTACCTTCGAAGAGGAGAAAATATCGCACTGAAATGTCATTTTTTTTCAAGTACATATATACCAAATGTGTGAATTATACCATTCTTTGAAAATTTTAAGTTTCTAGTTGTGGGAGCTGCTACAGAACTTCTAAAAGTGTACAGTCTTAAAAAGATCCTGCTATCTCATAACACAAATAAAATAAAATTAGCAGATACTGACCAGAATATACCGCTTTAAAGACTCCATTCACTCTCTCCATTGCAGGGCACGCTGGGTGATGACCAAAAGAGCCCATCCACCATTCAATACAAATCCAAGGGTAAAGCAGCAGATCCCACTCCGATTATATCACCATCTTCACTGATCTATGCAGGACTTGCCACTAATACGTACCTGCAGATCGCTGTTCTGCTTCTATATTTAGGGTTCCTGATCCAGGAGAGATGTTTGTGTTTGAGACTGGGACTCTTGAAATTTTCACACAAAATCTCCAGTAAACTAAGAGTTTTGGTTCGGTTTTATTTTTTTATATTTATTCAGGTTTATACATTTTTTAACTGATGTTTTATATCTCACATTTGCACTTTTTTTTCATCATCACTGCTGATCTCCACCAGGCTTTTTCTAGCCACTCCCTGTCAAAGGTGGCTTCCAGTCATTGAACAGGGCAAGCATCCTAATGGTGACAGTGAAAGAACATACCTGTGCAATGAGTGTCAACCTAGCTGCTTATAATCTTTATCAGGAGTGCATGGAAAATGGTGACAATGCAGGAGAGCAACTAGAAGACGGTGACATTGACCCCCCCATCCCCAACTGGAAATGTCCAACCAAGGATCTTAATGGCGAGATCACCACCAGGTGTACTTTTATGCACATAATTAAGAATCAGAAGATTTGCCCCCTAATGACCAGGCTATTTTTTGCGATACGGCACTGAATCAATTAAACTGACAATTGCGCAGTCATGCGAAATTGTACCCAAACAAAATTGATGTCCTTTTTTTCCCCAAAAATAGAGCTTTCTTTTGGTGGAATTTGATTACCTCTGTGCCTTTTTATCTTTTGTGCTATAAACAAAAAATACTAGTAATGGCGGTGATCAGCATTTTTTAGCGGGACTGCAACATTGCGGTGGACAGATCTGACACTTTTTTGGGACCATTGACATTGCTATAAAAATGCGCAGATTACTGTGTAAATGTCACTGGCAGGGAAGGGGTTAACACTAGGGGGCGATCAAGGGGTTAAATGTGTTCACTGGGAGGTGTTTCTAATTTTGGGGGGAGGGGACTGACTGGCTCTCTGTGGAGCGATCGCCAGTGGCCAGCAGACATCGTGGCCGCCAGCCATACGCATCGGATTCCCCGCCGGTGTAGCTGTTAAAGGGACTGCCGTACAGCTATGGCGATTCACGGGAACAAGCCGACCTGCTGCCATATAATGGCAGCGGCTGGTCGGCAAGTGGTTAAAGAAAGTTGTACATTTATAAAGTTTGAAAATAAATTTTGGAATTACATTAACATGTAAACAATTATGTGACATTTTAGTATTTGGGTTTACGTTGACTTTAACTTTAAAGCAGTAGTTGGGTGTGTAAATTGGAGCTTGAGCTATAGAGCTCTGTAAGAAACAAGCTTTAACTAGCAAAGTAGTAACGATTAATCTGGTAACCAAGTGGATATGAGAATATAAGAAATGGGAATATTCATATGCAATATTTAATTATTAACTGACTAAAAATATATATATATATTTAAAAATATACTATAGTGTACCTATCCCATCCAACATCAGTGCTTGACCTCACAAATGCGCTTCTGGAAGAATGATCAAACATTACCATAGACACACTACTAAACCTTGTGGACAGCCTTCCCAGAAGAGTTAAAGCTCTTATAGCTGCAAAGGGTGAGCCACCTCAATATTGAACACTTTGGACTAAGACTGGGATGCCATTAAAGTTCATATGCTTGTAAAGGCAGGTGTCCCAATACTTTTGACAATATTGTGTATATATATTTTTTAGCCTTGATCATAAGGAAAAAAATCTAAGTTTAAAACCAACGGCTACAATCCTTCTGGGCAAAGCAGGAAAACAGATTTTTCCCTGCTGTAGGAAAATTTTAAAAAGTTCTCCCTTGTAGTTGGCTATCCTTACAGTGGACCCCACCCAACGATCTGTAAGCTGCAACTGGCCCTGGTTACACTCCCCCTCGGCATAATACAGTGTCACAATCAGGGGTCAGGTTCGAACACCAATTGCTATATCACTAGCGGGACTACCACCGACCAGCAGGATAGGTACACAGGCAGTCAACCTGGTGGATGATATGGGCTCACCCTAGGTGCAGAGTCTAAGTACTAACCAGTGTTCAACAGAACTCCTGATGGGGGAGATGGATTATGCTGTGTGTTAGTACTAGGGTGCGGTCCTCAGGATCACCCCACCAGGAGGTGAGCAAGCTGGGGTCCAGAGGCAAATAAGCAGGTAAGGATCAAACAGAAGCATAGTCAGTAAAACAAGCCAAAGGTCAGTAACGAGTAGTTGCAGGTTGGGATCAGGCAGAAGTGTAGTTGAGAAACAAGCCAGGGTCAATCACAAGTGGTAGCACAAGATGGACAGTAGCAGGGAAGACTATCACAAAATACTGGGTGAAGAGAGCATAAAAATCTGGCAAACGGGAAGTGCAGAGACATGGCTTAAAATCAGGAAGTTCATGGGAGGAGCAAAGCGTTTAAGGTCATCAGAAGTCAAGGCACAAGGCAGGATTTACCAAAACCATATAATATTAGGTAAAACCTAAACACTTTCAATTTGTATGCAGTTAGGCAGGTGCTTGAACTACATACTTGAAGGCAAATCTAAAGGAAATTGAACAAGAAAATTGTATAATTTATGGCCAGCTTAACCCCTAGACATAATTAGCATTTAAGAATCACTCATAGATCTTGTCCCTACCCCAACAAATGGCTGGACAGTGAAAAAAAGAAGCATCTGGCTAATGAGCTCATCTCTCTGTCGCTCTGCTGTCTTTTCCAGTCAGTATGCTCCATCACAACTAACAGGTTCCCTATGCTGCTTCTCTCCCTCCCAGTTTGAGCTCTGCTGTTAGGGGGATTGCAGGAGGTTATTCAGGTACTTACACTCAGTGCCGTCGCTATGGTGGAGTGGGCCGCCAGAGGGGTGACACCAGGAAGCAGTTGTAATGGGTGCCATCGAGCCCTCCCCATCGGTGAAGCGGTGCTAGCGCCAGCGGGATATTTTCCCCTGCCCTGTTTGCCAGGGAACTCGGCAGCGCTATAGTGGTGCTGTGCTAGGGGAGAGGCAAGCTGCAGGCTGTCTGCGTATCTCCCCCGCTTGCCCCCTCCCCTTTCTCCTGTCAGCCGAACAGGAGAAGAGAGAGCAGCTCTAATCTGATTCACTGCAAAGCCAGCCCACTTCCTGCCTGCTCTGTTTCCCTCCCCATTGGCCACAGCGGAGGGCCAATCAAAAGACACTGGGGGGAGCATCATGGGACATGTAGTCCCGGAAGATTGGCATCCCCAGTGCTGTCCACAGACAGCAGGCTACAGCCTCCAGCATGTACTCTGCTGGGGGGAGAGAGAAAGAGCCTGCTGTACCTGCACCACCAGAGAGAGAGAGCCATGCTGTACCCGCTCCACCAGAGAGAGAGCCACATCTACCTGCACCACTAGAGAGAGAGACACGCTTTTCCCGCACCACCAGAGAGATCACCACGTGGTACCCACACCACCAGAGAGGGAGACATGCTGTACCTGCACCACCAGAGGGAGAAAGACTGAGCCACTGCCAGGGTACAGACGTGCTACACTACTGACCAGAGTCGGCCTGGGCAACCCAAAGTGAGTGAACATCCAGCTGGAGGGATCACTGCTGCGGTTTAGCTCCAATGCTGGGGGGGGGGGGTGGGGGGTGGGTGGTGACAGCATTTTTACCGCACCAGGTGACATTAACCCTAGTGACACCACTGCTTACACTCCTTGCGTTTACAAAAATTAATTATATATTAATGAATATAGAGCTGCATTATTACTGTTTTTTTTCCCCTTGACCGGAGCTTTAAACTATCACTTAGAGACAGAGTTGACCCTACTTGAAAAGCTACGATTAGGGCCCATTTTATGTCATGTAGTAAGTTATCCTCTTGACAGTCTATTTACACAGGTGCCGCCTGTTTGTGTTGCACATGTTTTGTGGGTAACCAGCTTATGGAGATAAGACAAATCTGTGGTTGCTCAGCACTTGTATAGTATAATAAATATTACCCTATGAGCAGTGCTAATGTATATATAATGTGTAAATCAGAGAAAACATGCTGCACATATTGTAGGAGGACTGAAGGACAATTAACAAGCACCTCTTAATTGCTTTCATCTGCTAGAATTTCAACTGACAAATGTTTTTTGAACATTCTCCTAATTGCCCTCATAGCATTCACATTAGTGTGTTCACATTACAAGGCTCGCTATATACTTGCAACAATAATCTAAATGTTAACAGAACTGGAACAGTTAAAATGCAGACAGATTTGGGGGTGAAGCTTTTTTTTTTTTAAGTAAGGCTTTTAGACAAAGCTTGCAGTTTTGGAGAGCTTTAGCTTCTTTAAGGGATCAGTCCACCTAAAAACCAATATTTAGTTGTTGGTAGAGCTTGGAGTACCAAGTGATAGTTTCTTATATTTCTCTGGGACTCTGAGTGCTCATGCACACGGACGTTTTAAAAAACTGGCTGCAAAGCTAGCTCCGATGCCTGGAAAAATCAGCGTTAAAAACACGATTTTTACCGTGTTTTGCATTGGCGTTTTTGCGCGTTTTTGCACGTTTTTTAGCGTTAGCGTTAAGTAGCATTTTTAAAGAAACACATCTCTTGGCTATAGCACTCAGAAAACAAAGAAAATATGTTGCGTGTTTATGCGCGTTTTTGCGCGTTTTCCTGCGATTCGCGTTTTTACAGCTCTAGCTCCGTGCCACGGAACACACTGGTCCTGGGTTTTTTTTACAGCTTAAAAACGCCTATGCCATTTGCAGCTCAAAAACGCCTAGGTGGGCATGAAGCCATAGACTAACATGGACAGGCGTTTTTAAGCTGCAAAAAACACTCAAAAAAGCGGCTGTAAAAACGTCCGTGTGCATGAGGCCTCATGGTGAGATCTCAGAGCTTGAGTTCCTGGCTCTGTACACTCGCTCAGGTCATTCCCTGGATTTTTAAAATGATTTTTTGGAGACTTCAATAGAAGGTCCTGGGATAGTGGGAACACCCAAAACCTACAGGTGGACAGGAACTGAATGGAATTATGGCAAAAATAAAGAAAGACAAGGCCCGACCCTTTAAATCGTTCCTATTCTGATTTATCACTTATTTAGATTTTTAAGTTCTGTACATTTTACTATCAATCAGCCACCTTATTCTACCTTTGTCTTTCTGGGGCCAGAGTTCTGTACAGCCAACATAGCCTAGGGCAAAAGAACTACCAGGTGCAAAACACAGTCAACCACATATCATTCTGCTGTCAGTGCCCCATCACTGGTGTCAGTGGGAGGAATAGTTCCCCATCATTGGTATTAGTGTGATGAATAGTTTTCCATCATTGGTATTTATAGGAGGACTAGTGGTCCATCATTGGTGTCAGTGGGATGAATTGTGCCCTGTCCTTGGTATCAATGGGAGGAATGGTGCCCCATCATTGGTGTCAGTGGAAGGAATAGTGCCCCATTGTTGGTGTCAGTGGGAGGAATAGTGCCCCATCATTGGTGTTAGTGGGAGGAATAGTGCCCCATCATTGGTGTCAGTGGGAGGAATAGTGCCCCATCATTTGTGTCAGTGGGAGGAATAGTGCCCCTTCATTTGTGTCAGGGGAAGGAATACTGCCCCATTGTTGGTGTCAGCGGCAGGAACTGTGTCCCGCTGTTGCTGACAGTGGGGGAATAACGCCCCAAGGACTGGATAAAAGCAAGAAAAGGGCCACATCTGGCCCCCAGGCCACAGTTTGGAGGCCACTGTTCTAAGCCCAGTCTCTGCGAAGTATGAAACTGATGAAAGAAACATGGAAGAAAAGGGGACGATTTAGCCAGGAACTAGCACTAAACAGGAGGGGAGTACAGAGGGAGATACCAAATCATATAAATAAACAAAACGCAGTGTAAAATAAAAGAAAACGTATGACTTGCACAGCTATTAAGGACTTTCTAACCATCTAAGGAGCCAGCTAACACAAAATGTAATTCACACACAAAAATTATAATAAAACACTGCACTGTTTATTGTTTTATTAAAAAAAGTCACAGTAGCTCAAAACCACCACTAGATGTCAGCATACTACACAACAATCATAAACCAATGCGACCATGCTGACCAATGAGAAGCACTTGTTCCTACCTCTGGAACACCGAACCGGAAATAATAGCCTCAGATGCACTTCTCATTGCTCAACACAGTCATGTGACTGTGCTGAGCAATGAGCAATTACCATTGTGAGCATTATGATGGACACTCACTCCAGGGCTGTGTATTATGGTGTACAGTGTGGCACATGGCATTACAGCCTCTATGTGCAGTGGGGTCTGGAGAAGTGGTTAGGCTATTTGGAGTTAGTTTATCTGTAGCACCCTCCTAGTTCAGAGTAGGCTACTAGGAAAATTTATCTGGCTCCTCTGAAGCAGTATTGAAGGTTTTGATTACTTAGGGATGTTCGGTGTGTCACAGGCTGCTGTTCTTCTACTCCCCCTGTCCTCTAGAAGTATAGTGGAAGGAAGAGCAGGACAGGCAGCCTGAATATTTAAGGGCTCCGGCCAATCCCTGGGGAGGTGTCCCATTAAGGTGGAGGGAGAGCCCATAAATATTTTGAGGCCTGACAGCCAGTGTGCAGAGCTCCTGGGTCCAGTCCTTCAGGAGACCCCTGTGTCTTAGGGTAGAGACACAACAAAGTTACAAAGTTAAAAAAAGACCGTCTAGTTCAACCAAAAAAAAAAAAATACAATCCTATACGCACAGTTGATCCAGAGGAAGGTGAAAAACTCCAGCAAAGCATTCTCCAATTTGCTACAGCAGGGGAAAAATTCCTTCCTGATCCCCGAGAGGCAATCAGATTTTTCCTGGCTCAACTTTACCTATAAATGTTAGTACCCAGTTATATTATCTACATTTAGGAAAGAATCCAGGCCTCTTTTAAAAGAAATCTACGGAGCTTACCAGAACCACCTCTGGAGGGAATCTATTCCACATTTTCATAACTCTTACAATGAAGAAACCTTTCCGTATTTGGAGATGACATCTTTTTTCCTCTAGACGTAAAGATTGCCCCCTTGTCCTCTGTGATGACCTTAAAGTGAATAACTCAACACCAAGTTCATTATATGGACCACGTATGTGTTTGTACACCCCCTTAATCTCCTCTTCTCAAGAGGGAAAAATTAAGTTTCTCTAATCTTTCTACATAGCAGAGTTCCTCCATGCCTCTTATCAGTTTGGTTGCCCTTCTCTGCACTCCCCAGTTCCCCAGTATCCTTTTTGAGAACTGGTACTGTTTTTTTGAGAACTGCATATTCCAGGTGAGGTCTTACTAATGATTTGTACAGGGGCAAAATTATATCTCTCTCTCTGGAGTCCATACCTCTCTTAATACAAGAAAGGACTTTGCTCACTTTGGAAACCGCAGCTTGGCATTGCATGCTATTATTGAGCTTATGATCTACCAAAACCCCCAGATCCTTCTCCACCATTGATTCCCTCAATTGTACTCCCACTAGTATGTATGATGCATGCATATTCTTAGCCCCCAAGTGCATAACTTTACATTTATAAACATTAAACCTCATTTGCCACTTAGTTGCCCAATTAGACAGAGCATTGAGGTTGGCTTGTAAATTGGAGACATCCTGTAGGGACGTTTTAATCCCAAACCCTATATAATTTCTAAATATATTAAAAAGTAAGGGTCCCAACACTGAACCTTGGGGTACACCACTGATAACCTTAGACCATTCAGCGTAAGAGCCATTAACCACTACGCTCTAAATTATGTCTTTTAACCAGGTTTCTATCCATTTACAAATTGATATTTCCAAGCCTGTAGACTTTACCTTACGCATGAGCCGGGTGTGGGGAACTGTGTCAAATGCTTTTGTAAAATCCATGTAAACCACATCTATAACCACCCCTCTGTCCAAGGTTTTACTTACCTCTTTATAAAAAGAAATCAGGTTTGTCTGACAACTTCTGTCTTTCATGAATCCATGCTGTCTGTTTCTTAAAATATTTTTTTCCAGCAAGAACTCATCTATGTGGTCTTTTATTTAACTCTCCAGTATCTTCCCAACTATAGAAGTTAAACTAATAGGTCTATAGTTACTTAGCAGAGTTTGAGCCCTTTTTAAATTCAGGCACCACCATTCGGGTCCTGTGCCAATCCAGTGGTACCATTCCAATCATTAACAAGTCCCTAACTATTAGAAACAATGGCCTTGAAATGACAGAGCTCAATTCGTTTAGGATCTGTGGGTGGATGCCAGCTGGTTCAGGTGCTTTATCCACCTTTATTCTCTCTAAATATTTCTGGACCATATCACTTTTGAGCCATTGTGGATCATTTGGGACTGTGTCACTACCACCCCCATTATGCACATGTGCTCTCCTATGCTCCTTTGTATGCATAGAGCTGAAGAAAATATTTAACAAATTTGCCTTCTATTTGTCCCCAGCCACCCACTCTAGATTATTTTGTAAAGGGCCTACATGCTCAGACCTGACCTTTTTACTATTAATATATTTGAAGATTTTTTTCTTTTTTTTTAGAGATGGAGAGGAAGCCAGAGAAGCCTTTGAATGCATTGAGGTCCCAGATAGGCTTAGCTGGGGGGCCTACCGAAGAGAGATATATCCGCAGACTGAGCAGAGCCAAAAGAACCATTCTGGGACTGAGTGGGCAACTGATCGTGCTATACAGAGAAGTGTCTGTGCGGTGGTCTAACCCCTCAAGCAAGTGCAGTGCAAATCTGCATAGCAGCCAGGAGATTAGAATACTTCTTAGAAGTTTTCCCAGTAGAGCCAGGAGTTGTACAAGACAAGCAAGAGAGTACAGTGTGGCCGGAGGTTCTGCAATACAGTCTGCATTTTTGCACAGAGCAGCTGGAAGCTTAGCATAAATTGTTCTGGAGTTCCGGGTTATCCCATAGTCCCTATGCAAGTTACGGTTCTTAGACTGATCTTTGAGCCAGAGGAAGAAGAATGCCAAAAATGCTATGTGCATGCTGTGTGTGGAGGGTTTCAATCCCAAATTACCAGCAGCTCCTTTTGGGGTAGGTCTACAAACCTTTTCATGAACAGGTGAACTTACCCTTTAACGAGACTCTTTCACTTTGCCCAGTCTTCATTGGAATCATCACAAAATGCTCAATAACAGGGGGCCATGTGGCCTCCTCCCATAATGCAGTGCATGTTTAGGGTTGCCACTTTTTCTTCAGGCCAAACCCGAACACTTTAGTGGTACACAGTATTTTTTTTGTTTAAGTATACACTATAGGATTATAACAGACCTGGGACACCTCTGGACACTCCAAAAAGAATGGTAATGTGGCGCACATAGGGCTCCCTCACCCTCCTGTCAAGCCCTGTTCTGAGCCACATTCCAGTCTGAATAATGTGTCCAGGTTTAAGGTAGACTGAACCCGACACATGATTCAAAATCCGGACTGTCTGGGTGAATTCCAGACAGGTGGCAACCCTATGCATGTACCCAAGCAGCTAATTACTAGGCTCAAACTGTCACATGATGGAATGGCTGATGTCATTGCGCTGTGTAATATTTAATATCAATTCCAACCTAGTCTTTATGCAGCGTTAGGACTGTAGAAAGTAGATAAATAAAAATAAATAAATAAATGGCCGGGGCGTACAGAGAAGGTGGGTATAAATGGGTCAGAGGGGTGGGCTCCTGAATGGAATGGAAAATGTGACTCTTTAACCAGTTCCCGACTGGCTCAAGCAGATATACTGCGGCAGAATGGCTCTCATGGGTGAAATCTCATGTATATATAATAAATATATATACATATATATATATATATATATATATATATATATATATATAGCTTTGCCCAGGAGAGCCACCAGAGGGCGCACAAGCCACTTTGCCCAGGAGAGCCACCAGAGGGCGCACAGCGGGGGACCCAATACGCGTGGCTGGCGGGCGTGATCACCACTGGCCATTCGCGATCGAGTGCACGAGAGCCAGCACGGGGATTTATGTGTGTAAACACACAAATCCCTGTACTGCCAGAGGAGAAAAGACAGATTGTGTGTTCCTACAAAGTAGGGACAGCGATCTGTCATCCCTCCTAGTTAGTCCCATCCCCACAGAGTTAGAATGCTGAGGGAACACAGTTAACCCCTTGATCGCCCACTAGTGTTAACCCCTTCCCTACTAGTGACATTCATACAGTAATCAGTGCATATTTATTGCACTTATCACGCTATAAATGTCAATGGTCCCAAAATGTGTCAAAAGTCTCTGATCTGTCCGTCGAGAATCACCACTATTACTAGTAAAAAAAAAAAAGCGCCATAAATCTGTCCCATAGTTTGTAGACGCTATAACTTTTGCACAAACCAATCAATATACGCTTCTTGTGATTTTTTTTATTTTTTTTTATGAAAAATATGTAGAAAAATACATATTGGCCTAAACAGATTAATACATCTTTTTTTTTTTTTGTTATTGGGGGATATATATTATAGGAAAAAGTAAAAAATTGTTGTTGTTTTTTTGTTTGTTTTTTTTTTCAAAATTGTCACAATTTTTGTTTATAGCGCAAAAAATTAAAACCACAGAGGTGATCAAATACCACCAAAAGAAAGTTCTTTTTGTGGGCAAAAAAAAGGACGCAAAATTTGTTTGGATACAGCATTGCATGACTACGCAATTGTCAGTTAAAGTGACGTAGTTCCAAATTGTAAAAAGTGCTCTGGTCAGGAAGGGGGTAAAATCTTCCGGGGCTGAAGTGGTTAAGGGAGAACTCAATTCATGACAAACTTACTAGAAAACATACATAGTATTAATTATCAGCATGTGATTTGTTAATAGATATCCGAGCCATAGAGACATCAATGCTGAAGTGAAATATTTGTTTTCAGCAGGTGTAGAGCTGTTTTATGTGCGGTTGTTGATGTTGTCATTGCATGTGTAGAAATCTAGTTGTCTCTGCAATATACACAGAAGCAGATGTTACCGGGCAGCTTGTGTTTGTCCTAAATATGTTTTGTCACGCAATACGTCATCTTTCTAATAACGCATGTCAAAACATAATAAAACCAGACACAGGTAAATATAAAAACAAAGGTCACTGCATATTTAATTCTGAATTTCATTATTCTGGAATTTGTTGATGTGTTCGTATTAAATACCTTCATATTCCTAATACCAGACCTAGCCAATCCTATGGTACGGTTGTACATGATCTTTATCTGGTGACCTCGTACTAAACATTGTTCATCTGCTGGATGCAATTCTGTTATTTAAACCTCTTTTTGTTATTATATTTGGCTCCTTAATTTTGCAGCATGGTAGGAGCTGCGCTTTAGGGAGTTCTTGATAAATGGCTTCCCACATAGAAGGTTTTTATTTCACAGACTCGTACTTTCCCTTCAGTTTTTTCAATTCCCTCTTGTTTACTTTTGGTTTACTTTGACAAACATCTTGCTCCTTGCCTGTTGTTGAATCAACATTTTCTGCAGCAGAGGAAAAATAGGAACGGAGATAAAAAAAAATGACAGACTTTACATTGTGATGTGGGATTTCTAACACTGGTTTAAAAGTAAACCAGTCACAGAGCCAGGAAACTCAATCCAATGTGTGATAAAGAATACATAAACAGGCAGCAGTCAGGAAATGAAGGCAGTAATTGTAATATGCAAATGTTGACTTTTCTATGACTTTGGATATTTCATTTTTTATTTATTTATTTCAAGTACTTTTATAGCACCATCAATTTACACAGATTTACATATTATACATTCATATCAGTTCCTGCCCTCAAGGAGCTTACAATCTAAGGCGGGGTGTCCAAACCTTTTTCAAAGAGGGCCAGATTTGATGAAGTGAACATATGTGAGGGCAGACCATTTTGCCTGACATGCTTTAAACCATTAAAACCGGTCTAAGTGTGTTCGTCCGAGCACTAACACACAAGAATTCTCATGCCTTTGTGGCTATGTATGGTGAAGAAATGAGCTTGGGTGTGTTATTTGGAGAAAGATGGATAGATATATCTATCTTTTGTGGCCCCCAACGAATCAAAAAAAAAAAAATGAACGATAACAGTGCGAAAAGATAAACAATTACATTTATTTATACAGAAAAGAAACTTTAGAATAATTAGAACTTATCATATAACTCAAGTGATGTTACAAGTACAGTGTTGCTTTGGCTACCAAGATAATTTAGGTCATATGGTTACAACAGACATACACTTTCAATATATTTATCAATATTTCAAGAGAAGTCCTAAGAAATAAATAATTAGAAATATAAAAGAGACATAATGAAGAGAGAGAGAGAGAGAGAGAGAGAGAGAGAGAAAGAGAAAGAGATACAAGTATACGTTACACGGACTTCCGGTCGTCCCCCATGGTCTAGAACTCCTAGAATTTCCTGTTTGTCTGCTTTCATTTGGCTATTAGTTATCAATTACCTAATGAATATTGGTGTGTTTCAAGGCACACCAGTCGGCTCGTGTACCTACTACTGTTCAGTGCTCTCAGTGCCTTAGTCCTGCAAGGGATTTTTCTTTGCCTGTTGGCCAGTTGTGTCGGGTAGCAACAGTTCCTCGAGCTGGATATACATTATGCAATTTTTATTCTCCAATTTCCTTGCATGCGATTTACCTGCAGATGTGTAGTTTGCATACTGTATGCCAGATTGCATACAAGTTGAAAGTGTATAGGTCTGGCCCCGTATTGTATAGTTTGGGTTGAGTGCTGAAGAAAAGTTGTGCAGGAAGTTTGTATGGGGTGCTCCCCGCTCTTGGCTGTTCCAAGGACCCTCACTTTGGTTATATGTGTGGGCATGCTGTATTCTCATCAGTTAATACCTATCAGTGTCCTCCCTGTCCTAGTGTACCTTAACTAGTGGTCTATGTCCTGCGTGCCAAGGAAACCAGTGCCCCAATGTTGCACTATGCCCCTGTCATTCATGGGAGTCCGGTCTAAAGAGTGTGGACAGTTTGTTTTGTATCGGTGAAGGATAACATGGTCTGATTACCAAATTGATAAAGGAGGGAGAAGGTGTACCTGTTGGCAGGTGGTTTCAATTCGGGTACTCAGACCATTTCCCATACTTAGGATAAAAGAGAGGGTTAAGGGAGACTGTCTTCGGAGTTGGAGGTGGGGCACTGGGTACCTTATAACACTATGGAGCTGGAGATATTCAGGACCACATTGGGAGGTCTTGTGCTACATATCAGGGAAGGGGTTAGGAAAACCAACTTGCTCTGTCCAGCATCACTTTGCAAGGATAGGCAAGCAGGGGGTAGTTTCCAGGTTGCCTATGAGTCGTAATAAATTGGTTGATGACTCAGTTCCAGGATCATGAAAAAAAAAATCGAACTTGCACTGTTCGCATCCCTAATGGCAGGGATGGAACATTGCGCAGATATTGTGGTCAATCTGGGTGCTATCCTATCAGACTCTACTGTGTTACACCCTGGAGTCCATCTTGTTCTGATGGTTTGAGTATGGACAGCCTCAGATGACTGGTACTGATGAGTGCTGGAGAAAGGAAGGTGTTGTGCTATGGGAAAAGACAACAATACTGGCACAGGAGGGGGTCATGTCCAATGGATTCTGGGGTAGTGTCCCAACTGGTCCTAAACAAAGTTAAAAATAATCGAGACCTGAGATAAGGGTAGTGGTGCTGGTATTAAATGTCCAGTGATGCCCTATATGCTGCTATACAGGTTGAACTGTTCTCAGCATGGTACACTACCTCAGGGAGTCTATTGCACATCTTCCCCTGTCCTGGTAATAGATATAGCAGGGACACAAGGGCGGACCCCTATTACCCCAGAGAAAAGGTTTTATAAAAAAAAAAAAAAACTGACATCCCCTATTGAAACTTCCATTGGGATTCGGGAGGAGTTAAAAGTTGGGTAGTTGGGTGGTTTGGGGCAACAGAATTTAGATAGTGCCAACAGTCTGTGTAGGGCATAAATAGAAGGGCCCTGCTCAAGGGGTTTATAATCTAAGGAGAAGAGGGTGGTACAAAAAAATAATAGCGGCTGGGAATAGGGCACTGGCTGAGGTAACATTTTAGGTGGAGGCGGGGTAGGCTTCCCGTAATAAAAGTTTTTTTTAGGGATCACCTAGTGGTGCTCAGGGTAGGAGCTGACTGGGCATACGGGGATGGTGGAGTTCCAGAGGTTCTGGAGCGATCTTGATGTTGAGCATGGGAGGAGGTAACAAGAGAGCTGGAAATCAGGATGTCTTAGGAGTGAAGTGGATGATTTGGGTGAGCTCACAATCAAAAGAGGTTAATCTAAATATCTCCAACTAAGGTTTCTTAATGGGAAAAGTTTATTCAGGTACCACCTTAGGGCCACAGCTTTTAGTAAACTCCACCCTGTTGCTGTCCTGATGTGGGTAGCTATTAAGAGACTGATGTAGAGTATTGTGCGCATTTAAAAGAGGACCCTTGAACTATATTTTTTCTCTTTTTGTTATTTTGGGGAAAAGCCACTAAGAAAATTTGAGCAACAAAGTGCAGTCGGGTTTGACTAAATTCTAAAAGTTTTTTGGCAACCATTGTTTTATTCTCTCCTTTTTTTAATATTTTTTGTACCCAACTTGTAAATTTTTTAGTGACAGTGATCCGGTTCACCTGTTGATCACTAATATGGGAGAGGAGTTACCTATTTTTATTCTTTTGTTCCTCTTTTTAATTTTTTGCTAAGTTGCTGCGGTAACAGCGGCAATGTATCATTTTTCAGGGCACTTTGTAATAATTTTTCAGGACAGTTATATATTGTTCGTTTGTTTTTTTTATGAATGCAGATTTAATGTTCTTTGACATCTGGGTTGAAGTAGCATTAAACCTGTATGTGTTTTTTTTATTCTTTTTTCTTTTATTTTTTTCCTCTTCTTTCTTGTTCCTACTTTCTTTATTTCATATTCTTATCTTTAATTACTTTAAGTGATGGTACCAGTCAATTAGCTGATAATGTTCTTCTATATCTTTAAAAGTAAATGTATTAGTCTTCTGTAACTCTTATTTGAATAGCAGAGATGAGCTGTAAATTGGAAGGCTTTACCATTTCTGCCTTACTTAATGTAATTCTACTTCCTGCTTTAACCTGAAGCCCTGCAAGCAGGTGTGGTGAACCCAGGGTCCTGGCAATAACAGGCAGTGTTGACTATCCCTACCATCAAGGGCCATGGATGATACTGGCTGTTGCTTGGACTCTGTTCCCTGTGGGGAGCCCACTATACTCGTCCACATTGCACCCCTTATAAGTATTAAGTCTCAATGGCCAACCCGCTGCTCCTGTCTGGCATTCCTCCACTATCTGTACACTGCCATTCTACCTTTTTTTGTTGTTTTTTTGTATTCATGCACGACTGTCCGGAGGCTCGCCCAACCACCACCGGAAGACAACCTTGAGACAAGTCATCTCTTGAGACAAATGTGCAACAAATAGGATTCTCCTGAACTGCCCTTCACCATGCTGAAAAGTGCTGTCTTGTGGTCCGATCCAATTGGAGCAACCGTTACAGGACCAGATATGTCAGGATCCCGCTCTCGATGTTGGAGTTCTGCTCTTCCAAGGCAGAGGGGCGATGAAACATTGCAGTACAGACACTCATGGTTTGGATGTGAAGTCTCAAGGGCACCAGGATTTCTTTTGGCTGTCTCAAGCCTACATGGAGGAGTTCCGGCGTGTTCAAGAAAGGAAGAGGAGGCCGTGGTGGTGGGGAAGGATTTGGGCTTCTGGGCTGTTGTGGGTGGGTACAAAATCACTGAACCAGGATGTCAGTTTAAGAATGAACTTCAGGGGAACTGTGGTGGCGATTTTGAAATATAATATTTATATCAAAGAGCTTAAAAGAAACCATTCTGAAGACCTTCTAATTAAATCTCCATGCCCCGTTTTATATGTATGAATATGTGTATATATATGTGGATGTATATATGGGGATGTAGGTGGGTATGTGTAGGTACGTGTGTATGTGTATACATATATGTATGTGTGTGTATATATATATATATATATATGTATATATATAGGAAGGGACTTGATGTTCTCAGGTTTATGTGTAGATGGACAGAAGATTTATCTCATGGGAACCATTAAATGGCCCCAGGTGTTCAGTGTATTCCCTTTTATTTTCCCAATCATCTGTGCAGACAGTGAGGCACCATCTCACGAGGGGACATTAACATGCTAATGTCAGAACTGTTTGGGTTTAACGATAAAAGAAGGTGGCTAATTGTTAGACAAGCTGGCTCCGGACGTTCAGGCCTGATCTAGGGACGTTTCTGGGAGCTTGAGAATTAACCAATCAGAGTGTGAGCCATCCTGAACCAATCAGCATGTAGACTTGAGAATCGGCTAGGTTGATGCAAACTCAGAGCCAATGGGTGCGTTCCATCTTCAGATTGGCCGAGAATGCATATAAAAATAGGGTTAGCTGATCTC